>NC_133168.1:79722508-80358758 GCF_040802235.1 Manis javanica
ACATTTGATCAGAATGGTTATTCAAGGGAATTTGTAGAAGCTAAGGTTGGACAAGGAAGTTTTGACCAGGAGGCAGGGGTCAGGAGTGGAGGCAAGGTGCCCTCCCGACGCAGTGTGGAGGAGGGCTGAGAGGCCTGGGGCAGCCAGCGACCCCAGAGCAGGGGCAGCCCTGAGCATCAGTCAGACACTCCACGCCTATGTTGAATTTTGTTTTGTTTTTTTACCCACAATGATTCAGGAGGAAAATCATTTTTTTCTTCTTCTTTTCTTAGTTTTCAATGTCAAATTGTGTGCTTTTCCAGGGGCCCCATGACAAATAACCTGTGGGTTTCAAATCTTTGTGCTCCCAACATCAAAACACAAAAGCATGTACACATGTTATGTTCTTCTGCTGTGACTTGCTATCCAATTAGGACCAGGGCTTGTGGCTCTTACCGCTGGTCACACATTAGAATCATACGGGAGACTGAGAAGTGCCGATGGCCCACTGACCCAGACACTCTGGCTTATGAATGTCAGTTAGAGGGTATACTTTGCATATCTATACTAAAAACTGGAATTACAGTGCATATCTTTGCACAAGTTTAAATTATGGGAGTAGCAGAGAACACTCATTAATACTTCCCACCCAACAGGATCCCAGATTTCCAAGGTGGGTACCCCAAGGCACAGGCCATGGAGGGCACCGACCTCACCCTGCAGGAAGAGGCTGCAGCATGATGGGGCTTTGACACCTGGCAAGACTCCAGTTCTTTCAACAAACACCTGCCCTTGTATGATTAGCATTAAAGTCTTCATCAGTTAACTTGGAAACCTGATAAAACACAGTCCAGTTATGGAAATTTGGTAGAGTTTTTGACCAAACTGGCAGCAGCTAGGACTTAGTTTTTTCATTCAGTAAGTTGTTTCTTATTTTTTACCTTTTTCTTTTCCTCAACATATTTCTCCTTCTTAAAAACAAAATATCGTACCAGGAAAAGTTGCTATGTTTCTGATTATTACAGACAGTCGACACAGTGGTAGACTTCTGAAAATCATTGCCTTTAATGACTTAGTTTTCACCTGGAAAGGCTTTATGTCTGACAGCATCGTTTTACTGAGAGCTCTGTCCTACACGAGCCTGTGGTTTTAGAACAAAGTGAGATAAATCGAAAGATGTCCAGAAAGTAAAATTAAATAATTAAAGTTTCTGTGTGGATTAGTTGTAATCATAGTTTATGAACCTTTTCCAGAAAAACTGAATGCGGTGAAAGAGCAAGGAAAATAACACCACACATACACCTCAGGGTCTTACATTACCCAGAGAAAGACGGTTTCATCCAAGCCAAGGGGAAAGAAACTGAGTGCTGGGCTGAATTGAAGGATTTAGGTAGCCGGCCCAGCCACTGCCAAGCCAAAGTCTGGGCACATGAGCAACCAGCCAGTCCCAGCCCGCTGCCACCAAACAGAGTGGCCTCTGTGCTCCCTGCTGGCAGGGACACCTGCAGAGCCAGGCTCGCCAATCTGCGACCTCAGGTAGCCTGGCATTACAGCTGTCCCTGACACCCCACAGGGCTGATGCTCTGAGGGGATGCGGTTTGCTTCTCAGAAACACGATGCAGTGGTGGGAACACGGGAGGGGAGCCCGAGTGCCCCGGGGACTGCGGCTTCTCTGAGCCCTGGAGCAGACATGGCCGTGAAGGATGCGGAAGGGACAGGCCTGGTGCCAGCCGCTCCTTCTCCATCTTCTTGGAAGGAGCTGGGGGCATTTGGACGCAGTCTCTGGGCTCCTGCTGTGCTGCACATGGCAGGATAAACACGGCTCTAAAAGAGTCTATTAGGGATAATTAATCATTCTAACCCAAGGTGGTTTTTGGAAGGGCTCATATACCTTCGCCACAGGAGGAATTTCTAAATACCTAGCTAAGGCACCATATTTTCTAAAAAAACAATTTAACAAGGACTGTTTCTTTAGAAAGCATTTTCTATCTAAATGCATTGATGGCTAGACCTCAAGAAATGATTTAAGTGTTTTTCTAAAAAACAAGGCAGCTATTTTTCAGTGCAACTGTTTACGGGGAGAACACACTGCACTTTTTGTGGAATACATCTTGATACTTACAGAGATTTAAAAAAAAATATTTGGGCTGTGGTTTAGGAATCAAACAGTCTTAAGTATGTAAATAATGACAAGCTGGAACTCTTTCTTAAAAAAATATATGCTAACGTTAAACACACAGCCAACTTCTGCAGGCCAGAGGTATTATGAAAGGGCACCAGCAGGTTTGAGTCTTTAGCGCAAGCGGCTGGAGGGACAGGTACAGGTGAGATGAGTGTGCGCGGGGCGCAGGGCGCCAGCGAACAACCCTGTGGGAAACTGCTCTGATAACCAGTCCCTGCTCCGCAGTCTCAGAGTGATCCCTGCAATTAATTCTACTTACGTCTTCTTGAATAGTTTGTGTTGGGTTAAGACAAATTACTACCTGAGCGGGACAACTCATCTTTCCCCCCAAAAGAGTGGCCAAAGTTGATTTATCTTATTTGGTGCATTATCACTTGCGCAGAATGGAGGCCCCCGGGGATGGCTCGGGACATCAGAACCGCGGATCCAGCTCCAGGTTCTTACCTAGCTTCTGGGCTTGGGGAGGGCAGGTGGTAGTATTTATAAGTCTGAACAATGTCTTCAGTTCAAACAGCACATTGGGATCTGGGTATATCTACACACAGCATTAAGGGAAAAGCCAGATTCCAGGAGCAGACGAGGATGCTAGTGTTTGGCAAAGTTCGGGTGCCTGCTCACAGGAGCACGTCTCTCACGGTAGAAGTGGGTCTAGTGGTTTCGAATCTCAGGCCACAGATTTGTTGTGAAAGAAACCCAATTGTACTTGTAATTTAATTAACTTGCAAACATCCGTTTCAGATGTCAAGCATGAAATAAATCTTAGTTGCCGCAGGTCGCCCGTGATCTGCAAAGGATGTGCTCTGCAGATTTCCTGAGCTACAGGCTCCAGAGCTGTGTGCTTGGCGAGAGCAGCCGCTCAGCAGGCCAGGCCCCAGGGGATGTTCTTGCTCCGCTCGGCCCCTCAGCCAGAAAGCCCGGCTCTGGCTGCCGGCTGCCTCTGGGGACAGCAGCTCCCCACCGCATGTCTTCCGCGCTCTGGCACACGGACCTTTCTGCGCCGGGCGCTGTAAGCTCTGTGAGCCTCTGTCCAGCCTGTGTTCCTCACAGACAGTGTTTTGCTTCTACTCTTGGCTGGAATTAGGAGTGGGAGCTTGGGGATTCTGTCTCCAAATTCCAGTCCATTTGGTCTCTTGTCTCTTCTGGCAGAATATGGCCAAGCATGAGGGGCCGGGCTGGCTGGGCTCAGGTCCCTGCCTGGAGCCTCCAGTCAGCATTTAATGCTCTTATTTGCCCTCAGCTTCCTCTTTCCCCTCCATCCTCAGGCAACTTTAGCAAGTAAAGGCACAGAGAAAGGCTGACTAACTCTTTTTCTTCCTAGTACTGCTTTGTGGACTCAGCTTTGGGCACTCAGGTGTCAAGACCTGACCCATTTCCCCATGATGCCGCTTTAATACTTCTTATTAGAGTATCACAGTGTGGAGGTGGGTCATGGGAAACAATCACTGGGAGAAATGACAGTGGCTACTTTATCAGCATGTGCCGCACACCTGCGTGCATAGCTCATATCTGGGAGGAGTTTGAGTAATGGTTACGAGGCTGGAACACCATCAAGACATCAGTGGATGCAGAGCCTCAGACAGTGAGCCACGAGGTAAGAATGCCAGAAAATGGGCCCTCGCCAAGCACCCATGCTCGGGGCAGCTCCGCCAGCCTGGTGGCCACAGCAGGGGGGTTTCATCCTGCTTCACACAGGTTTTCATGTCCTGTGGGGTGGACCAGCCATACCCTACAGGGGAGAAATGCATCCACCCCCTCGCCAGCTCCTAAAGGCTGTGAAGGTGGGACCCCTCGTGTGGCCTGACCAACCGAGGTGATCATGCAAACTCACACCGCACTTTGCTTTGCCCAGCATGTCAGTGGGAGGTGTTTTAGAATATATAATTGACCAAATGGCTCAATTTTCCACTTCAGCTTTATCTGTAGATAAATGTTAAGATAGGTTTTGAGTTTATATACCAATTCTCCTTGGAGAAGAGAAAAGGGGAAGCTTGATGAAGAGAGCTGACTCCTAGCAGCTTTGATTCACACATAGATAGAAAGAGAGAATTATTCTTATCCTGCATTTTTAAAGAAGAAACACAATATTATTTACCTGCATCCAGGGGTCAGCAAATTATGAAGTTATGTGCAAGTTGAAATTGAAATGTGTCCTTCCTATTAGTAATGTACTGGTGTGGGACATACGCCCAAAATTTCAGCGCTGAATCCTTTGTTGTGCTGAGCAAATTCAGTAATTCAGCTCCATACGGGGGTGTGGGGGTCTTATGAGGGTCATGCAGGCTGAAAGAAACCACATGTTTTGAAGGGGAAAGAGAAAGGAGTGCAGTGTTACAGTCATGGCCAATCTGATAATCACAAAGCTATTAATCTCTGGTCTTAGTACCAGACTTCCCAAAACAATACTAAAACATCTTTTGGTTTTTGGTGTGGATATTACTGGAAAAGGTTATTTTTTTTTAGTCCAAGTGCACACCTGTTAAGGTTCTGTCTTTTTCTGGAATTCAAGCTCTACATGTCTTCCCTGATTCACAGTAGAATCTTATAAGTAAATTTCCATTTATAACATTCATTAGGACCTTCAAGAGAGTTAATTCAAAATGTTGACAAGGATGTCATATGCTTATTTACATCAGCAAATCTCTGATGAAGTAGTTATGTGCACAGACGTGGCACAAAGCACCAGAAACTCCGCAGTCAGACAAATGAGCTCTCTTTGATCTCATGGTTTCTGGAGATGAGGCAGCACAGTATTATTATAGCTAATAATACTATATTTTATAATTAAATTTGCTGAGAGTAGATCTTATCACTGAAACCCAATGAGAAGAGGCGCCCTGACAGAAAGGCAGGAAGTGAGAGAAAGACGTGCTGTATCCTCACTCCGATTCCAAGATGCAATGGCTCACATGCCCTTCTACCAGTGTTTCCTAAAATCATGTCCAACAGCATTGCAACCAGGGCTTCCTGCTCACTGCAATGTTTCCAGGAAGGCTCTGCATTCACAGATCAAACTCTGACTAGCTCTCTGCTCTTCTGGGCCTGTGGCTGCTTCCTCCTGAAAGTCATCTCCCGTTTGTTCGCCCTTCCCAGAGAAGCATCCACGATCTGGGGTGGCCCAGAGAATGGTACAGCAGGTATTAACAAATGCTCTTTCTAGCATGAAAATAAATAAACGTTGTGCATGTCTTCTGTTATTTGTGCCAACACTCTCTGGGGGACAGAGGTTGGGTTTATGTAGGTATTTAGTTGACACCAAGCAAGGTATCTTCCACACAACAAGAGCTCAATAAGTGTTTGCTGGGTTTAACTTCAATTCTGTCTCAGGAGAATGCTTGCTGCGGGCATGTGCCTGCCTCTGCCCGGCACATCCATGTTCTTTCCCGTGCTGGGGGCCCTCAGCCAGCCCATGAGGGCGCTTCTCAGGAGGAATGGATGCCAGACAGTGAGAACTCACCACCCAGCTACCAGCCCCCAGGGACACAGTCTGTCCTTTCAGGGGAAGCTGAGAAGGTCGTGTGTTGCAGGAGGGCACAGGTGACGCAGCTGACTTTTAAATCAAATAGGAGGAGAAGAGAGTTTTAAATAAAAATATACTTTATTTTATATGCTTCTGGATTTACCTTTACTGGCACTGCCTATTTCTTCCTTTGTAATTGAGGGACAATCTAGTAAGTTTTCATGTCAGCCTTTTCCATTAGTATTTCTTGTAAGGTTAGTCTTCTAGCTACAAATTCTCTCTGATTGTTAAAAATATGAACTGTTGTAATTCATCTTTCATTTTTGGAGGAGAATTTAACTCACTGATAGTTTTTTCCTCTTTCTCAACACTTTGAGATGTCATCCCATTGTTTTCTGGCTTCCATAGTTTGAGATGGCAAGTTTGCTGTAAGTCTTATTGAGAGTGGCTCCAGAGTCATTGTTCACTTGTCTCTTCAAGATTTTTTTATTTGTTGAAATGAATAAATTCTGGGGATTTAATATGCAGCATAGTGATTATAGCTAATAATACTATATTTTATAATTAAATTTGCTGAGAGTAGATCTTTAGTGTCCTCACCACACACTCACACAGACACACACAGGTAGCTATGTGAGGTAATGGATCTGCTATTCACTTGATCGCAGTAATAATTTCACCATCTACAGAATTTTATTTTAATAGGTACATTATATCATCATATAATACACTTTAAATATATACAATTTTCTTTTGTTAATTATACTTCAATAAAGCTAGAAAGATATTTTCTTTTTGCATTTGACTTTTGTTCATTTGGTTGTGATATGCCTAGTTGTAAATCTATTTGATTTTACTCTAGTTGGGGTTTGTTGAACTTCTTCAATGTGTATATTAATATATTTAATCTAATTTAGGTATTTTCAGCCATTGTCTCTTCACATATCCTTTATAACTCCTCTCTCTCCCTCCTTTTGGGTTTCTGTCATGCACATGTTGGTACACTTGATGTTGTCTCCTAAGTGTCTGAGCTTCTGATCATTTTTCTTCATTCTATTTTCTTTCTGCTCCTGAAACAGGGTAATTTTTTATCAAATCACCTTCAAATTCTCAAACTATTTCTTCCACTAATTCATATCTGTTGTTAAAACCATTTAGGGATTTTTCATTTCAGTTATTTTGCTTTTCAACTCACTCCATGCCTCCTATTTGATTCTTTATTATGGTTTCTATATAATTATTTATGTTTCCTTTTTAGAGAGATACCATTATAATGTTTCCTTTATTTCTTTAAATATAATTTCCCTCAGTTCAAAAAAAGTCTGCTTATTCAGTTCAAAGTCTGGGCTCTCAGGGGCACTGCCTGGTACTGCTTTTCCCCCACTGTGTGTGGCATACTTTCTTAATTTTTATATAACTTGTAACTTTCTACTAAAAACTAGACATTTCAGATAATGTGCCATAATAATTCTGATATTAGATTTCTCTACCCCCACCCCATGATTTTTGTTGGTTTTTCTTTCTGTCGCTTATTTGTTTAGTGACTTTCTCCCTACTTGTCGATTCTCCTTTATTATAGCACATGGTGACGGTGCTCTGTCAGCACTTTTTTAAGTTGCTGGTTTTATTTTTAAACAGCGTTCACACTTGGGTCAGTATAATTGGTGCTGACCAATGACTGGCCAGAAGTTTTCCTGTGTGCTGTCCTATATGTCTCAGGCATCTGTGTGTGAGGCTGGCCTGCAAATACCAGGCAGCTTAGGAGGTGGACTTGGCTTTCACTTCCTCCTTGCACAGGGCCTCAAGGTTAGCTAGAGGTGAGTGGCTCCTGGCTCATCTTTCCAAGTCCTTCCAACCTTTAGAATGTGCTGCAGCGCTTTACGCTCCTGTCATTTATCTAGCTCTCCAGGGTTTAATTTAGCTTCCTTCCAAGCTCTGTTTGCCCCAAAGGAACCGTAGCTTCAAGACAGCTGAGATATTGCCAGAGGTCTGCTTTTGTTTGGGTAATGTTCTGGGCCAGGTTCTACCATCCTCAAATGCCACTGATTTCTGACTTAAATCCAATCGCCACCATATTCTGAAAATAAAGAGCTCCCAAGGAGCTGCAAATTAACTCAAAAAAATTCACATAAAAAAGGACATTCACTGTACTCTTGGAATGGTATTTTTAATGGAATTTCAAATTTAGTCAAATCTCCCTATGGTCTGCCAAGCTGCTGGCTTTGGCTTCCATGCCAGTGAGCTGGGAGGAAGGGAAGATGGGGGTGAATGTGGAAGGGAAGGGAAGGTGTGACTCAAGTTACAGTGTCACCAGCTCACCTGGTCATTAAGGTTCAGAAGGTTCTCTTGACTAGACAGCTTTCAGTTCATGCTACCACTTTGGTTAACTTCCAGAATTCTGAAATGGTTGTTTTAGTGATTTTTCCAGTATTTTTATTGTTTTAGAAAGAAAACTTGTTCATTAAGACCTTCACCGTAGCATTCCAGAGGCCAATCTCTCTCAGTGCTATTTTATAGAGATAAAATAATCTAGAGTTAAAACAGATAAAATAATCTAGTAATCTAGAGATAACCACCAAGAAGAAAATTGTGTGTTTAAAATGCTACTCAATACTTTGTATTATTTAAATTTTGCTTTTATATTATGTTGTAAATATCAAAGAAAATTATTTCTTTATAGATTTGGGTGCAAAAGTTTATTAACTTATGCACAATGAGGTAGTCTGAAAGTATTCTAATATTTATTTTATTTCACATACAACAGAATATTGAATGTAATGAATAAAGTACACCATCTTATGTAGCTGATTCTAATTATTATTTTTTAAATGACATTTCTGAATTACTACTAAATGAATTAGATGCAAGCACCATGGACAACCTCAGCATTCCATGGAGTCGCTCAGCCACAGTGCTCAAAGCTTCCGTGCCAGGGACTTACAGGACTTAAGGAAAATCAGAGCAATTAAAACAAAGGAAACCAACTATTGTTTAGATTTATTAAAAGAGAAACTTGCAGTTTGGGGAGTGAACAGTGAAAGTCTTAGCACAGTAGATGTTGTACAGTTATAATACATCCTATTCATTTTTCTCTAGGAAATGTTTGTTTCCTATGAAATAAAAACCAGATGAAAAAATTGGATAGTCTAAACTGTGTGAACTACTAATTTAGGAGCAAACCAAGAACTCACAGGCTTCTTCTGGGACATCCATCAAACTAGCCCTTTATACTTTTGCAAAGTTGTAGAAAATACCTGTGTATCTATTATTGATAGTTTTTTGTAAGCCTTTGAATAAAACATGGCTTCCACATAAACGCTTTACACATTTCTGGAGGTCTTCCCATCTCGGGTAGAATGAACCAACCTTGGTTATGCCCTTCATGCAATACCAGGATACAGGTGGGATGTCCTGGGTTATGATCTCATGTCCAGAGGGTATCCTTGGTTTGCTGATTATTCTCCTCTCAGATAAGAAGAGGGCTGTCTTCTGAGTCTCATATATTTTACAGAACTTTGCTGTATGGAATCCATTTGACATTTAATCATGCACCAGCAAAAGGTTTTCCTGCTGTGTAACTCCCATATGTTTCTGTGCTCTCTCTTCCAACCATGCTGTGAGTACTTTAAGCACAAAAAACATTACCCTTTAAAAAATAGTCCCACACTTGCCACCTCCTCGCCTTCCAATCTGTATAAGGACATTCATGTAACTTAATTAAGTAAAGGCTGTACAACTTTACAAGCAGTATCAACTTCTTAAAAGTAACAGAGTTAACCTGGGGTCTCTGAAGGCTGGGAAAAGAAGAGAATAATCTTAAAGTTAACTCTGCGAAGGTTCAAAATGACTCTTTTACCCAAGAATCATGACTAAGGCAATCTCAGATATCAGTAGAGAGTGGGATCTTCTGCTTCAAATAGTTGAGAATACGTTCCACATCGTGGTCAGTGTGGAATTGACTCTAAATAATGAAGACGTGATGTGAATTCCAAAGCTAAGATGGAATCACAGATCTTTTGTCTTACCTAACAGTGACTTTCCATGCTCTATCCTTTGATTCAATAAAATTTTAAAACTTAACACCTAAAAAGGGTTTCTTTCTAGTTATCATGGTTTTTTTTTGTTTTAGGGTTTATTATTTCCTGTAAGGAAAGCCGTAGTTTACATTTCACTTTGTTGGTTTAATAGTTATTCATGTGGAAAGCACAAAGCATGCCTCAAAACCATCAGTAAATCAACAAGAAATCAGAAAGAGCAGAGACTGTAAATGCCGTTGCAAAAGAAGTGCCAGGAGAATGAGCTTAATGGCAACAAGATGGACACTTGGAGATGAAATGCAATTTAGGTCTCTCCTCTTTTTATAGTAAAAAAAAAAAAAGGATTTGTTGTCCTTTTTGCATGCCGACAATTTTAGATGAAGGTACAAATATGTTACTTAAGCATCTCAAAATGTAAGGATATGTGGATACAGCTCTCTTTCGAGTTTGCGTTCCCTCAAGTCATTCTCCTGTATTGAGTCGGCTGCCTCAGGAAAATTTTAGCTCATATGACTAAACACCATGTATTGCCTCATTCTTTATGCTTCTCAATAAATCCCAGCTGTAGGGTGATGACATTTTAGAGTAGTAAGGACCTTGATCATAAATTAGTTCAATCTATGCAGATGGTTGGAAGGCACAAATCAGAATAGTCCTGGCTGCATTTATTAAAGGCTCGCTACGAGCTTGGTGTTTCACATACATTATTTCTTGCACCAACCCAAAAAGATGCTCCCCTTAGCACAAAAAGGAAGAAATCCAGATGCAGAAAAGTTATTTGCCAACAAAAATTAAGTGTCATGGATTTCACTCCAGGTTACTCTGTCTGTCGTTTTTTCTCAACTTCCCCCAAGCCCTTGCTGCTATACCTCATTGCTCTCCCTTGAATTTAGATAGTAGTTTCTTGGGTTCCTCCACTGCTGTTTCCCATTACACCACTACCTCAGATAACCATAGAATAATTCGGAAATACATTGCTTCATTGTTTTTATTGTCTATTCTTAAATAATGTTCTCTTTCCCTTTTTTAGAACAGTTTTTTTAAGCTCCTTGTTCCTTACTTTAAACTATTTTGCCCCTGCCTTATACCATATAGATATAATGGCTTATATCCAAACTAGGTAAAGAAATCTCACAACTCAAGAATAAGAAGACAAGCCTACCATATAAACAAGGGAAAGACTGAAACAATCCATGTGACAAGGTACATGAATGGGAAATGTGCACATGAAATATTCCCAACATCATTATTTATCAGGAAAATGCAGATATAAAAGCACAGTGAGATAGCTCCTCTTACTCACCAAAGTCAGCCGCTGTAGCTTCAGCCCCTCCCAGAAACGCAGTCTGTCCGGGACTTCCTGGCCAGCATCAGCAAGATAATGTCACACCTGCCCTCTCCGTCCCAAAAGGAGGGCGAGGCATCCACCTAAGCGGCCCTTATCCTTGCCCCCTGACACTGACAGCACCAGGATGTGTAGAGCATGATCCTTTGGCACACTAACTAGTCGCATCGCCACACCGCTTGAGGTACTGATAACTGTAGCCAGTTTTCTGCGCACACCCCCTGCTGGAGGGGAAGTCTTTAAGATTTTCCAAATGAAGAGGATTGGGGCAGTTTATGGAGCGCTGACGGCTGCCTCAGGCCCTGGCCCTGTATCTTTCTTAGATACAGTTTGCTGGTTTCAACTGACACATCCCTGGAATCCAATAAAAATAGTGTCCATACAAATATTTGCGTATTTATGAGGATTTGAGGAGATGGCACCTGTGAAAGTAACCGCCACCCTGGGAGTGCCTGGTGACCAGCAGCAGTCACTGTTCTGCTCTTCATTCCTCGTACTTTGGGTCCGTTTCTCTAACTGATGATCTAACCTTTACACATCTGCACCCAGTTCCAGAGCATGAGGGTTCTTCCCACACCACCAACTGCTTCTCTGACACCAGAGTGCCTGGGAGTCCCGCAGTTCAGTGCGGCTCTGATCTCTCAGCCTGGAGGTCGCCCCCTGCTGCAGCGGCCAACCCCCAGGCCAGGTGGTCCCCGGGCCTCTGACCCGCAAGCCACAGATGGGAGGTTCCCAGGACCCCCTCCTTCCTCGGGTCTCACTCATTTCCTAGAGCGACGCACAGAGCTCAGAGAAACCTTTCATGGACTAGGTGCTGGGTTTGTTATAAAAGGATGTAACCCAGCAACAGCCAGGTGCAACGCGCAGAGGGTGCAGCGCAGGGACAGGGAGCTTCTGTGCCCCGCAACTGCTCCGCCACTCCAGTCTGTGCATGCTCGCCAACCTGGAAGCCCTCTGAACCCTGTTTTTTTGGGGTTTATGGAGTCCCCAGATCAGGGACTAAACTCACCGCTCTAGCCCCTCTCCTCGCAGGAGGTCAGGGCACATCACCAGCTTGGTGCCCTGGCCACCAGGCCCCCACCCTCTGGGGCTTTCCGGAGGCTCTGTCAGTGCCAGGACGCAGGATGCTTTGCTGCCCTCCCCAAATGTGCATATTCCTTATTATAAAATACAACATTGCTAGTCTTGAGTAAGACTTAAGTGGCTCTCATGGGAGGTGTTTTTCTGTGATTCAATTCCACTCAAATATGGAATCCTGGACTTTCCCTTCCAGCTCACCACCCACGTGGTCTCCTTTTTCGATGGAGGTGTCCTAATAATTGCATAAAGTTTAAAAGACTGGATAATCAGCCGGAGCTCTGTAAAGCGTCTTTATAATGCCCGCGTTGGAGGCAGTATCACTTGAAACAAATTGCTCGAGACATTGCTACTGACAGGGTTCAAGCTTTAACTAAATTAAAGATAATTTGTTAGAACTCATTATATAATCCATGAAACGAACATTCTTTCCTAGGCACATGCTCTCTAATTTGATGATCCCCTAACAGACTTCATCTGCAAAATATTTTAAAGTTTATTAAGCCCTTTTACAAATATTATGTCTTGATATAATCACTCTACTGCCAGATTTTGGGTGGCTGCCTCTCTCATTCTGTTCATTTGTCTCTCTTGGTCGAGCTGCCTGGCATTCTCTTGCTTTCGTACATCTTTTTTTTTGTGATGGTTACTGTGACATTAACCGTAACGAAATAACACAAGCACAGACAAATTATAGCTTCAATCACGACATTTTAACATACTGTGGAAAACATGGCTCTGCATTACATTATTTTCAAAAGTTAAGTACTGTATTTGAAAAATAATGAGAAAGAGAATTCTAACAAATATTCCACAGGAATCTCTGCTCTTTCCTCTTAGTGCTTACATTTCCCCCTGGCAGCCAGATCAAACCCACTGCACTTGCATGAGGAGAGGAGGACCATGTAAGCTCTCTGTCTCCGTCATCAGTAAACTGCCAGTTGGCGACATATACCCATTTTTCCATGGAGGTAATAAGTTACCTATCTGATCCCTGAAGAGTTGCCTCCATACATTATAAATAACGAATAGGAGCAAGTATTAAAGTCATTTTGCATTTATAGGTAATCTGTAATATTTTACACATAAGATATTCCTACTGGATTTCAAAAACAATATATTTCAAGGCGGAGCCAAGATGGCGGCGTGAGTAGAGCAGTGGAAATCTCCTCCCAAAAACACATAGAGCTAAGAAAATATAACAAAGAAAAATCTTCCTAAAATAGAGACCACAGGACACAGGACAACATCCAGACCACATCCACACCTGCAAGAACCCAGCGCCTTGTGAAGGGGGTAAGATACAAGCCCCGGCCCGGCGGGACCCGAGCGCCCCTCCCCCCGGCTCCCGGCGGGTGGAGAGAAACCGGAGCGGTTTTTTTTTTTTTTTTTTTTTGGCGAGCGCTTTTTGGAAGCCTTAGAGGGACGGGCCCCCGTTGCTGGGGAGGCAGGGTGGCGGGACCGGTGAGGAGGTGCCTGGGAACGGCGCCGGAGGACAAAGAATATCCCGCGTTTCTCCCTGCGAGACCTGGGGGCGGGTGCCTGAGACCGGTGCCTGAGGACAGAGGAGGTCGTGCGTTTTTCCCCTTTTTTTTTTTTTCTCTTCTTGGCGAGCGCTTTTTGGAAGCCTTGAAGGGACGGGGACCCCAGTGCTAGGGAGGCACGGTGGCGGGACTGGTGAGCGGGTGGCTGGGACCGGCGCCTGAGGACAAAGAATATCCCCCGTTTTTCCCTGCGGGACCGGTGGGCGGGTGCCTGAGACCGGCACTTGAGGACAGAGGAAATCGCGCGTTTTTCCCCTTTTTTTTTTCTCTTTTCTGCGAGTGCTTTTTGGAAGCCTAAAAGGGACAGGGACCCCGGTGCTAGGGAGGCAGGGCAGCGGGACTGGTGAGCGGGTGCCTGGGACCGGCACCTGAGGACAAAGAATATCCCGCATTTTTCCCTGTGGGACCGGTGGGTGGGTGCCTGAGACCAGCACCTGAGGACGGAAGAAATCGCGCATTTTTCCCCTTTTTTTTCTCTCTTTTTGCCGAGTGCTTTTTGGAAGCCTTGAAGGGACAGGGACCCCGGTGCTAGGGAGGCAGGGCGGCGGGACTGGTGAGCGGGTGCGTGGGACCAGTGCCTGAGGACAAAGAATATTGAGCGTTCCTTCCCTGCTGGACCGGTGGGTGGGTGCTTTTTGGAAGCCTTGAAAGGACAGGGACCCTGGTGCTAGGGAGACAGGGCAGCAGGACCAGTGAGCGGGTGCCTGGGACCGGCACCTGAGGACTAAAAAAAAAAAAAAAAATCGCTTGTTTTTTCCTTTTTTTTCCTTTTTTTTTTTCTCTTTCTTTCTGTTCCCTCTCTCATTGTTGCTGCTGTTGTTTTGGTTTGGAGAGTGCTTTTTGGAAATCTTAAAGGGGCAGGACAGGTCACTTAGACCAGAAGCAGGGAATCTGGGGATCTCTGGGCACTCTAACCCCCTGGGCAGCAGGGAGCACAGAGGCCCCTTACGGAGATAAATAGTCTCCTGGCTGCTCCCCCTCCAACGGGGCTCCACCATTTTGGAGGAACAGCCCCAGCCAGGCCAAGCCCACAGCAACAGCGGAGATAAACCCCAAAGCAACTGGGCAGGAAGCAGAAGCCCTGTCTGCGCACAGCTGCCCAGCACAAGCCACTAGAGGTCGCTATTCTCCCAGGAAAAGGCTACAAACCAACAAGAAGGGAAGCTCTTCCAGCGGTCACTTGTACCAGCTCTGCAAAGTATCTCTATCACCATGAAAAGGCAAAACTACAGGCAGACAAAGATCACAGAGACAACACCTGAGAAGGAGACAGACCTAACTAGTCTTCCTGAAAAAGAATTCAAAATAAAAATCATGAACATGCTGACAGAGATGCAGAAAAAAATGCAAGAGCAATGGGATGAGATGCAGAGAAAAATGCAAGAGCAGTGGGATGAAGTCCGGAAGGAGATCACAGATGTCAGGAAAGAGATCACAGAATTGAAACAATCCCTGGAAGGATTTATAAGCAGAATGGATAAGATGCAAGAGGCCATTGAAGGAATAGAAGCCAGAGAACAGGAACGTATAGAAGCTGACATAGAGAGAGATAAAAGGATCTCCAGGAATGAAACAACACTAAGAGAAATATGTGACCAATACAAAAGGAAAAACATTCGTATTATAGGGATACCAGAAGAGGAAGAAAGAGGAAAAGGGATAGAAAGTGTCTTTGAAGAAATAATTGCTGAAAACTTCCCCAAACTGGGGGAGGAAATAATCGAACAGACCATGGAATTATACAGAACCCCCAACAGAAAGGATCCAAGGAGGACAACACCAAGACACATAATAATTAAAATGGCAAGGATCAAGGACAAGGAAAGAGTTTTAAAGGCAGCTAGAGAGAAAAAGGTCACCTATAAAGGAAAACCAATCAGGCTAACATCAGACTTCTCAACAGAAACCCTACAGGCCAGAAGAGAATGGCATGATATACTTAATGCAATGAAACAGAAGGGCCTTGAACCAAGGATACTGTATCCAGCACGACTATCATTTAAATATGATGGTGGGATCAAACAATTCCCAGACAAGCAAAAGCTGAGGGAATTTGCTTCCCACAAACCACCTCTACAGGGCATCCTACAGGGACTGCTCTAGATGGGAGCACCCCTAAAAAGAGCACAGAACAAAACACACAACATATGAAGAATGGAGGAGGAGGAATAAGAAGGGAGAGAAGAAAAGACTCTCCAGACAGTGTATATAACAGCTCAATAAGCGAGCTAAGTTAGGCAGTAAGATACTAAAGAAGCTAACCTTGAACCTTTGGTAACCACGAATCTAAAGCCTGCAATGGCAATAAGTACATATCTTTCAATAGTCACCCTAAATGTAAATGGACTTAATGCACCAATCAAAAGACATAGAGTAATAGAGTGGATAAAAAAGCAACACCCATCTATATGCTGCTTACAAGAAACTCACCTTAAACCCAAAGATAAGCATAGACTAAAAGTCAAGGGATGGAAAAACATATTTCAGGCAAACAACAGTGAGAAGAAAGCAGGGGTTGCAGTACTAATATCAGACAAAATAGACTTCAAAACAAAGAAAGTAACAAGAGATAAAGAAGGCCACTACATAATGATAAAGGGCTTAGTCCAACAAGAGGATATAACCATTCTAAATATATATGCACCCAATACAGGAGCACCAGCATATGTGAAGCAAATACTAACAGAACTAAAGAGGGAAATAGACTGCAATGCATTCATTGTAGGAGACTTCAACACACCACTCACCCCAAAGGATAGATCCACCGGGCAGAAAATAAGTAAAGACACACAGGCACTGAACAACACACTAGAACAGATGGACCTAATAGACATCTATAGAACTTTACATCCAAAAGCAACAGGATATACATTCTTCTCAAGTGCACATGGAACATTCTCCAGAATAGACCACATACTAGCTCACAAAAAGAGCCTCAGTAAATTCCACAATATTGAAATTCTACCAACCAATTTTTCAGACCACAAAGGTATGAAAGTAGAAATAAATTCTACAAAGAAAACAAAAAGGCTCACAAACACATGGAGGCTTAACAACATGCTACTAAATAATCAATGGATCAATGAACAAATCAAAATAGAGATCAAGGAATATATAGAAACAAATGACAACAACAACACTAAGCCCCAACTTCTGTGGGATGCAGCGAAAGCAGTCTTAAGAGGAAAGTATATAGCAATCCAGGCACACTTGAAGAAGGAAGAACAATCCCAAATGAATAGTCTAACATCACAACTATTAAAACTGGAAAAAGAAGAACAAATGAGGCCTAAAGTCAGCAGAAGGAGGGACATAATAAAGATCAGAGAAGAAATAAACAAAATTGAGAAGAATAAAACAATAGCAAAAATCAACGAAACCAAGAGCTGGTTCTTTGAGAAAATAAACAAAATAGATAAGCCTCTAGCCCAACTTATTAAGAGAAAAAGAGAGTCAACACAAATCAACATAATCAGAAATGAGAATGGAAAAATCACGACAGACTCCACAGAAATACAAAGAATTATTAAAGACTACTATGAAAACCTATATGCCAACAAGCTGGAAAACCTAGAAGAAATGGACAACTTCCTAGAAAAATACAACCTCCCAAGACTGACCAAGGAAGAAACACAAAAGTTAAACAAACCAATTACAAGCAAAGAAATTGAAACAGTAATCAAAAAACTACCCAAGAACAAAACCCCGGGGCCGGACGGATTTACCTCGGAATTTTATCAGACACACAGAGAAGACATAATACCCATTCTCCTTAAAGTGTTCCACAAAATAGAAGAAGAGGGAATACTCCCAAACTCATTCTATGAAGCCAACATCACCCTAATACCAAAACCAGGCAAAGACCCCACCAAAAAAGAAAATTACAGACCAATATCCCTGATGAATGTAGATGCAAAAATACTCAATAAAATATTAGCAAACAGAATTCAACAGTATATCAAAAGGATCATACACCATGACCAAGTGGGGTTCATCCCAGGGATGCAAGGATGGTACAACATTCGAAAATCCATCAACATCATCCACCACATCAACAAAAAGAAAGACAAAAACCACATGATCATCTCCATAGATGCTGAAAAAGCATTTGACAAAATTCAACATCCATTCATGATAAAAACTCTCAGCAAAATGGGAATAGAGGGCAAGTACCTCAACATAATAAAGGCCATATATGATAAACCCACAGCCAGCATTATACTGAACAGCGAGAAGCTGAAAGCATTTCCACTGAGATTGGGAACCAGACAGGGATGCCCACTCTCCCCACTGTTATTTAACATAGTACTGGAGGTCCTAGCCACGGCAATCAGACAAAACAAAGAAATACAAGGAATCCAGATTGGTAAAGAAGAAGTTAAACTGTCACTATTTGCAGATGATATGATACTGTACATAAAAATCCCTAAAGACTCCACTCCAAAACTACTAGAACTGATATCGGAATACAGCAAAGTTGCAGGATACAAAATCAACACACAGAAATCTGTAGCTTTCCTATACACTAACAACGAATCAATAGAAAGAGAAATCAGGAAAACAATTCCATTCACCATTGCATCAAAAAGAATAAAATACCTAGGAATAAACCTAACCAAGGAAGTGAAAGACTTATACTCTGAAAACTACAAGTCACTCTTAAGAGAAATTAAAGGGGACACTAATAAATGGAAACTCATCCCATGCTCATGGCTAGGAAGAATTAATATCATCAAAATGGCCATCCTGCCGAAAGCAATATACAAATTTGATGCAATCCCTCTCAAATTACCAGCAACATTCTTCAATGAATTGGAACAAATAATTCAAAAATTCATATGGAAACACCAAAGACCCCGAATAGCCAAAGCAATCCTGAAAAAGAAGAATAAAGTAGGGGGGATCTCACTCCCCAACTTCAAGCTCTACTACAAAGCCATAGTAATCAAGACAATTTGGTACTGGCACAAGAACAGAACCACAGACCAGTGGAACAGATTAGAGACCCCAGAAATTAACCCAAACATATATGGTCAATTAATATTTGATAAAGGAGCCATGGACATACAATGGCAAAATGACAGTCTCTTCAACAGATGGTGCTGGCAAAACTGGACAGCTACATGTAGGAGAATGAAACTGGACCATTGTCTAACCCCATATACAAAGGTAAACTCAAAATGGATCAAAGACCTGAATGTAAGTCACGAAACCATTAAACTCTTGGAAAAAAACATAGGCAAAAACCTCTTAGATATAAACATGAGTGATCTCTTCTTGAACATATCTCCCCGGGCAAGGAAAACAACAGCAAAAATGAGCAAGTGGGACTACATTAAGCTGAAAAGCTTCTGTACAGCGAAAGACACCATCAATAGAACAAAAAGGAACCCTACAGTATGGGAGAATATATTTGAAAATGACAGATCTGATAAAGGCTTGACGTCCAGAATATATAAAGAGCTCACACGCCTCAACAAACAAAAAACAAATAACCCAATTAAAAAATGGGCAGAGGAACTGAACAGACAGTTCTCCAAAAAAGAAATACAGATGGCCAAGAGACACATGAAAAGATGCTCCACATCGCTAATTATCAGAGAAATGCAAATTAAAACTACAATGAGGTATCACCTCACACCAGTAAGGATAGCTGCCATCCAAAAGACAAACAACAACAAATGTTGGCGAGGCTGTGGAGAAAGGGGAACCCTCCTACACTGCTGGTGGGAATGTAAATTAGTTCATCCATTGTGGAAAGCAGTATGGAGGTGCATCAAAATGCTCAAAACAGACCTACCATTTGACCCAGGAATTCCACTCCTAGGAATTTACCCTAAGAACGCAGCAATCAAGTTTGAGAAAGACAGATGCACTCCTATGTTTATCGCAGCACTATTTACAATAGCCAAGAATTGGAAGCAACCTAAATGTCCATCTGTAGATGAATGGATAAAGAAGATGTGGTACATATACACAATGGAATACTACTCAGCCATAAGAAGTGGAAAAATCCAACCATTTGCAGCAACATGGATGGAGCTGGAGAGTATTATGCTCAGTGAAATAAGCCAAGCGGAGAAAGAGAAATACCAAATGATTTCACTCATCTGAGGAGTATAGGAACAAAGGAAAAACTGAAGGAACAAAACAGCAGCAGAATTACAGAACCCAAAAATGGACTAACAGGTACCAAAGGGAAAGGAACTGGGGAGGATGGGTGGGCAGGGAGGGATAAGGGGGGGGAAGAAGAAGGGGGGTATTAAGATTAGCATGCATGGGGGGGAGGGAGAAAGGGGAGGGTGGGCTGCACAACACAGAGAGGACAAGTAGTGACTCTACCACATTTTGCTAAGCTGATGGACAGTAACCGTAATGTGGTTGTTAGGGGGGACCTGATATAGGGGAGAGCATAGTAAACATAGTATTCTTCAGGTAAGTGTAGATTAAAAATTTAAAAAAAAAAAAGAAAGAAAGAAAGAAAAGGGGGATTACTCCTTAACAGGATAAAACTATTGGTAAATCAAAGATCAACGCATGCTTTAAATATCCTTAATGTTGATCACTTAAAGGGTGTCAGATGATCAGCTATGGAGGTACTCTTTTCTGATAATATTCCTTTCTCTTAATTAAAAAAAAAAAAAAAAAGCAGTTACTGTGTGCTGACCTCCAATGAGTTCTGCACAGTGGTATAGAGGGCATGTCAAAGTGTGGGCAAAGGGTCTGTTTGTTTCTACGCAGAAGATCAAGGCCTAGCTTGGATACCCAGAAAATGAACTAAGATACGATATGAGGAGGAGCTTCCGGCATCAGCACTCTCTGGAGGACTCGTGCCGGGGGATGATCATCAAAAAGCCTCCACAGGGATCCGGACGATGCTGCGGTTGTGGCTGCATCCAGCCCACCGTCTCCTGGACTTGCCATAAGAAGGAGGAGGGAGATGTCTAGGCTGGCATGTGCATACAGTGAGACAACAATTTGACCGGATCTGTACTGTTGGAACTCAACCAGGAGTTGGGAGGGGTGCAAGTTGTAGCACTCCAAAATCTCATGACTATAGACTATCTATGGTTAAAAGAACATATGGGATGTGAACAGATCCCAGAAATGGGCTGCTTTAATTTGTCTGATGGTTCAAGTACAGTTGGACAATATCCATCATATCATAGATAAATTTTCACAAATGCCTAGGGTGCCTAAATGGTTTTCTTGGCTTCACTGGAGATGGCTGGTAATTATAGATTTGCTTTGTTTATGTCACCGTATTCCTATTATGTTAATATGTGTGTGCAAATTAGTTAGTAGTTTAAAACCTATACATACTTAAGGTACTATACAAGAAGATATGTCAAAGAAATAATCAATCCTCCCAAGTTTCCTTCATATGCTACATCTATAGCTTTTCTTCTTCCTTCCTAATTACAAACCTTAAATAGAATTCGTGCCTCATATCGAATTTACCGAGTATCATAATTCCTCCAGGTGGTAAAGATACCTCGAGACAAGTGCTGGGCATAGAAGCCACAGGGCATAAATCTGCAAAGAAGTAAAAAGCTAACCTTTGCAAACAATATGGCTTCTCTCTCACTTACCAACTTTACATTTCCCTGTATGGCCCCGGAAGATGACTGGTTAGCCAGAGACGGGTAAGATTCCTCAAGGGAGGAACAACCTAAGACAGGCACAGTCGCAGGGGGGCCATCAGGTGAGAATTTGGGGATCAACAGAGGTGAGGCTCAGAACCTCACCCCCCCTGCTTTGAGAGAAATCTTCTGCATCCGTGGATGTCTTGCTGCCCTTGTCTAGCCTGGATTAATACTTAGTCCATAGGCACACACCTGATCATCTGATCATCTATATTTGCCTTCTTACAGCACTAAACTATGTTTTCTACCTTTATCTTGCATCTACCTACCACTTCAGCATTTTATTAAAAATAAAAATAATAATAATAATAGGAGAAATGTGGGATCAACATATAAATCAAGTACAAAAATCAAATGAATATTCATATTTGACCTGATGGTTTATAGGTCATATTGCATGATCAAAACCGAAAGTTTCTGTGATGACTGCCCTTGTACTGTTGTTCACCATGTAAGAATTTATTCACTCTGTAAGAATTCGTTCACCATGTAAAAAAAAAAAAAAAAAAAATTAATAAATATCTACCAATAATCATTTCTCTGCAAATGTTGACCATTAAAAAAAAAACAAAAAAACAAAAAAAAACAATATATTTCAAAACCAAAAAAAACAGATTTGTAAATGAAGTTCTGGGGAACTAATACTTACATTTTCACTACCAAATCCCTCGTATACTTCAAACATGTTCGGTTAAAAGCATTAAAAGTATAATGCACTTTTCTCATGCTTTTTAAATTTAAAGCATGAAAATCATCGAATCCGTGTTCCTAGACATTCATAATTGTGAGCACCCGCTCTCGCGGTGCTCCCACACACACCCCGCTCTTTGGCACTTGTCGGTTTTGGGGCTCTAGTTCCGGCAGGGCTGCCTCGGGAAGCCTCACCTCCGCACATTTTGTTTGTTTTCCAGTCCCTGGGACCCGGGAAATTCTGGAACCAAGCTCTGCGTCAAGTCTGTGAGTCACAACTGTACAGGGGGCTCCCACTAGACGGTGCCATGGATCCGGCCCGCCAAAGACGGCTGGAGGGCCCAGAGCGTCTGCAGGGCGCAAAGCTCCGTCTCCTTGGTGAGGTTGAAATCGCCAGGCCCTCCGGCTTGGCAGATTGCCAAAGAATGACTGCAGCACCGTGATGATAGTGCGGTGTGACTCGATATGCATACAATTTAAAAATGCAGTATGCTAAATCATGCATTATTTATAATGGCAACACATATGGTAAAAATATAAAGAAAAATAGAAGCAAGTGGCACAGACAAATTTGCCCCAGTGGACACATGTGATGGGCAGGGAATGACCTGAGGAGGCAGATGGGGCCACAGGGTATTCTCAAGCTGGGCGGGGCACCCATCAGACTTCATTGTACATTTGCTTTATGTTCTACAGATAGTACATCCATTTTATTTTGTGTCTGTACAACACTTTAAAAATCAATTAAAATGAAAAGGTAAAATAAATAGAAGAAAATATCTATGTAAACATTAATTTAAGGAGTGAAACAGATAAGCCATGGCATCAAAGTTCAAAAAGTAAGACAACTTCAAATGAAAGAGGAAAAACAACAACAAAAAAAGGACATTTGTAATAATGGACAGGAAAATATCTCCCAAAAAAACAAAGTAAAATCAAAATACAAACTGGGCATAAATATTTCAAACATATGTAACAGAGTCAATATTCTTAATGAACAAAATTGTTTACAAACAAGATGCATAAGATAATCCCTCCAATTTTTAAAGGGGGAAGGACATGAATAGGCAAATCAGACAAAAACTATATATACTTCATCAATAAAGTTAAGGAAAAAGTGTATTACTTATTAGCATTATACTAAAAAATAAAAGTATATCACTTACTTTCTGACTAGCAAGAAGGGGGAATTGATTAAAACGTTGTTTTTGTTGTTCTTACTGCCTATCAAGTTCTCAAAACTTTTAAATAATCATAGTCAAAGCTTATGAGCCACACACATTTTTACAGTCGTACAACCTTCTCATCGGGCATTTGGCGATAAATATTAAACATTTTTAAATGGAATACTTTTAGTCAATAATTCATTCTTTAATGAATTTAACCTAGAGAAATAAGCAAATAGCTAGATGAGTATTTTTCTCCTAGAATGTCCTAACATAATATGTATAGATACAAAAGGATGGCCAGAAGGTAAAGACCCCCCAGCAGTGTCATCTGAAGTAACACACAGAAACACGGAGAGGTTCGCAGCATTTCGGGAAGTGAATGGAACCAGCTTACATGGCATAAGGCACTGCGGTCCCAGGGGAAGCTGGTCCCGTAGGTTTATTTAATGATTCCATTCCTTTCCCAGTGACTGATGATGAAGGATGTCCCAGACTGAACTCTGTGCCCCCAAATCCATAGGTTTGTGCCCTAACGCCCAGCACCTCAGGGTGTGACTATATTTGGAGAGGTGATAGAGGTAAAATGAGGCCATAGTGTGGGCCCTGACCCAGTGTGACTGGTGTCCTTATAAGGAGAGAGACGAGGACACAGACACACAGAGGGGTGGCCGTGTGAGGACAGAGGGAGGGGTCAGCATCTACGCGCCTGGGGGAGAGGCTCTGGGGGACCCAGCCCTGCCCACGCCTGGAGCTCGGACTCCAGCCCCCAGGACCGGGAGAAGCCGAGCTGACCACCTGTGGGGGCGTGGGCATGTGACGCATCCCTGCCCTCCCATTGTGTCCAGTGAACAAGGGCCCGTGTGCCCAGGGCTGCGGGCTGCCGTCTTCCGAGCTGAGGAGACCCAGATGAACGAAGCTTCCCTTCCTGTCATGTGAGAGGAATTCTTTCTGATTAACCCTGTCTGGGTTAGCGCTTTCTGCTACCTGCAGCCGGAAACACCTGAAGTACCGCAGATGGTACCTCCCCCGCACCTCCACCACCCCCACCCACCCACCTCCACCATCCCTCCTCCACCACCCACCACCTCCACCATCCCCCCACCTCCACTATCCCCACCCTCCACCACCCCCACCAGCAGCAATGCCACCAGGACCCCCATCACCTCCACTGCTCCCACTCCTACTGGCCTCTCCTTAGTAAGTGCTGGTCAGAGGCAGGCACTAGTCCAGGAACCTCAGCTCTTGGCAGCAGCATGGGAGTGAGGATCTCAGGTTTTCCCACTCACCGAGGTCTGGAGGGGCAGCTCACCAGCCTGCGCTGACCCAGAAGAGCAGGGCTGTAGGCCAGGCAGCCGTGCCCCCACGTCCCACTGAGTCACTGCATGGATCCACTCCCTGTACAGGAGGTTTATGGAAGTGGGACATGCTTGCTGGGGGCCAGGGCATGAGCGCAGGGGTCAGTTTGAAGGAAGAGAGGAGATGGAACTGGACTTGAAGGAAGGGCAGGCATAAAGAGGGCATAGAGTGCCAGTCGTGCCAGTCCTGTCAGGACAAGTGGGGTGGGAGAGGAGAAAGCCCGTGGCAGGTCCTTGTCGGCAGCGGGCAGCAGGGAGAGGAGGGCAGGGCCCGTTCACGGCCCACCTAGCTGTTGGTGCACACTGGCCATCACAGGAAGATGGGCTGGGTTCATCCTGCCCAATGAGATTCCTGTTAGCCAGGTGCTTCTGTGGGCATTTTCCTGACTTTGAAAATGAGCACAGTGCCATTTAGCTGAGGACAGGCCCAGAACTTCTTTCTTTGAATGAAAGCCATGTTTTCCCTGCTGAGTAAGGGCTGGCACGGAGACATGTGGCTGGGCTCTCCTGGAAACACTTTAAGAGATACTGTCTTGTTAAATTATTTGAAATTCCTGGTTCACAATAAGGAAACTAGATTTGAGCAGATGCTTTTCCTCTTCCCCTCCCCTGTGGGACCAGCCAGGAAACTGCCAGGGCCACTAGAAAGCCCTGCCCTTCAGAGAAGAGTGGGGCTGCGTTCATTCCCTGAACATCATCGGTTCCATGTCTGAGATGCTAGAAGAAAACTACCGTGCACCTCTGTGGCTGCCCAGCCCCAGAGAGCTTGAGGACCGCAGCAAGGGGCTCCGGCACACAGTGGCCGCTCTTGGTCTGACCTGGCTCAGGGGACAGCTCCCAGGCCTCCAGCCACCCAAGATGCGTGGGGGCCAGACTAACTGCATTTCTCCAGGACATGGTGGCTCCTACAAAGATTCTTGGCGATGAGTTTATAAATGGGATGGTGGCTATATCCCCAGTTCTGTACTGTGCTAGATGCTTGGAGAGGCTGGGATGCCGTCTCTAACCTGAGGCCCCTTCGGAAAGGTACTGCTTAGCACTTGGCAATTAGCTGTCTAGAAGGCCATTTGGTCTAGTTATTTATGGGGAAGAATAAACACTCATTTTAAAGGAATTTTCTAAAAACTATAAAGTCTGACTTTTAATGGGGATGGGGGAATGTGATACCATCACTAAGACTTCATAAAACTTAGAATAAAATTAACATGCATAACTTTTAATACAGCCGTGTCAAAGTGTCTTGAAATTGTAAGAAATAAACACATACAACCTCAGCCCCTTTAAAGCTGCACTAAAGTTTGAATTCTTATCTCAGTTTATCAAATGCCTTTTATAAGCTTGGAATGATCTCAGGGATGATGTGTTTTAATGATACTAACATCCTCGTTTGATGTTTTCCATGTAGGGAGGCCAGGAGGTGAAACCTCTGCAGAGTCTCTCACGTCTGGTCCCGACCCCAAGGCTCTGTCTCCATCATGAACATAGTTTGCCTGGCATATTTTCCCATTTGTTTACTTTCCATTTGTGTCTTTGGGCCCCATTTCATTCCTACATGTGCCAAGAAAAGCAGGGAGGCCCCGCAGCTGCGACCCAGCTCCCTGGAGCTGCAGTGCGGCAGGATTTCTTTCTCCTGAGCTGTGGGCTCAGGCACCTTACACTGCTGAGACCCTGCTCAGACTTTAACGCTGCTTCTTAAACTGCCTTCGCTCCCTGTCTTGTATTAACATCATCAGTGCAGAGGGCTGATAGAGCAGAGAGAGAGAGATTGGCAGGACAAATAAACATTGTATCCCTGCAACTCAGAGAAAGGGCTCTTTCCATTCATTTGCACCTGGATTTTGTTTGAACAGCTTTTTGAGGTCTAATTTACATAACACAAAATCCACCTCTTTTAAGTGAACAATTCCAAGATTTTTATACATGTACAGAGCTGTGTAACCATGACACAAACCACTCACACAGAAAAATATCTCTCATACCTACTTACAGTTAATCCCTATTTCCACCAAAAGCCCCAAGGAACAACTGAGTTCCTTTTTGTCTCCATAATTCACCTTTTCTGGACATTTCATATAAATAGGATACAGCCTATTTTGCACTTGGCATCATTAACTTAGCACAAAGGTTTTAAGGTTGGACCATGTTGTAGCTTGTGATTTATTGTATTTTGTTACTGAATGGTTTTCCATTGTATGGATAGTCCATACTTTGTTTGCCCGATTCTACGCTGAGAAACTTGAGCTGCTCCCACGCCTGGGTTCTCATGGATGGGGCCTCTGAGCGTTCTTGTGCCAGTCTACACGTGGGATGCGCTTTTCTTCTTTTGGGTAGGGAGCCTGGAGCAGAACTGCTGGGTCAAATGGTAACTTTGTATTTAACTTTCTAAATAACTGTCCAAATTATTTTTCCTTCTTTGAATATAGTTTTTTTTAGGCAGTAGATTTCCCTCTAGGCATTCCTTTAGCTGTATCTTATAAATGCAATGTTGCATTTTTATTTTCATCAATCTCAAAATATTTTCAAATTTTCCTTGAGATTTCTTCCTTGAAGACATTTTTAGAAGTATGTTATTTATTTTACAAATATATGTGTATTTTCTGAATTTATTTCTGCTAATGATTTCTAATTTGATTCCGATGCAGTTGGAGAACATGGTTTGCATGATTTAACTGATTTTATATTTATTGAAACCTATTTCATGGGTTAATATATGGCCTATCCTGGACCTGAAGACAGGCAGTGTCTGGAGAAAGGTCAGTTTATCAGGAAAATGTCACAACCCAAATATTTAATGCCCTATGAATGTGTGTGTTGGCTTAGGACTCTTTCTCAGTGGATACACTGTACTTGGTCAGGTCCTGTCTGACCTCTATGTCCTGTTTCTGCTAGTCTGTTTATCTGAGCTGCTGGTTTATTTTCCCATCTGGTTGTTATTCTTCTTTACCACCAAGATGATAGATGTATATGTGTATATATATTTTCTCCAAAGGTGAAATAGTTCACTGTTGTTGGTTAATGGAGGCAGCTAGAATTTGAGACTCAGAGTTAGTGCTTTGATTTACAGGTCTGGATAGCTCAGTGGAAGTAATACAGCGTTTACATACACACAAAGACACACACACGAAGGAGAACTCTGGGGCATTTACTGTGGGAAAACAGCCTCTCCCAGGATTCTTTCTAGGAGGTTTGGTGAAGGAAGAGCCAAGCCACCAGGTGGCCTTGGTCCTGCACTAAGTCAGGGCCCTCGAGGTCCAAATCTCAGTGAGGGGCCAGCTTAACACAGCAGTTTCTCCACTAAATGAATTTAGCAAATGACAGTTGTTAGGTAGCAATACTAGAGCCAATAATACAAAATGCATTCTAGGGTATTGTGTGGCACACTTCCTGAACTGAGGCTGAAATGCCCCACTGACACCCAGCGTCCCCTAAGCTTCATGACGTAGGAAAAGCATGTATGACACACACGTGGTAGGGGACATAGTCCAACAATTCTACACCTGTGAACAGAAATACGCAGCTGTGCTATGGCTGATAAAGTGATAGCCAGCATCCCCACTTCCTCTGAGGGGTTCCAGGGGCCCTCCACCTCCTGGTAGGCACACCCAATGTACAGTCCTCCCCTTGAATTTGGGCACCAGTGAAGGGATATGGGTCCAGGGCCTCTGCCTTACCATTTGGCAACTTCCAGGCTGGAGTGGACAGGGAAGTCTCAGGTTCCCTGTGGGGGACACCGCACGGCAGAACCGCATGCAGAGGCTGCACGGGAAGGGAGAGGCCCTAATGGGCCTTGAAGGTGAACTGAAGTTGCAGGCAGACAGACAGACAGACCCAGGAGGCCGGCTGGTTGCCTTCCGACCACCTGGAGGACGCAGCACCAGTGGGGCAGTGCCGAGGCCCCCGCGTGTCAGACGCCACCTGCCCAGGCATGAGGACATCAGCTCTTTCGTGATCTTAAAATATCATTCAGAATTTGGTCTTGGTTCCTTCTAGCCTCAAAAAGACCCTGGTGTCCTTTCTCTTTTTCTTTCTTCTTTTTCCTTTTCTATTTTTGGAAGGTACAAGATTATCTATATAAATACAATAAACAAAACATGTTATAAAATTTTTTAAATAAAATGGGTACACATTTAGCTTAGATTTTAGAGTATTGTGAGTTTAAACATAAATAATAGGGTTTTTTTAATGTGAAAAAGTATTTTCTTCCTGGAGGTTAGTTTCCAGCTTTCTAGTGTTTCGGACCCTCAGTGAACTGTGTAAACACGCTGTGCATCTCTCAGCAGGTGGAGGATGCCGAAGACTAGTAGTGTCACCACCTATAAAAACCTACACAGGAAAAGGCCTGCTCATTTCCAGAGGAACTGCATCAAATCAAACCCTGGGTACGCAAAGGATGTACAAAAGGTGGGCTCTGTTAGTCAGCTGGTCCACAAATTCAAAAGCCAATATGAACCCAGCAGAAAGGAACTATTTCCAGTTTAAACGGAGGCCACAGAGGCTGAGAGCTGCAGGAGGGGCTGCCCTGGGCGACTTGCTGGGCTTCTCTGCACAGAGGAGAGCTGTTAAGTGCTAAACATTTTTTTCCCTCTCTTTTTATAAAAGCCGGTTTGTATTTGTTTATGTAAGTGATGCTTCAGTGGTTCCTTAAAAGCTTCACTAACCTTCCCAGACCACCATCCTGTCAGGGGCTTTTTTTTTGACCTGACAGTCCAGCATTTCATTCCTTTTGGTTAAATTTTAGAATTACAATTATCAGTTATGGGATGAAATCCAGAATTCATGCAAGTTAGTTTAAGGCTGAAACGAGATTCAGAGCTCAGTGAGATGTGAGGTGCTCTGAGCCTTCTGCCTTCTGCAAGGCCCACAGAGAGGTGTCTCTTCCTGAATTTCTCACATTCTCTAGGCTTTAGTCCATTCCACAAAACTCAACATGACCCCTGGAAAGCAGGCTGACCTACTGGGTCAGGGTCTATGTTGTACAAGCAAATGTAAGGTCTAGCCATTGCCCATGAAGAGGGCAGAGTGCTGTTGGGAGAACACGGGAAAGAGAACAGAGTTAGGTTCAGTCACCATTATGAACTGAAATCATGGATTCTTGTATCTGGCTCCTTATCAGTAGTTTGAAACCTGATTGCTTATCAGAACTCACCCAGAAAATGCTTTAAAAACCTAGATTCCTGGATGCTGTCTGTCTGTCTGACAGCCTATCTGTCACCGATCAATGCTGGTGTAGACTTCACTTCAGTTTTGTTCGCAGCCTAAATGAAACTTCTTTTTATCCCTGCCCACTTGTGAGTGTGTCCTTCACAGAAAGACCAGCTCTGCACTTCCTTTATTAAGAAGCCGGCATCTTCTCCTGCAGAATCTTGAGGGGTGGCCGACTCCCTGGGACAGAGCAGGTGCCCCAGCTTGGCCTATGTCCTTTCTGCCATGAAACACAAGTCCTGCCGAGGGGGGGGTGGGGGGCGGATGGACAGTTCTGGGGCTTGTGAGTGTTGGGCTCCTCTGGGTTGACTTACTTTAATGCTTGATTATCTTGGAAGTGAGCATTTCCTACCACTCCTCTTAAGTGTGCTAGATCTTGTTTGATTTGGAAGCATCCAGGATTGTAAGGCATACATTAAAAAATCACCATTTGCAACTAATTTCTGATTCTGTGTGATTATTGTGTCACCAAAACATAATGCAGCACAAACCTGGCCCCTGAGGCCATATCACAACCATTGCAACCCATTTTCCAGGATTTCAACTTTTAAATGTCTATCAAAATAGCCCCATCATTCTCCCAATTATCATACCTAAATATGAGAAAGTTCAACTAACAAAAAATTTTATGGCAGTGAAAACGTATTTCTATCAGTTTTTATTCTAGAATTGCATGCATGAGTCCATTTGAAAAGTAAAAATCAGGTTATTTTGCAGGAAACACATATTTCACACTCTTACTGAGAATCAGAGGATGGCGTGACAATGACCAGCAGCGGGAAGGCTGCCCCCTGAGATGTTCCTGAGTCTCCTTGTTGACTCCTGCGTGTGAATCCTGCTGCCTGCTGCCTGCCTCTTTGTCCCTTTGCCTGGCAGACACCCACACTGGCTGGGAAGCTGTGTCCCCCTCACCTCCCAGGTGCACCATTGACATTCCCACCAGTACCTCTTGGCTATTTTGTAGCCAGGGATGCTGAGGGGTCTGTGTGCGTGTGTTTATATCACATAATCTTACCCTGAATGGTAATGCAGTTTATTAAGATTTTCAGGAAACTCTTTGAGATCATCGGCAGCCTTGTGGAGCCCTGCAAAATTGGGATAGGAGTGAGTACTTGTCCTGGGACTTTGTTAAAGACAATTGATTGCATGTCTGTGCTATGACACAGTGCCGTTGGCCCAGAGTATATAAAAGGAATCAAAGGGATGGAAATCGTTTATCCAACCATGAAAGGGGATACGTTTTTTCATGCGCCCCTGGCTTGAGTGACAGGAGTGGCAAACACCTGCCCTTCAGCTGCTGTCTGCCTTCAGGCACAGCTCTGCCGCTCAAGGTGTTGGAAAGACCTTGTCCAGACCAATCCATCATGAAACAGCTGCCCAGATGTTCAGATGCCTTTTGGCAAAACAGGCGTTTTCTAAGGTTTATAAACTCCCAAGACCCTTCCTTTCCCTCGCGTCCCTGCTATGTACTGTGCTTGTCCCCGTGCAAACGTCCTGGGAGCAGACATTTCTTGAAACACATGCAGCATGGAACTTAACAGGCTCGGTGCTGCCTCGCAAACGGCCAGTCCCAGGATCCTGCGGGGCAGAGGGGAGACTGGGCCTCGCCCCTCTTTCTCCCCAGCACTTCTTACGTTTCTTAGAGTGTGATTATAATAAATGTGCATCAGATTGAAAAAGTAGAAATCCAATAATTGCTTTCTTTAATGTAAAGTGAAATGAAATCAGACCTTTATTTGAAATCTCAAGAACTAGTTAAATGAATTTTTTCACCACCTTAAAACATACTCTTTTTTTCAAGAAGCAACAGGGCCCCCTACTGTCCAATTTTAACAAAGACGATCATTCAAAGGGAAGGATATGCTTTTAGTGGGCAACTATATGCATTTGGCCCTTTTCTTTCCAGGGAAACATCTTTAACTCTATTTCCACAATATCACAAAACTAGAGTGTTGGATTTGTCCAGGGGAGAGCTTCTTCCTCAGGAATGTGCTAGATTCTAAGTGGCCCAGGGCACAGGCCTGAGAAACATCTCATGCAAAGGGAAGGAGCCTCATTTGGCACATCCCAGTGTGTTTGGAGTGTCCAACAGCCGGTCGCTGCAGGGTTGCAGGAGAGGAACTGGCCCTGGAACAGCTCGGGGAGGCCTGGTGGCAGCAGGGGTGAAGGACAGAGAGGTCACCCAGGGCTCAGAAGAAGCTGCTCGGTCAGAAGCCTCTGCAGTTGCATGTGTGGGATTCCAGAAAATGGTCCAGAGAAGTCATGAGATGGGAACATTGCTCAGAACGATGGTCACAGGTCCGAAGAACCATATGGTGCAGAGCCCACCAGAGCAGACGCAAGTCATTTCCAGGAATAAATTAGTGGTTTTTGTGATGGATCAGGTGGACCATGAAGGGGAAAATCCTGGGAGCAAAGGGGTCCTCGGACTGTGGAGCAGGTGCTCTGGTCTCAGTGGGGCTGGAAAAGCCTGAGTTCAGACACGATCTCATTCAGGTGCTGGCATGCCCCAATATGTGCCCGTTATCAAGGCGGCTGAAGAGCAGCCATGACCCAATAGCCGGGGGAGGACAAAGTGCCGCCCTCACTGGACAAGCATGGTGAGGAGGCACAGGTCCCATCTGCGGTGAAAACACGGAAATGGTGCAGACGCCTGTCCTCCTGGAAGGCTGGGAGATGGTGACCCGCACGGAGGCTGTAGGGACACACTGCGCCAGAACAGCGGGTGCAGAGGGGCACGCGGTCACTGCTGCGAGTCATGAGGGACTGACAGGGCCCCATAGACACGGCTTCACCTGTGCGGGGTCAGGGGCGATGAGGGATTTTCCAGAAGACAGAGACGGAACAGGCTGGGGAAATGAAGGGAGCGAGATCTATGGGGCAGAAAGCTGCCCAGGAGAGTGAGCCACCTGCCTGCCTGGGTCAGCCTCAGGGGCAGTGAGCCCTGAATGTCCGCAGCTGGGCAGTCAGGAAACCAGGTTTCCAGAAAGACCAGAGAGACTGATGGAGTCAGTGCCCAAAGCAGGTGCTCGGTTAGAAGGCTGGTGTGACGCTCAGGAGCGGGACACAGTCTTGATGTCCACACCCAGGTTGTGTGACTCAGACCCTGCCCATAGCCATCCCTGTGACCGAGGGAGCGGCGTCTCTGCAGGGGGCACATGCTCTCCACCTGCAGGGGTTGGGCAGAGCCGGTGGGTGTGCACAGTGGAGACAGGCCTGCGGGACTGGGGAGGCAGCAAAGGCTGGGTGAAGGCTGAACTGGGCGGCTGCTCCCTGGGGTCCCATCCAGCCACTGCTGATGTCCCCTGGAGACAGCCGTGCAGGTGTGTCCTGCAGGTGGTGATACTACCTGCAATGAGCCACACTGAGCGGGAGCCCTGAGTCTCTGCATCAGCCACTTAGACATCCTGTGGAAATATCTGCAGCTGTGCAACAGGTTGGACTTTGGTTAGAACAACAATGGCCATATAGGCACCTCCAAGAACCCAGATGGTCCAAACAGGCTTGGGAGGCCTGGCTTCCCGGGCAAGGGGGCCTGTGTGTCCTGGCCGTGCATCAGCCCATGCAGCACAGAGGCATAAGGCAAGGGCAGCATCACCCCTGGGTCTGCAGGTGGGAGGCTGAGGCTCCACGTGGTCTGAAACTACCCTGAGATATGGGATTCCTCGTGCAAGAGTGCTGGGGCAGGTGGGCTGGTTAAAGTGGGAATGTGCTTCACAGCTGTGTCCGCCCAGCAGGTGTGGAGCTTTCACTGGGACTGTGGCCCCTCCAGGCTGTCAGGAGCATTGCTTACGGGGACAGGGGGCACGGCCCACCCCACAGGGTCCCCTTCAGTGCCCAGGGCCAGTGACTCTGGGCTAGGGCACCACGACTGAAGAGGTGACGTTGCTGTGAAATGCCAGTTAAATAAAACGTGTACTTTGTACCACTTAGAAGTTTCATTTTATACTTATCAGAAGTGCTTTTCAATGTATTTACTGAGATATCTCTACTGACACCTACAAAAATCCATGCATTTGGGCCTAGACTTGTATTATTGTCATTTTGAAAGCGCGGAGGGACGCTGTAAGAAGGGTAATCTGGTTAAGACACTACGGAACACTCAGTCAGATCACACCTGTTCCAACTGGAGGAGGCCCACGTTTCCCACGTGACTGGCTGCCCACTGTGGCTGCCATGCCTTTGAGAGCATTTCGTGAAGCAGGCTCTGCCATTAGGACATGAGGCTATCCCAGCCAAGGTGCTGGCTCTGCACATTCTGACGCTGGGGTCTCCGGGTGCTCAGTGTCAGGGGGACGTGTACAAGCAGCAGTGAGGGCTTCGGCTTCCTCAGTGAGCCTTTTAAGGTTTGCTGCCTGAAACATCCAGGGGTCACACTCACGCAGGCATGTCTGCAGGGGACCCCATTATCTCTGCACATCAGGAGGTGACCAGCCTGTCACAGCTGTCCTGGGCAAGCGAGCACATGGGGGATACATTCCAGCACCGCAGGGGACAGAACATGGACACGAAGTGCCTTAGGACTAATGCACGTGGCTCTCAGGGCTTCTGAAAGCCAGTGCATTACCAGGCATGGAGGCGGAAACAGTTACTCCCATTGCATTTTGTACCATACGTGATCCTGATGACTCACCTGCAAGCTTGCACCTGAGGATCTCCTGTGTTCGGCATACACGTGTAACATCCCGGTCACGGTGGTAAGGAGTCCAACCTCACTTCTGCATGTCTCCGTCTTCTCTGGGGTGAAGAGAGCAACAGGGAAGGGAAGGTGGGTTGGAGGGTCTCCATGGGTTTGCCGAGTGAGATCCGAGTGCGGGGCTGCATGCACAAGCCACCATGCAAGAGAGGCATGCGGACTGGGACCCTTCAGCCGCACCGGGATGCTGCCCTGTCCTCACCGGGAGAAACATCCCAGGGAGGTCCTGCTGGCCACCAAGTGGTCGGCCTCTTCAGGGACATCAGCCCAGCCCAGACAAATCCTAAAAGCAAGAGTCTCATTCTACTCCTGTGTTTAAACGCTTTTTAAGGCAGAGGTTGAGTCACAAAGGGTCAGTAATCTTGGTGTCTCCAGCTGCAGAGAGAGTAGGCTGCATGGCTGATGGGCCCAGAGCCAGAAGCCACCACAGGGGCAGATGGGTCATTGCACAAAACGAGATGCCAGGTGCTCAGAGACAGAGTCTGAGGTCACAGTGATGTTTGCTCAGTGTCCACCTTCGAAGGTGTGTCACCCTGATGCTGAATTGAGGTTGGGTTTATGTCTGAGCCGACAGGGTTTACCTGCCCTCATTTGTGGCAGATGGTGCAAAGGCACATTGATCTTTGGATGCCACTTGGAGTCTTTTCTTGGGAAATATTACCCTTAATTGTTTGCCACTTGACAACCAATCAGGGTAGTGGTGCATCTGCCTGGGGACACATGCCTGCCTGCTGGCCCAGGCCTCCCAGTAGATGGCATGCTGGCCCAGCAAGGTGAGACCCTGCACTGCAGCCCAGTGGCCAGAGGCTCATTCCTGGCCTTCCTACCATAAGCCACCTGAAGACCCTCCCAGATTTGTCCCTCAGGGAAGGAGGAGGCACCTGAGGGAGAGGGTAATAGTGAGACCCACACCTACTGTGGAAATGCATCTGGACTCATCGACCAGCCCGTGGTGATTCAGCAGGGTGTGCACACCTGTGATGGCAGCTGATCTGTGGTCAGGGGACCCTAGCCGTCGGACCACGGCACTGACACTGGAGATTATCCTCAGGGTGTCCTGTCTGGAGAAGGAATGTCTCTCATTTGGATTTGAAGGTAGATTGTGTAGGATGGTGGGTTTCTCCCGTGGAAATAATTTTTAAGATGCAACTTTACGGGAAATTCTACATACAAATCCAGGCTGTGGGCTCCATCACTTCTCAGTGGCGGGCCCTGGACACTTTCCTGGTGACTCAGGGCACATTGGAAAGCAAGGGCGGGGACTGTGTGTCGGGGACTGTGTGACCCCTTATTCAGTGACGACCCTCTGGTTTCCTCCACCAAGTACAGACTTTTCAGAAGGTGAAGATCAAACCTCGGGAAACAAAAGGTGCTGGAGACAGTGGGGTGTGATTTTTGTTTCTTATACTTTATTTAAACTGACATGAAGTGACCACTAGGTAAGAAATGGTTTCTCCAGGTTTCTGCAAATACAGGATTTCACATTTAGTGGCCTGCTCCACATGCCTGTCCACCCTGGTGGAGTCACTGCCAGGCCACCTGCCCTGGCAGAGTCTCAAGATTGAAGCCCCTTGGTCTGTTGGAGGCGACAGGTCAGGACGGGCGGCTGTCATGACAGGGAGCGTTTTCCCTCCCAGCTTCCCAGGGCTTCTGATGCGCCAGCATCTGAGCGCGTGCCTGCAGCTGCCCTCAGACTCTTCGGAAGCAGCTGCCTTTATGTCACAAAACTCACCTTTCTATTTGCGTGTCTCACCTGCTGGTGCTTATTTTTCAAACTACAGTGTTAGGTTTTATTGTTCAAAGGAATTTGTGCAACAGGTTGCTTTTTATTTTCTCCTAGAAGTACCTTTTTAGGGTAAAAATGACCAGAGCCACTGTGGCTATTACCTACTGACCTGACACAGATCCAATGATCTCCTGATTAGCACCATGGTTCAGTGAAAACTTTCCTTTGTTTTAAGGACAGAATTGGGAATTCCGGAGGGAATGGAGCCTTCGGTGACACAGAGAGAGGGGTGATGCCGGGAGAGGGGCTGGCCTGGCTGGTGTGAGGCCGCATGGGCAGCCCGACATCCTAGCAGCCTGCAGAACAGGCCGGCTCTGCCTGCACATGTGACCTTGGTGATTAACCTCGGATGCTTGCTAACCCCGCCTGACTCAGGACACCCAGATGGGCCCAGGGAATCTTCATTCACAGCAAATGCTCCCGGGTATTCCAATAGTTGGCAACCTTTGAAAACACTGTCTCAGAACGCCATGCAGATTGCCTTCGAGGAACTCGAGACGAGCTGATGTTAAGGGAAAATCTTGCCATCTTGGGGCTTCTGCTCCCACGATGAGTGAGCCCCCATCAGCAGACGTGCAGGGCTTCTGTTGCTCTGAGTGGACACGTCCAGGTGTAACAAGTGCCCTGCTCATTTCCTAAAACTCTGGGTGGGATGTGAGGCCTGGTCTCCTTACAGAACCAGGTGGGTGGGTGCCCACAGGCATGCACACTTGTCACTTCTGGGGCCAGGCCCTCCCACCCCACTGCAACATGGCCTCTTTTGGTGCCCAAGGTGCCCACCGCCGGACACTCAGACATCGCCTCGCACGGTTTAAGGGCTCACCCTGAGCCCCGCGGCTGTGGGCCACCAGCCCGTGCACCCGTCCTTGTTCTCCTGGGGCACCCCGCACCCGGGCCAGGCTGAGGGCAGCTCACGGTGCTCACACGTCCCCAAGAGCCAACCTCTGTTCTTATTTCCCAGTCAAATTTCACTTACGAGAAACTGAAACTGGTCTGTTTTGGGGTCAGTTTTCTCTTTTTCCAAACTTTATGGATAAAAAATTTATTTCCTAACATTTCTTCATCAGAAACACTCCCACTGTCAAGCACAGCAGCAAGCTGGTCCCACCGACCTCCTCTCCGGCCCACTCAGGTTTAAATCCCTTTCACCCTGTCGCTTCCCCGTCTGGCTCCCTAGTTAACCACAAACAGCAGGATTGCAAAACAAAGAGAAGGCGACTGTCCCCAGCAGCTCTACGGATCCATTGGCCCAGCCACACCTGTGTCCCTTGCCAAGGGGTCGGTGGGGGTGATGACTAATGGCAGACATTTGGGGCACCATGTGGACCCGCAGGCAATCTTTCTCATTCAGTCATTCAGAATATTTATTTGGAATGTCAAGCTTGGAATTTTCAGGACAAACAACCTCAAAGCTTTAGCTGTGATTTGTGGATATCTCCAGTGTTTCCTGGAGGAACGATGATCTGCTGTGCCTTCAGAGGGACAGGAGATGAAGCGGCGTCCGTATCCCGAATGGCATTGCTTTCAGAGGCTGGAAGGGGCTGCTTCAGACCCGCAGATGAGAGCTTCCGAGGGATCCTCCCGAGGATGAAGGAGAAGAAATATGTGCTCCTGCATCGGAGCAGAGTAGACAGTTTTTTGAGCTTCCAGAAATATTTTTAGGAATTTGCACTCAAAAAATAAAGATGAACTCAAAGGTCATGTTCCTGTGGGTGGCCTCCCACCTCGCTGCGGGGGTCACGGGGTCACCCCTTCTCAGGCAGCATGATTGGTGGAAGCCGCTGGCCTCCCAGAATCATGGACAAGCAAAGCTGAGGGCAGGCAGGGCTGGTTCTTTTGCTCTATTTTCCCCTTCATATTCTTGAATCCGGGTCAAGAAGACATACCAGCAGCTCAGCGACTGTATCCCAAGACCTTTCATTTGAGACGCACTCATCAGGCAGTCCTGATGCTGGCATGACTGGGCACAGTCCTTTCTGAGAGGGAAAGGAAAAGGGAAGTGATCTGAGGAAAGGAAAGATAAACTTCCTTTATGAAATGTACGGGATTTATCCCCAAAGTGCCAGATGCGGGGAAGACTTCAGCTCAGAAGCTGACGGATCACAGCTCACCTGCTTCCTTACTAAGCATAGAAACATCAGTGTTCACCAGACCTGTGTGCTGCTGAGCCAGGTCTGTTCTGAATTCAGATTTGGCTGGTAAAAACTCTATAATAAAAATGATTCTTTGATGTTTACTCCTGGCACATAAAATCCCAAAATATGCTTTTACAAAGGTGAGTGAATGTGTGGTTTGGGTTAACATGTGAACAGTTAGAATCAGAAGCTTGGAGGGACAGAAACTCAGAGGGAAATTTCACTCAAGCCAGGTGTCTGGTTTAAATGTGAAGAAATGAATATATTAAATATGCTCTATTGAGCTGTCATGCAGGAAATGGCATCCTTGTGTGTCACAGGTTGTGCCTCCTGGTGCCTTTCGGGGGACAGAGGGGAAGCCCTGTCTCAGCGCCCATCACAGAGAGTCCGAAAGCCTTGCCCAGCAGAGAAGACGGGTCCACACCCACGGCAGCCCAGTTTGGCTGTCAGCACACAAGGCCAGGAAGGCTCTGTCATGGGTACAGATACTGACTGTGATCACTGGCCTGGCATGATTGGGTCAAGAAGACATACCAGCAGGCAGGTCAGCTACTCCCATGTGCAGGGAAGCAATGCTCACCCCACAGAGATCTGGTGGTCTCACCATGCCTCTGTCCCTGAAGAGGCAGCCAGGTGGCTTAAAGATCAAGTGTGCACATTGTGAATAATGCCATAATCCAAGGACACACAGTGTGTTGTGATGTTGTTGCCATTTAAGATAGATTTTTTTAAACATTAACCTACAGAATACAAAACAAAATTGATGTTTAGGAAACACCATTATAGATAGTTGTCTGTTTGGTGCAATTTATGGAATCCCATAGAGATCCCCTTTTCTCCCAGTGCTAACCTATCACTCTCAGTACAGGCACACACATGAGAAAATGCTGTGTAGTCACTGGGCAGAATGGCATGCAGCATATGCAGCCAAAACTGGATCTGTTTAACTTCTCCACACCTCCAGTTTCCATGCCTACAAATAGCAACAAGGAGGGTGCTTACTTCCCAGGGCAGGAGCAAATATCAGCTCCAATGACACATGTGAATTACATGAAGCAGAGGTAGAAAAAAATTATCATCATTAATAAAACATTGTTCTGGCACTTGATGTATTAGAAAAAAGGCTGAAGACAGGCTGGATTCCCAGGGAGCTTACTAAAGGTCAGGGTGGCACGCTCACTGTAAGTGCTCCTGTCCCTGGGTGTGAAGTAAGGGCTGCTTCTAGGTGCAAAGTCCCATTGTCTGTGCCCATATGCTGACAGCCCTCCAATCAGGAGTTAGAGCAGAGAGCGGGTTCTCTGTTATGCAAAGTTTTTGCCAGGGAACATTCAGAAAGGAGAGGCAGCCCCCAAAGGTAATGACCTCTCCCTGACACATTTGAAATGCTTCTGCTTCTAAGCACAGCTCAAGTGATGAAAATGACAGTGTCCACACTTGCTCTTTGAGAAACTTTGCCCCTGGCTGTGCAGCCAGCGATAGGCCAGGTGCTCTGACGGCACGTGAGCGATCCGCAGCTGCTCTGAACGTGCACGGGCAGCAGCTGGAGTCGAGAGCCTGAAGGGTCGCTTGAATGCAAAGCTCTTGGCTCACTGTGTGTATGTCTTGAGCTGGAATTCACAAGGAGAATTAAACATGCTTTTTAACAGAGGAGGAGGGGGCCAGGGCCACACCAGAGTGCCTGCTCGTAACCGAAGCTGGTGAAGGAGCAAGTCTCACGCAGTTCATGTGCTCCATGAAGTGTTGCACTAGTGCCATCATGCTTTTTTGGAAGATAAAGTTGATGTTTAAGTGGGGAAGAAGGGTGTGACTCATGATAGGAAGAAAGTCCGGGCCACATCTCTGTCTCGTGCAGTGTCCCCACCATAGCCCCCCAGGTCATGGTTCTTACACCTTTTCTGTAAAGGGTCAGCTGGCACATATTTGAGATCTTGCAGGCTGCATGATCTGTGGCAGCCACCCAGCTGTCGTTGCAGCTTACAAGAAGCCACACAATACATAAGTGAATGAGCACAGCTGTGTTTCAGTAAAACTTTATTAAAGAAAACCAGGCATTCAGCCCAAGAACATGCTTTGCTATTTTTTTTTGTAGTTAAATAGCATTTTACATATCAGGCTTTTGCTTTGAAATCCCAGGTATTCTCTAAATCTAGCCGACTGATTTTGACCATAGGTTTTCCTAAAACAGATTAGTGAATTTACAGAAATAGCAATATATATATATATATATATATATATATATATATATATATATATATATATATATATATATATATATATATCCTAAATGCACACAGAAATAAATGATTGGGGGGAAAACAGTAACCTGGAGAGTAATATCGAGAGATATAATATATTTATAACTGGAATCTGAGGAGGAGCAAAACAAAAATATTTGAGAAAATAATGGCCAAAAACATTTCTAAATTTGATGAAAACTCAAAATCAACAGGTATGGGAAACTTAATAAATCTCAATTCGAAGAAATAACACACAGACATATGCACAGACACAAAAAATGTCTACCACTGCAAATCACAACTGAAGTGCTGAAATCCAGTGGTAAGGGGGAAGTCTTACAAGGAGCCCATTGCACAACAAAGCACAACATAGGAATGACAGCAGCGTTTCTGACAGATACTGTGCAAGCAGGAAATAATGAGCTGGTGGCTTAAATGCTGAAAGAGAAACACTGTCAGCCAAGAATCCCATATCCAGCAAAAATACCTATTGCACACAAAGACCAGCCAAATGAGATACACCACACACCTACTAGAATGGCTGTAGTCTGAACACATGACATCACCAAGCGCTGGCAAAGGGATTAGGCCTTTGTTACACGGTCAGCAGGATGTAAAATGGTTCAGTCATCTTGAAAAGAATCTGGCAGTTTCTTGAAAAGTAACCATCTACTTACCATAAGATCCAGCAATTAGGTCCCATGAATATACCCCAAGAAAAATGGAAGCTTATGCTCTCACAAAGCCTTGTTGAGCCTGGATGTTCATAGCTCCATATTCATAACAGTCAAGAACTGCAAACAGTCCAGATGTCCGTCAAGAAATCAATGAACAAACAAATGTGGTGGTGTAGCCATACCACAGGGTACAATTTACCTATTAAGAACAAACACACTACCAGTGCATTCAACAACCTGGATAAATAGCAAAAATAATATGTAGAATGTAAGAAGGCAGACATGAAAGACGATATATCAAATGGTATCACTTGCATGAAGGTTCTAGAAAAGGCAAGTGCATAGAGGAGCAGATCAGCGCTGCTGGGGCTGGGGGTGTGTAGTGGGGGTTCTCCAAACAGACAGGCAGGGGAGACCAAGAAACAGAGGCAGGGCAGGTTGAAACTTACCTGACTGGGGGGCCACCTCACCGGAGGGCCCTGTGCTCCTACCACTGCATCTGTTTCCCCACAGCAGTGTGCCGCACGGGGGTCTTACTGTATTTTTAATACCAGGATTAAGACCACATTTATTCTACCACAGACAGTTACCAGTAATCATCATCCACGCCCACCATTTCTTTTCTTGTGATATAAAGAAACTGGGGCTTTGTAGCTGACAAGGAGTTAAAGCAGGCATGCTGAAGGACTTTAAAATGATCTATGTTTGCTTATCCTTCTTGACAACTCCCCTATTATTTATGGGAATCGGAGAACTGTGGTACTCTCTCAGGTCACCTGTAAAACATCTGGCACTCATTTAGGAGAAACTGGTTCATTAAACGAGCTGTAATTTATGAGACTACTCTTGGCCCTGGTCAGGAAACACTTGATTGTCTATATTCTGGGCAGATCTGTGGGTGGTGATCCTATAGGCTGTAAACAGCAGCAAACAGTCCTTAGAAGGGGAGATCTTAGTTTTAAAGGAAGGTCAATATCCAGGACACAGATTACTCTGCAGGGACCACAGGTAATGGATCTGAATTTGTAGTAAATGCCAGGTTTTGTATACAATATTGTCAGCCCTGCTAACAACAGCCTATCAGCTAAAACCCAATCAATAATCTATCAGAGAACAAAGCAAAATACAGAAAAAGTCCCCAGAATCCTGAATGCATGCCTGCAGAGATTAATCAGAGGTTTAATTTGCCATCCTTAAAGGCTGATGGAACAGCCATTGCAGATGCCGTCGAGAATGGACATTTCTGTCATGTAAAAATGGGGCAGGAAGAGAAATAACTAAGAATCTTACCCCATTGCAGTTCTGAATTTTTTTGCCAAGGGGATTGAAAGTGTTGTTTTAATTCCATGACAGGAAATTTCTGGGAGCAGAACGTAGACCACAGAATTGATTCAGTTTTTCCAATATGGTTACACAGCGCATGGGTCTGAGCCCGGAAGACACATTTTACTTGCAAAGTTTTATGATTGACAGGGGGCTGTGGATTTCCCTTCTTTTCTCTTTTTTGATTATGAAGATAAAAATGACATTTGACTGGGACCTTTTGTGATAACTTCCATCATGTGAGAGAATATTCCTGTAATTGCCATGAACACAAGCCCAGAATTTTGAATTTGGTGTACCAAGGTGTTGAAATTCTCATAAAAATTGTATTTCTACATCTGTAAGGAAGAGAAAGTTTTCCATATCTGGGTTCTTAAGAAATGAGTCAAGTTGTCTGGGAATTCTGGTGGAAGGTAAGTACCATCTCTGACCAAGGAGAGAGGAGAGAGAGAGGAGGTGTGTGCTTGGGAGAGAGGAAGAGGGAGGGAGGCGGGTGGGGAGAGGAAGGCAGAGACTGGTAGAGAGAAACACAAGAAAACGAAGAACCCTATTTGTTTGTTCTTGTGTTTTCCCGGGTCAGGACTGATCCTGGGCCCCAGGGGAGGGGCAGGAGGGAGAAGCCCCTGCATTAATCTTATAACGTCGTTTTTCATTTTTGCAGTGGTCAGCTTTTGTTATTAATAATTGAAATGGGGCATAGCATTTGAGTAATTTCCTCAGGGTAAGAACAACTAGATCTGGAACAAAAAAAATGTTGCAATTAAAGGAAAACAATAAATCTTACAGGGACTAGAAATGCATTTTGGGGAAACCATGATGGGTCAGCTAAGCCCACCCTGGAAGTAACAGCGCTGATCGGGGGCCCTGTCCCCTCCTTGCCCGGACCAGAATGACCTGCATCCTGCTTTGTGTGGTCGTCAAGTAGGCCTCCGTGACAGTAGCCCCCAAGTGAAATTCTCTTACAGGGAAATATGGTTCAAAATACGTCATTTGCTACTGATTTTGTATGTTTAATTTAAATGCAAAATGAAGTTGACACTGAGGTTGCTGAGTATTACCTCCAGGGCAAGGTCTACATTTCTTGTTATTTTTTACTTTTTTAGTCCTTTCAAGGTCTGCATTTTAAAAGCTGAGAAAAGAACAAAGCTGGGAATGAAAGGCTCTGCAGCAGGAAAGGAAATGGATCAAAAAGGGGGTTTGCCTATTGATATTTAACCCTAATAGAAATTTAAAATGAAGAAATTTTAAAACACTTTATTTCATTAGAAACACAATAATAAACTGGTTAGCATTTAATGAAAGGCAAACACAATTTTCAAGCCAGATAAACTTCAGTGGCCAGATTTGGTGTCATTTCCCATTTTTGAAAATCTGTCTGGCTTAATAGATGGGGCAGCTGGATTTCCCTGTCCGGGGTCCGTGTTAAATCTGCGTTGATACGATGTTTTGATTTAAGTACAGGGAATACCCAGTGTCATTCAGATATGCAGTTAGCAGCAGCTTCAGCAACAGAGAGCACCATGTCCAGCTGGACCCCCACAGGCTGATGTTGAGGCACAGGCAAGACTGGGTCCCTGGGCTGGGGGAGCACTGCTCCAGGCCCCTGGGCGGCCTCTGGAGGTTTGCTGCCTTCTGGATGTTCTGGGCTTGTCCCGCGAGCTGTGCCTTTCATTTTCATGCGTGTGTCTGTCTAAGTGCCCCTTAGGAGGATGCCGGTCACAGATCATGGATCAGGGCCACCCTGGGGGCCTCCTCTTAACTCTTTACATCTGTAGCGACCCACTGTATTGCCACATGAGGTCATGTTCTGAGGGCCTGAGGACTGGACTTCAGGACGTGAATTCTGGGGATTGCAGCTCATCCTGTAACACAAGTCTCAGTTTTACTATGGAAACAGCGTTGCTCTCCACCAGGGCTGTAAGGCCCTCAGGCAACCTGCAGGGTCCCCACACCACAGCCTGAGAAACTCTGACGTTAATATCCACTTGCATTTTCTATTACGCTATGACTTTGTTATTACTTCTTTTTTAGATGAAATTTTACCATTAGTTCCTAATTCATTGGGTGAGGGTCATGGGGTAGCAATCTTTCTTTCCAATTAACCAGCCTGTTGAGTAATGCTATTTATGTGGTAACCCCTCTGTCCACTGCATTTATCTGATTGTCGAGCTGACCCTGTCCTCTGTTCTAACTGGATGCTCTGATGCCCAGGGACACAGAAGCATGGAGGCTTATTTGTGACCACCTTACTTCTGTTTTTTAGTGATGTTATGAGTCCCCGGGGGCTGCACGTCCGAGCTTAGGTCCTAGCGGTCAGCGACGGACGCCAGGGGGCAAGCGCTTCCTGCCCCATCCAATTGGAAGCCCTGCCTGGACCGCAGCTGGGGGAGCAGCTCAGGGCCCACCCCAGGGCCTCCCGGCCTCCCCACCCAGCTGTGTGGAGCTCATTTCCCGGAGCTCCCCCCTGTCACTGCTGCACCCAGGCTGTGGACGTCAACCCGCCCTCCTGCCCTCCCCGCCTGTTCCCGCCCCCATTCAGGCACCATCTGCCCTCCGTACAGTCTGTATTTTCAAGAGCCTGTTCAGGGCCCCTTCCCAGGCTTTGACACCTTCTCAGAGCAGATGTTCTCCATCCTCAGCACACCTAGACCCTCAGCTTGTGTCACATCAGCCCCACCGCCCACACCCCCAGGGTGAGCATAAGCCCCACCCGAGGGTGCTCCGCTGGATTAACTTGGTTTGTTTCGGGAGTGGGGAGTTGGGCTGGATGCAGAGGACAGGTCCCCTGCCTTGTCCCCCAGCTCATTCACTCAGAGTCTCGCTGCCCCCCACCTTCACAGGTCTGCAAACAGAGATGGGCTGATTTACATCCCAGCAAGACTCCTGAAAAGCCTCTGCTGATTCACCTTCCCTTTGTCCCCTGGACCATACACTCACCTGCTGTGCTTTCTAAAGCCACAGGCTGCTTACAAGCCTCATCCCCCAACCTCCAGCCTTTAGCCTCAGCCCCCAGGCTCAGCCTTGGCCTGCAGACTCCAACCTTGGGCTCCAGTGTCCAGCATCAACCTCCAGGTGCCTGCAGACAAGCACTGAGGGAGTGAGATGTCAGCATCCGTAGCAGTGACTGTGTCAGCTGGCAGCCTGATTTCATGGAAGAGTTCAGCCCTGAGCTTTAAGGGGATGAGTGCTATTTTATTCTAACTATTTACAGATGAGTTTAAGCAAATGGAAGTAAGCTGGTCACGTTTCTCAGCTAAGGCATTTTGTCAAGAATGTTCTAACCGCCCTTTACAGAGATCACTGCATCTTGCATGTGATTTTGCATACATGCAGTGATGAGGATAATGAGGATAATGACTGACCATTTTCCCTGGCTTTGGCTAATTGTAAATAAATAGAATTCTCAGGGAAGAAAACCCTGTTTTTTGAGTTTCATTTAAGATAGGTTTAATGTGTAATTTATGGTGTTTAAGCTATGAATGAAGGAATAGGCAGCTCCATGCAGTGTTGTGTTGCGTTCATACATAGATTTTGTGTTCTGAACATTTTCTTGCATGTAGGTGTGATGTGAGATTTCTGATTTATATTGCTTATTTGGTTTTCAAAATGCTGTCTGGCATGCATTAGAAGGTTTGGGGACCGTGTGGCTTGTTGACTTTTGTCAAGATTCACATCATGAGAGTTGCGGAATATTCTTAAGAGCAGACGAGAGGTAGGTGCAGGGCCAGAAGGAACAGGCCGAGCTGAGCCCAGGCAGGGAGTTCACTGTTTCATCGCACTGGCAGAGGGGTCTGCTGATCTGACAGAGGGGCTGGCAGGTGGGCGGCACAACGCCTGTAGGCTGGCTGCATGGTGGCCTCTAGCTCTGCTCTGCCCTCTGCCCGGCAGCACCACGGGCCCCAGGAGGGGACTCTGCAGGCTCAGGAGCCTGGAGGGCTAGAGATGGTTCCCCGAGGCCCACTGGGCCTGCTGCTTGCCTCGCTCCAGGCCCCTGTGGCCCTGTGGAGGGGGGTGAGCCCAGGCAGCTGCCTGCTCCGCCTGCCCACCTCACAGCACAGTGATCCCTGGATCACAGAGGTGGCACTGCCAGGCTCTGAGTTCTGAGGTGAGGTGGGCACTGAAGCCAGCCAGCACTCATGCTCAGGAGACACAGCAGCCACACGTGCACTCAACCCCCATTTAGCTGCTTGCCTCTCTAACGAGAAAGGCAGAGTAAGGGGGCAGGAACTTGCAGTCACTGTCCTGCCTGCATAAATGATATTCCAAACATGTGCATGTGAAGGATGAGCACTTACTTCACCACCACGATATGTTTCTTTCCATTAATTCTGGTGGTGTGCCTTCTGCCTTGAGCTGAAGAGGCGAGCTGAGATGGGAAGAGCAGGGCCAGTGTTCAGCTCGCCTCTCTGAGGACATGCCGCTCGGAGCCCAGGTGAGGGCATCTCTCTGAAGCTCTAGGCTCTAGCTCTTCGTTGGCTTTCCTCGTGTAACCTTTAGGTTTTGAGGTGAACTTTATCTAGAGAAAAATATATACCTTTAGATGTTAACAAATAAATCCACTCATCATTAGGGAAAATAAATTGATCCAGGACCCAGGATCCCATAAAGTTAAATCACATCGACCTTATAATCGATAAGGGACATAAAAGCACCGTCTCGGTCAGTCCTCCAGCCTAACCCCAAGCCCCGGCAGCAGGGTTCTATGGAACAGCCCAGAGACTCTCAGCCGTCATTACTGCCCACTGCCCTGCCCCAAGGGCTTATGTGCCTCGATAACCAAAATGCCTTCCTTTCCCCAAACACAACCGTCGGACATGGTGCAGAATTTGGCACAGCACTGATGCTGGCAAGGGTTGAATTTGTTTTCCTAAACCCACAGGCTGTATGACATGCTGATGTGCCTCGTGGGTGGCTGAGTGGCTGCCTGGATGCACACGGGCCCTTGGGTCAGGGGCCAGGCTCCTCGTGCTCTGTGGAATAATGCAGAGTGTACAACCTGCATTCTTGTATGAAGTATTTAAAATTTCATATGAGAGACAGAAATAATTTAACTTGAACCAGCTGTCAGCCCAAACAGCTTTCTTTTACTTTCCAATATTTCAATTCATCCTAAAATCACTTCCAGTCCCACTTTTTTCTCCACATACATAATGTAATTAATTATCATTGTCTTGTTTTCTTCCTTGTTGATCACAAATTACATTACATTCAAGTTCAACTTAGTGGAAAAGGATGTTAATTTTTCTAAATCCCATTATTCTAGAACAGAAACACTTGCATGGGTGTTGTTTCATATTTCATGATCGGCAACGAGGGATTTTCTAAAGAATGACTTGGCAGGCATAGTCCCCATGGCCTTTCTTCATTTTAAGTTGTAAATAGAGCAAAGGATAATGAATAGAATAGAATCTCTTTTCTCTCAGAATTTATTGCTGAAGGGCTAACAGACCCAAGGGCATTTCTCGGGATGTGGGGGTTAGAAAAGCTGTGTTACTGATTTCCTGCTCACTGCTACCTGTGGAGTGTAAATCTACGTGTTTGCGTGTGTGTATGTGGATATTTATATATAATTTTTAAATTTCAGAAGGAAAGTCTAAAGTAAAAATGTGCGCACTGTTAGCTCTCAGAGGCTGCCGATACCTCTGAAACACTTCACTCATTCGCTTCTTCATTCATTCCAGCAATGTCAGTTCAGCACTGGTCATCACCAGGCACGGAGGAGGTGGTCCTGGGGCCCACTTCCCCACACTTTTTTCTGACTTATGCCCATGGAAGACTATGTCCTTGAGAATGACCCGGTGTTTAGAGGTTTCACATGTGCCTTAGATCTTCTATTCCTTTCCTAGGATGCTGCAGTGGTGATAAAATGCAGATACATACACACAGTGCAGTGGAAATATACGCATCTCAGGATGGGGTGGCGGCATGAGAATGCTGATGGGCCTGAGCCCTGCCTCGCCATGGACTTTCTGTAAAGGATGCGCGAGCTGTCGGACTAAATGGAAGTGAAACGTTGACAGCTTGCTGAGCGTACCAGGGACCGCGCATCCCTCCTGGGCAGGCCCGCCGTCCTGTCAGAGCCTGGCGCCACCAGCCAGGGCTCAGAGGGTTCTACTCTGAAAGCTGACTGCCATCATGACAAGCTGGGAGCCATGGGGAGACACTTCATTCATTGCTTTCTCCTTCTCTAAACTATTCTGAAAAATGATTAGTTCCAACTCAGAGTGCTAAGACCTTATTTGGGCAGGAACGTGGCTCCCAGGAGCACAGGCATGATGCCAAATACCCCTCAGCGGCCACGCTTTCCCCCACATGGGCCCCTCCAGCCGCTGATGGGGACCCCTGGGCAGACAGCCCCTCAGCAGCTCAGGGCAGGGAGAGCAGCATGCTTCCTTCCAGCACAGGAGCAGAGGTGAGAGTTGGAAGAACGTAGAGGCAACTGTCAAGTTTCTCTGCTTTCCTAAGTTGCTGCGACATCTGGGGAACGGAAGCCGGACACCTGGCCTGTATGTCAAGAAGTCTGTACCAGCAGGTAAGCTGAAAACATTGAGGTGCTGTCTGCAATGTGGGTGAATCATCGGGATTCCTGTGAGGGTGTAAAGTCACTGGAAAATGGTGATTTGTGCCACGCATGGTCAGGTGTGTGTCCGTGTTTTATACGTAATGACAGTTGTCATGCCTGCCTCCTACATGCCTGGCAGCCTGAGCTCTACGTGGCTTTTCTTGCCAAACATGCACTTCCCCACCTGCTTGGTCCCAACATCAGGCCCGTAATTGTCACAAATACGTACAAGGTGCACTTTCTAGCTGTTCCAGTTAGGGTGGGGTGGTCTTGGCTGGGTCCTCTTTTCCCATCCCACGTAGACGTCAGGCCTGTCCCCTGGCACCCCACTAGGTCTCGCCATGGCAGGTGCCTCGCCTCTGCACTGAGGTGTGAGAGCCCCTGCCCCCACGCACCGTGCATGCTTCCCCTTTCTCCTCCTGCTCCCAGCTGCCACAGGTTGGTGAGCCTGTAGGCAGGGGCATTGGAAAGTTGGCAGTGAGGTCAAAAATCTGTGGGACCTTGGAAAAGCCACCTTCCCACCCAGACCCCCTAAGATAAGCTCTGGATGGAGGGTCACTAAGGCAGCGAGATTCTGTTGGTGGGTTTCATGCAAGGAGAGCCCAGAGCACACGCCCGGGACACAGCAAACCAGAGGATAAATAGCTGGTGGTGTGCCCACAGACAGGGCTTCGGTCAGGCTGCTCCTGTGGCTTCAGCTTCAGGAGGGGCAAGAGGAGGGATGCTCGGGAAACAGGGGAGTCGGTCCAAGTGTGCACTGGAACTTGGGGGGAGCTGGTCTAGGCATGCACAGAAATGGGGGAAGCCAGTCCAGGAGTGCATGGGAACTGGGCGTTGCCTGTCTGGGCATGCAGGGAAATGCAGAGAGAGCTGGTCCAGGCATGCAGGGGAACAGGGAAGGGAGGGCTGGTGAAGGTGCACAGATGAGGGCTGAGCCAGCACCTTCCTTGGGCAAGAACAACTTCCACAGGTCTGGGATCGTGGACACAGGTGCCATCAGGCTGACCCCAACCATGGCGAGTGCACAGCTCCACCTAGGGCTTTGGTCCTGGAGCCTGAGTCGATCCGTGCACCCTCGGCCCCTCCTGCGGCTGGGATGCCCTCTCACCCACGGCTGCTGTGGCTCAGAGGGTCAGCACCTCGCGCCTGCACCGGGCTTGTCTCCTTCCAGGGCACCTCTGCTCTGCACCCCAACTGGCTGCGTGCTGGGGCGCCCACTGCAGCTGCTGCCTACATTCCCTGCTGGCATGGCTCAGGGGGTCGCTCAGCCTGCCATGCACCACCTCCTGCACCAGCTCACCTGGCCCCAGCCACCGAGACCGAAGCCCAGAACCCCTCCCGCCGACCTCTGACACCCAGCTCCCGACCTCCATGCCATCTTTCTCCCGTTTGACTTGTGCTTTCATGCATTTTTCAGAGCTAAACAGAGAGAATTTTATGAGGTAATTTTTAATAAATAAGAGAAATTACTTACAGTTGAGCCACTTGAATGAGTAATGAATCAAAATTGGGTTATCCAGTTACCTCAATTCTTCTTTTTCTGAGCACAGTATTTTTAGGATTTAAAGGAAAACAAGTGAAAAATGGATAGATGCTCAGATTTCCCTATTTATGCTTAAAGATCTTTTCTCTTAATGTGGAAACACTTATGCAGAATATTTAGAAAATGCGCAGTGTTGGGAAGTTTGTGGAACAGGACGCTTGCTGAGGAGCAAACCTCCCCTGAGCAGTTGAGTCCTACTCGCCACATAGCTGCACCACCCAGACTGGCAGGTCTGTGCGATGAGACATAACTAAGGTGGGAAGTGATTTCTCTGTAAACAAAGACACAAATAAGGATGATTGTGGGGAAGTTGGGGTTCCCATGGCCAGGATCCTCACTGAACTTAAACCACCTGATGATGTAACTGGCCTGTTGCTGGGCTGCTACTTCCACACCTTTAGGCAATGAGCTATTACTGCACTATACAGAGAGCTCAGCCCAGTGCTCTGGGCAGAGGCAGAGATGCTAGTGCTTGACCTGCCGCCAGAGAACAAGCAGGTAATAAACCCCTGCACCCCAAAGAATGTTTTGCTGTCATTTCCTTTGGTCACACTGAATCCACAGCGAACTTGCCTGGGGCTGAAACCCACTGGCAAGACAATGATGTCAATATATATGCATATCCAAGTAGATTTTATATATGGACATGAGATACATGCATCTGTAAATATATGCATTACATGCACATAGATGTTGTAAGGAAGCTTCCTTTATTTAAATCCTTCAAGACCGTGTCTTAGTATTGAAGCCGTGTGGCCACCGTTTATCTCAGAAGTGGCTGCACCAGTTGGGCTGCAAAGCCAACACTCGGGACTCAGGCGCTATGAGGCATTTGCTGCTTGAAGAGAAGTTTGAGTCCCAGAGCTCATCATTTCCCAGGACCTGTGTGGAAAGTGCCTGGGGCCTGAGCTCACCTGTCCGAGCACGGGCCAGGTACACGGCCAGCTCTCTGCTGCTCCTGCATGGCCATGGAGGCAATGCTCTCAGCACCTGTGCTGGAAGAGGGCAGAAACAGCCGTGACCCCCTCCTCCTGTGGCCTGCCTGGCCCAGTGCCTTACTTCTGTGGCCCAGACAGCCCCTTTGGGGGAGTCCCTTTGGCCTACCTGGGACAGGGATGTGTGTGTGCTTGCAGCTGGGATGCCCTCCCACCCATGGCTACTGTGTCTCAGAGGGTCAGCACCAGCCTGTGTGTGCCCATGGTGCCTCATCCCCTACAGGAGCCCACCGCAGTGTGTTCCCGTAGCCAGGGTGCCTGAGCACCAGCCCGCAGGTATCTGAATAGCCCTGGAATGGGGTCGGGAAGCCGGGGTGCAAAGCCAGTGCACATAGCTTGGTCTCTGTCGCCATGAATAAAATCTCACCTGTGAAAACAGTTTTAGACTGTTAATAAATAATAAAAATGTGATTTAAAAAAATGAGATATGCACTTTAAAATTTTGAAGACCTTGAGGGTCTACCTGTTACCCACATTTTTCTGGCCAGAATTGAAAGATAACAAACACCTGGGCTCATCTTCATCTGTAATGAATCTGCTGCAGCCTTTAAACTCCAGGGTGGGGCAAAGCAGAGGATGACTGCTTGCAAGGCCACAGAAACCATTCACAGAACCGCAGAAAGTCACGCTTTTGTGGAGTGTGTGACCCTCTTCTGGGTTCCAGAGGGTAAAAGCTCCCCAAGGAGCCGAGTGTCCCAGCTAGTCAGGGCAAAGCCACCGTCACCACTTTCTCCTTCCCTAGGCAAGGATGGGGCTGTGGCTGCTGATGCTGAAGAGGGCGACCACTGTCCTCCATGAGAATGGGTGTGGGGGTCCCCCCAGGATGCCCCCCACATCTCCGTGGGCTTCACACGCACCTGTCATCTTCAGAGGACACACCTGACTTCAGTCCCACACACCCCGCACACGGTGTGCTCATGTGTCCGCCCTCGGACCCCTCCCCAGAGTGGAACCACAGCGAGGGCGTTGAGTGCAGCACTGAGCAGCCAGCTCTCCACAGAAAGGACGCGTCACAGCCACAGGTAAGGACAGGTGAGCCCACGGGACACCAGGCGGCCGAGCACCCAATGGTGTTCGACTCTGCCACCAAAGCCCTGCTCAAATGGCACTTGGTGAGAACACGCTGTTTAGTTTATTGCACTTTTGAATTTCCACCAAGTGGCTGCATTGCATCTCTAATCAAATTCACAGATGGGGCGATGTGGCAAATGCAGACACATGTTTTAGAAGGTCTCTGAACACTCGCTCGGTTTCCCTCACGACCGGTGGGTCTGGAGCCGGGCAGCTGGAGCTCCACCAGGGAAAGCGAGGGAGGACGCCCAGGGCAGTGGCCAGGAGCTTGGGCGGGCTTGAGGACCTGTTGAACATGGTGATTAAGAAAAATAGGCTTATCTTCTCTAATGTCCTTATTTTTGTTACCTTTCATTTTCCTCACTTGGTTTTTACTGTTGCCAAAGCGTTGGTCTGTGATAGATTGTAAGTTTAAAGGACGTGCACAAGGTGAGCCCTAAGCTGGTGACCGTGAGCAGCACGACCCTGGGGTCTGGGAAACACCCAGAATTTAAGGAGGTTTCTGTGGTGTGGCCCCCGGTATATGGCGTTTCATTAGGACATCTCCTTAATGCAGGGGCTGGGGGTTTGGATTTATTCACATCTCAGAGGTCTCATCCCTGAATTGATGAGGGTAAAAACCCCAAATCTGGGATTGCTTAAAATCTTCAATGAGGTGAGTAAGTGACCCAGCTTGGCTCAAGCACAGTTTATGCTCCATAAACAGACAGCTGCCATTATGCTAAGATCAGAAAAGGACACTGTTACCTGAGCACCTGCCTGGTGGGCAGTCTCCCCAGGACTCCCTCAGGAAGCCGCATCTGCCGGGAACAGCGTCCTGAGAGGCCCGCACACTGTGCAGGGAGGGGGCTCTCAGCTCAGCAGTCACCTGCTGTGAGTCCCCAGGCAGGTCTTTGAACTGCCCCAGGACTCAGTTTCCCCATTTGAAAGAGGAGCAGTTTGATTTACAATGTCTCTCGCTTCCGCTCTGAAGCTTTTCCGACTCATGCGGAGAGTGGTTCTCCTGAGACGTCCTGTGCTAAGAAAGCTACGTTTCCCCTCCCATTGCCTGGGTGATGGAACTGGCCTGTGTGCCTGCTGCCCAGCACGCACGCTGGAGCAGGGCATGTCCTGTGCAGTCGGCTGCTCTGGCACATGGAGGGCCTGCACAGGCGTCAGCTCCCATGTGTCTGGGTCCCAATGCTCTCTGAGATCAGGAGGGGAGCTAAGGGCCAGGTGTGTGCCCTTCCCTATGGCCTCAGCCTCCCTGGCAGGGGGCTGGCACAGCCCTGGTGACCCACCTGCCATGGAGAGTGCACCTCCAGTCCCAGCCTCAGTGTGACTGTGGACTCGGCATAAAGCAGACTGGGTTGTGGTGTGTGTCCAGCTCCTGGCTGCACCCTCAGGAGGCTCACAGTGTTGGGGCCCAGAAACAGTGTCGCCCCCTCCCCGGGCAAGTGACACCACTGCGGGCCACATGACGGAGCACACCATTATCTCCTGAGGGTGCAGAGAGGTGACAGTACTGGGGGGTCACAAAGTCTTGGAGGAGACACAGGGTGTCTCAGAAATCCTTCTGTTAAACTCACTCCTGATTGTTAAAAAGGAAGATTACATTGCCCATGGCACAGGTTCCCCAACAGACTCATGGGGCCCCTTTCCCACCCCTCATCCTCCACTGCCTGTGCTCGTGGCTGCTAAGTCGCAGATGATGCAGTCAGGAGGTCAGGGTGTCAGGTTATAACAGGGGGAGGTCAGGGCGAGGAAGGAGAGATGGGGGCAGAGGGATGCATGCTGCAGGGAGGTGAGTTCTTGGGAGGTGTGGAGGGGGAGAGAGCAGCAGAGGGAGAGGCACAGGCAGACGGGGAGAGGCACAGGCAGACGGGGAGAGGCACAGGCAGACGGGGAGAGGCACAGGCAGACAGTGAGAGGCAAAGGCAGACGGGGAGAGGCAGTGAGAGGCACAGGCAGACGGGGAGAGGCAGTGAGAGGCACAGGCAGATGGGGGAGAGGCAGTGAGAGGCACAGGCAGACGGGGAGAGGCAGTGAGAGGCACAGGCAGATGGGGGAGAGGCAGACAGTGAGAGGCACAGGCAGACGGGGAGAGGCACAGGCAGACAGTGAGAGGCAAAGGCAGACGGGGAGAGGCAGTGAGAGGCACAGGCAGACGGGGAGAGGCACAGACAGATGGGGAGAGGCACAGGCAGACGGGGAGAGGCACAGACAGATGGGGAGAGGCACAGGCAGATGGGGGAGAGGCAGACAGTGAGAGGCACAGGCAGACGGGGAGAGGCAGTGAGAGGCACAGGCAGACGGGGAGAGGCAGTGAGAGGCACAGGCAGACAGTGAGAGGCACAGGCAGATGGGGGAGAGGCAGTGAGAGGCACAGGCAGATGGGGAGAGGCAGTGAGAGGCACAGGCAGATGGGGGAGAGGCACAGGCAGACGGGGAGAGGCACAGGCAGACGGGGAGAGGCACAGGCAGACAGTGAGAGGCACAGGCAGACGGGGAGAGGCAGACAGTGAGAGGCACAGGCAGACAGTGAGAGGCACAGGCAGACGGGGAGAGGCAGACAGTGAGAGGCACAGGCAGACGGGGAGAGGCACAGGCAGACAGGGAGAGGCACAGGCAGACAGGGAGAGGCACAGGCGGATGGGAGGGAGGCACAGGCAGACGGGGAGAGGCACGGGCAGATGTGGGGGCTCACACCTGCCGCCCTCGCTGTCCCCTCCTGCAGTTCACTTTCCGGAAGGAGCAGAGGGACCTGCAGGATCAGAGAGCCTCAGGACAGGGACGTGGTGCCGAGCCAGCCAGAACCCTGGGCGCAGATCTGGGCTGTCTTCATCGGGGAGTTGGGGCGGCTCTCTCTGTGCTTTCCCCAAGTGGCCCTCAAAGGGGCGCCTCTGTCAGCGGCAACAGCGTGGCACATGGGCCTTCGGTGCCGGCCCTGGTTACGGGGTCTTCCCGGGGGCTCGGTGGCGGTCCCCTGTGATGTTAGGGTGTCGTCCCCGGGCCTCCGCACTCTGTGGGGAGCCCAGGGTGGTCTCGGGTGGGCACCGAGCGTTGGGGCAGGTCTCAGATTGTGCCCCAGGTCCCGGGGGCCCCGCATTTAACGGAGCTCCACTGCCTGCAATGCTCTGACCTTTAACTGTCATGTGGTCAAAATCTCTTCCTCAAAATTTCTACTTTTTGAAACATATCTTAAAATATTCTTGGGTATGGAGGTGATAGTGTGTTTTCTCCTTCGTTCCTTCCTTCCTTCCTCCTCCCCTTCCCCTCCCCTTCCCTCCCCTCTCCTCCCCTCCCTCCCCTCCCCTCCCCTCCCTTCCCTTCCCTTCCCTTCCCTTCCCTTCCCTTCCCTTCCCTTCCCTTACTTTTTTGTATGTTGCAAGTCCTACTTTTCCACATCGCGAGTCTTTAAATCACAGGTAACCATGACGACGGGGGAAGTCAGTGACCAGACACCACTGGCAGGCACATGTGGCAGCCGGCAGCCGGGGATGGGGGGCCCAGGACCCCGGCTCCCCGAGCCCCAGGGTCCCCGCAAAACCCCTCACGAGCCGGATGGCGTGGGGCAGGGAGGCGCTGCCCATCCATAACTATGGCAGCGTGTTTGGGCCTCAGCCCCGACCCCACGATGCCTCCTCGTGGGCCTTCTGGACCCCAGGACCCACCTCGCGGCCGGAGGCCCAGATGCCGCAGGTGCCGTCGGGCAGTGGGGTGCTGGGCCTCGGCTGTGAGCGGAGGCGGCGGGGTCCCCGGGGGAGCCTGGCGGGGCCTCAGGTGCGGCGGCCCCTGGGAGGCCGCACAGCAAAACCAGCTCGGAAGCCCCTTCTGCTTTTTGTCTTTTTTGTGAAGTGAGAACCGTCTTGGGATTTCTTTTGTTAGTGAAAACAGGCCCTGAGGTGGGGCTTCTGTGAAAGTTCAGGGGCCTGACATGAACCTCTGGGAAGTGGAGGCATTTGTGTCGCTAAGGTCTGTGTGTCGGTGTCAAGGGCACCAGGCGGAGCCTTAAGCGTGGCCGAGAGCAAGTCCACAGGCCTGCGTCCCCCGCATGGGCAGATGGTGCGCATGGTTCACAGACACCACAGGGCCCCATGGGGCAGACCTGGCGGGAGGTCTGTAGGGCTGGGCCTCTGGAAGGGCCTTGTTTGCCCAAAGTTGGGGAGGCTGGAGGGCGGGGCGGGCACGTGCAGACCCAGGGGGCAGACGTCCAGGCACGGACCTTCACCTGTGAACTGAGAACTGGGCTTCCTGCAGCCAGGCCTGGAGGCACCTGCTCAGGCTCCGCAGACGTCTCAGAGTAACCATGTATGTCTAGTTTTCTACACATTTTGATGATTGTTGAGGGTGGATCTCCATGGTGTCCCCTAAAGTCACACAAGACAGCTGCATAAGGCTCAGTCAGACCCTCTGTATGGACCCTCGGCCTGTAGGATCTCTGCCACAGGTCCACGTCTGGGGGCTCAGTGAATCCCTGAAGTCGGAGAGCAGTAATACACTGAAAGGTAGTTTTTAGGACAGTTGTGTGCTCTTGATATGCAGCAGATTTAGAGAGGGAAGAAGCAGGTCTGAGATGAAAGATGTATGGTCCAGGGGGACATGGTCTAGGGGGACACTGTCTAGGGGGACACATCGGTGAGACCGTGGACAGAGATCACTGGTGACTGGAGGGAAGCTGGCAGGCTAGAGACGTGGGGAGAGGGTGAACCCTGGGTCTGGGGCTGGAGGCAGGGTCCTCCCAGGGCACTTTGCATCCTGGGGAGGGGCCAGTGATGAAAATACCCTCTAATCAGAACCGTGAGGTGACCCAAATTCACTCCCACCTCCAGCTTCATCTGCACAACTCAGGGAAATACCAGTGTATAGTGCTGGAGTTGCCCGGGGGGCCTGGAAGGTGCTGCCCCTGGACTCCAGGGTCCTCGACCCAGGGAGGGTAAGGTCCGTGGGTCCCAGCAGTTCATGTCGCAGCAAAAGTCCTTCCCATTCACTGCCAGCCTGTAAAGGGCTTAACGGTCACCACTCCAGCCCTTCAAGAAAATCACTGACTTTTCATGGACCCGTCTGAGAATCCAGGCTTCAGGGAGAACTGCCAGCTCCAGAGACACAGACAGGTGGGTCCAGAGAATCAGCCACTCCCAGCTCCCTGGAGGAGGAACCACAAACTGGAGAGGACATTTAAAGGTAATTTTAACAAATTCCCAGAGGCTGAGGGCCAGCACATGTGAGAATGAGGGCCCTTTGGGGCTGCAGTCCTGGGGAACTCCATAATCTCCTGGGTTGCACCCCCAGGTGCTCCCCCAGCTTCGCAAAGGAAAGAACCAAGAAAAGTCCTTTCCTGTTTCTGGCAAGGAGAAGTAAAGCAAGCTCTTTTAGATATACTGTTCCAGGTTGAACCGTGTCCCCCCAAAGTCGTAGGTCGGCGCCCAGACCCTCAGCACCTCAGGGTGTGACTGCATCTGGAAATGGGTCTTTGTACGTGATGAAGGGATGAGGCCATGGGGGGCCCTGACCCAGTGGGACAGGCGTCCTTGTAAGGAGAGGAGGTGAGGACACGGGGGAAGACCAGCCCGCCTGCTTCCAGCCTCCAGGCATGGGAGATGATGCCCGCTGTTTAAGCCGTGTGTAGGTGGCGTTTGTCGCAGAAGCCAGAGGAAACTGCACATACGCAGAGCCATGGACATAAAACGTGGCAACTCTCCAGGGATAAAAGCATGACAGAACCTCACCCAGCCCTGGGGGGAAAGAGGTTCCCAGACACCAGACCCCTCCACCTTCTGGCCTCACCTAACAGGGTGGGAGAGAAGCTAAGAGCCACGCGTGGAGATCACAGCCAGGGGCACAGGCCCACCGAGGGAAAGAGAATCCTCATCAGATTTCAGACGATTGAATTTCCAGCACTTTGCCAGGATGCTGGAAGGCAATGTGCCCAGCCGGAAGAGCTGCAGACTCCACTTAGAATTCAGACACCCCCAGGGACAGTGGGGAGAGGGCACCAAGGACCCCGGGGGACTCTGGAACCTGGGGCCGCAGCAGACAGTGAGCACAGCCAGGCCCTCGCTGCATTACCACAGAAACCCTTCCTCAAGGCCCACTCCCCTCAGCTCCCAACACATCTTGTCCCTCTTTCAGTAAAAAATGTCAGGCATGACATGTGGCAGGAAGAGACAAGGCCAACGTCAGAGCCAGCTTCTGTCATGACAGAGATCTGGGAACTTCACGCAGTTACTTTAACAGCTGTGGCTGGTAAGCTAAGGGCCCTAATGGAAAACTGGACAGAGGGTGGAAACAGGCAAGTGAATTCACCAGGGACATGGACAGTCCGGGCAAGCCCCAGAGGCTCAGAATCACAGACTCTCACAGAAAGGAAGGCCCATGACGTGCTCATCAGTGGATGGGCGCAGACAAAGAAGATGGGTGAGCCTGAGATGCATCAGGAGCACCCCGAGCTCAAAAGCAAAGGGAGGGAAACAGTGGAAGGAACAGAACCAGGATGGATACCCAGGCACTGCAGGATGATGATGAAGGTGTGGCACCCACGAAGATGGGAGGACAGCGGAGGGGAAGCAGAGAACACAGAGGACTATCTGAGGACAACAGCCAAGAATTTCCCCAGGTAAATGACAGACATCAGACCGCAAGCCCAGGAGGTCAGGAGCACCACGCAAGGCGAACGCCAAACACTGTCCTCGTTGGCTGTCCTGTTCACAGTGCAGAAAACCAAGGGTGGAGAGGAAACCCTGAAAGGGCAAGAGAAACAATGGAGCCTGCTTAATATACACAGGAATAGGGGTGCACAAGCGTTACACTGACCTACCGTCAGAACCATGCAGGCGAGTAGAGGAGTGAAATATTAAAGAACTTTTTTCTTTAAAATGTCTAAGGAAAAAACCCACTAACCCAGAATTTAGTACCTAGGGAATTACCCTTCAAAAGTGAAGCATGAATAAAGACTTTCTCAGAAAAACAAAAACTGAGGGGATTCACTGCCAACACACCTGCCTGTAAGATGTGATTGAAGAGATTCTTGAAGGAAAATGATATAAATGAGAAACTCAGATCTACATGAAGGAAAGGCGCATTCGAGGAGGAATAAATGAAGGTGAAATAAAATATTTCATAACAACATAAAACAGTTTGCTCAAAGTGATAATAGAAACAACTATTGCATGTGGCTTAGCAAAACGAATGATAGTGGGACACTGGTGGGGTGGGGAGCGGGGACGCCTCTATGAGGGAGGGCTGTGAAGCGGACCTGGGATATTTGGTGGCGGCCTGGGATACTGCACACTTTAGGACAACATGATGCCCTTTTTTAGAGTGTGTCATCAGTGTGCCGAGATGGAATCCCATGAACTGCTGAAGTACAACCAGAAGCCAGGGAAGGAGAAGAAGAAAAAAGAAATACCTGTGTGAGGAATAGATCAGTTTGAACATGGTAGATATCAATCCTACCAGGTCAATGACCATTTAAACACCAATGTCCAAATACACCAACTAAAAGACAAAGACTGTCAGAACGAACAATGCTAATAACAGCAATCATAACAAATCCAATTGTAAGGTGCTTGCAAGAAACCCACTTTAAATGTGAAGATGCAGAAGAATTAAAAGCGAAGGGATGGAGAGAGATACTGTGCTGAAGTGAGGCCCGGGAGCTGCAGGGGCTGTACAACATCAGACAAAGCTGACTTAGAACAAGTGAGCAGAGGTGGAGAGCGTGGAGACCTGGTGCAACAGGTGGGGAATGAGTGATTTCTGCTGGATTCCAGTTCTTGCCCAGCACTCAGTCAAGTTGGAAAATGCAGAATCAAAGTACATTTTCACAAGAAACCCAAAGGGAAATATTTGAACAGGAACCCTACATTCCAATTTCTTTAGTTTACCTGTTGGAAACAAAAGGTCTTGCTGCCTTTCTGTCTACTTAACAAGAGACAATGAGAAAGGGATCTCTCTTCCCTCACAGAGTGATCTGCCTTCCCAGGACAGCCCCGCTGTGAGCACAGAATCCCAGGAGCTGCCGGGATGACTGGTCAGCTAAGTGGGACTCTCCATGCAGATAAGGTGCAGGGGACGGTGGTCCGAGGAGTGTGTCACCATGTCCCTTAGCTCACTCGCTGTCATCCACCCCAGGATCCCTTGCTCAAACTGTTCCCTGACACCCTGGTATCTGCTTCGAGTCGGTGGCCATGCCAGGTGCCAGGGACAGAAGCTGAACAGTGTTTGGGCTTTCCTGGTGGGCTTTCCGTCTGGAAACTTTTTCTTTTTTTTTTAATTTATGAGATGGGACCAATGATTGGCACTGTTTCCAGAACAATCTGTATCAGGAAATACTAAACTCTCTTTTTCTAGGATCTCTTAGTTTCTGCTTACAGAGGTCTGTGCACTTCAAAGCCCCTCTTTGCCAGCTGCTGGGGAATAATTACTCCTTGAGGCGATCAGGTGCTGCACCAAATGAGCAGCAGCTTCGCCTTTGCCCCTTTCAGACGCGCCTGCCTCCCAGCCAGGAGGTGCTTGGGAAGGCACTCTCACAAATCTCCTGCAGAGGCTGCTGGATTCATCTGGAAGGAAAGCTACAGACTGACAGCCGCAGCTCTCTAACTCACTGGTGTGAATTTGGTAAACAATTTTTCACCTTTTCTTTCTGAGAAAATTTACCCCACTGAATGGGAACTTTTAAAGATTATGCCTCATCCTGAATGCTTTCCCTATACGTCCCAATGTGTATTTTTGAGACTTTGGGAGTGAAATTATATCTCCACAGGGACTTAAATAGAAGTGCTCTGTTTTTAAGTAATTGTGTTTTTATCCCTGAAGCTCCCAAGAGCTCAGATCTGCTCAGCCTTTTGTCGGGCATGCTGGGCTCTGGCTTCATGCCACACCCCCCGGAGAAATCACAGCCGGCCCGTGGTTACAGCACAGGCTTGAAGAATCAGTGGAGTCAAGGAGCTTGTGAGACGGAGCCCCCCAGGTGCACACCATCTGACAGGGAACCTTTTAAAGGCAGGTGGCAGCTCAGGCTGCTGGCAGTCGGCCAAGAGTGTGTTCCTACAGCTGCAGCACTGCCTGACCCAGAACTCCCTTCCATGTTATAAGATGCTTGCCGTGGTCTGCAGAATACCCTAGTCCAGTAAATCTGTGACTGCAAAAGGCTTCTCAGTGTGTCTCAGTAAGACACGAGCCGGATCTTCTGTCTGGGAGCAGATCAGAAGGTGGCACTACGGAGCCGGTGCCTGCGCTGTGAGCAAAGCGCTGCTCAGCATCAGGTGTCGGAGCCCAGGACCATGTGCCACGGCTGCCTGGGATTGAGAGGTAGTCACACGCGGTGTGGGGTGGAGACAGACCTGTGCAGCCTGCTGCAAGCACGTTGCACGACAAGCCAGTCTGGACAGCTCCTCTTTCAGGGAGGCTTGGTGTCCGGTGTTCTGTGGGAGGAAACTTGTGTCTCATAAGTGGCGCTTCATGTGGTTCTGTGGACGATCCCGTGGGCCGTGAAGAGGGAAGCACAGCATAATGGAAGGTGGCCCTCTGCTTTTACGTTGGCTTGCCCCAGCATTGTCCAGCCGACTCCGTGTCTCTCCAGCAGAGATGGTGGGAGACTGAAACATTGACCTGGGTAAGCTCTCCCCCAGGTTTCCTCCAGGACACAGTAAACCAGCTGGGAATAAACATCTAATCTTTTTAATATCAAGAAGAGTTGGTGGAAAAGAGGAAGAGGGGAGAGAAAGCACTGGCCAGCACAGAAGCCTCAGCTCCCCTGCACGACTTCCAGGTGCGGCCCCTGGGGTGGCGCTGCCCAACCTAGCCGGCCGCATGCGAGTCCTTCTGCACCAGGTTTGCATGTCGACACGTCACTGATCAGTCATCCAGTGACAATTTAGCAAGTGCGACATTCTCATGAGGAGAACATTTTTAAAAGATAAAAGTGAAAATGACACGCCTTCCTTAAAACACATGTCTTCATTGTAATAAAGCAACAAATACATATCAGAGATTATTTCCAATGATTGCTGCATAGATTTCCTATGTTCAGATGCCAGAGGAGGTGCAGAAATCTCTGAGCTGAGAGCAGTTTCTACAAGAACCATTCAAACAGCATCTGAACAGAGCAAATTACACTGGAATAGTTTACAAATGCCAATTTCCACATTTATAAATATACAGTTCAATTTATAATAAGTGGAAATTTTAAGAAATAGTCCAAACTGCTGCCTCATATTGATCTAGGTCAATATTAGCGGTTGGGGTACGTGATGGCATTTCAGCACATACTTTGGGTAATGTACATGTCCAGGAGTTTGGTATATTTAGATTGATGATGTAAACTTTTGGGGCACTAGCAGAAGAAGTCATACTAAATCCAATACTGGAATTAAATTTAACCAAATGCCTTACCCAACATCTGTTTCCTATCCAGTTCTGCAAATCAGACGGGGCACTTGGATTCTAAAACGGAGCCAGACTCTTTGACTCATCGTTTACAGGACTGCTTGACATGAATCTGCTCAAGACGGTCCCCAGAAGCGGCCTGGGGTCTCCTCCCTGCACTGGACACCACTGGAAGCAGTGCAGCGGCTTGCTCGGGAGGCGGACATTCATGCCGATTCAATGATGTCACGGGGGCTTTGGGGACGCCCACGTGCCCCACTGCCTCCATGGGCCCTCGTCTCTGCTCTGCCCTTCGTAAGAGCCGCAGAAACGATCCCAGTTTTATTAGGCCGCTACGTGGCCCACTGGGGGCTGTGCGGCCTGTTTGGGGCTGTGTGGCCTGTTTGGGGGAAGCCACCGGCCCCAGGTTTCAGTGTGCACCTGAGGCCCTTTGGTGTGGACTCTCCAGAGTGGTCACAAGTTTGAGCCTCTTGCTTCTGCCTCGTGAGAGCTGTGTGACTTTTGGCAAGATGTTTAGTCCATTCTGTGCCCCAGTTTCCTCACTGTGATATTTTCTACCTTGTAGATTTACTGCTTTGCTCAGATTAAATGAATAAGTACATATATAGCCCTTCGTACCGCATCTGGCATGAAATGTTGGCTATTGTCAAATGAGTATTTTCCTTGTTATCAGGGAAAGAAGTGGGTGTGATGGGGACAGAGTGGCAGGTGGAGAGCTGGAGGAGTGACAGCCAGCAGAGGGCAGGGTCCTGTGTGCTCACCTTTGACCTTGGAGTACTCAGAGGGCGAGCGGATGCAGCCTGCATTCCTTCTATCTGCCTGAATTTGTGAAAGGCTGTCCAGGTCATTCACTGCTTTTGGGGCTGATGCTGGCCTCCCCACATTCCACATCCCACATTCCACATTCCATGTAAGAGCTTCCTTCCTCTCTGAGAGCAGAAGTCCAGCCTTCTTGTGTCCCCCACCGATGACCCTGGCCAGACCGCCTCAGGGACTCACCAGTAAGGGTCACTGCAGAGGTTATGGCCATCAGGGCTCAGAGGGTCTGAGGAACTTGCCTCAGGGACAAACGGTTTCCAGGCTAGGATGCAGTGTCTCTGGCCTATCTCTGGGCTGATTATCCTGGGCTTACAGCGGGCCTGTGGTCACGTCATCCTCACCATTACACCCACATTCTTCTGCCTAAGATCCAAACGCTGTCTTGATGTCCCGTACTGACCAGGCATGTTCGAGGGGAAGCATGGTAGCAGTGAAGAGGGCCATTTAATGGAAAGGTCAGATGCAGAACTGTGAGGCAAGACGCCTCCAGTTCATAGTCGCAAGCATGTAAATTACTTAGAGACCAGGGAAGCAGAGATTGAGGGGGTTTGGGGGACTCCCCCACTGAACCCCAACCAGAGTTGCCCAGCGGGGAGATGTGCCATCCGCCTGCAGGGCCCCCATCCCTCCTGCTGGAACCAGTGCCGGAGGAGGGCTGGGAGGCTGCTGCAGTGCCTCACCTTCTGGGAATCCAGGTTCTGCTCCCCAAGAAAGGGAGCCGGGGAGTTTCCCTGAACACAAGAGGCTCGGCCAGGTTTGAGCACTTACAGAGAAAACCCAGAGACAAAGTAGAGCCTGGGAGGAGCCCAGGGACTCGCCTGGCCTGTGGGGTAAGGTCTAGATGCACGGTGACAGTGTTGTGCATGTGACACCCTGGGTGGGTTTGGGAGGCCCGTGAGAATCGGGGTGTCACCAGCCTCATCCCAAATGGTCCAACAGCAGCCACGGTGAGAAGTTTTGTGTTTTCAGCATCTTTCCCTGGTCCACGGCACACATCCTGGGCAGGACTGTGGCCCCGAACAAACACAGCTACTCTATACAAGCAGAGCAGCCTGCAGACAGGTGCATGACAGGAGTCTGCTGGGTATCTGTGATCGTGACGCGTCGGGAGCTCAAAGAATTCTAGAAGAATAGTGCCAGGTGTCCGATGGGAAATTCCAGGTTCCATGGATAGCAGTCCAACACTTCTATTGTAACTGTAAAAAAATATATCCTGTGTTATGTAATACTTTTCTTCATGTAAACATGCAAGAGAGAACTCCTTTCCTGGAGACAAGAGTTTTTATAGCAAAACATTTTCTAAGTCTAACAGAAAAAGGCCAGACACCAGTCAAAAGGAATATATATATATTTCACTCTCCCAGGAAAATCGTGTCTTCCTAAAACATAAATCATAATGTCTACAAAGTGCATTTTGATTTTAACATGGCCCTGCAGAGAAGGGGTGTCGTGTCCCCAGCTCACGCAGTCTGTCCTCATTGTACCCCGCACCTACTCTTTCTCAGCTCTAAGTCCCTCGTGACCCGGACTCTTCCACTAACTGTAAGAACCTGGCAATAAAGGGTGCAGGACTTGACGAATTCTGCCACGTGATTGAAACATGCCGCTGGCTGTGAACCCGAACGGAGTAGCGGACAGCAGGTGGGGTGCTGCTGGGGGCCTCTGTTCCCGCAGTCCCCCACCGGGTGCTGGTGTGCCCAGGCAGGCAGGCTGGCTGTGCTGCAGGCAGCGCTCTCCCTCCCAGGCTCCTGGTCGCAGCCCCCACCTGTGCGCACTCTGAAGTCTCAACCCCGTGCCTGATCAAAAACTTGACTTTAAAAATTCGGAGGCTCATCCAGCTCATCAGTATTTGCCAGCTGACTTCTAGTAAGTTCCCAATCATGTTTCCAGTAAGGAAAGTGCCTTCACCACAGCCATGGGGGTCCTGCCGCCGCCTGGCTCTGAGGGGCCGGCCTCTCCCCGTGGGTCCTGGGCATCAGGCCCGGGCCCCGCGGCACTGTGTTGACCGGTCCTGGGCCTTATCACATGCCCTCAGCCGGGGAGTGGGGGGCCGAGGGCTGCATGCCAGTGACCCCCCAACACACCTCCGGGGCTCACGCCGCGGATCGGCTGCCCGCTTGTGGTACCTGGAGGCTGCCACAGCTGCCCGAGACTGGCCCTCACGTCCCCTTCTTCGGTCGCCTCTGCCACATCACGTGGCCCTTTGTGTCTGGTGGCAGCGGAGGGGAGAGCGTGGCATTTGGGGACCCAGTTCAGAGGAAGAGGGGTCGGTGCTGCTCAGCTGGGGAGGACCAGGTGGTTCACCTTCACCCGGCCTGTGGGGCAGAGGTGGGGACAGAGGCCAGTCCCAGCCCGGAAGTGTCCCCTGGGGCCAGGGCTGGGAGAGGGGGCTAAGTGCGAGGGGCGCGGGCCCAGGAGCCACTCCAGGGATGGACTGTGCTTCCCATCCTCGTGCCCTTACACTGTGCTCTCAGGCAGATGCCCTCTGTGGCCAGGGGTATCCCGTGAGAGGGCAGCGATGGACACACAGTGTGTGCGCAGATGTATGCCTCTTTATGGCAGTTGTGGGGACGGGATTTACTACAACCCGGTGTCAGCGCACCCGGTCCTTGATGGCCCTCTGGGAAGCCGGCGTTTCCTAAGTGAGGGCACACGTTTCATGCTGTCAATCATGAGCAATAGGAATGGATTCCATCCATCTGTGAGATCAGGCTCCTCTCTGTTCGTTTTGCAGGAAACAACATTAAAATAGTCATTGGTACATGACGGGGTGTAAGCGTGCAGGAAATGGGGGTAGATCTGGTGCACATTAGGTAGGTATTCAGTAAAAGTATATTATTTTTATATGGATTTTATTACATGTGGAATATTTGTTAGATTTTTTAAATGCGTTATTTGTTGAAGTTTCTTTCACACCATACCTAATAGACATCTACTTCGTGACTGACCCCCCACTGACGTGGTCCTAGAGCTGAAGCGCAGTCAGCTGTTTAGACGCACCTGCGCACGTGCTGAAGGCACTTCCGCGCGTCTGTTTACACCGTAATTACATATGTAAATAATGACGAAACCGTCCTGAGCCCCTTCGCGCTGTGAACTCGGCACCGAGACGCCGGGCCGGTGTCCGCCCCTCCTGGGGGGACAGCGCCCCCTGGTGCCCGGCGTCGTTCCCGGCCCGAGGCGCTGCCGGCGAGCAGCGGGCGGGCGGGGCTGCAGGTGTCCCCTCCCTGCTCCCTGCGGGGAGCACCGCGTGCTGCGGATGACGGTGGAATCCCTACGGGGTACCCTCAACTGGTACAGTAGTGGGTCACCTCTACCTCATCAGAAACGTGGCTGTGCCCTGCTGAGTCTGGTGGGGAGCCTTCTCTCGTTTGTAGGAGGGGTGTCCGTTGTCACTTACTGTCCTTGCGCTGCAGTTCAGGGCCCTCTGCCTCCCTGCTGCTCTGGCAAGGAGCAGAAACATTGCTCCTCCGAGGCTGCCCGGCTACCAGGGCAGGCGTGCAGGGCCTCTGGCTGGAGCCGAAGCGCAGGCCGAGGCACAATCAGCCGGAGCAGAGAGGGCCTGCGAGCTCCCCAAGTGTCGAGGGCCCGGGCGGAGGTCAGCAGCCGGAGGTCAGCGGCCGGGTCTGGCCCATCCCTCGCCCTGGCCCTGAGGCCGGTCTGCAGCCACTAACCCAGCTGCATGGCCGCAGCTGGCTGGCCCCCCACCCGCCTGCCCCTCGCCCACCTCCCCAGACCGTCCTGGGCTAACTATCTGGGGAGGGGTGGGGTGAATTTGGAAGATCTGGGCTGGCGTTTGTTTTGTTTGCCTGTTGGGATCTGGGAAAGTAATGGACTCTTTGAATCTGTATGTGTGTGTGTGTATGTGCTAATCTTTTAATTACTGTAAAAGTTCTGCTTTACGGGATAAGTATGGAAGTGAAGAGAGAAGAGGTGCCAGCAGGGGAAAGCCCGCACGACCGCCCTCCACCAGGCGGCTGGGAGACCCCTTCCTCAGCCAGGGGCCCTGATGCGAGGGGTGACAGGTGGCAGGGACGCCGGGGCGCCGGGTGGGTAGGGGCTGCCACACAGCCTGGAGAGTCTAAGCTAAGGCGAGCCTCACAGGTAAATATTTACTCCGGTAGCAAGCACTACTATTACCGGACCAGGCCCGCGAGCATTATTTCTGGATCCAGAGCCCGGGATTGGACTCATGAGTCATTGGTGGTGGGGGCCGAGGCCTCCTGGGGACAGCGGCAGTGACCCGTGTCTCTTTCCAGGTGACACCGCGGCGCCCGCCCGTGCCCCCGCCCCGCCCAGTGACAAAGAGCTCACTGATCTTGCTGCTCAGAACCCTCCTGGCCGACAGCTAGGAGCCCGGCCCTGTATTTTATTAAGCAGAAATTAATAATGCTGTATTTATGGCATGTCTGTAGGCTGGGTGACACGCGGCATTTATTCATTCCTGACCGTAATATCCTGGGAACAGCGATGCTGTTGATTTCAATGGCTAGATTTATCACTTGAGGAGCAGGGAGGAGAAAGGGCAACTGTAAATAGAAAAACGCACTTCTGGAAACTATTATTTATGGGCTGCTCAGGAATTGACCCCAAGACACGGCTGCGCAGTTTCCAGTAAACTGACGCTGCAGGCGTGTGGGCCTCCCCAGGTGGTGGCTCTCGGAGCTGCGGTCGGCTGGGCCCCCCACCCTGGCCACAGGGACAAGAGTCACTCCCCCAGCAGCCAGCCCGGCCAGCCCTCTGTTCTCATGAGCATCACCACTCGGCATGGCGGATGGACCCAAGAAACCTCCATAATTTATTAGTAAGAGCTGTTTTTGCTTTTCTTTATCTAACGAAAGGTTATCTTAGGCAGCCACTCAGCAGAAGAATGTGAGAGCGGGTCGTCTGGGACCTAGCCCCCAGGGGGCCTGCTCGGCGTCAGAGCTGAAGATTCGACGACTGTTTGCTGGCCGAGGGAGTCGGCTGACTTCTGTGGTTGATTTCTCTCCCTTTCTTTTTTCTTTTATTTCTTCCTTTCTTTTTCCATTTCCCAAAAGGAAATTTAAAAGGCATGACACACTACCAACTGTTTACCAGAAAATAAAAGCTCAAGAATACTAAAAATGAAGCTTAGATGTTCTCTCCATTCCTATTAGGGATTTTTTTTTTTTCTCTAATGAACGGAAACCTCTTTATTGGCCCACGAGCAGCTTTAATGGTACTGAAAATAGATTCGGCAGTGGAAAGATTTGCAGAATTAGTTAATATTTAATTGGTGATTCATCCAAATTCAACTTTTACGTAATCCAAACAAGGTCAGTACCTGCTGGCGAGAGAAATCGTGTCGCAGGAGGACAGGCACTTCGCAAAAGGGACTTCGCATGGGGGTCAAATGAAGGCTCGGAGCTGGGAGCCTCCCATCTTGGGTGCCCAGTGAGCTGCCCAGGGTGGCCAAAAAGTCAGTGCTCCGCTCTGCTCCCACATTTCGTGCAAAACATTTTAAAACAAAGTTTGAGAGTCCAAGGGCATCAGGTCTTTTTCTGGTTACCTGTCTGTGGCTTTCATTTCACTTGTTATGAAAGAAAAACCACAGTTTATGTTCATGTCGTGCTTTCCAAGTCTCTTCCTGACTTGAAGGGCATCCCAGACACAGGTCACCAGACAGGGTCACTAATATGGCAGCCAACTACAGGGGACATTCAGGACAGCCGTCCCTTGGGTGCCTGTGCTCTGACAGTGGGTCCTGGGGCCCGTAAGTGCCTGTCTTCCCCTGCACGTCAGGGCAAGTGAGTCATGTGTATGAACAGGTCTGGTTCTCATGGGAAGGTGGGTGGCCAGAGATGATTTTCAGTTCTGGTTTTTGAGCTATGATGGTTTGTGAGCATGAGGGAGGCGATTCTCAAGGTCCCATGCAGGGTTTACTTCTACTCTAACCGTTTTCCAGGGAAGAATGGCAGTAAATGTGGAGAAGAAACCCCCACTCAGGAAGAGGGATTTTTCTATCTGCACTCATTCTTACAGAGATGTGGTCCCGGGAGGGCCCCTGCCCACCCCTCCTGTTCCATGCATGCCACATTGATTTTATTTCTGTAAGCATTGTGGAAGATTTTAGAAGGATTGGTATGAAAGCTCATTATGACTTTCTGTGATACTTTGCTAATCTTTGGGTAGATTTGGGAATTATTGCAAAGTAAGAAAATCTATCCTACAAAATGTTTTTAAGCATATTGGTAGTTTGTGGACATATAAAGTAGAACTTTTTGTAGACAACTGATTAAATCTTTACAAGTTTAAATTTTGCAGTGAGCTTTTCCTGTCTTGGAGCCAGTAAGTTGTTCTGAAGCCGCAAACACTTTCACAGACTCTGAAAGCCGCAGAGGAAAGGAGTCATGCCTGACTCTTCTGGGGCTGATCTTGCCCTTTCTTCCCCCTCACTTGGTGGGGCCTGAATAGTGGCCCCCAAGCCCTTCCACATCTTAAGCCACTTTGGGACCGTGAACACGGGCAAAAGTGACTTTGCATGGGGGTCAAACGAAGGCTCTGAACTGGGAACCCCCCACGACATGGAGATGTGGCCCTGGGTTTTCAACATGGGCCCAGGTGATCACAGGGGTCCTTGTGAGAGAGGCAGTTGAGTGAGGGTTAAAAAGAGGCTGAGACCGGAGAACAGAGGCTGAGGATTAATGAAGGACTGTCTAGGCCCCCAGGAGCTGGAAGAAGCGAGAAGACAGGCCCCCCGCACCCCTGCCCAGCTGGCACCTGATTTCAGTCCTCTGACCTCCAGAACTGCGCGAGGATAAATCTGTGTTGCCAGCCGCAGTTGGCGTGATTTGTGACAGCAGCAACAGGGAAATAGCACACACTTCAGTCCCGGTCCCGCAGGCGAGCCCAGCCCTGGGCTGGAGGGGCGCCCCATACCCAGGTCCCGAGCGCGTGGGCTCCTTGTGATGGAGAAAGCGTGTCTTCACCGCCTGGGTGGCAGGCCACGCGAACCCAAGATGGGCCCGACTGTCTCTGCCTGACACAGGAGAGGACCTGCTGCTTAGGGAGCGGCCGCTTTTCCGACCGGGTGCAGTGGCAGTAAAGGGCCACCAGGGGGCGACAGAAGCCTGTCTCTCCGGTGCGCTGTGCTTTGTCAGCCTCTCTTAGCCTGTGTGTTCATGACCACATCTGAGACGCGTGCAAACTGAAAAACAACTAGCAAGACACACAATGATCACCTTTACACACTTTTAAAAACTTATTTAGGGTCCAAAAAGGTTTTGATGAAGCTTATGGTCTCTATAATTGAGCATGTGTATGCACAAGGGTGTGTATGTGCATGTGTGAGCATGTGCTCGGGGCGTGTGTGCATATGTGCATGTATGTGTGTACATGTGCGTCTGTGTGCACCTGTGCTTGTGCTCAGAGTGCGTGTGCACCTGTGTGTGTGCTCTGGAGCATGTGTGTACATGTGCCCATGTGAATGCACGTGTGGGTGTGTTGAAGAGCATTGTGCATGTGTGCGCACGTGTGTGTGTATACCCACGTGTGTGCTCAGGGGCATGTGTGTGAACCTGTGCGTGTGCTTAGGAGAATGTGTGCACATGTGCATGTCTGTGTGTGCACCTGTGCGTGTGCTCAGGGATGTGCATTGTGATGCAGCTCTTACAGGCTGTATTTTCTTCTCCAGTGTGGACGAGATTCCTTCTCCATTCTCTGCAAATTCTAGGATTTCAGGCCTGCCCTTCCTGCCTTCTTCCCCTCCCTCCCTCCCTGTCTCCCTCTCTCTCACTTCGCTTACCGTTTATGACCCAAACAAGCATCTGAGACAACCCTGTGACGCGTGTCCTTGGGAGCACGTCTGGAGCAGGTGGAGCAGCAGAAGCTGAATGTTCCTCCTGCAGCTCCTGCGGGCCTTGCTTCCCCGGTGAGGGAGGCAGCGCCTGAGGCCTCAGCTCACTCGCCCTTTCTGAGCTGAGCCGGGTCCCGGAGGCCTTTCCACACCCTCTCCTTCCTCGCCCTCACACGGGAGGGCCGTTGTTCCCCAGGTTCACACCTGCCTTCTGCAGTGAGGCCCCACCCTCTAGTGCTGCCCCAGATTCCTGGCCCTGCACCCTTTCTGCTCATCTTCATCCTCAAACCCAAAGAGAAAGTCCTTTGATTCCGAATTCAGTCATTTCCAATACTTTCTGACTGCCACAGCTCTAGGCTGAGTCCCCCTCACTCCCACTGTGACAGCCGGGCCAGGCCTGTTCCTGACTCTGCCCTGTGCTCGCTGCGCTCTCGAAGGCAGACCTGGCAGCATCTCCCCCGTGGATCCAGCCGCATGGTAGGAACACAGCTCTGAACGCCAAAGCTGAATGCTTCTCAGCCTTTTCCTCTTAAACCACTCGGCTCCAGGGGGAAGGTGAGCCCCCTGGTTTATTAGACAGGCCACAGCTGGTATGCTGTGCTTGGCTTGGGGGAAAGGAAGGTGCCTGACCCTCAGGCCTGTGAGGTGGGGTGGCTCCTGGCCTGGCTGAGGGTCAGGACCTCAGAGGGAATGTGGACTAAGGCTCAGCAGACGCAAGATGCCCCTCCAGCCGCCTGCATGTGGGAGAACCTGGCTTTCTGTGAGCATCAGACACTCAAGCCTCAGCCACGTGGCCTTAGAGCCCGACTTTATACTGCCTGCTGTTGGGTACCCCAGCCAAGAAATTAGCTCAAAAGTCCATCCTAAGCCAGTAGGTTCCCTGGAGTACCCTACAAAAGCAGAGATAAAATATGACATTGTGAGAGAATCTTTGACAATCCACATGGCACATTATACGTTTTTGAAAATGGAAAAAGCAGCCAGAAAAAGGAAAATAGCTCACAATGATAAAGGATAAACATACAAGGAAATAGTCCACGATGGTCAACGGCTGGCAGATTCAGTGAGGATTATATTTCAACAGAGCATGGAAGAAAACATGGAATTGAGACTTAAAACAAGTGTATTTAAAATGATTAAAGAAATAAAAGGCAATGTGGAAACTATAACAAAATAGTTCCAAGAAAAGTAGACTTTCAGAAAATGAATCAAGCTTCTATAAATAGAAACAGAGGTGCTGAAATTTTAAACTCACTGAATGTGTAAGAAACAGAACAATAGGAAAGCTGGAAGGTACTCTAGGGGCCGACCTGGCAGTCAGGTCTCCAGCCATGGGACGCTCGAGGACCTGAGCCCACCCCCTGCTCGGTACCCCCTCCCGCATTTGCGAGACACACACCCCTCTCCGTCTGCCTGTAGAGGCAGCAGAGCCTGCAGGACCACAGAGGCTGGCCTTTCCGGGGTGCGCCACTGGTCTCTTCCCACCCAGACTTTCCTCCTGTCCTTCCACAGAGCCAGGCCTGCACTGGGTCTGCGTACCCCCACCTCTGCTCCTCACCCCGTAGGTCCTGGTCTTTGGGTCACCAGACCTGTTTACTGGGAGGTTGTGTAAGTTTGGATTCTGTCTTGAACACTGTAAATATTTTGTTCAGACTGGATTTTGTTATATTTCCCTGAAAAGTGTTGGGTCACTGTTGGTGTTTGTACCTATTAGTACAGCAGGCTGATAGCTCAGTTGGAATCAGACCGCAGACTGGCTCGGGAGGCAGTCACAGCTCAGCCCGCCTCTCTTGTCCTGAGCTGGCTTACCTGAATCTCTCTTGCGCACGCAGGGTCCAGGGTCAGATGTATGAGCCCCGAATTTGTATACAGAATGTGTGGATGCCCATATCTGGACCGTCTTCCCAATTTTCTCATGTGTACACTTGTCTCAATTTCTAACTTCTGGTTCTTCATGTGACAAAGACTGCAGGCTGTTGATTGGATTTTTAGCTTCCTGCATGGCTGGCTAGGGCCTGGCCTCAGACTAGAAGCTGTCTGTAAAGATGGGAAAGATGAGCCATCCTGCATCGGCACATGGAACTGATTGTTCAGTTCTCCAAAATCTTCCAAGCTGATTGATTGTAAAATCATTTATAGACTGAAATCAGATATGGTGGGAGTGCTTACACCATGATAATTGGCAAGCTTTACAAATCAGGGATCTCTCGCCTTTTGGGTGGGGGGAGACCAGTTTACATTTACACTACTGCACAAAGCCATTTGCCATTTTATTCCTTCAAATGTTGGCGGCCCTCCTCCCCGTGTGGCTGTGTGCGGTTCTGGTGTACCTCCATGAAAGAACACCCCCGGGGAGGCCGTCGCTGCCACCTGGGCAGGGGGGTGGGGAGGTGGCGAGGAGCTCACTTGGCCCTTGTGGTGAGTAAAATGCCTTCCAGCTGATCCTGAATGAAAAGCTCCTTTCTGAGCCCCAGAGGTCAACAGCTCTGCTCATCCCAAGATGTTGACTTTTGGCCTGATCAGCTGCTTTCCAAAATCAACTTGTGAGTTTTTAAAATAATATATTTAATCATTTGTAAAACTGAATTTCATTTATGTCCACCCATAGAAAGACAGCAGTTCCCCACCTGTTCTGCACAAGTATAGCTTACTGGTTATAAGAGACGCAGAGTATGGTGAGGGGCTGTCCGTTAAAGACTTGCATTTTGGCCACGAAGGCAGAGCCTACCTCCTAGGACTGAGGATATCATTCCTCCCTTCAAAAATTTCTTACTTATTCCTTGGGCAGACAACAATCAGGTAAGCCAGCATATTCATAACCATTACAAGAACCCTTATGCTCTGGAGTAAAGCTGTGATGTGACACAGGGGCCACAGAAGGGAGAGTCGCGAGGAGGCGAGGCTACGGCAAGTGCTTAGGGGCCTGCAGGCAACATGTAAGCTGGTTCTGGACGCTGATCGCGGAGGAGCTGAAGAATTAAGAAATGAGCCCTTCTGTTGTGGGGAATCCTGCACTCACATTCCCTAGGATGGCAGGAAGTTTTTCAGCAGATTGAAACGACTGGCCATGTGGATGGAGTTCAACACTCAGGCATGAGGGGCACAGATGGGGGCATGGGGGGCATTGCTCTCCACGCTGGGGTCTGGGCTTACAGACACCAAAACAGTGACATTGAAAGGTCACAGTCAGGATGAGTGGTGTGACTTATAAGGCGGATGATAACCCTGCCGTCTGCATCACCTGTGGGCATGGAGGGCCCCAAGGACAACCGATTGATCGGGGGCTCACCGGGAGGCCGTGGCCTTGCACGTGAATGTTTTGTGGTCTCTACTGAGAGTGGCAGTGGAGACTGAGGGAAGTGAGCCTTTTAGGAATTGCTGCTCAGTGGGCCGCTCCTGAGGAGTGTCCAGTGCAGCGTGCAGGGTGATGCTTCCGAGGCCCCAAGGGTCGGGTAGGTGGACACACTGCCCACTGTGAAGACCTGGAGGAAACACAGAGATGAAAGGGGAGCCTTGGCAAGAGGCCTTTTCTGCCCCAGTGCAGCCTCATGACCTCCACCTGGGCAGCTCGAAGGATGAGTCGGTGAGATCCAACGGTGGCTGGAGCAGGGGGCTCCTCAGGGGTTCTGGCTGGACACCTGGAGGGGTGCAGGGACACTGACGTTAGGGTGTTTGAGGAGGCGCTGCAGAGAAGCCCCACCATGATGTGCGTGTTCTCATGAAAGTTCAGAATGCTGCAAGACATTTCAACTGGAAAGGTCAGATAGGTGATGGAACACGCATGGTGGGAACTCCGAGATGAATCTGCCTAGAGAGTAAAGCTGGGAATCAGCAAGGGGCTGATGAGGGTCAAAGCCGTGGGGACCCACAGTCACTCTGGCCGTGACCCTTGACGTAAGGCCTATTTCTGGGCATTTCTCCCCTCTTCTTTTAGTTCGTGATTCCCCAGCTGGGGTGGGCTGAGTGCTGGCCCTGAAGACACCTCAATGTCCTGCTCGGTGGAACCTGTGAAGGGGACTTAGAGGAAAGGTCTTTGCAGACGTGATTAAGGGTCTGAGGTGAGACCATCCTGGACTGTCTGATGGCCCCAAGTGACCTCACAAGTGGCTGCAGGAGAGGGGTACTGTGGGAATGGACACCACGGCCGGGAAAAGCCGGCAGGAGAAGGCGGCTGCCGCAGCTGGAGGAGGGAGGGAGGGGCCTCTCTCCCCGACCCCAGGCCTGGCCCGCCCACACCCTGATGTGGGCTTCTCTCCAGGCCAGGGAAGCATTTCTGTTGTTTTGCCCCCATGGCTGTGTAAGTTTTAAGGCAGCTGGAGGAAGTAATACACCAGGTATCAAGAGGGCTCTGAAAATCTTCATTTTAAGCCCAAACCCTAGGTGGCCCTCGTTAGTGAGTGGCTCCTGTTTCAGGAAGCACAGAGCTGTGGGCACTGTGTGAGGGGGCACGGGGACATGGACCACCCCGAATCACAGACCTGGGAGTGGAGCAGGCAGGGATGCTGGGAGCCACGGGATGAGGCAGGGAAGCAGGGTCTGGCTTCCCAGTTGTTTGTGTCTGTCTGCACCACGGACGGTTCCATGGAAACAGTCAGGACGTGACTGCATTTGCATGCTGCCTTCACTCCTTCAGGCATTGTGATTCGGTCTGAATGGAGAGCCAATCATTCCCAGCAGGTGAAAGTGGTCTCCCTGGATGAAGCCCAGGTGATCTTCCAAAGGCTGACGTGGCACCTTCCTGTCTTGGCCAATTAGGAAGGAGAATCTGCATAATAGCATCCAAACTGCCCATCCCCCGTCCCTCACATGGGTGCCCACATGGGTGCTGAACCGGGATCATGCTCTCGTCATCGCAGCTGGGTGCATTCCTTTCTTGTCCTCAAGGGATTTTCTGAAATCCTGCTTAACAGAGCAGTTGTCGCCGTTGCCCTGTCTCGCTCTGCCGCACAAACGGACTTGCAGGTGAGGCGGGTCTGTGATGCGCATGCCGTAGACTTGCCTAATATGCCGAGGAGAACCGGGGGTCGGTGAATGAAAACAGGGGCCTGCTTCTCCACAGATGCCCCTGGTTCACAGGTTCCACAGCACTATCCCACAATTTTCCTCTCTTCTAGAATTGTCCTTGTCACCTAAACTGGGCGGCAGTGGCATTTGCCTTTCTGCTGCTTCCTGAAGTATGTTATCACTGGTTTGGAAAAATGTAGTGTTCCAGGTTCCACTGGAAAAGCTCATGCCTTAACATCAGTGGTTGTAACTGGTGTTATATACAGAACAGGGAACCCTGGAGTCGCTGGCCATGGACACATGGCACCACAGCAGGTCCCAGGGCCTGGACACACAGGCCGCAGCAGCCGCTTCTCTGCCTGAGAACTCGGAACTGATTTCTCAGATGAAAATATTTGGGCGCCTGCTGTGAGAAAAGCAGTTTTTGGGTGTTGGTGACAAAACACCCAGTTGCCCCGTGGAGTTGCATCCAGGCACAGGCAGCAGTGCTGAGCACAGAGACCCAGTGTGGACAAGGTGGGAGAGGATGGAGCGGAAGCCCGGGATTCCCCACGACTGCACAGAGTTCACAGCTCTGCCTGGGCCCTGTAGGACAGGTGTCGGCCGCCTGCCTCCAGCGGAAGGCTTGCCTCTCCTCCTCTGTTCCTGTTGCAGCCCAAAGTGTATGAAACGTAGATGTTTCAACTCTGCTGAGGCCTTTAGTTTAAGTTTGCGTCAACACGCACAGTGCCCAGGGGCACCGCTCGCTGTGCAGACTGCTTGGGCTGCCATCCGGGAGCACACGGCCCCTCTGCCACTTTCCTTCTTGTCCCTGAGCCCTGGGCCTCCGTGGCCTTCTCTCTGTCTCTCGGACCCTCCAAGTCCTTCCAGTCCAGTGCTTCACCGTGGCCTCCTCTCTGCCTGGCCGGTTTTTAAATTTTCATATTAAGCTCATGCAGCACACCCTGTGAACAGCGTGAAGTTGCTCATCAGCCATGTTTGGGTTTTGCCATAGCTGCGTGGCTCCATGGCCCCATCGCTGCCCATGCAGGCTGTCTGCTCTCTGGATCTGCCCATTTATCAGTAGAAGTAGACATGGTAATAGTTCTCCCTGACTCCCCGTGACCACTTCACACAGACACGGGGTGTCACCTGTTTGCACAGCTGCCCCCAAGGCCCCTCCCTGCCTGTGGTGCTCGGCCCTCCTGCACCTCAGCCACCCTGCAGTGGATGGGGGACGGGGCAGGATGGACCTGGCTCCTGGCTCTCCTCAACAAGCTACCCGCTGGCTCAGATCTCCTCCAAAGGGCTTCTTAGTCAGGACATGTATTTTACCACCACAAATGAGAGGGAAAGGTAGACCACGGATCAGTTTGGAAATGGCCAGCATGACCCATCATTTCCTTTGGGCTTGTCTCACATTAAATGAGCCGTAAATAGTGGCTGAGGACAATGTTCTTTGCAAACGGCTCTGACGTGAACTAGAAGGAGGCAGGTACAGTGAAGTTCGAGGCTTCAGAGGTCTCCCACTCAGGCGAGCTGACGGGTCAGGTGGACCTCAGATGCTCCACACTCCTACCTGGAGACACTCTGCATTTAGGGTCGCCATGTTTTGCAAAAAGACAAACAAAATAGGCCACCCTGTTAAACTTGAATTTCAGATGAACAATAGCTAACTCTTAGGGAAGTTATCCCACATAATTTTTAGGATGTGCTTATACTAATAAAGTGTCTTGTTTACTTCAATTAAAATGTGACTGGGAGCCCTGTGTTCTATCTGGCAAGCCCATTGCCCTGGAGTCCGGAGCGGCCTGCAGGCCCTAGGGCACCACCCAGCTCATCCAAGAGCTAAAGGTACAACCACACATCTATGTTCTGATTCCTAAAGGTGGCGTTTCTCAAACTGAGATCCGGAAATACAGCCTCGGGGTTGATCATGAATTCTATAAGAATTTGTAAGTTTACTTCCAAGATTATCAGGTGAAATTAGTCTCGGACACCCCACAGCACCTCTGTAGCTGCTTATGTCAAGGTCAGGCCCTGGCTTCGCTGTGCCCTTTGCACTTCCCCTGTGTTTGTCACCAAACTGTGGGCAATACTGCTTGACCAGAAACTCAGCAAGTGAGGTGAGGGCGGAGGTCTCTGGGAGGCGCCGTGCATCCTGCAGGCACGGCAGCCCCGTGCCTGTGTGTGGTGCCCACGAAGGCCCACGGGAGCGGGACCAGGCTGTGTGGTGGGCTGCAGGAGCCGGCCAGCCCCAAGGGCCCTCCCTGACAGCCGAGCACCACCGCCTCTACCCACCAGCTGGCCCCAGACACGCAGCTTCCCTCGCATACTGATAACATCAAAGGGAAAGGAGTTGGTATGGTCATGTGTCTTTAATTTTCTAGTCAAGCAACAATGAAAAGAATAGGGATTTTTGTCTGCTGGCACACTTTAGTGACATTATGAGAAAAAATGAATTCATCACACAGTGGGGTACCTGAGATGATGCCTTTCCTCCAAGAGACAATGAGCCTCAAGGCCGCTGTGACAGGTGACGGAGGCCAGTCCCCGCTCCTGGTTCCTGCAGGCTCCTCTCTCAGGACCCAGACCCCCTGCCTGCCTGGAGAAGGGCCTCCGGGGTGGAGGGGGTCTGCAGCAGGCAGGCTGCCAGCCCTCTGCCACGCAGGGCTTTGGTGGCATCAGGAGAGCTGTGCACGGAGTGGGAGGCAATGAAAGCCTCACTTCCTACCCTCGTCCCACACTTCCACGTGCCCCTACCACGGCGAGCCCTCGGGATTCCACCCCCGCACACACAGCAGTGGCCTGGGGCTCAGGGTGGGCCAGCCTCACAGCCCGCTTTTCTAGAAGCTGCTTTGGGAGTCATTCCTGACTCTACAGCAGGCCCATCAGCACTGCTAACATTTATTTTTTTCTAGCCTACGTTTAAACCAAGACAAATGGAACCCAAAATGCTGATGTATTTCATAATAAAGAATAATAAAGCATTTTTTGCCCCCCAGTTTTCAGATCTGGCTGAAAGATCCTAGTTCTCCTCATTAAATGTCAAGGAAAAGCAGGGTCAGATCAGTTCATCCCCTTCTTCAAAAATAGGGCTGCAAAGAAAACCAAGGGAGATGTGACCACGACGACGTGTGTCTGAGCACATCGCAGCCGCACCCGGAGCCCACAGGGCAGGGTGCCATTTGAGGTCAATACCCCATCCTCAAACCATCATCTTCAACCCTACTTTTGTCCTGTCGCTCCTCCATTTGAGCTTAAATTACATCTATTCCAGCACTTTTCAAAAGTGTTCACTTTAATGGGTCAGTGGTTGTTTTCAACAGAGCCAAAATTTGGGTTTTTGGTTAAACCCAGTTAATAGGGCTGTAAACCATCCCAACAGCTTCTCTTAACTACTGACATTTTCCAGACAAAAGTTACACAAGGACCGACAGTCTGTGTTCAGCCTTCACACTGTGTAAACTCACAAGTGAGAGCATTTTCTTGAAATAATTTTTAAAAATTAAAAAAAATGTTTTTAAGTGAAAGTTTGAGAGACTTCATGCAAATGATCTTTTTTAAACCAAAAGGCATTTTTTTTCTTTACTCCAGAAGGCAGGAGGTCGATGATCAGTCCCTCCAGGGGCCCCGCGGTGGCGCCGGAGTCCTGGGCCCAGAACCACAGTGTCTGTGGCTTCTCCCAGCCACCGCCAGGCATCAGGCATCCAGTCTGCACCCTGAGCTGCAGGCAGGAGAGCTGGGGAGGAAAGGGGTCTCCTCCCACAGCGTCAGAGACACGGCAGAGAGCTCCCCTGGGGTCACTGGCTCTGCATCTGGCCTCAGCCCTCTACTGCATTCAAGATGTCCAGGGTCTCCTCGCAAATTCAGAATCAGGGCCTGTTTGGGCTCAGGCTGCACGTCAGGGCCCCGCCTCAGCACCCCTCCCTCTGGGGGACGGGGAGCGTCCACACCGTTCCGGAACCTAGCTGGGATCTCCATGCTGGCCCGCGTACCCTCTTTAAGCAGTCTTAGTGTGGTGGGATGCAGCACACAAAATAGGCACAAAGGGCAAACACACTGATCAGGAACTCATCTCCTGTGTGACCTCCTCCGGCTCAGTTCACAGGACGGCCGGGACACCCAACCTGCCAGGGTGCAGAGTGGGGAGACGCCTGCTCTGGCCGCTGCGGCTGCAGGCAGGGCTCCACCAGTGGGCACAGAGGGCCCTCCTGGGGGCCGAGCCACCCTCCCCTCTTGGGACTGCGACTCCAGCCAGGCCTGTCGTTTCCCTTGGCGGCCTGTAGATCCAAACGCTGTCCCTGGGCACGGGGTCGTCGTCGTTGAACCGCTACCCTTGTCTTCTTTCAGGATGTTACTGAGCCCTTGATAGTAGGCCCTGAACCCCAATCCAGTGGTACCCAGAGGGCCCAGGGCCCCAGCCAGGACCCGAGTTCCCTCGCTAAGGGAGCTACAGTGGCCGGGCTGGGAATGGAGCCTGAAGACCGCCTTTCCTAATCTCTCCAGCCTGAGAAATCCCCATGAAGAAGTGTGCAGGTCTCCTGGGCACCTCGCCTACAGCCTGTATTTGCCTTTTCTGGGTCCCTGAGGCGCCAGGCGGTCACCTCCTTCCAGGCTGTTGGTGTGTAGTTTGGGCCTTTGACTAAGCACGTGTCTGAAACGTGTTCTTGCTGGGTTTTCTCACACTTCCTTCATCTACTACTTCTTCTTTTTCCAGATAGTGTGATAAGCTTTTAAAGAGTAAGGTCTCTTCATAGTTAGTGTTCAGTAAATACTCTTAGATATGTCCTTTCGTCAGACTCATTCTGGGGGAAGCAGAAGGCCTTACCTGGGCACGGGGTCTGGAGGAAAGCCCCTCTGCCAGAATCCCCCTTTATGAATGGCATGGATGGAAAGCTTACAGCGCATATTTTCGATTCTACACGTTTGATTAATTTAGCATGGGTTACAAGAATAAGTAAATATAATTTCAGTCAAAATGGTAAGATAGGACAGGATAGTTAGTAAAGCCAATCTACATGTTAAGAAGAAATAATAAGATTTGAATTTTATCATAATTGAAGTGGAAAGATCACTATTAACTTTATTGATTAAATGTATCAACTTTGTACTCTTTTTACAAAGAAGCAGGATATTTTAAATACAGTTAAAAAATGCATACATACAGCTCACACATGGTGAGCCAGATGAGAAAAGAATAGTTACTTGCTTCATAAGAAACCAGACATCTGGATCTTGTCCTCTGCAGCAGGCATCGGAGCTGGCTCACCATATACTCAGCTCAGAAACAGGAGTCCTGTGCCTTTGAGCTTTGCCGGGACCAGCTACCCAGCCGGACTGTCTGTGACCTCCACGGCTCTCCTGGTCCTGCCGTCTCCCACCCCACATGCAAGTGTCCCTGATAAAGTAGGGGCCACTGTGCAGGGCGGGAACTGGCCAGATGGTTTTGGACACACATGGTGAAGGCATCACTCCTCAGCTGGACACCATTGCTGATGCTGCGGCCACTGCCCTCCTCCTCTGCTGTGCCAGCTTCCTGGGGCCGGACCCTCTCCACTGTCCTTGGGACACACATTCGATCTTGACCAGCATGTGGCCACCAGCACAGGGACAATACCAGCTCCACTAAGTCACTGCTTTCTGTTGACTGCTGGCACAGAAAAGCAAGATTCTTCACACTTTTGTTAAGAAACAAGAATCCACACATCCACATGTGAATTCATACTGACCAAAGCATTCAAGAGGAAAGCTTAGTTTACCGGGGAACACAGGTTCTCTCTCTTTGGGGAGAGAACACACCCTTCCTCATGCACACATGCTCATGTATACACACACACACATATACACACATACTATGCACACATGTACACACAATGGTTAAAAGACTGCATAACCTGGAGCTCATCTAAAAGCTTTGAAGTCATTGCATGTGCCATGATATTGCATGTGTATAAGTCTTAGTCCAGGGAGTGAGTCATGCAAGAAATATCACAGCCCTTATTCCCTCAAATGCCACCCCATTCCTAATTCTGAGCCACAATTCTGCCAGAAGTGTGGCAAATCCAAGATCATTTATTCTTGAGACCCACACCCTGGGTGTCCACCTCATTTCAGAAGCTTCCAGGTGCCGACAGGACATACAGAAAATATGTGTATGACCCATACATGCCTCAGGCACTGATCCAGGTCTTTGTGAATATTAACTCAGTCAATCCTCATGACACATTTAGTGAGAAGTAGTTTTATGCATAGGGATGCTTAGGAACAGAGTGGCTGAGGAACTCCTCTGAGGCTACACAGCTCCGCTCCCAGGGGTGGAGCTGGAGTCTGCATCCCGAGCTGGCTCCCCAGATGACCGTGTGCCCCTGCTGGCTGGCCTGCGGCATCACAGCGACCCCCTGTGTTCCAGCTCCGTGCTCCTCAGTCTGTGCTGGGACGCCAGGGCTGAGTGTGAGCTCTTTCTTAGGCCTCTGCCCATGCACAGGCAGCATCCCCGACTCTTGTGCAGACACGGTGGGTGTGGGCCCCTTCTTCACCCCAAGCACTTCCGAGATGCTCTTTCAAAGACTCACCTAATTTTCAGATTCCATCCCCTTCCTTTTGAATCTCTTCCAAAGCCTTCCGTGTTCTCCTGAAGCTTCCGACTCTGGGGAGACACATCCCAGAGAGCTGGCGACCACTTCCGTGAGGGAGGGTAGAGAAAAAGGGGAACCCGCAGGGGGAAAGAGGTCCCGTGTGTGCACTTTGTGCAACCTCCAGCCACAAAAGATGGTCTTGTTTTATATCATTCAGAAAATGATGTTTCTTTCCTTGCTTTTGTTGTCCCAAATCCTCGGTGTTCCCCATAGGCCGTTAAGAAGGCCTGGGGACGCTACCACGGTCAGAAACAGTAAAGGGTCTCAAGCCATACTTCTGTGCACTGAGCCCTTTCCTCCTCGGAGAGCCGGGGGCTGGCCTTGTGGGAACGGGATGTCTGGGCCCAGCACGCCGCCCCCGCTTCTGGCTGAGCTTAGGTCACCCAGGGAATGCTTTCCTATAAAAGGCCCTCATGATCGGCTCTTTTGGGTATGCATGCTTGGACAGTTTTGTCACGGAATAAAAACCAGGGTCACCAGCGGTCACTTTCCCACAAGAGGAAGGTACTCTCCAAGCGCCACCCTGAAACGTCCCTCACCCCACGATAACGGAGCTCAGCCACCTGGTGTAATGGGGCTGCAGCTTCGCTTCGATACCCACTGCCCAGTGATGCAAATACCCTGCTTCCCAGGCACACGGGATGCCACAGAGGCCCATGGCACCATGAGGCCCCGAGGAGAGTGGGGAGCAGCCCGCAGGCAGAACTGCCAGGCCACACATCCTCCCCGTTTCCATCCCACTGTTTCTGCTTGCATGATCACGGGGAGCCCCAGCCACCCAGGGCCCCCCTGCCACTCCAGGAGTGTGGAAGGAGAGAGGGGGGCTTTGATCTAGAGTCTGACTAATGTAAAAGGCTCCTCCCCTGGAAGCCAGGACACCTGCAGAGGGCTAATGGGAATAAAGTGGCACCGAAAAGAAATCTGTAAAAAGGAGAGCTTTGAAATCCTTGAAGAAGCTGTTTAAAAAAGTAGAGATTCCGTGTTAAATAAACCAAAGATATGATTTCCTCATTTATTTAAATACTTAAAATGTATCTATACACATATATATCAATAGTATATAAAAACATTTATAGTATATATATTCTTATATGTATGAACATATGAATGCATTATATATTCTGACACACATAAAACATATATATAATTATATGTGCTATATGTGGGCATATTGTAAGTAGTATGATTTGCCCCAACAATGTACAGTGAGCACAGCATATTTAAAGGACATGGCGTATATTTAGGAAAGTCTCACATTTCTCTTCCTTTCAGGATGTCTGCATGGTTTATAGGGTTAGAGGTCTTAACTCTCACTAAGGCTAACACACCTTCCAAAACGTTTTTTTCTTTTCTTAACATCCATACTAAGAACAAATAAGAGTATCAGTCAAAATCATTGTAATTCTTTTCTAAAGATTGTTGTCAGTTTTACTGGCTATAATTCAGTCCATAAAACTCACCCACTGAAAGTGTACAGTTGGCTTTCCATGCATTGACACATTGTGCAGCCACCACAGTGATGGATTCCAGAGCAATCCCACCAGCCCGGGAGAGCCCCTCATCCTCATCCCCCTCCTCCTGCCCTGGGCACCTCCTGTGGTTCTGCCCCCCTGGGTGTCTCGTGTAAAGAGAGCATGCTGTGCTCAGGGATGGAGCACTTGGCCATGGCCCCATGCTGACACAAGGGTCAGAACTTATTTTTCTGTGGGCAGCTTACTCCAGATACGGGCAGGAGAGACACTGCTGCTGGTTTCTTGGATCCGACCCATTGCCAGCTGTCCAGGGCATCACACACTGGAGGGCAGAGCATACTGCCACAAACATCCTGCTTGTCCCGGGGGTGTTCTGCCGGGGCTCCAGATGGCACTCTGGGGTCAGGGAGGGCCGAGGCTGGAGGAGCCCTGGAGGGCTCAGCTGGGAATGGGGAGCCGGCACCGCCACAGCGCTGAGAGCTTCTTGCCAGCCATCAGCAGTCCAGTGGGTCACCTGGGCACTGACAATGTGGTTAATGTGAGTTTTACCCAATGGGCTGTGGGCTCCAAAGGTCTGCAGCTTCCCAGCGCCCCAGCCAGGCCCCACCCTGCGGTCACAAGACAGATCCTAACAGGAGGCTGCAGAGCTGAACTGAAGTGTAGACGTTTGGAAAACGTAAAGCTGAATGTTTTCCAATATGGAACGACATGAGATCTGCAGCACGCTGGCCCCCAGTTAAAGCTATTTTAGTGGGTGTAAGAGATCTGTTAGAAGCAGTGGCTCCGGGCCTGTGGGACTCTAACATCCAGGAGTATAGGAAATGCAAATTATATTTAGTTAGTACAATTAACATTTTATAGGAACTTAGGGACGTCTGGCCTTCCGGGAATGGAAGTGTCCCACATCAGGCTGCAGGGCAGATCCTGACTCCTCTGGGAGAGGCGGGGTGCCTTCTGTCTCCCCGGGCTGTGGGTGGCTGGCCAGCAGGGCGTCCTGGGCAGAACACGAGGTCATTAATTCGCATTGAAATGTGTAGGTGTGCGTGTTCACTTTCATCTTCCATTGTCACCAATACTCGCATATCCTTCCTGCATTTATTTATTTGGCACGTGCTATTTTCCTTAAGTCTCGTGTCACGCTTACTCCTTTTGATTTTGCAATGACGTGTAATGGAGTTGATCTTGATGCAGCCCCCACCTAGGTGGACCCCATTAAAATAAACAGTAGAAGTGCTACTTACCTTCATACTTCTTCCACTTAAACATTTTCCAATTAAAAACATATTGGTAAGAACTGGAGATAATCCAATGGGCCTAGGTCGCTCGAGAATAACGTGCAGGTTTCTTTGCCTGAGGCCTTGCCCAGCTCCAGCCAATGTGATGAGTGCTATCCCCAGGCCCTAGCATGTCGGATAGCATGTACACGGCTCATGTTCGCATGGCCTGTAAGTGTGCCTGGTAAACCTGGTTCTCCTCCAGGACCTGACATGGCACATACAGCAGTTTTGATCATTTCAGCCCAAGTCTCTCACTGCACTTTACAAAGTTCCCGGCTGCTGTCCCCACACCACTCCGAGGGTGGCTTTCCCACGGCTTCTGGGGCAGCCTCCCTGGGCCACAGGGTCTCCGAGGCCGCGGCTCTGTGCTGGTCCCACTTTCCTCTGTGGCCTCTGTGGCCGGGGCGCTGTCCCTGGTGAGTTCTCTCTGCAGACTTGTCCTGTGTTTGGGGTCACAGAAATGGCCGTTTAAACCCCATGTCATGGAGGAGTCCCTCTCTGCCAGGGCCAGAGCTCCGGGCTGACCCACGGTGTGCAGTGGTGTGGACATGGTCATGTGACCCAGGGACCACGGCTCATCACTGCCCCGTGCAGGGTGAGCATCACACTGGAGTGACGGTTCCCTCCACACTGGGCGCGGTCCCTTGGGAACCACAGAAGGGGCGGGGACAAGTCAGAGCGAGGGGGCTGCACGTTCCCCACCCGGCACCGACGAGGTTTCTGGTCTGTTATTCATCTTGAGCTTCCAATTACTTTTTTATTTTTTTAAAATAAGGATTCTATGCCAAATGCCTCTCTGTCTCTCCCTCTCTTATGAGCACACACACATCCACACACCATGTATATAATCACACACACACGCACACACATACCATGTATATAATCACACACACACACACACACACCATGTATATAATCACACAGTTGTGCATCAGAATAACATGTGACATCCTACTAACCTGTGGATATGGTCACGTTAACAATGCAAACACAAATCTGACTGAACTTTAAGGAATCTTGTAAAAATGCCTGTCTATGTATGTATAGAGACAGTTTGTTTAGACACCGTCATGAATGCCACCATGACTTCAGGCCGTGTTTCTGAGCAAGGCTGTCTGTGTCTGCACCACAGGCCTCTCCCTGCAGAGCGTAGCTCAAAAGCCCTTGATGCCAGAGCTGAAGTTGGTTGTGTTCCACTTGTTAGAGTGGAAACCTTTCTCCCTGCCCCCTCAGGGTCACTCAATCTCTGTGATGTCCCAGAGCTGTGCCACCTGTACCCCAAACTTGCAGAAGTGTCAGTGCAAGTGGTGAGCTAGAGTCACAGCCCCATTAATAGGCTACTTCCCCCTTCACAACAAGCCTTCCACAAGGGGTTAGAAAGGAAATGAAGCCTAGTCCTTAAAGTGGGATCCAGCGCTATAAAGTGGCCTTCTTAGGGGACCTGAGTAGTTTGTTTGCAGAGCCACGGGGATGCACAGGCGTCCCTCCCCCCTGTGCCGCCCCAGTGGCTCCCGGCTGCTCCGGGCTGCGTGCATCCGCCTCTCCTCTGCTCTGCTGCTGTTTGCTGTGAAGGCGCTGGAGGGCCTCTTAGCTCCAGTGGTGCTCAGGGCCTGTTGGGGACTTTCACTGACTGCACACACCTTCGGCTCTTACTGGCTGTATATCCCGCCAGCTTTCAGCCTGTCTCATCCACCTGGCACCTCAGCCCAGCAAGAAACCCCTGAACTATGCCACCTGGTCAGCTTGTCCTCTGGCTCAGTCATGGCTGCAGACAGGAGAGGCTGTTTCTCTCGACTGTAGTGTCACTGCTGCATGACCCCAGAGAGACTCGAGAGCATCTGCTACACGTTCTCGGGGCCAAGAAGGACACCGGCCCTGTCTGCTGGCTGGGACGGCTATCCGGGTACCCGGCGGGTCACAAACCACTCCCTGCCTCTCCACCCAGACCAGCACCCAGATGTGTTCTCTTCAAGCCAGAAGAAAACTCGAGCACGCGACCTTTGCTCACCTTCTCTCCTTCCTCCTCCCTGCTGTTCTTTAGGACAACAATAATAACAGCTCCATACCAGGCACAGTATTAAATCCTCCAATTAAGTTTTTACCCATAAAAAAGTTTGAGAGCTGCAGCACTCATCTTATTATGTCGATTATGCAGTCAAGAAAACTGAGTACAGAGAAGTCAAAGTGAACCCCTTAAGATCTCAGGAACAGTGAGGGACAGGACCCCACGGTTCACCACCCCTGCAGGACCTACAGACGGGGCGCTTGGCGAAGTCACCCGCTGGGGGCAGTGTTAACCAGCCCAAGCAGGGAGGCTCTGGACTCTGTCCGCCAGGCCAGGGGTCAGCCCGCTGCAGCCTGCGGGCATCGAGGCACCCTGCCGAGCGTCCCTGTGAACTCTGGCGCACGGCCATACCGCCAGCTGGCAGGGTGTCTATGGCTGCCTTCCACCCGCAGCAGCAGAGCCGAGTACTCGCGAGCAAACCATACGGCGGCAGAGCCTGAAATCCGCCTTCCCTGCCCTTCCCAGGACGTCTGCCGACCTGCTCCCGGCCGCGCGATGGCGCTGCCCCTGTCACACGCTGGGTGTCGGCGGGGGTAGAAGCACCTTTCTCTGCCCCTCAGGAGGGCATCGGGGTCATCTCTCCCCACGTGCTGTCCTGCTGATAAGATGCAAGTGACCTTCCCGCTTTGGGGCGATGGCTGGATTTCTGGGAGGGTCGGGAGCCAGCTGTAAGGGGACATCCTGGTGCGGCTCTGACATCTGCGAGAACACATTTCTACCACAGCTGCCTGTGCTTGATGGTGAGGCACGTCTGCTCCCTCAGAGGCGTGCGTGGGTCCCACTCAGGCAGGCAGACAGAGAAAGAGGGTGACGGGGCATTTCCACCAGGGAGCCACCCATCCCAGCCACCCACACCTGCTCCCCGCAGCTCTGTTATCCCCTGGCCTTACTTCCTCTGGTCAGTTCTCTCCCAGGAGGCGCCCAGACTCTTTCAAGAGGGCTCTGAGCAGGCTCACCCGTCTCTCTTCTAGATGCGCTCAGCTGTGTGACTCCCATGGCAGGACCACCCCTGTGCTGCCCGTGTTGGTTCCAGAGACTGATTTCAGAGCCCCTGCTTAGTGGGAATGTCGCACGAACCAAATCAGTCCTCACACTGGTCCCTTCCAGAAAGGACGGGGTAGGAAGTACCAAGAAGGCTTATCCTTACACAAAGGAGATGGATGAACTGAATTCCCCTTTTGAAGGTACACAGGGTCCCTCTTGTTTTGCAAGACCCAGATGCAAAGTCTGTCATTAACTGACTCATGAGTCATAAAATTGTCATTAGGAATAGTTGGAAAGAGACGCAAGTGAATATCCAAATGACAAAAAAAAAAACTATTCTAGTTTGTTTTCGCGTAGTCATATAAATAAAAACCATCTGGTTTTCTCCATCTTTCAGCAGGCTTCTCGGCTCACAGTAAGTGTTTTCAAACTACAAGTGGACACAGGCGACATGTGTCATTACTTAGAACCAAGGCGTGCAAGGATCACTGACTTGAACACTTGAAACGGCTTCATGTGGTCTTTGTAATGCTCCTCAGAAACTTGTCAGGGATTCTAAAAATGTTATTTTATTCCCAACAAATGTGTTATGTTTTAACAAAGCCACTTATTCACTATTTATCACTAACAAAAGAGATAGGGAAATATCTATGGCATGCACATTTATGATTGACTCCACATAGAACAAACACCCCAGTTCTCCCCTCAAGATCCTGAAGCTGTCCTCACTGCACCCAGAACTGCAGAAGACAGAGCGTGGCCCCCTCCACCAGTCTTCCAGCTTCCAGATTTTCCAGAAGAATGGCTGCTATCTTTTTTAGGGAGCTCTTATAGCTGTGGCACTTGGGCCTTGGAAACTAAACATCAGTAACACAGAGGGTGCAAGCTACGCCTGAAGCAGACGTGGCCAGCCACTTTCCGATACACGGAGCTGGGGCTGCCCTCGGTCGACGGCAATGTGACGGGTCGGCTCTAAGGGGTAAGCGTGGGTCTTACACTAAGCTTTGAACCTCCAAGAGCATTCCTAACCCAGCAGTGCCCCCAGCCCCTAACAGGGGCAAGTGCAAATCTTCTCTGAAGGAGAGGCTTTCGTCAGCCCAGTTAGTGTATTTGTGTATTAGGATGAACCACATATGAACTCACAAAATTACCAAAAACATGGAAAAAAACACCACCATGAAAGTCAGTCACAGAAACCAAAACAGCACTGAGATCAAGGAGAAAAGCTTATAAAAAATAACCAGGCAAAATTAAAAATATAGAACTTGTAGGCATAAAAAATATAACCACTACGATTAGAAACTCAATAGTTAATTAAAATGGATGATGAGAGCTTACTAAAATATAAGATTGCTCTAAGGAAATTACATGAGGGTGCAAAGATACAGTGAGATGGCAAATGTGAGAGAGAGGAGCAAACATACGAAAAATACAGCGAAGAATCCTAATATATGTCCAAACTGAGTCCCATAGGAAAGAATGAAGGGAATGGAGCAAAGCAATATTTTGGGAGAACAAATAGCTGCATATATACCAACTATAACAATAGAAAAAGAAACCCACCCCTAGATATATTACAATAAAGCTACAATCCAAGCACAAAGATCTTAAAAACAGCTATAAAGACAAGAGGACATATTTAATGAAATAACAACTAGACTATCAGAAAAATTCTGAATAGAAACAATGACAATTAGGAGACAGAAGAGTAAAATTTTGAAGTGCCGAGAGAATAGAATTCCCAGCTGAGAATGGGGCATCCACCAAATTCATCTCAAGAATAAGAGTGACATAAAGACATTTCAGAAACAATAAGAGGAGTCGTCTCCCAGTAAAATATGATTGAAAATTTCTCCAAATGGTGTACTTCAGGAAGGAGACAGTAATCCTGGAATGAGGGTATGAAATGGAAAAAGGAGTGAAGAGGAAAAGAATGTTAACTGCGCATAAACGTGAACAAGCGTAATGGTGAAAAGGACAATAATAGAGTAATAATTTCTCTTGGGGTTAAGGACAATAAATAACCAAAATGCACAGAAACAATTGAACATAAATTGGGAGAGGTGATGGCGGTTAAAACATTTTGATGCCAAGCGCCACCACTCCTCCTGATAAAGCTTAAGGTATTGTTTTCTTTTTTGTTGTCTTCTATTTTTAGTATGAGGATAAATCTGGTCTTATAAAACACATTAGGAAGTATTCCCCTCTCTTTTACTTTCTAGAAGAAGTTGTGTAGAAAGGGTGCTAATTCTTCTTTAATGGTTTGTACAATCCTCCAATGACATCATCTAAGCCTGGAGTTTCTTTCTGCAGAGATTTCCAGTTACAAATTCAAAGTCCCAGTGGTCACAGGACTACTCGGATGGTGCACTTCATCTTTGCTCTGATTTGGTAGTTCGTGGTTTTCAAAGAGTAGGTTGCCTTAGTCTAAGCTGTTAACTTTATGAGCACAAATTGTTTGTTGTATTCCCATATTTTCCCTTCAGTGGCTGTAGGATCTGTAGTGTTGTAGTTTTATTCTCCATGTTGCTAATTGATGTCTTCTGTCTTTTTATGTCAGTCTTGCTAGAGTTCATAAATTTTATTGATTCTTAAAAAGAACTGGCTTTTGGCTTTATGGAATTCTTGTATTGAATTTCTCTTTTCAGTTTCATTGGTTTTCTTTCCTTATTATTTCATGTCATCCATTTGTCTTTGATTTATTTTGTTCTTTTTCTGCTTTACTGAGGTAGGAACTTAGATAACTGCTTTGGGAATATCACTCTTTTTCAATATAAGAAATCGTGTTATAAAATTTCCCCTCAACACTGCTTTAGCTGCATCTCACTTACTTTGAAATGTATGTCCATTTTCATTCAGTTCTATTTATTTTTAACATTTTCTTTTGAGGCTTCCTTTACAACCCATCAGTTATTCAGAAGGCTGTTGCTTAATTACCTCATATTTATAGATTTTCCTGTCAACTTTCAGTTATTGTTTCTAGTTTGCTTCCATTACATCAGGTAATATACCCTATTTGACTTTCACTACTTTCAGTTTGTTGGGGTTTGTTTTATGGCCCAGGATATGGTCTATTTTGGTGAACATTCTATGGGTATTTTAAAACTGTGTATTTTATTTTTGGGGTGGAATTTTCTATATATGTCAGTCATATACTGTTGATTCATTATGTTGTTCAGATCAGCTGTTTCTCTGTTGGTTCTATTAGTTGCTAAGAGGGCAGTGTTGAAGTCCCTCCCTATAACTGTGGACTTGTCCATTTCTTCTTTCAGCTGTATCAGTTGTTGACTTTTTAATCTATTTTTCCAGCTTTTTTGAGATAAATCAGAAAGTAAAATTATATATATTTAAGGTGTATAATATGATGATTTAAGTACACATACTTTGTGAAAGAATTGCCACACTCAGGGTAATTAACAGATCTATGACCTCACATAGTTACCTTTTTTCTTTTTATTGTGAGATTGCTTACAATCTACTCTTTTAGCAAATTTCAAATATATTTACTATTTGCACTACAGTAACATTAACTATGGTCACCATGTTGTACATTTGATTACCATGCTCTACATTTTTGTCTTCTAACTGTGGATTCTTGTATTTTGAGGCTCTGTTTGGTGCATACATATTTTAGATCATTATGACTTCCTGCTGGGTTGAACTTTCTATCATTTATGTAATATCCCTCTTTAACTCTAGTAATTCTCTTTGCTCTAAAGATATTTTGAATATTAATGTAACTGCTTTGGCTTATTTTAATTAATTGTTGCATGGTTTATCTTTTTCATCCTTTTTATCATTATCTTTATGACTGAAAATATTCCTGTATCCAGTCTTTAAGCATAGATATGCTGGAAATTAAGTCTTTTCTACATTCCCTTCATCTGAATATGCCTTTATTTCCATGTAATTTTTCAAGGTTAACCTTTTCAGATGTAGAATCTGAAGTTAGCAGTTCTCCTTTGGCACTTAAAAAGTGTTGTGCTTCCAAAGAAGAATAAGAAAAAGAAGAAAGAAGGGAGTGGGGGAGGGAGGGGGAGGGAGGGGAGGAGGAGGGGGGAGAAAGGAAGGAGGGAAGGAAAGGAAAGCAGTCTTGTGCTCCTACCTTTTGCCTCATTGTTCTAGAGAATACTACTGTCCTTTTAACTGGCATTTTCCTGTGAGCAATGTGTTGTTTCTCTCTGGCTGTTTTCAAGATGTTTCTTTTGTCTTTAGTTTTCAGAATTTTAATAATTATGTGCTTTGGTGTGCATGGGCTTCTTTGGGTTTATTCTGTTTAGACTTTGCTCAGTCTCTTGAATCTCGCATGTGTGTGTGTGTGTGTGTGTGTGTGTGTGTGTTTTGTTTGTTGTTGTTTTCAGATGTGGAATATCTTCCCATCTTTGAATACTCATTCCACACTGCCTGTCTTTTCTGGGGCTCAGAGCACAAGTGCAGGTGCTTCTGATGTTGTCCCAGTGTCCCTGAGGCTGCTCATTTTTTGTTCAGTTCTTTGTTTCTCTGTTAAACTGAGCGAATTCTATTTATCTGTCCTTCAGACCAATGATTCCAACTTCTGTCATCCTCATTTGACTATCGAAAACATCTGGTGGGTGTTTTATTTCTGTCATTCTGTTTTGTCAGTTACGTGATTTCCTTTAGGTTCTGTTTTTTAACTCCTCTTTTTTGAGACTTCATTTTATTTTTTATGTTCAGCTACAATTATTTATTCTTGCATAATGTCTGTCACACATGAGTTCATGTCACAATAAGACAGTCACTAACTCCGCAGACCCAGTCCCACTGCTGCTGACCACATTCACTCTGGAATGACTTTCTGAAACATCCACTAATTCAGCACTATGTGAATGAAACCAAGTTGAGGTAATTTTCTCACTCTATGAGGACCTGAGCTCCTAGAAGGGACGGTGGGGGTGCCCCAGACAGAGCTCAGGAAGGATAGATAGAAGGGGGTCTTTTCACCCGCTTCAAACCAGAGTGCACCAGTCTTGATTTCTTATATTTAAAAATTAGTTACAAAACTTTACACTTAAAAAAGAGGAAAGGAGAACTTTGCTGCTAAGGAGTTTAGAAAATTCCTGGTACCTATGAAGTTTTATATGTGAAGCTTAGTAACAGATATTGAGACTAACAGCCTGTAAACTCTCGTTTCCTGAGATTTTCTGTATTTTCATTAGTTACAAGAGAATTTGTAAGGGATTGTTGAAGCAATTTCTTTTTATGACAGCTGCTTTAAAATCCTTGTCAGATGAATCCCAAATCAGATTCACCTTGATCTTGGCATCCACTGATTGTCTTTTGATATTTAAGTTGTGGTTTTCCTGGTTCTTGGAATGAAGATGTTTGCCACATGCATGTCTGGCAGGGAAGATGCTCAGACCCCCAGACGCCTGCTGTGGTGGGACCCCATCATGCTGCCCTCAGACCCCCCTGGAGACCTTGGTGAGGCACGAGAGCCTCGGGCCTAGGAGACCTAGAGGCCCCTGGGCCAGGCCACATGGGTCCCCTCTGCCAGGGCCATGAGACTGTCCTGTACTCTGGGCAGCGGGGGACTATTAGGCAACAAGGAGGCAGGTGCTTGCCTCGCCTCCAGGTGTCGGCAGGGCTCCGAGTCTTGCCCTTCTGCAGGGATAGTGCCAGCTCACTGGGGTGTCCCAGGGGTGCTGTCAGGGCCTGGGGAAGGACCAGCCCACCTGGGCTTTGTTCTGCTGTTGGCTTTGGGGTCTGGAAACTCCTCAGTTTGATGGGAGGACTTAAGATGCCCCCCACTATGCTATGTCCCAGGACCTGGGGTCACATGCCATGTCACCTTCCCCAGCTGCCTTTCAGAGCTGGCCTTTGTCACTTCTTGCATTACTTTCAGGGTTTCTAGCTGTACTTATTGATAAGAGCAGGAAAAACAGGTTTATACCATCTCATCCAGATCAGAAGTCCTGCTTAAGCTACAGTCTGAGCTGTAGTTATACACAATTTCAAGGTAAAAGTCAGCAAAGAGACAGTGTATAAATCCTCAATCAGAACAGTAAAGGGAAAAAAGAATTAAGAATACAAACAATATCGATCATTTGCAGAATGCTGTGTGCTAGGCACACACACACACACACAAATACACGTGCACACCCTCTTTTATGAATTAGTTTCCATCTCACCATTATTCCAACATTCCTGTGTCAATACAACAAATTCCCTGAACTACAGGCTCATATAAAATTTTCTTATTAAACTTTCTACTTGGATATTGAAGTGGTTCAAATGCACATGCCCCGAGTCCCCACACCAAGCCAACAGCCCCTACAGAGCTCTCCCGTTTGTGATGACGGCACCTTCCTGCCAGCTGCTGAGGTCAAAATCCCAGAGTCACTGACTCCACCCTTTCTCTCACCACTCAGATCCAATCCGTCAGCAAACCTAGTTGATGCACCATTAGAACATTTCAGGATTCTGACTCTATTATACGTTCATTGCTGACAACAAGCTTCCCCAAGCCTTCTTGGAAACCTCTGGATAAAATGACCTCTTACTTCACTTCTGGGACAGCCCCCTAAATGTCCTCCTTGCGTTGTCTTCCCTCCCCTTCTCCCTCTCCAGCCCAGCAGCCAGAATGACCTTGCTGAGTGTTAAGTGGATGCGCTCACTGCCCCGACTCAAGTTCCTGTGCCTTCCCTTCCATTGGAGAAAAATCCACCCCAGGGGCTGCAAGGCCTTCTGTCCTAGCCCCTCCCTGGGGCCTCTCTTGCTTCTAAACGATAGTGTCTTTTGTCCCTCCCTATCAACTCTCCTCTCTCTGTCACCTGTCGTGTGCCCAGGGGCTTTATAAACTGTATGACCTCATCTACAGGGTCCCTTGTCCTCCGTGTCAATGTGGTTAGAGACACCAGAGGTAGGGATGGGGAGATGATGGAGGTGGGACGTTGTCCTCTCTCTTCCTCCTGGACTCAGGGCGGGCAGGGCCTATTCCTGCCTATGACCAGAAGTCCCGTCCAGTGACTCACCAGAAGCCAAGGGGCTCGTGGGGATGGTAGCTGTGCAGGCCCCTTCTCCCTTTGGACCGAGGGATAGGTGCTTTGCCTCCCATCTGACCGTACTTTCATGTGCCTTTTTTGAACATGCCAGCTTTCTTTCCTTTGCTAGGGCACCTCATGTCCTTCTGGGCTCCATCCCTGGTTCTTCCCAGCTGATCACATGGTCTCCTTCCTGTTAGCTTAGCCCCAGGCAGGCGCTTGCCTCAGAGCCTTACATCTGCCCTTTCTGCCTGAATATCCAGTTTCCGCATGGGCCCCTTCCCGGGCTTTCTAAATACGATGATCAAGGGACACCTTCACTCCCAAGTGTTCATCATTTTGTTCAAAGTTGCAGCATCTCCTTCCCACCCCAGCACTGCCTTCCCTGTGTCCTGGCCCATCCCACATAGAAGATACAATAGCTCAGGTGAGTGAGTAACTGACCTGTGGCCACCCAGGCGAGTGGCTGCAGAGGCTGGCCGGGCAGCTGCTAGGGAGGAGGGTCCCAGCACTCCTCTGGCACCGTGAGGAGGCTGATCGACACAGACCCACCTGGCCTCACTGCTCATGCACGGTTAGTGCCTTGTCCATGAGTTCCCAGGACAGCCCTGTGAGGCAGGCCCTATTATTATTTCCTTTTAGAAATATGCAGAGGCTTTGCAAGGGGCGCAGACTGCCCAGGTGGAAGAGCCCGCGGGGTCGGGCGGCGGCTGAAAGAGCTTCCGTCGCTACCACCTCACTTCATGAACGTTAAGACTGGAGTGCCCACCACCCCCACGCAGCTTCAGGTGCTTTATGTGGGAGCCCAGGAGATAAGGCAAGACAGTGCTTAGGAGCCAGGCTGGGGGTGCTGCCGCGGCCTGAGCCCCTCGGTCACGCAGGCTGTGACAGCAGAGCTTCGTATCGTTGCCCCAATGACAGCAGGCTCGCCTGCAAAGTGCTTCCAGCGTTTCTCTTCTGTTTGCCGAGCCAAATATGAGAAAACAAACTAAAACAGTTCGTTCTCTCTGCTCATCTAAACTCGTCAGAATGCCCAAGCAGTGATTTGCCAGGTCCCGGAGTGCGGGTGCTTCCACACCCGAGACACTCCGTGGCGGGGGCGTGTGTGGCTGCAGCCCGAGCCACGTGAGCCTGCACAAGCTTGTTTTTCTGCCACACCAGCCACTGGACATCTTTAATTTATTATTTCTCTTATGTAACTTTGTTTTGGTGTTGGAGCTTCCATTCCCATGACTTTGTGTTGAAAAACATGTGCAAATCTAGGGTTTGCGTTTCACAACAGCGCCGGGGCTGGGCAGCCTGCTGCTCCCAGTACAGCCCGGCTCCCGGGACGGTGTGCGTCCCACCCCAGCCGGGACCAGGGAGGACATGCTGCCGCGCGAGAGCGGGACTGAGGCTCGCCATGCACCCAGGCGCCCCTGTTGCAGACACGCCGCCAAGGGCCGGTTCACACGCTCACGAAGGCCGGGCTGCCCGGGGTGCAGACTGCAGGCCCCGCCCCGGGCGCCCCGTCCGGCCTGGAGAAGCCCTTCCCGGATGCAGTGCTGTGCATGAAGCGGCCGGCACTGAGCTGCGCTCTGCAGCCCAGGGTCCTGGAGGGCAGCACTGCCAGTTGTCACCTGTGGAGGAAGTTGGTGGAGAGTAGTAGTGAAAACCTGAGGTTTTTACCTAAGTAGTGATGCTTTAAAAAGAAAACGATGTTCGTGCATGTCTTGGGGTGTCAGCTGTGAACGCGAGCCCTGCCCGGCCCTTCTGTCCCGTGCTGTGCCAGGTGCGGGCCCTTCCCGCCGGCCCCTGCCCCCAGGGCCACCGGCCCCCCTCCAGAGCCGGCTGACCTTTTCCAGTCGCCTGCAAACGCTCCAGCCTGTGGCCCTCCAGGCTCTTCTGAACCCTCAGTGCCCACGTTAGACACGGGCAGGCCCCCGCCGGAAAGCACCGTGATGCTACCCATGGGCGCTGACCATAGCCACCTTGCTGTTTAAATGCATCTCTTCATCTATAAAGTGGCAACACGATTTCTACCTTCCCATCCTGGAGTCGGGTGGCAGTGGAAGGAAGAGCAACGGGCGCTCGCTGGTATGAATGAGGAGGAGCCCACGGCTCCTGGTGGAGGCATCCCACCTGCGCCCCCGGGTCCCCGATGCTCAGAGGGGGCCTCCCCAGTGACCCGGGGCCACACCGCAGCCTTGACCCCGTGTCACACCAGCCTTCCTCTGGAGGCCCATGATTCATGATGCAACCTTTTGTTTCATATTTAGCCTTCTGAAAGCTATTTTATCGCTGAAATGGTGGTTCTCTTTTGCTTTCATTGAATTTTTAACGTGTTAGTTCTAATTCCCCAGCTAGACAGCTCACTCGGTATTCTGCCCAGAGCTTCACCAACGCCTGTAACGTGTTAAGTCTGTGAGTGAAAAAAATAATTTTGTTGCTCTATAATCAGAAAAAATTTGGCATTAAAAAATCAAACTCATACCTGCCCATACAGAAAATTCTTAATTTCTCATGTTATTTTATAATTTCTTTCATCCCACCTTTGAGTTTAATTTATTGTTCTTTTCCTAGCTTCTGGGGCTGGAAGTTTAGCTCTTATTATAAGCTTTTCTTCTTATTAAATATATGCACTTAACAGCTATAGAATTTTCTCTAAGCCCTGCTTAGCTGCATCCCCCAAGTTTTGATATGCCGTATTTTCATTCTTTCAATGCAAAATATTTTCTCATTTCCATTCTATTTAGTATACAGATGAAGAATACACACGTGTGATGTGCAATTATTTTAGTTAAGTCCCTATTGCATCACGTGGGATGGCATTGTGCAGGAAAACGCACTGTGTGTGACTTTATTTCCATACTTATAATTTGTCAATATACACTTTGTAGTCCAATTTTGATGCATTTTCATTGATCACCTGAAAAAGGAGTTCATACTGCTGTTAAGACCTGTTCTGTCCCTGCCAACTGAGGGAGTTTAGCTGCGCCCTTCACATCTGTTTTCACATTTCCTTTTTGGGGGCGGTCTGTTCCTTCAGCCATCCTCTGACAGGTGTGTTCACATCCTCAGCCATGCTTGTGGGTGTTTTCCCTTCTCCCTTTAATGACAGGAAGTTTTCTTATCCCTGTTTAACAATATTATTGGGCACACGTGAAATTGAGTTTTGTATCTTCTGTTTTCTTTATGAAATACCCCATTTCTCTCTGGTATTATTTGGTAATATTCCAGGCCTCCTGTTTTACGTCCACTTACTTTCAACCTGTCTGACTCCATTTATTTAAAATTAGCCTCTGCAAACTACATTTTGTTGGGTCCTTTCTTTTTTTAGATACAGATGATTTTTATCTTTTAATTGTATTCAGTTGTTCATATTCAAAATTGCTACTGACATGATTCTCTAAAGTCTACCACTTTTCCATTTGATTCTGTCTCATCTGTTTTTCTTTATTCCATCTTTCTTGTTTTATTTCAGATAAGTCAGTTATTATCATCAATTTTTCTCTTGCCTATTTTTAATTAATATTCTTTTATTAGGTTAGCAGTTACCACAGAGCTTACAATATGCATCCTTGAGTAACTGATGTTTAAATTAGTACTTTAAATATTTCCCTGAAATACTGTACTTTCACAATTACACTTTCTGTCCTTCCTCATTCCTTCCTGAATATCTGTGCTTACCTCTAAGATAATTTTGAGTCTCTTTTCCAACTTGAAGAACTTCCTTTACTACTTCTTTCTAGAGGAGTTTTTGGACAGGAAATTTCTCAGCTTTTGTTTGACTCAAAATGTCTTTATTTCATCTATGTCTTCACAGTTTTAATGAAGAATACTTTTGTACAATAAATTACATAGATGTAAAATGCTGTTTTGATAAGTTCTGATATATGGATACACTCATGAAGACATCAAATATTTCCTCTCAATTTGTGATATAATTTTTAATGATGTCTTTTAAAGGGTAAATTTTCATAATTTTGGTTTAGCTATAATTTATGTTTCTTTGTGTCCTTTTTAGGAAAATCATACTAAACAGAAGCTCAATAATCTTTTCTTCTATGTTTTTTCTATAAATACTATTAATGAACTTGGCATTATTGACATTTATACCTGTCCCCACCCAAGAGCAGCAAAATACATTTTCCTCAAGTTGAAATATTCACCAACATAGATGATATTCTGGGCCATAAGCTAACCCTATAAATAAAATAATAGAAAATATACAAAGCATATCCTCAGAGCATAGTGAAATTAACTGTAAATAAAAAGCAAAAATATATTTGCAAAATCTGTGAGTATATGAAAACTAAAGAGCATAAATTTAAATAACCTATGGGATGTAAGAGAAATCTTATACATTAAAAATATTTTAGGCTAAATGAAGACACAATATATCAAAACTTGCAGAATATACCCAACACAGTGCTTAGAGGGGAATTTAGAAAATTAAATGCTTGTTATAAAATAGGAAGCATCGAGGTGGAGCCAACATGGCGGCGTGAGTAAGACAGTGGGAATCTCCTCCCAAAAGCATATATATTCTTGAAAATACAACAAATACAACTAATCCTAAAAGAGAGACCAGAAGACACAGGACAACAGCCAGACTACATCCACACATGCGAGAGCCCAGCGCCTGGTGAAAGGGGTAAGATACAACCCCCGGCCTGGTGGGACCCGAGCACACCTCCCCCCAGCTCCCGGCGGAAGGGAGAGGGAGCCCAGGACTCCTAAACACCCAGCCCCAGCCACCCAAACCAGAGCGCAGACACAGTGCATGCATGGAGGGCTGGAAACTAGGGAAATAGGGCAGCAAGACCTCTGAGTGGGTTCCGAAGCTGATGCCCCTGTGACAAAGAAAAGCGAGTGCTTTTTGAAAGTCTTAAAGGGACAGGGACATAACAGCTGGACGGCTACAACACAGGTCACAGCTCAGTGGCTGGAAATTACAGGGAAAACTGGGCGCACTAACCCCCTGGGCAACAGCTCTGAGACTGCTCATGGAGGTAAACAGCCAAACAGCCCCCGGGTCCATTACCCCTCCGGGCGCTGCGAAAGCAGAGAAACAGCCTAAGGCAGACCACACCCACCGAAAGGGAAATTCCTCCATATTGGCCAGGCAAGACACAAAGACCCAGTCTACATGCAATTACCCAACACAAGCCACTAGGGGTCGCAGTTGTCCCAGTAAAGAAAGGCCAGTAGCAAGTGAAAAGTTTGGCCCCCCCAGTTGACAGTCAATAGCACTCATCAACATGAAAAGGCAAAAAATATGATCCAGACAAGACTAACCCAGACAGCTTCAGCATCTGCTACATTTTCCCCTGAGAAGGAACCTGGGGAGATAGATTTAACCAGTCTTCCTGAAAAAGAATTCAAAACAAAAGTCATAACCATGCTGATGGACTTGCAGAGAAATATGGAAGAACTAAGGAAGGAGAATACAGAAATAAAACAAGCTCTGGAAGGACTTCAAAACAGAATGGACGAGATACAAGAGACCATTAATGGACTAGAAAACAGAGAACAGGAACGCAGAGAAGCTGATGCAGAGAGAGATAAAAGGATCTCCAGGAATGAAAGAATTCTAAGAGAGCTGAGTGACCAATCGAAACGGAACAATATCCGCATCATAGGGGTACCAGAAGAAGAAGAGAGAGAAAAAGGGATAGAAAGTGTCTTTGAAGAAATAATTGCTGAAAACTTCCCCAAACTAGGGGAAGAAATGGCGTCTCAGTCCACAGAGGTACACAGAACTCCCATGACAAGGGATCCAAGGAGGGAAACACCAAGACACATAATAATTAAAATGGCAAAGATCAAAGACAAGGACAAAGTATTAAAGGCAGCCAGAGAGAAAAAAAAGGTTACCTACAAAGGAAAATCCATCAGGCTATCATCAGACTTCTCAACAGAAACCCTACAGGCCAGAAGAGAATGGCATGATATACTTAATGCAATGAAACAGAAGGGCCTCGAACCAAGACTACTGTATCCAGCACGAATATCATTTAAATATGAAGGAGGGATTAAACAATTCCCAGACAAGCAAAAGTTGAGGGAATTTGCCTCCCACAAACCACCTCTACAGGGCATCCTACAGGGACTGCTCTAGATGGGAGCACTCCTAAAAAGAACACAGAACAAAACACCCAACATATGAAGAAGGGAGGAGGAGAAATAAGAAGGGAGAGAAATAAAGAATCATTAGACCACGTTTATAATAGCTCAACAAGCGAGTTAAGTTAGACAGTAAAATAGTAAAGAAGCTAACCCTGAACCTTTGGTAACCACAAACTTAAAGCCTGCAATGGCAATAAGTTCATACGTCTCAATAATCACCCTAAATGTAAATGGACTGAATGCACCAATCAAAAGACACAGAGTAATAGAATGGATAAAAAAGCAAGATCCATCCATATGCTGCTTACAAGAGACTCACCTCAAACCCAAAGACATGCACAGACTTAAAGTCAAGAGATAGAAAAAGACATTTCATGCAAACAACAGAGAGAAGAAAGCAGGTGTTGCAATTCTGGTATCAGACAAAACAGACTTCAAAATAAAGAAAGTAACAAAAGACAAAGAAGGACACTACATAATGATAAAGGGCTCAGTCCAACAAGAGGATATAAGCATTATAAATATATATGCACCCAATACAGGAGCACCAACATACCTGAAACAAATACTAACAGAACTAAAGGAGGAAATAGAATGCAATGCATACATTCTAGGAGACTACAACATACCACTCACTCCAAAGGACAGATCCACCAGACAGAAAATAAGTAAGGACACAGAGGCACTGAACAACACACTAGAACAGATGGATCTAATAGACATCTATAGAACTCTACATCCAAAAGCAACAGGATACACATTCTTCTCAAGTGCACATGGAACATTCTCCAGAATAGACCACATACTAGGCCACAAAAAGAGCCTCAGTAAATTCCAAAAGATTGAAATCCTATAAACCAACTTTTCAGACCACAAAGGCATAAAACTAGAAATAAACTACAAAGAAAGAAAAAGGCTCACAAACACACGGAGGCTTAACAACATGCTCCTAAATAATCAATGGATCAATGACCACATCAAAATGGAGATCCTGCAATATATGGAAACAAACAACAACAACAACACAAAGCCCCAACTACTGTGGGACACAGCAAAAGCAGTCTTAAGAGGAAAGTATATAGCAATCCAGGCATATTTAAAAAAGGAAGAACAATCCCAAATAAATGGTCTAATGTCACAATTATCGAAATTGGAAAAAGAAGAACAAATGAGGCCTAAGGTCAGCAGAAAGAGGGACATAATAAAGATCAGAGAAGAAATAAATAAAATTGAGAAGAATAAAACAATAGCAAAAATCAATGAAACCAAGAGCTGGTTCTTTGAGAAAATAAGCAAAATAGATAAGCCTCTAGCCAGACTTATTAAATGGAAAAGAGAGTCAACACAAATCAACAGTATCAGAAATGAGAAAGGAAAAATCATGACGGACCCCACAGAAATACAAAGAATTATTAGTGAGTACTGTGAAAACCTATATGCTAACAAGCTGGGAAACCTAGGAGAAATGGACAACTTCCTAGAAAAATACAACCTTCCAAGACTGACCCAGAAAGAAACAGAAAATCTAAACAGACCACTTACCAGCAATGAAATTGAAGCGGTAATCAAAAAACTACCAAAGAACAAAACCCCCAGGCCAGATGGATTCACCTCAGAATTTTATCAGACATACAGGGAAGACATAATACCCATTCTCCTTAAAGTTTTCCAAAAAATACAAGAGGAGGAGATACTCCCAAACTCATTCTATGAAGCTAACATCACCCTAATACCAAAACCAGGCAAAGACCCCACCAAAAAAGAAAACTACAGACCAATATCCCTGATGAACGTAGATGCAAAAATACTCAACAAAATATTACCAAACCAAATTCAAAAATACATCAAAAGGATCATACACGATGACCAAGTGGGATTCATCCCAGGGATGCAAGGATGGTACAACATTTGAAAGTCCATCAACATCATCCACCACATCAACAAAAGGAAAGACAAAAACCACATGATCATCTCCATAGACGCTGAAAAAGCATTTGACAAAGTTCAACATCCATTCATGATAAAAACTCTCAGCAAATGGGAATACAGGGCAAGTACCTCAACATAATAAAGGCCATATATGATAAACCCACAGTCAACATTATACTGAACAGCAAGAAGCTGAAAGCTTTTCCTCTGAGATCGGGAACAAGACAGGGATGCCCTCTCTCCCCACTGTTATTTAACATAGTACTGGAGGTCCTAGCCACAGCAATCTGACAAAACAAAGAATTACAAGGAATCCAGATTGGTAAAGAAGAAGTTAAACTGTCACTATTTGCAGATGACATGATACTATACATAAAAAACCCTAAAGACTCCACCCCAAAACTACTAGAACTGATATCGGAATACAGCAAAGTTGCAGGATACAAAATCAACACACAGAAATCTGTGGCTTTCCTATACACTAACAATGAGCCAATAGAAAGAGAAATCAGGAAAACAACTCCATTCACAATTGCATCAAAAAAAAATAAAATACCTAGGAATAAACCTAACCAAAGAAGTGAAAGACCTATATTCTGAAAACTACAAGTCACTCTTAAGAGAAATTAAAGAGGACACTAACAGATGGAAACTCATCCCATGCTCGTGGCTAGGAAGAATTAATATCGTCAAAATGGCCATCCTGCCCAAAGCAATATACAGATTTGATGCAATCCCTATGAAACTACCAGCAACATTCTTCAATGAACTGGAACAAATAATTCAAAAATTCATATGGAAACACCAAAGACCCCGAATAGCCCAAGCAATCCTGAGAAAGAAGAATAAAGTAGGGGGGATCTCACTCCCCAACTTCAAGCTCTACTATAAAGCCATAGTAATCAAGACAATTTGGTACTGGCACAAGAACAGAGCCACAGACCAGTGGAACAGACTAGAGACTCCAGACATTAACCCAAACATATATGGTCAATTAATATTTGATAAAGGAGCCATGGACATACAATGGCGAAATGACAGTCTCTTCAACAGATGGTGCTGGCAAAACTGGACAGCTACATGTAGGAGAATGAAACTGGACCATTGTCTAACCCCATATACAAAAGTAAATTCAAACTGGATCAAAGACCTGAATGTAAGTCATGAAACCATTAAACTCTTGGAAAAAAACATAGGCAAAAACCTCTTAGACATAAACATGAATGACCTCTTCTTGAACATATCTCCCCGGGCAAGGAAAACAACAGCAAAAATGAACAAGTGGGACTATATTAAGCTGAAAAGCTTCTGTACAGCAAAAGACACCATCAATAGAACAAAAAGGAACCCTACAGTATGGGAGACTATATTTGAAAATGACAGATCCAATAAAGGCTTGACATCCAAAATATATAAAGAGCTCACATGCCTCAATAAACAAAAAACAAATAACCCAATTAAAAAATGGGCAGAGGAACTGAACAGACAGTTGTCTAAAAAAGAAATACAGATGGCCAACAGACACATGTAACGATGCTCCACATCGCTAATTATCAGAGAAATGCAAATTAAAACTACAATGAGTTATCACCTCACACCAGTAAGTATGGCTGTCATCCAAAAGACAAACAACAACAAATGTTGGCGAGGCTATGGAGAAAGGGGAACCCTCCTACACTGCTGGTGGAAATGTAAATTAGTTCAACCATTGTAGAAAGCAGTATGGAGGTACATCAAAATGCTCAAAACAGACTTACCATTTGACCCAGGAATTCCACTCCTAGGAATTTACCCTAGGAACGCAGCAATCAAGTTTGAGAAAGACAGATGCACCCTATGTTTATCGCAGCACTATTTACAATAGCCAAGAATTGGAAGCAACCTAAATGTCCATCGATAGATGAATGGATAAAGAAGATGTGGTACATATACACAATGGAATACTACTCAGCCATAAGAAGAGGGCAAATCCTACCATTTGCAGCAACATGGATGGAGCTGGAGGGTATTATGCTCAGCAAAATAAGCCAAGCAGAGAAAGAGAAATACCAAATGATTTCACTCATCTGTGGAGTATAAGAACAAAGGAAAAACTGAAGGAACAAAACAGCAGCAGAATCACAGAACTCAAGAATGGACTAACAGGTAACAAAGGGAAAGGGACTGGGGAAGATCGGTTGGTAGGGAGGGATAAGGCGGGGTAAGAAGAAGGAGGGTATTAAGATTAGCATGCATGGGGGGAGGGAGAAAGGGGAGGGCTGTACAACACAGAGAAGACAAGTAGTGATTCTACAACATTTTGCTATGCTGATGGACAGTGACTGTAATGAGGTTTATAGGGGGCACCCAGTTATACAGAGGATCAAAGCCTAAGTTGGCTACCCCGAAAATGAACTAAGATATGATATGAAAAGGAACTTCCAACATCAGCACTGTCTGGAAGACTCATGCCAGAAGATGATCATCAAAAAACCCCAACAAAAATCCACGCGCTGCTACAGGGGTAGATGCACTCATCCCACTGGTTCCTGGACTTGCCATTGGAATCAAGAAGGAGATATCTAAGCTGGCCTGTGCATACAGTAAAACAACAAATTTGACTGGATCTATACTGTTGGAACTCAACCAAGAATTAGGAGAAGTGCAAACTGTAGTGTTCCAAAATCTTACAACTACAGACTATTTACTGTTAAAAGAACATATGGGATGTGAAGAGTCCCCAGGAATGGGCTGTTTTAATTTGTCTGATTTCTCTCAGACTTTTCAAGTTCAGTTGGACAATATCCACCATATCATAGATAAGTTTTCACAAATGCCTAAGGTGCCTAACTGGTTTTCTTGGTTTCCCTGGAGATGGCTGGTAATTATAGGTATACTTTGGTTATGTAACTGTACTCCTATTATGTTAATGTGTGTGCGCAATTTAATTAGTAGTTTAAAACCTATACATGCTGAAGTTACTCTACAAGAAGATATGTCAAAGAAATAATCAATCTTCCCATGTTTCCTTCCGCCAGCTACTTCTATAGCTTTTCTTCTTCCTTCCTAATTACAACCCTTAAATAGAATTCGTGCCTCATATCGAATTTACCGAGTATCATAATTCTTCCAAGTGGTAAAGATACCTCAAGACAAATGCTGGGCATAGAAGCCACAGGGCATAAATATGCAAAGAAGTAAAAACTAACCTTTTCAAACAACAAGGCTTCTCTCTCACTTACCAACTTTACATTTCCCTGTATGGCCCCAGAAGATGACTGGTTAGCCAGAGACGGATAAGATTCCTCAAAGGAGGAACAACCTAAGACAGGCACAGTCGCAGGGGGGCCATCAGGTGAGAAATTGGGGACAAACAGAGGTGAGGCTTAGAACCTCTCCCCCACTGTCCTGAGAGAAATCTTCTGCATCCGTGGATGTTTTATTGCCCTTGTCTAGCTTGGATTAACACATAGTCTACAGGCACACACCTGATCATCTACATTTGCTCTCTTACAACACTAAACTATGTTTTCTACCTTTATCTTGCATCTACCTACCACTTCAGCATTTTATTAAAAGTAATAATAATAAAGAGAGAAATGTGGTATCCACATATAAATCAAGTATAAAAATCAAATGAATATTCATATTTGGACTGATTGTTTATAGTTCATAATGCATGATCAAAACCAAAAGTTTCTGTGATGACTGCCCTTGTACTGTTCACCATGTAACTTATTCACTATGTAAGAATTTGTTCTCCATGTATGAACTTGTTCATTATGCTTCAGAAGATTGGAGACTGATGAGAATTAGGCTTGGGGTGGATTAATGATTGTGCATTGAGCACTGACTCCCCTATACGGAATTTTACTGTTGTTAACAACCATTTGATCAATAAATAGGAGAGATGCCCTCACAAAAAAAAAAAAAGAAAGAAAAAGTGCACACTTCCAATTGTAAAATAAATAAGTAACTGGGATGTAATATATAGCATAAGGAATATAGTCAAAATATTGTAACAACTTGGTATGGTGATAGCTGGTACCTAGAATTATCATGTATATAAATGTTGAATCGCTGTGTTGTACACCTGAAAGTAATGTAATACTGTGTGTCAACTACCCTTCAATAAAAAATAATTATCTACAAAGAAAAATAAAATAAAATAAAATAGGAAGCATCTAAAAGCAGTAATACTATGAACATCTTTGTGCCCATCAATTAAACCACTTACAGGAACATTAAACATATTTCTGATGTATAATGACGAACATGTAGAATCTGAATTTTAAAAATACCATTTACATTACCACAAAGCAAGTGTAGTACTAAAGATAGCAAAGTAAATGAAATATCTGTATGCTGAAAACTACAGAACACCCATGAGAGAGCTGGGGGGATCCCCGCACACGTGGAAGTGCAGTTTCCTGGATGGGAAGACTCGGTTCTTCACCACTGCCGATCGTCCCAGGGTCCCCCCTGGATCAGGCTTCCCAGTTGAAGCCCAGCAAGTCTGTTCTGCACATAAGAAACTGAATCTAAAGTTCACACAGAAAGACAAAGGAGCTGCGTAAAACGTTATTCTGGAGAGCCGACAGCGAAGGAACAAAGATGTAGGACTTCTGTCACCTGATGTCCAGACTTACTACCTAGGAACAATAATCAGTCCAGTGTGGTGTTGGCATTGTGACGTACAAACAAATCTATGGGGCAGAGAGCTCAGAAACAGTCCACACATATGCTGAGTTTCGGCAAAGGAGAAACAGCGTTTCAGTAAGAAAGCCAGTCTTTCCAGGCAGTGGTACTGGAGCCCCTGTATATTCATATCCAAAAAAGAGCATATCACTAATTAAACCGAGAAAGTGGGAAATGCTCAAGAGCCTGTACTCAGGGCCCCTTCCTGCATTTTGCATAATTTCTCCATATAATGAGTTTTGACTATGTCCTGGTCACTGTTTTATTGTTCTCAGAACTGATCCATGCCTTGCCCCAGATACAAACATTAATTCATCCTGAGTTAATGCTCTTACATGTAACTGCGAAACTAAACTTTTAGAAGAAAACACCAAAGAAAACCTGCATGACCTTATGACCTTAGTTTGGGCCATGTTTGTAAATACACAACAAAAAGCACCCAAAAAAGAAAAATTTGCTGCATTTGACTTCATCAAAAAAAACCCCAAAAAACCCTGCTTTACAACAGACACTGTAAATATAATGAAAAGAGAAGCCACAGACTTGAAGAAACTATTTGCAAACTTACCATCCAGCACACACACACACACACACACACACTCTCTCTCTCTCTCTCTCTCTTTCTCTCTCTCTCTCTCAATATTAAGTATCATTAGAATTAAATGGCTTTTTAAACAGTGACAGTACCAAATGCTGGTAACAATGTGGAGTCACAAGAATGCTCATTCTTTGCTGGCAGGAGTATGACAGTAAAGTAGCCTGGATAACAGTTGGGTTGTTCCTTATCATGATAAACATACACTTACGTTATGGCCCAGAAATCCTCTCCCAGATTTTACCTATGTGTCTGGAAAACTTAGGTTCCCACAAAAACCTGCTTGTAAATGTTTATATCAACTTTATTTATGACACCTCAAACTGCAAACGGCCATGTCCTTTAGCAGACAGTGGGTTAACAGTCTGGGACACAGAGCAGCCGCAAAGGGCCAGGGCACCGCTGAAGCCCTAGTGGACCTCAGCCCTGCTGTGGGCAGTGTGAGCGGCCAGCCCCACAGGCTGCAGCAGACTGCATCTCCCATTGACATGGCACCCTGGAACAGGCAAAATACAGGGATGGGAAAGAGATCAGTCGTTTTCCAGGGTAGGGAAGGGGTTAAGTGGAAACAGGCCACACACGGGATGCTGACAGTGAAGGAACGTTCTGCACGGGCAGCAGATACATGATCATGTAATTGAAATGGCCACAGAAATGCCAAAGCTGTAGACAAACCGGAGTAACAGTTACTGTATGCAAAGTAAACAAACAGACAACCAGGATGGCATGCAGCTTGTACCAAATGAATCTAATTGTATCACAAATGATAACACGACTCAAAAACTTGGCTCCAGAACTGGAAGAGATGGGAGAATATTCCAGCAAATTATGTGAGGAGCTGAGGGGCTGCAGGGTCAGCCACTTGGTGGTGCCAGAGGACCTCTGGCGAACTTTGCAACATTTTTATGTGAAATTACCTATTTCAGCAAAGAATAGATGGGCCACTCTACTCAATGTGTGTGAGGAAATTTTACTGAAATTGCTGAATGCAGCTCTGGTGCGTGTCTGTTGGTCAAGAGCATATCACTAATTAAACCGAGAAAGTGGGAAATGCTCAAGAGCCTGTGCTCAGGGCCCCTTCCTGCATTTTGCATAATTTCTCCATATAATGAGTTTTGACTATGTCCTGGTCACTGTTTTATTGTTCTCAGAACTGACTGGAACTTTCACTTGTCAGGAATCTGTGGCTAGGACAGCAGAAAAAAGTAAATATATACAAATAACTAATAACTAACTATGCTGGTTCCCAATGTAGAGAACAAATCAATCTGCCCTTTGTTACAGGGCTGTTCATCAGAGAACTGCGAATAAGAGAGGCCCAGCCGCCTCATCACCCTCTGTGGACAGAAGCCCAGAGACACAGAACTGTGCCAGCCATCCCGTCTGGCTTCCAGGACAAGGGCCATTCACACTGTGGCCATGAGCGTATGCCCTCTGCTGTCACAAGCCCTCCGCATACAGAGTCTGCTCAGGTGTCACTGCTGCGTAAGGTGTTTACCCCACCACCCCGTTTTCAACTTTACTTACATCAGGCAAAGCAGATTACTTCAAAATGTCTCTGCGCTGTACCCAGTCTCATCACCAGTGGGTACCAGCTGACCATCTCCATGTCCTGGGGCCTGGAGGGAACCTGCAGGCTACTGTTTGGAAAGAGCAAAGAAAAGAATGGCACCGAGGTGGAAGGGCCCTGTCAGCTGCCATGACTCCTGGCAGAGCTGTGAACTCCAGAGTGTAGACCCCCGTGTCTGTCTCTTAGGTGAGAAGCCACAAGGTCTCACCTGGAATCTCCTGGGCCACCTTCCCATCAGGAAATTTTACAACCAAAGGTGCCAGGAATGTGCCAGAACAGATGGTTTTGGGGAGGAGAAAACTTACCCCAAGACCTTCAGATGAAGACTGCAATTGTATGAAGTGGGTAGTTTCTAGCCAAGACCCACTGAATGCTCTCTGGTGGCTGCCTCTAGAGAATGCCATGCCTCAGTTAGCTTTTCTTCTGTTTTCCTGGGAATTTTCATTACTGTTTGCTCATGTGAGATTCTGTATCGTTAACATGTGAGAATCTGTATCTGTTACCTCTCAGCCATGATGTCTATGACACCATCTGCAATATGCCATTTTCGTCCCAGTCCCTTCTTGCCAGGAGTCTAATTTCTGGTTTGAATGTTCTCATGTTTAGATGATTCATATAATCAGAACAACTCTCAGGTCCGCTCTCACTGCCTCTGGGTGCCTGCCGTCTGGAGTCTTTGGTACCAGCGTCTGTGACATATCAGGTGGTTTCCCAGGTAATTGTGCTCAATCATAAAGTGACATTTTAGATGCAACTTTAATGGTTGTTTCAAGAGATTCCTATAAACTAATTTATAAAGAAAAACCATTTATTTGTTCACCTGAAAAAAGTCTATAGAACAAGGTATAGCTAATCTGAGCAAAATACGCATTTGTCAAACAAAGTGTTCATGTGAAAACTAGCTCCAAAGGTCTTGCTGCATGAACCACGCAATCTCATCTCTTAGACCTACACTTTCTTTCCTCTTCTGAACAAGAAACTAAGGCCTCCAGTGATGAGTCTCCTCATGGCAGTAAATCTGATAAACTTAACTTTGATCAACAAACTCGCAGTTTTGTGTGGAGTTGATCATCAACACTTAATCCTCATAAAAAAGTAATTCAGATGGCTTTCATGCCATGGACTGGACCTCCCTCTATGTCTCTTTCTTCCATTATTATTTGGCTCCTGCAAGCTTCCTTTTCTATAAAGGATGAGCTGTGCTCCACCACCCCTGGAAAGCCTTTAAGGCCTGAAGATTCTTAAGAAGCTACAATATGCATCTCTTGTTTTATTGGTTAGTTCTCACGGCATACCTGTGTACATGTCTTATACATTCATTGTATTTTGAATGCAAGACTGTATTTTTCTCTTTTCTAACTTTCTGAAAACTCTTTCCCAGAGTAATACATGTTGGTAGTGGGTCTGTGTGTGCACGGGCATGTGTGTGACTTGGGGAGGCTGGTATTATCTTTTATGAGAGAAGAACACAACGCTCTGAAAGGTTATATACGTTGCTCAGGATCACACAGTAAGTCCAAGAACTAGAATCCGTACCTTTAAAGATGCAATAAAAATCGAAAAATTTTCAGAGAATTAAACTCAAATCTCCATAGAAATGTGTTAAATAGACCTTACTTATTATATTTTATTCAAGAGTTTCCAGTAGATCCAGAACTACTGAATACAGACTAGCCTTTTTTTGAAACTGAGTATTTTAATAGCATCATTGAGATATATTACATGTGCCCTACAAGTTGATGTTTTTAGCATATTCTCAGGGTCGTGCAACCATAACCACAATATAATTAGGGGACATTTTTATTCTAAAACCAATGCCCACGAGTAGTCACCCCCTCCACTGCCAGCCCTCGGTAGCCGCTGACACACTATGCACAGAGTGACTCCACGACCGCGGCCTCGCGTGCCACACGTTCTCAGGGTAGCCGGCGTCGGGGCCTGCAGTGCCTCCCTTCCTTCTACTAAAGTAATGCTATTTTTTAAAAAAGCTTCCCAAATGCTGCATTTTCCCTAAACACATCGCCAGCTGGATTCATGAAACCTTTGAAATACTTTTTAAGAAAAAAGTGGTTGAGTTACTATCCGAAAGAATAATACATATTTGAAAAGAATCTGTCCATAAGCAAACCTCTTTGAAAAGTTCAACTGTTGGAAGTGAAAATACTTTGCCTAACAGGAGAAAGGAGATTACGATGAAGAGACATAATCTATACTGCATTTCATGATGGGGAGCAGAGAAGACATGTATTAGGAAAATCACTTCCTGGCCTTTCACAACAGGGCATAAACTAGCCATGCTATCTTGAAGAGCATACATGATAATGCTCACCAAGTACGTACATGGGAACCAAGTTTTATTTTCGTAGGCAAATTAAAATCTTCAAACCCAGCACGGTATCAGAATTACCACTTTATCGGGTGGGGAGCAAGCTTTCGGGAAAGGTCTTGGGAGAAGAGCATAGACAGTGGGAGGGAAGGGGCTGAGCTGAGGCTGGGCTCACAGTGGTCTTGGCCTTACGCGCTCAACAAAGGAGAACTATCCAGTCCACCTCCAAACGGGTTAATGCACTTTCCAGACCTCTTCACTCGGTCTAAATATAGAACCAAAGGAGTGTGGGGAATGGCCGACACACGTCAGGAAGTACTGGTTCAAGCTTTGGACTCACTCTTGAATCTTGGACACATTGCTTTAGTTCTCTGATGCTCAGATTCCTCATTTATGAAATACAGGCAAAAGCTTAGAACGTCCTGGCCTGTTATGATGATTCATTCATGTGGCGGCCCCTAGTCTGGGGCCCGCTGGCTGGAGGGCCTCGTGAAGTAGGTCCCAGAGGTTCTTTTCCTTGAGAGGAAAACTGTAAGCAAACGGCATTTCTAAATAACTTACCTGCAACTTTTGTGAGAAATGGCAGGCACATATGGTTTCCATCTGTTTCAGATGTGCCTGACTCACAAACTGTGTCAGTGACACAGCCAGGCCAATGTGAATTCCAGCCTCTCCTGTAGCTGTTGGTGCACTAGCCCTCCCATCTCTCACCCACTGAACAAGTGGGTTCAGGGCTTTAGAATGCCTCAGTTTAGGCAGGTCCCTCACACTCAGTTGCTGTAGTGAGATGCTTTGGGGCATGCACCTAAGAGGTTTTCTGAAAATGAGGTTCTCCTCAATAAAATGGGACCTGCTCCTTAAAGAAGGAGCATGCTCTGAGGCCAGGGGGCACACAGAGAAAGGTCCCTCTGCACCCTGGGGCTTTATGGAGCAGCTGGGGCTCTTGACTTTGTGGAAATTTAACAGGGAATGCCCCCTTCTTGGTGTCCAGATAGGGCCTGGGTGCCATGCTGAAGGCTGCCATCCCGCCTGTGTTTCCTTCCCACATGTCCTCACCAGCACTGGGCACTCGGGCCTTTCTAATGGGTGCTGCTGACAGACATGTGACCTTCACAATGGCATTTGCATTTCCTTATTGGTTAACAAGCATCATCCATGTGGTTATTTTCTACCCATTGACCTCTTAGGGGACATGTCTTCAAATCTTTTGCCCATTTCTTAATCAGTTGTTTGCCTGTTGAGTTTTGAGAGTCCTCCCACTTTTAAGTGAAGCCTTTTCTCAGACATGGGACTTGCAAGCCTTTCTCCTGGCTTCTGCCAATAGTGGTGCCTTATGACAAGTGTATGTTCTTCATCTTGATTATGTCATATCTATTAATTTACTTTCTTTTATGGATCATGCTTCTGCTGTCAAATTTTAAACATCCTTGCCAACTCAAGGTCACAAAGATATTCTCCAATGATTTTTATTGGAATTTTCATTACCATATATATATTTTGTGTTAAGTGTGTGATCTAGAGGGTTTTTTTACATAGTGTGAGATATGGGTAAAATTAATTTTTGCATAAGATAGCAATTGTAGCAACATTTACTGAGAGGCTATTATTTTTCCTGCACTGAAATATCTTCTCACCTTTCTTGAAAATCAATACACTATAGACATGTGGGTCTATTTCAGGACTGAGTCTTCTGTTTGTATAACCCTGTATCAACACACTTTTGTTTACTGTATCTTTATAATAAGCTTTGAAAGTAAGTACTGTGCATCTTTCAATCTTGTCCTTCATTTTAGTTGTTTGGCTAATTAGATAGTTTGCATTTCTAAATAAGGCTTAAATTATGGTTTCCAATTTTTACAGAAAAAAGCCCTTGGGGTTTTGACTGAAATTGTGTTGGTTCTGTAGATTAATTTGGGAAGAACTGAACAACATTGAGTCTTTGGCACCATAAATGTGCTATGACTTTACACTATTAGCTCTTCAATTTCTCTCAACAAAGTTTTATAACTTTAATTGTACAGGCCCCCACATCTGTTCACAGGTTTATCCTTAAGTATTTTATACTGAGGATGCTATTATAAATTACACTGTATGTTTAATTTCAGTTTCTGACTGCCCATCACCAGCATATAGATGATCACTGTTTTTTAAATATATTTATCCTGTATTCTTCAACCTTTTTATCCTCTTATTCAGTATAGTAACATTTCTGTGGGTACCACAAGATTATCTGCATAGATAATCACCTTGTTTGCAAATAAAGACACTTTGCCTTCTCTGGTCTGGATGGCATTTTTTTGTCCTACCTGCTGCACTGGAACTTCCAGTCCAGTGTTGGAAGGAGGGTGAGGTGAGCACACACCCTTGCCATTGTTCTGACCCTAGAGGAGAGTGTTCAGTCTCCCGTCATTAGGAATTATGTCAGCTCTAGGTTATATAGACATCGTTTATCAAGGTGAGAAAGTTCTCTTCTATCTCTAGTTTGCTGAGAATGTTATTGGCATTAGTTAGATAATTTCAAATGCTTTTTCTGCATTTTTTGAGATACTCATGTGTGTTCTTTTTTTTTTTCTTATTTCTAAGGTGAACTGCATTGATTGATGTTCGAACAACCTTGTCTTCCAGGGCTAAACCTCACTGTATCATGATTATATTATCCTTTCTATATATTGTTAAAGTTGTGTTCATCTGTTCTGCATTTATTTAGACAAAAAGAGTTGACCTCTAAGTTCTTTTCTGGCAATGGCTCTGGTTTCAGAGCACTGCTGGCTCACGGAATGAATTGGGAGTATTGCCTCCTTTTCAGTGTCCTGAATAATCTGTGTAAACTTCACATTGCTCCATAAATGTTTGGTAGAACTCACCAGTGAAGCCATGTGGGCCTGCAATACTCTTAAAGGAAAGTTTGTAAGTACATACTTAGTATCTTCATTGGACCATCTATTCTCCCTGAGTGAACTTTGGTACTATGGCTTTTTCAGAAATTCTTTTTTTTAAATTTCATTGAATTGTTGAGCTTATTGCATTAAATTTGTTATAATAGCCTCCTGTTATATGTGGAGTATTAGCCCTCTGTCATTCCCAATATTGGTGAATTTTGCCTTCTGTTTCTCTGTTTCTGGTAAGCCTCATTGGAGGTTTATCTGTTTCACTGGACTTCTCAACAAACCAGCTTTCTGTGTCTGTCATTTTTCCATTGCTTTTCTGTTCTCTACTGCATGGATCTCCACTACTGTGATGTTCGCCTTCCTCAGCTTACTGGCAGATTCGTCTGCTCCTCTGTTTCTGGACTCTCAGGCTGGGAGCTGAGGACATTGATTTGAGACTCTACTTTTATCCTAATATAGGCACTTAGTGCTCTGAATTTGCCCCCATCTCTCACTGCAACCGGCAGATTTGGGCATGTTGAACATGTTCAGTTAAAAGCATTTCTAGTTCCTGCTTGATTTATTCCTTGACACATGGGTTATTTACAAATATATTAATGCATTTTGAAATACTGGGGATTTTCTAGGTATCTTTCTGCTATTAATTTTCCACTATTAATTCAGTTAATACAATTTTTCATCAAAGAACCAACTGGTATGATTTGAACCTTATCAAATTTCTTATTGCCTGGAATATGGTCTGTCTTGCTAAGGGTCCCTGATGCAGGTGGAGAGCTGTGAACGTGCATTCGATTGGGTTGGGTGACAAGGCTGTTCTACTCTCTACTGTCATTGTTGATGCCCCATCCACTTGTTCTGTCAGAGATGGATATTGAAATGTCAGCTACAGATGCAGATTGATTTAGCCTTTCAGATACATCAATTATTCTTAACATATTCGGAAGCTCTGTTACTAGGCACCTAAACGTTTAGGACCTTTATGTAGGTTGAACTGACAACCTTACCGTTAGGAAACATGCCTTTATGCCCCGCAGTGCGCTACCTTCCGGAAGCTTCTTGTGGGTGTTAATGCTCTGTGCCAACTGTCTCTGGATTAATATCAGCATGGCATGTACATTTTAATCCTTTCATTGCCAACTTGTTTCATTATATCTAAAGTGGGTTTTTTGTAGGCAGCAGAGAGTTGGATCTAGGCCTTTACATTTATTGAATCTGACAGTCTTCACATTTTAATTGGTGTGTTTAAATCATTTAGACTTAACTTCCTGCAGATTCTTTTACAGGATTAGGCTTAAACCTACCACCTCACTTTCTCTTTGGGCGTGTGTTCTCTGCTTACCTTCACGCGTTTAGTTGCTCGCCATGTCCGTGGAGGTCCACGCCTCATGCACAACAGTGTCAAGGAATTTACACCTTCACCTTCCCTTACCTCCTTTCTGTAGCCTGTGCAATTCCTACCATACACTTTACTTGTACATACTGGGAAATCCCACAGAGAATTATTGTTTTGGCTTACGTATGTTTGCAGCATGATAACGTGAGCTTTGCTGGGCAGCAGCTGGGGACTTCAAGGCCGCTCTCACCCTCGCTGGGGGGCACCGAGGGCTTTCCTGCTGCGCCCCTCGGGGGACCCGTCTGAGCTCGGGGAGCAGCGCCGCTCCGGCTGGCGACCTGTAAGGCAGAGGGGTTTCTAGCCCCTCCAGCCGCAGTGTCAAGGGTGCTCACTGGTACTGGACGGGAGGCTGGGTCGCGGCGGGCCTGGCTGGACCTGCGCAGGCGGCTTTGCCAGCCAATAGGCTCGCCCCTTTCGCCTGCCAACCCCCGGCGCTCTGATGTCAGGGTCTGGGACCCCACAAAGTCATGCACTTTCGTTAATCAGGGACAGGCGACGTCTTGGCCCGGGTGGCGGCCCCTGGCCTCGCCGCAGCCCCTCGCTCCCTGTGAGAGGGCCTGGCCTCTGGTGCAGGAGCTCCCCGGCCTCCCCACCGCGGCCACCAGTACCCCAGGACGGGACCCAGTTCTCAGGAAGGTTGGTGCTAATGGGCAGCTCCCGCCCGCCACCCTGGGCCCTGGAAGCGCCACGGCGGCCAGTTCGCGGGAGGGGAGGGCGGCGCGCACGCGCACTTAGACGCGCACAGGTGCACAGGTGCCACACATGCATGCGTCCCACTTCTAACCACTTCTTCGGATCACAAAGGAAATGCCTGCGAATTCTCAGTCCTTTCCAGCCGCTGTCTGATTTCAAGGAGGCCTGGTCTTCGAGGGGTCCGTCCCCATCTACTTCTAACCGAAGCGGACTGCGCTCCCGTAGGGCCCACCCTGGCCTGCCTGCTTGGAGTTCCCTCAGTGGCTGCCTCCACGGTCAGGGCCCGAGCTTGGAGAGGGGGGTTCAGTTGCTCTGGTGCGGCAGCTGAGGGGCGTGGGGCAAGTTCTTCTGGAGGCTGAGCCGGGCTGTAGGGTGAGGGTGGAGATGCCTGCTTTAGCGCTAGTCTGAGCGAGGGCTTGTTCCACTCTCCGTAAGTTCCTTTTGGGATTTACATGCTTTGCGTCACTTCTGACGTGCTTTACAGTTTTGATGCAAACCATCTTCCCAGAACTCACACTCTCCCCCTTGGGTTCCAGAGTCTGTCTGGCTTGAGCAGACAAACAGGAAAGGCCTTGTTGTGGCTGCCAGTTGCCCCTCTCTGCCTTAGGATTCCCACCCCACCCCACCCACCGTGATTCCATGGTCATACTTCTGCACAAATGCCAGCGTGACACAGGCTGCCTCAGTGGGGATCTGCTTCTGCCTCTCCTTCCAGCACACTTGCACTGTCTCTCAGTCTCCCCTTAGGACCCCAAGCCCCTTCTTGATCCAGCTCCTGAGGTCTTCCTGCCCGTGCCTTCGGGAGCTCCTCGCCATGCCCTCCAGTGAGAAGAGCACAGGGGCCCTCTGGGAACGGCCGCTGATCCCTAAGGTAGCAGGCTGGTGGGGCGCTCCTTGCAAACGGTCAGATGAGAAGATGGGGTCAGGACGATACCTGGGCATCAGTGTGCATACAGAGAAAAGGTTTATTCCGTGATCTAATGGTAGAAGAAAGCATTTCATAAAAGGGTTTTTACTGTATTTGGAAAAATTTATGCTGTAGCCAAATGAATCAGAAATGGGTTTTTTTGATTGTTGTTCTTTTGCCAAAAGTGTCCATATGTTTTCAGATGCACTAGTGAAGCAAAAGCACAGAAACATTAATTTTCTAAAAGTAGGGCAAAACCACATCTTTTTCCCCTGGAAAAACTCAAGGGTTGGGAAAGGGAATTGGACGTGTCATTTTGGATTACATGGAGGAAAAATTGCCATCTGGACAAAAACTAGCTCTGGAGAATGGAATATCACCACCCTCATACCTTCCAGAACAGTTCACCCCTCAACAAGGCTTTGACCCTCTCTTCTGGAATGTTCTCTTGATTTAAGTTGGCAGGACCTCTACAAAGACACAGAAGGATGCAGAATAAACACCAGTTGGACCCAAATGCAGCACCTTTCAAATGGGCAGCTCGAGGCTGCAGGGTCTTTAAAGAGTTGGAAGACCTTGTGCTCATAGTGTGTTGAGTGGGCCATTTTGAGCGAGCGTGCATCACCAAGCGATGCTGTTTGAAGAAAGCCAGGAGCACACCTGTCCTTGTGGGCCAGAGCCCGTGGCCGGGGAGACCCCTGGCAGGCCGCCTTCTTTAGGAACAAGGCTGAGATTTTGTGATTTGATCTCGCCAAATGCTTGAGCTGGTTGATGAACATTCTCCTGCTCCCCAAGTCAAGATTCTTTGGAAGAGAGCATTTGTAAATGTGTTTCTAAGTTTAGCCAGTCTTCTACATCCAGGCCAAGTTTTCATGGTGAAATTTGAACAACCTGGCAGCTGGTGGAAAAACTGCATTTTGTAAGTCCCCCAAATTGCTCAAACAGTAACAAGACACTGAGATGTTTATGTTTAATGACACACGACGCATCCAGTAAGTACTCAGCATACAAATCAGGCACCTGTTATGAACGTCAGATCAAGGGTGTGACTGGGCTTACCTGGTACCGATCTTATTGCCAGAGTTATAATTCCATATATGTATATAGTACACATTTACAAAGCAGAGAGCACCACGCCGTGCATTCAGCTCATGTGACTTGCCCTCCTGTGTGGTGGGTGTCCAGTGCTGCGGGTTACTCCAGGGAACCAGAGTGCCTACACTCCACTGTTCCCTTAGGAGAATAACCAGTGTGGTCTTTGAAAAGATTGTAATAAAGACATTTTATGTGGAGACCTTAGAGCTCCTGATACGACAGGCCTTGCTTACTACAGGTGAAGGAACTGGGACCCAGGAGGTGAACTCACTCAGGAAAATTACCTTAAGCCAGTGAAAAACAGCTCTTACTACTCAAGAGCATCATCATTGCCATAATTTTGAAACTGTTGAGGAGCTGGACAAAGCAAGCACTCACTACATCTCTCACTGGTGAAAACGCACAATCACACAGGGGCGAGACTGGTGTTACCCAACAAAACCTATGACTGCCTCACCCCTCTAATGCCGGAGCCCTGTTCCAAAGAACCATTGTTGCTGTCAACCATTTCTTTATTCCAAGGCACAGTTAGCAATACCTTTGCTGCTGTAGACCAGCCTGCAGGTATCCAGTGCACAGGTTCACAGAACTCTGCTTTGCTCCCTGAGGTGAAGCCTGACACCTTTCTTTTTCCTTTTCCCTCCTATCCCATCTCCTCCCTTCTATTGAGTTCCATTCCTTTGAAAAAGGGATGTTTTCACCATTATTACATGGATGTGACAATTTGCAAATGGATCAAACTCCAGTTCAAAAAATATTCTCACTACCTGCAAAGAATTCTTGTTCTTATTCCCAGGGAGGCCCACAAGGATGAGCAGAGGCTCCATATCCACAGGGGCAGAAAGCGCAAAGGTCCCGAATGGCCATCTGCAGACAGTGTGGCATGAAAGGATGGTCATGGAATGGGACCAAACATCAGTGGAACTTTCTAGACTACTGTAGGTATACTTACTAAGTGAGTCTCAAAAACCAAATGAAAAGCAAACTTCAGAAGAATGTGTATAGTGTATCTCCATTTGTTTGTGGCCCAAAATCCAGAAAAGGTGGACAGTAAATTATTTAAGAAGCAAATATATACAGCAAAACTATTTTAAAAGAGGGAATGATTCATGTAAAATTCTGGGTTAGTTTTATCTGGGTGGAGGGGAGTTGGGGGAGAGTGGGTGCAGTTAGAAAGATGAATATTCAGTTTTCAAAGAACTGAAAGATGTCTGTATCGTGTATATATGAACATTCTGATTTTTTAACTGTGCATTCATGTATTATACATGTGCAGTAATACAAAATGGAAATACTAAAATTAAAATTATAAATAATATGTCAAAGAGGGATTCAATATCTTAAATGTAATGATGCTTGTAACTGTACTAAATAATAGGGTTAGAATGGGTAAAGGGAGACACTATACAAGAATGGGGAAGAATATCATCAAATCAGTAATGTAGCCCCATAGAAAGGCCTACAAATTACATTTTGAATAAAACTTAAATGGAAAATATTTATGATATATTCTAAAGCTATATATAAGAAGTATATGAAGTTATATATACAGAGTGATACAATTGTTTGTGTGTTTACATATTTATTTTTCCTAAAATATTGTTGGGAGTTATATTAGTGTGATACTATGATGGTTATTTTGATTTCTTTCTATAAGTTTTTCAAAATCTAAAATGAGCAAAAATTACTATGTAAATTAGAAATGATAAACAAGTCATTTTAAATGAATCAAATTTGAAAGAGTGGCCTAGTCTGTTTGTGTACTGCTATAACAGAATTATCATAGATGTGGGACCCAAATAGCAGACATTTCCTTCCCAGAGTTTGGGAGGCTGAGAGTTCAAGCTCAAGGTGCTGGCATAGTGCGGGTCTGGTGACGGCCACCGCCTGGTTGGCAGACACCATTCTTGCTGGACCCTCACATTCTCTTCTTATAATGCACTGACCCTAACCCCCTCTCATGATCTCACCAGCCCTCACTACCTCCCACAGGCCCCCAGATGCTATCACGCTGGGGATTAGAACTTCAGCATATGAATTCAGGGGACACAAACCTTTAGTCTACAGCACTTTCTGTTCCCTGACTGCCTAAAGTACTAATGAGACGTAAGAGAAGTTCCTACTATGCACAGCAGTCCAGCTGAGTCTCTACTGCAGACTTGTCATTAAGTTCAGAGCAAACCATGGTCAGCCTCCATGCTTGGTTACGTCAACTCCTTGGGACAAAAAAACAAAAACCTCATCCAGGGGGAAAGCAGGAATACAAATTTTGATTGTGTTGCAAACAAAGGGACAAGACAGAAAACTACCACAGGCTAAGAGACCCACTACCTCTGGCCCACTCAGGTCTCATTCTGAGAGCACAAGATAGGGAGGAGCAGGGTGTGTGTGTGTGTGTGTGTGTGTGTGTGTGTGTGTGTGTGCGTGTGCGCACCCTGGGGCACTCCTGCCAAAGAAACTTTGTAACACAAAGGCCTTCAGCCTTTGGAGGATTTATTATCTATGAGCTCAGTGGACTGATTCCAGAAGATGGAGTTCTCTGCATTTTTAATTAATTACCCCAGATATCCTTACACCATTTTCCATATATCCACATTCTCTACAACATTCATGCTACTCTTTTAGAAAAAGATGCACAGAACTATTAACGGAGATGTAAGGTGTAAAAGTCAATGACAATCACAGAAAGGTTATCTTACAGGGTAGTCTCATGACTGTAGGTCTTGCTTTAGTCCATTCTGACAATCTCTTATCATTTAATTTCAATGTTTTAGCCAATTTACATTTATTACAATGATTACTTTAGCTCTGCTTAAGTCTACCAGTCTGGCATTACCCCTCTGTTAACTCCTGTGTTTTTTGTTTTGTCTCATCTGGTCTTCATTTCCTACATTTTTTTGGTTTATTTGAGTAATTATAAGTTTTATTGCATCTTATTTTCTCTGTTGGATGTTTAATTAATTCTGTTTGAATTATTTTCTAGGCATTACTCTTGGACAATGTATATCTTCATTTGTCACAGCAATCTTGAATTAATATTAGAAAATTTAGGTGTAACATAAGGTATTTAAGAGTTTCCATATATTTTAATAGCTCAGGTGAAATAATCCCCCCAATACAGTGTTGTAATTTTTATCTTAAAGTCAATTTGCTTTTAAAATATCAAGAATAGAAAAGGTCTTTTCTATATATGCACACATTTACTAGATCTGGAATTCTTTATAAAGATCTGAGTTTCTGCCTATTATACTTGCCTTTTAGCTGAAGTATCTTTACCATTCTTTACAGTACAGGTCTTCTGGCAACAAATGATCTCAGCTTCTGTTACTTGAAAATTCTTCATGTCCCTTTGTTCTTAAGGAATAAGTCCTTTGCTAATAAATTCTGTTAACAGTCTTCTTTCTCTTCATTTTTGAGTAATAATTTCCCTGGCAGTGGAGTCTGAATTAACTGCCCTCCCCCACCCCCTGCTCTCTTCTAACACGTTAAAGTCCTTGCCCATCATTCTTACCCTCGGTCCCTTATATGTAGGTGGATTTTGTCTATGTCTGTTTTTAGGGTTTCCTTTTTACCTTTTATCTTTCATAGTTTATGATGTGCATAGGTGTGGATTTCTTTGTGTATATATATCCCACTTGGGTTTGTTGGGTATCATATGTGTGTTGTTTTCATCAAATTTGGGGAGATTTTGCCTGTTCTTTCTTGAGATCATTGCTCTTTTATCTCTCTTTTCTCCCTCTGATGCTTTGACATGTGCCCTTAGACCTTGTGGGATTGCCATATGGGTCAGCTTTATCCATTTCTTTTTCTCTGAGCTTTAGTTAATGCGGTTTCTGTTTATGCCTCTTTTCAAAGTAATTCATCTTTCTTCAGCATTCTCCATTCTCTTGAACATGTCCAATGCATATTTTTAATTCAGATGTTGTAATCTTGTGATTTAGAATTCCATTGGTTCCTCTTCCTAAGTTGCCTTTCTTTGCTCTCTTACCTCATCTTTTCATTCATTCCTCCCTGCTTGCCTTCAGATCCTCAAATATATTCACAATGGTTGTTTTAAACATGTAATGTTATGTTATAAAGCTTGTTTTCTAGCTCCAGAACCAACCACTGTGTCATTTTTTAATCTTGTTTGTTAGCCTTGTGTTCTTTTGTCTGTCCCATGATTTTTTATGGTAAATGAAATATTGTATATGGAAAGGCATTGGACTATGAACTGGTTTCATGCTTTCATTTGGCCTGTTTCCAGAGAATGTGAGCTCTTTCTGCATCTGCTAGATAAGAAGAGGAAGTGATTATATTTTCCCCAAAGTCATGTGCAACTCAGACCATACCATTGCTTTTAGAGCAACCAACTCACCTTCCTCATGGGCTGACCTGCACTGATCCACACCTGCACTGATGTCGCCGTGTGAGGACCAGTGTACCTTTACTACATTTGTGCGTTTGATTGAGAAGGAGGATGGACTAGGCTGTATTAGGGCCTCAATTCTAGGCTTAATGAGAATAAGCAAAGCCACAGATTCTTTTTTCAGCCTCTACTTCATTGCCTTTTTCTTTTCTTCCAGAAAGTTGAGGTTGGGCCAGGGATAATTTTCAGGATAAGCAAATTATTGCTTCATTTGGTGCTCTTCCAAACTCCAATCCATTCCACCATCTCCGCCATTGCTAATAGCTTGGCTGAACTCACCTTGACCTTGAAGAGTTTGGGGCTCTGCCAGGGGCTTCTTCCTCCTGCTGCTGTGATTTTGAGACCTGGGCTCTGTTACCAGAAAGCTGCCATGGCCCTCTGACCACCTGGAAGCCCCTCTTCTAATGAGTTCAGTCAGGTCTTGTAGTGTCACTCATGAATTTTCTCCTAAAGATGACTCTTTCTGTACCATTTTTCTTTGATGTTCTTTGCTACACCCATTATCAAGTATTATCAGCATATATTATCTTAAAATATCAATAAGCAATGTGAATAGGAATATATACAAACATTAAATATTTTACATAATAAAGTTGACCATTTATGGAGATAGCCAATTCTTTAAACCATCTGTTTTGTGTTTAATATTCTGGATACTGAACAAAAAGGAATGTTAATCTCCCAGTCTGACAATGTTTCTAACCCTAGACTCTCCGTGAAGTTGGCAGGTGATAACATAGAATGTGTGGTTGCTATTAAAATAGAATTCCAATAATTGTGGATGACTATGAGTGTGTCAGTATTTACCGAAACAGCTGTGGCCAACTAACTCAATTTGCTGTCACCATGGTGATGAGGTCAGGTTATGGATCCATCATGTGTGCTCAAATAGCCGCACTTTGTTCTGAGGTCAGAGGTGACATCACCTCTCCCTCCCAGTCTTGGTGATTTTTCCACAAAGACGCATTGGGTGGTAGAATGCAGATGGACTGGCACAAATCCACCTGTGAATCATGCCTTCCTATGTCCATATCTTGATACAAACTGATATTTTTTGTCTGTTGTGCTTTAGCTCATCCTCTAGGACTACAGTTCTGCATAAGGTAGCCTGAACTGTGTGACGGCTGGTGAGGAACCACTTCAGTGACACAAAAGGTACCACTTTTGCCCAAAGCAACATTTTACTTGTACAGCTAAATCATTTCTATTCAGGAATGTCTGGGGCTGTACTCATAGTAGACTTTCATCACATATTTGTTAGATTATGTTGTTTCTATAAATATGTATACCTATGATAAATTAATCATCTCTCTGAGAAATTTTTCTTAAATGATTGCCAAGCTGCTGCTTGATTAAAGTAAACAGCATGCTCATGCTAACATGAACACAGTTACTGTTGCTTGCAAGCTAGTATAACTGATGTGCTACCAAATGTTTCAGAAAGTACAATACACAGATGTTCCATTTAAAACTTGCTTTAAAGAATTATGGTAGAAATATAGTATTCCTGTTATGCTTAGGAAGAAGTGAATATGGAGATATGTTTTCTATCTCATTGACATTTTTGAAGATGCTAAGTGATGCATAGAAAGATTTTGAGAGAAAGATCCCAAACACTGGTATGTTTTAAAAAACCTCTTAGTGGAATGTTCTCTCTGTTTCTTTTCTGTAGACGCACACACATACCTCTAAGAGAAACAGAAAAAGTCCTTTTCTAATTAGTTTAATAAGATTACCATGACAAGGAAAAAAAATTCTATACAAACATACTCAGAAATATTCCCAGACTTCAGCCCTGAAAAATGACTTTAGATATGAAGTATTTGCAAAAGTTCATTGCAAACCGATGACCCTTAGAATAGGCTATTTTAAAAAACTGGCTTTGCAAATGACTGGTTCCAAAGAGAGGGATCAAACCCACCTCCCAAAAATTCCTTCCAAGAATGAGATGGGAATTTACAATGATAATCAAAAATGACATTCTTATCTGTAATTGGATATTTTCCCACTGAGCTCTGTTTTTCTTTCTGGGCCCCTCTGGCTTTCTTTCTCCTTTGGGTTGTTCTTTCGTGTTGTTTTGATGTCATGTGACTGAGTTCGCTTCCTTGTGGTGGGCTGTGCCAGCACACTCCTCTCTCACCCCGGGGGTCTTTCTGAGGAGGTGCTGCCGCCGTCCTCACCGGCCCTGCCTGAGCCATTGGAGAAGCCCTGGGATGGGTTAGTTCTCTCAGTAATCTCCTCAGATAATTTAGTGAATCTCATTATCCTGGGAGATAAAAATAATAAAATATATTTTTCTATATCCTGTAAAAGATAAGGGAGTGATTTATGAATATATTTAAGAACTGGTTTTTTTTATTTTTAGAACCATTCCATGATTAATGTATTTGGTTAAGGCTATGAAGCTTTCTAAGTATTTTCTGGATGTTGTATTACATGAAGTGGTGGCTAAAATGCTCTGCATAAGGGAAAATAGAATTTTAAAGACTGGGGGCAAGGTGTTGGGGGGGCTAAAAGGCAGAGAACCCCAGTTTGTAGCTGAAAGATGCATTCCATCTAGAAAGAGAGAATTAGAAAACATTTATTTCCCAGAGCAAGGATGTCTGCGATTCTGTTTTAAAGTATCCAGTTTTCATGATCTACTCAACTGGACTGCAATACCTGCCCCTATATTTGGGTCCATCATAGTAAACAGGTACTATGGGGAAATAGAGGGTGATGGGAATCTAACAAGGCTTAGGCAGAGGCAGGAGGTGTATTGCAGACAGAGGAGGCAGAGTGAGTCAAGACGCATTTGAGAATAACTACTTGGCGTCAGAGTTAAAGACCCATAAGCAGAATGGATCATCGGGGCCAAGCTTGGAGATGAGAAGTGGAGGACACAGGTCATGAACGGCCTTTTCTACCATGTCAGTGAGTTGCAATTTACTCTGAAGATCATGGAAAATTGCTGAAGAGTTTGAAATGAAGTGGTCAGATGTGATTTTGATGGATCATGGCACTGACTGAATCTGTAGAAATACAATATGATGGAGGCCAGATTGGGTTGAGGAGATGGTCAGGGTAGTCCAGAACATCACGAGGAGACCCAAGTGGTAGGAGACAAGAGATGTAGAGATAAATTCAACAAGTACGTGGAATACAAAATCAGCAATTCCGGTCAAGTGCGGGCCATGCAGAGTCAGGGAGTTGTCAGCAATGGCCCCTGAGCGCGCGGTCCCGGCCATGCTGTGGGTGGGACATGCTAGGCCGAGGCGGGCTGTTCATGAGTCGGGCAAACACGGAGGATAATGTGAATTTAATCTGGGATCTTTGAACATGAGATGCTTCTGGAACATCCAGATCATGAGCTGTTGCTATTAATTATGTGGTAGGTGCTTTTCCCAGTAATTTACATGTAGTGACTCATTTACCTTCACAACAACTCTCAGATATGGGAAATATTATTAACCCAATTTGGAGGAAACAGGCACAGTGCTGCATTCTGAAATGCTGGGAGAGGATTATAGAGACACGGATTTGAAGGTGAGGATGCAGGCCATAGCTGAAACCATGGGAATGGATGTTACCAAGCAGCGGGGAGAGTGTGGAGAAAGAGAACCGTGTGTTAGGTTTGGGACGCTAGGATGGAACAACGTTAAACATGAACTTCTTAGAGCTCGGGTGGGAACAGGCGCTGGCAGTGAGAGGGCTGGTCTTGGAATAAAAGGTATTAACAAAACACAAAAATAGCTGACATCTGAGTCTCTGCCTCTTTCAAATATGTGTGACCTGAACCAGAAAAGAGGAATTTTTAAAAAGGACAAAGGGGCACCATGACATCACTTAGAGGCTTGCCACTGATTCATATTCATTATTGAGAAAAACAATGCCTTTCACCTTACTTTCATTCAAAACATGTAAATGTGCCAGATAATCTCTGTCACACACATTTCTTGATTCAAGTTAGTAGATACAGTATTAATTTCCACTTCCCTGGAATTAGAAGGGAATATAGAATCCCCTTTTACATGCTTGGATATTCCTAAAAGGGGCAGGTGACAGCTGCATGTTCTTTCTATTTCTCTTCCTTTATTGTACTAACTTTCACTATTTGGTTCTTACAGCAAAAATAGTGGAGTATCTACTTCAAGCCTGGCTTTTCTCTGTTGAACAAAACACGTCTTGAAAATTGCCTGTGTGCATTTTGTACTTAGCAATTGTCCTTATGTCTGTGGCTGCAAGGCCGCTCAGAAGAGTTTGCGAGCTGAGATGGGTTTGGCCACCATCCATACATAGTGTTCTGGCCCCCATTCAGGTCCTCTTCTTGTAAACAGAGCATCTATTTGGGGTTTTCAGGAAGGCTTTTACCCCCAGGAACTCAGTGGTACCTCAAGAAGAATTTTCCTACACATTCTGTACAATGTTCAAAATCCTGTAAATGCTTGACTAGACTGTGTCCTGAAAAGATTCTTGAATCTTCTTTAATACATGACAAAATTAAATAGGTATAGCTTCCTTTTGATGGTAGAAAAAACCCACAGTATTCTTCCTCATTCTTGAATCTTCAAAAATCATCTGGATTTTTGTATGTGAATTACTAGGACACCTGGTGCTACACACACACATACATACACATACACACACACACACATACACACATGCACACAGACACACACACACATTCTCTATATCTTTAAGCACCCTTCTCTGAAATCCATGCTATTCTATTAATGGCCAAACCCATTTTTTAAAAACTTGACTGTTGAAGGGTTTTATGGAGTGCAAATGGTCACAGCTCTCACTAAGACTTTTCTCTAAATTTTCCTTGAGTTTATAACTCAAGGAGTATGAGTATTAGATAATATAGACCATGGGAAACACTGAACACAGACACCAGCACTGGAGGAAGAACATACGAGGTCTTAGCTGTTACTATTATGTTAATGTTAATATTGGTAGTATTAAGGCATCCAAAATTGGTTTCCATTTTTACACTGGATGCTTTACATTATATAGAATCTATTCATCCATGACCAGGTTTGACCTGAATCTTTCTCCATGTAAATAGGAAATAGTTTCAGTCTCTTAAGCATATATTGTATCTTCCATTGGATGTGAACACATTATAAGATTGGGTGAAGTCAATTGACTATTTGAATTTTATTTCAGCCTTTTGGGAAAATTCATACTCAAATATCTCATTGCCTTGACTACTAACTTAGTATAAATGTATCCATTTCAATTAACTTTTTTCATGAAGTTGAAAAGCATACAAAACAGCAAGAAAGAAATTGGTCCTGACCTGTTAGTGGCCTATTCATCTTTCTTGATGACAGGCCACTGGACAGAATCTGGAAGTGGTCACTCCCATCCTTGTAAGGAAAACACTGAACACACTGAAAATCAAAACTTTCTGGGACTGCAGAGAGTCAAGGTCACAGAGCAAGCCGGCACCTCTGAGTCGGGGAGACAGTGAGCATGGAGCCATGCTGCCTGCTGCACACCAACAGAACTCGAAGCGACGAGGCGGGACCATCAACAGAAGCAATACTGACAGCATCCTGATGTTCTGCCGGAGGCTGACCGTGGACGGGCACAAGAGAGTGCGTCTGGGGGCTGCAGGCTTAGGGAGGCCCCCATGCTTCCCTGGCTTTACCTTCACCCGTCTTCTCGTGGCCATGATTCGGGAAAGAGCTCCTCCTAAACGCCCCTCTTGGCCCCAGCAGGGGGGTGGGAAAAGTGGGAACTGTGAGACACATCTGGAGCATCTCCCTCCAGGGTAAGGACCACGCCGGAGGCTTTTCAGAGCTGGGGGAAGGACAGTCACCAGCTCCAGGCCTTCTAGCTTCCCTGTCTCACCTACAGGGGGAGGGAAACAAGTACGTGCTTGGGGAAGTCACAGACCTGGGATGGAGGCCTTCTAAAACATTCCTAAGGGAATACCACACTCCACTCTCCACACCTGACCGCCACGCCAGCAAGGCTCCAGCATAATAACAGGGGGTCATGAATCAAAAAAGAGCCACAAATCTCAGACTGCCCGTGAGGAGGAGCGCTTAGGGGAGCCTGCCTCACAGAGTGGAGACAGGAAAGTTTCTTCTAGGAAACTAGGAGAGAGAGATCTGACACGGACAATTGCAGGAAACGTTAAACACAGACCAACACCTTGCTAGACTGGCATTAAGTCTCACACCGAAGGCCTTTTTACCTTAGTTTCTTTTATCAGATGTATTGTGTTCAACACTGAACAACAAAAGTATACATATATGGAATGGAAAAGGCGAGAAGAAAACAGTCTGAAGAAAAAAAGTGAGCATTGTGATCACATTCAGATGTAACACAGATTTTAGCATCATCAGACAGGGAATATAAAATAAATATGATTAATATGCTAAAGGCTCTAATGAAAAAAGTGCTAACAAGCAGGAGATAGATTAAATGGAGGAATGGGAACTTTAAGAAAGATTCAAAAAGAAATTCAATAAATAAAAACAGGGTTAAACAAATGAAAGGTGCCTCTGATGGGCTCATCAGGATGCTGGGGAAGGCTGAGAAAATAATCAGTGGCCGACAGAGAATTTCAAAACCCAACGTGCGTTCACTATTTTCCGATCTTTCTCTCTGCCCTCTGTTCCTCTCCTGCTTTTAAATTCTGTGCAGTGGCGCTAAAATGTTGTGAAGATGGGTGAGCCACACTCCCTGCTTCCTCGCATTGTGCCCGAGTTTCTGGCCCTCGCCTCCTTTTGCGCCAGCTCGGTTTGTGAAGACGAACTTGGACTACTGGCTGTGTCAGGCCCACCTCACCTCCTCTCCCTGCGCAGAGAGCCAGCGGGGACCCTCCCCACGCATGCTCACATGTTGTGGCTACAGTTTTAAGTCAATTTCCCTATTTCTAAGACATCCTGGGAACTTGTATCTCTCCAGATCCGAATGACAGAGTAAATGACAAAACTATAGACCACCCAACCAAAATAGTGTTTTGTGATGGGCAGAGTTTGGGGATTCACACGTGAAGTCAGCGGGCTCTGCGAGGCTTGAGCATAATGGCTACTTTGCATTTGGGCGAGTGAAGACCATTCTGTGTTTATAGGCCCATGAACTGTCTTTGGAGTCAAATGTGTGACAATCTGAAATACAAATACCTGCTGTCCTGCTCACAGTGGTGCAGCCTCCCATCCCTCTGTTCTGGCACAAAACAGTATTGGGAGTAAGACTCTCAAGAGAGTCCCTTCTTGGCTCTCCAGTCGTTGCATTAAACGTCCGACACATCTATGCATTGTCCTAAATAGAAGCAGCACCTACTTGCACAAAAGTTTGGTCTGTGTTCCCTCAGTCCTGCACTTGTGAACTTTGTTCCTTACCCAGCTTCCACCCAGGCTCCCTCCCTCCGCCCTCTGCAGGCTCCCTACAAGACTCATCTGCCCTCAGGCCTAAGCAGCCCTGCACACTTCTCCCCAAACCGTCTGTTTGATGTGTCATAGGATCATCTGTCTTTAGAGTCAGAATAAATCCAATCTGACAGGAGATGGGTCTAAAGAATAATAATGGTAAAATAATCAATAACAAATAGTAAAAACAGATCAATGATCTGCTTAGCACCACACAGCTCACAAGAATGCATTATTCTCACACAGATTTAATAACTAAAGCCAAGCCAGTGTTCCTGCTCTTGCACTGACCCCAAATCCTGGGTATACCCGCCCAGATCTCTACCCACAAAGTCACACAGGCTGTGCAGCTCAGCCGTGCCCGGCCCACTCCTTCATCCATACTGTAGGGTGGGCGCACATGGGCCCTTCCGTCAGCGGTGGGGCACGTCACTCCCTCAGCTCGGTTCACCGCCGCCCAAACTGAGAATCGTGCCTTGTCTGCATGGTTAGTCCTGACCTGAGCTCCATAGATTTAGGTCTCCCTCCCCCAGATCCACCCCACGCCCGCTGCCATGCCACGCTCCTTGGCCCTGAGCCTTGCATGGTTTGCTAGCCCCGACCATGTGGTGGGTTCAGGCTCCTCTGTTCGGCACCACTCAGGGTCCCATCATCCATCCTTTCCCCATGCCTGCACTTAGCTTGCCCAAAGCCCTCCTGAAGCAGATGCCATCCTGCCCCCCAGAAGGCCCTGTTTGCCTTCTGGTGCCCCCTTTGTCTGAGATCGCCCCAGACTCCCTGCCGTCCGTCCAGAGCCTTCTGGAAGCCCGCTCAGAGTCTCCTGTATTATTTTGCTATTCTCTACACATTAATGTTTCTCCCTAAAGAGATTAAACGCTCTCTGAGACCAAGGATCACTGTGTCCTGGGCTCTGAAGGGCCCACTGGGTCTACCCCCAGCCATCACTGCCAGCAGGCACTTACTTATTAACTATCATTTGATAATCTTCTACTACACACTATATAGGTCTTGGAGGTCTATGAGTAAATGAGACGGACGAATTCCCTGGAGTGGAGGTGTGCTGGAGGAAAAAGATTAAAAGATCACAAAAAGTAATCAACTGGCTACCAACTTTGAAAATGCAACTCTGCCCCCTCAGTGGAAAGAACAGAAGGGCGGGTGACAGACACAGACCCCTGCAGCTTATTTCCAATCGTGTTTTCCCATGAACAAGAGATCTCATTCTTACATCAACGCTGGTGAGTCTTATCTCCAGGGTAAATTCAGGTTTTATTTTTTTCATAGCTATTCACAGAAGTCCTTTCTGTCCAGCTCTAGGGTCCATCAGAGATTAACCAGGCATAAACACATACTGCAGGTGCCGTGGGGTTTCTGAAAGGCCATGGAAAGCAGGTTCTTCTTCAGCGGCAACCACAAGGACACCGTCCCCACCCCCATCAGCCGATTCCCCCATGACAGTGTCGGTTAGTGATTTCAATGAGAAGTTACACTTTCATGCTGTTGGGAAAGAACACCGCCTTCTCCCTTATGAACACACTGCAGACGCCAGGAACTCACATTCACATGGGACCCTCAATTGCTTAACCACAGAATTACACAGGGGTGGGTTTGGGTTCAAAACATCTTGAGCAGCAGTTTTCTACCACCTGTTTCTCAGTTTATACCATTTTTAATTCATCATCAGCAATGGCCTTCTCTGTCAACTGGTGAAGTCATTGTTTTGATGTAGTGGTTATGAAGCTGTGCAATGCTCACGTGCGCCAAGCATTTCACGGCGTGAAGCCATTGGGCCTCTTGAGGTTGTGTTTCTTTCCACAGCCCACACAGCCACCTCTCCAAAACTGGCCCAAAGCCCAGGAACCTTGTCATGGATGAGTGAGTTTGATGTTGTCCCCATGTCTAATTCCCAGGACAAACCTGTTTCTTTTAATTTGTATTTACATACATGTAGCAAAGTATATGCAAATCTAAAATTTACAGCTTGGTAAATAAACATACATACCTGTATAACCACCATGGGATCAAGATGCCAACCCCTCCAGAGCCCCACATGTCGACAGAAGGCAACACTCTCTCAGAACCAACCCCAGAGCTCAGCCCCCGCGGTGTGGGGCAGTGGCAGGCAGTGCCCAGAGTGCACCGCCAGTCGCCCTGAGCTTGGGTTCTCCGGCTGTGAGCAAAGATGGTGTGTCTGATGTCACGTCACTGTGTGACTCCCATGACGGTCAGGGCCGCATGCCCTGCACTACAGTGAGGAAACCTCGTTGGGGGCAAGACCCCAGCCTGCAGGGTGAGCTCCAGGCAGCAGCAGCAGCTTGATTACATCCCACTGTGTTTGCAGTCACTGAAATGAGATCAGTGGGCAAGAACTGCCTCCCACAGAGGAGTTTCCTGTCGTGCATCCTAAGACTGCCCACCTGTGGGTGCCTAGGGGTGTTCATAAAAATGCCAGTTTTTCCACTTTAAGCCTACTGGCATAAATTACATGTGTATGTGTGCATGTGTGTGCACACTACATATACAATATGTGTGCAAATACATGTATGCAAATGTGTGCTCACATGAGCGTAGGTGAGTGTTGTACACATACATGTGTTTGTGCATATAAATGCATGCATGTTTAGGGTGGTGCTTAGGGACATGCAGTTTTGGGGCACATAGACATTTAAGAACCACCATTAAATATCGGCTATTTCACTTGGGACCTTATGAATGACACTTGCTGAGTAATTAGGTGTTTTCTAGTAAGTAGACGTGGTGGTTACTCTCTCGACAGTAGATCTTCAAACTCACCTCGCCATGTGCACGGCCCCCTGGCCTCTCCCACCCCTGCTGAACAGCTTCACCTTCAGTAGGAATTTTGTAACTCTCTTGCTGAGAAAGACTGATAGACTTTAAAGGCAAGACTCAGTAGAAAGAGCATGGCTAAGATGCCTGTGGCAGATAACCTCAGCTCAGGTGAGAGCAATTGTGGCTGGTGGTGGGGCACAGGTAAAGTGCTCACCCATAGAATTTCCACTTAGTCCTAGTATTTGCTGAGTTATTATTTCTCCTTTGCCCACCTACCATATCCTCATGGCTTTTGAGAAACAGCCTGCCCTCAGTCTCTCTGCAACCTATGGGGGTGGGGGGAGGGCTTCCAGTGAGGGTCCCTTGGGCTGTGCTCACTGTCACCCTAGCAGGTCTGGGTGCCAGGTGCTAGGCTTAGTGCTCCTCCAAAAGGGGAGGCGTTCCCCATGGCCTTTGCCAGTCTGAGCCAAATTCCTGTACTTGCAGAGGGGCAGAGGCTAACCCTTCCTCAAAGGGAAAGGCCTTTTCTTTAGTAATCTCTTTATTTTCTGTTCACCACAAGCTGAGTTTTAAAAATATCCTATTTGGCCACGTTGCTGTTATTTTCTTCTAAGTTTAGAATGGAAGACATCTTCCTGTTCAATCACAAAATCTAGTTTTCCAATTTACTTTTCTAATGTTGTCTGGTTATTAGGGAAACATAACTTGTGACAGGAGCACTGCAAGTCCGACCGCACTCCCCCCAACCTGGGACGCGGGCAGCCGAGCTGGCACGGCCCCTGCCATCCGGTCTGGGTGGCAAACCCCTCCACTCGCGATGTGACATCTGCTGTGGCTTTTAGATTTCTGCTCTCCCAGCTATAAGGAATCTCTTCAGAGACCAATGCCATGTCTTATTTGTGTAGAGGAGATGGACATTGGGTGCAATAAATAAATTTTACATAATTTAAAAAGTAAAGCATTATAGAGATATAATAAGGCAGAGAGGGTGCCTGGGAGTAACCCCAGGATCTATGCACTGCACAATTCAAACATTATGTGCAAAACCATCTCTAAGTAAAAGGAAATAGAATATTTTCAATGCATTTTGACCACAGAAGACAATGTTTAAACAGTTTAATACTCTCTTATAAAAATACCTTGTTAAGTGTGTAGAAAAGAGCCAAGGAGGAGTGGCAGGGTCCGTGGGACAGTCGGACTGAGCCGTCATGCCAGGGAGATGAGGCCTTCCATCCTCCGCGCTTCGTGAAGAATAAAATCTTTGCATGATACTGCTTGCTGTGGACTGATTCTCAGAATGGAGCTCAGTGCCAAGAGGGCGTTTAATAAATATTTTTAGTCAATAAGTGAGGGAGGGAGGTGTGGAGAAGATGGAAGAGCAAACCTCATCATTAAATAGGAGATTCGGGTAAACTCTAAACTCCCGGCACGAAGGAGGGTCCGGGGCCAGAGCCGAGCAGACGCTGGCATCACTGGGGCGGCGGTTCATTCCCCCGAGGTCTTCCCCTGGCATCCCTGTTTCAGTCAGTGTAGGAAGCCCGCCTGTGATGCGGTGGACGACCCGCACACACCAGGGCCTTACTTTCCACTCGTGCCTTTGCTGCTTTGATGGGAAGCAAGGGCCACCTGGCCTGAGACCACCTCCCCCTTCCTCGGGCAAACGGGTCGTGCTCCCCTGTGACCCCATGGCCTCATGGGGGGCGCTAGCCTCACCGTCCACACGCCCTCGGGACATGGGGTGGGCCTGGCAGCCAGGTGGGTGGTGAGCTGTTCCCAGAGCAGCAACCCTACGGGAAGAAGGGCAGACCCAGGCCACTCACCAGGATTTTCCTGCACGACCCCTGGGAGGAGGCTGAGGCCCCTGGGCCCCACAGTCCGTGCCAGCCGAGCAAGCAACTGGCAGAGAAAAGCAAGAGGCAAAGACAAAAAATGGGGAGAGATATGTGGAGAGAAGGGGGCGGAAGGGCAAACTGGTGCGGAGTTTGCTGACAGACATGCAGGCACACGCCCTGGGCCCACCGGATCCTACACCATGTGCCTCTTCAGGAAATCCTGTTTTTCATTACTGTAGTTCTGCTGGATTTCTGTTGTAACTGAAAAACGGGGAATGCCACAGATGTTGGCCCCCACGTGAAAGATCCACAGCGCAGCTGCCTGAAGCGGGAGGAGGGTCTGGGAGCAGAGCCCCCTGTCCAGCGGGTACAGAGCAGCCCCGGGAGAGCGCAACACCCGTGTGCCAGCAGACACCCTCCCAGGCTGGGTGCACATATCTCCAACCATCTAACAGAGGGGAGGGAAGATAACATACCCCGTTTTACTAATGAAACCCGGACTTCCATAAAGTTATGCAATCAGCTTATGCAATACTGTTGTTTAATTCAAAAAAAGTAATGCATGTCTATGTCATGAATTCAAGATTTATACTAACGTTGAGGGATATTAGTCTCGAGATGAGTAACAGAAAGTGTTTGGGACAGGCACGGGAGGCAAATCCTTCCTGGAACTGACCGTAAGACTACTTACGGGAGAACGCCGATTGTGGTCAGCGGCAGAGCCTCCTGCCGGCGCGCCCAGAGCGTGGTGTGCTTCTGGGACATCACGAAGCCTTTGCTGGGTGAGGACCCACATCTGGCCCCAGCGTTAGATCGTTGCGGTTTGGGCGTCCCTATTTTCAACAACGGTATCTGTTGGCAGGGATAGTGAAACCAGCAGCCTTTTATTGTCAACAAAACCCATCTTAACTTATTTTTGAAAGGCTTTTGTGCAAAATCGTTTTTACCCACAATCACTGGATTTTCAAAGACATGTTGAGGCATGCGAATTTGATTAAGTTATCATTAACTCTCTGAAAAAGCTCTTTTAAGAAAAGTTTAATGACCAGAATCCTTGGAAATCTTTTCTCTTTTTTTTTTTTGGAATCAAATCTTCCCATTTTGTTGAAATGAAATAAAACTTGAAATTAATGCTTTGAATCTGAGTTTACAATTGGCACAATCTAACTAAACGTGAAAAAGACTGAAAATACAATAAACAATATAAATTACATATTTCGAATGTATTCTGTTTCAGAATATTCTCATTAGTTTCAAAATAATGCTTCACCAGTACTGCTTACTGAATGGCATTTACCTAAGTGAGTTACTGTGACCACACAGCCTACAAAATTAAATTTATCAACAAGTTTACACGATTGTAGCACACAGCGTTGTGAAGGCACTCAAGGCCTCTGAACTGTCCCCTTACAAACAGTTAATACAGTAAATCTTATGTCCTGTGTGTTTACCACAATAAAAAACAACAAAAGCAAAATAATAAAGCAAACACTGAAGTGGAAATTGAGGGGAAAAAATGATGCATTGAATCCCATTTGAAAACTTGGTATGTGGCATGGACCAAAGTGATGATCAGAAAGGGCCTCAGGGGGCTCACATGCACCCAGCTTTCAGTGTCTAATGGTGATGAGAAGTTGCTGGAAAACGCAGACAGTGAGCTGGGAGGATAACTGAATGTACCACACGGCCTGAGAGGCTAAGGACATGTCACACAGAGGCACGTCGCAGGACGAGCCATGGGAGGAGGGGGTGTGCAGGTGCAGGGGCGTGTGGACTTGCTGGTAGGACACAGGGGAAACTTGGTCTTCCCCCTGTCGTGCAGGCTGCGGGTGCTGGGCACCTTTGGGGAGAGGACAGAGGGCGTCACGGGCTGACTCACAGCGGACGGGTCCAGCCGGGCTTGCTGACTGTGTGGGAGATGCCAGCCCAGAGCTGGGTCAGGGCTTGTCTCTGCCGTGTTCCTGTTCAGCCCTGCTGTTCCTGTTCCCTCAGTTCCGCGGGTGCAGGGTCACTGGGCTGTGCTGACTGTTCCCAGACTGTGGGACTCGAAGAACGTGGAGCCCCGGCCCTGAGATGACCAGCCCGGGGTGTGTGGGTGGCCATGCGTACGCGTCCACAGGCTCAGCTCGCAGCGCCGGCCGATCCACCTCTGGAGAGGCTCTTGCCTGGCTTCTGGCCTCGGACTGAGCAGAGTGAGTCTGAGAAGGGCCATATTTGGGGAGTTTCTCTAGGGAGCAAAACAAGGGAAGATACATCCTGCGCTAGACTCCCCACTCGTTCCATGAGAGATGCGTCTGCTCTTTTTCTAACCCCTGCTCTCTTGATTATAGTATCTTGATTGTGGACTTGAAGTCAGACAGTACAAGACCTACAGAGTTCTTTTCCTCTTAAGGCTATCTGACTCTTTAGGGGGTTTGTGTTTCCACCTAAATTTTAAAATCAACTTGCCATTTTCTAAATAAAAATATTTTTAAAAATAAATTTGGTTAGGATTTCTTTGAGTCCACAGACCACATAAGCAAAAATAATGCTTAAACATAATTGAGTCTTTTGAGCCCTGAACTGCGTCTATTTCTCCATTTGCTCAGGTCTGATTTCTCTCAGCAGGCCTATGTACTTGCTAGTGTGTAGGTCTTATTCAGACTTTAAGTTTATCCCTAAGTATGTCATAGTTTTATGCCACTGTAAATAGTACTTCACTTTCAAATCTCCATTTTTGGTAGTACTATATCAAAATACAGAAACAATCGATCTTTGCATTTCTAGATTGTGCTGTGACCTTGCTAAGCAGACTTATAAGCTCTAGATGTTTTGTTTCATAGATTCTTCAGTATTTCTCTGTGTGTGATCATTTTTTAATGTCGTTTCTACATGAAGACAGTATTAGTTCCCTTTTTTCCAATCTGTATGCCCTTTATTTTTAATTACTTTATTACGTGGGCTGGGATATGGACTTTTGGGTGAAAAGTTTTTGGTATTATTTTTTTAACGTCTAAAGGACTTTGTAGATTTTCTATTTCTTCTTCAACCAGCTTTGGTAATTTGTGGCTTTCAAGGAATGTGTCCATTTCATCAAATTTATCAGATGTATTTGTGTAAAACTGTGCATATAATGCTTTTTAGTCTTTTAATATCTGTAAGATCTTAGAAATGTTCTTTTATTTCTTGTTAGTAAATAGTATCTTCCCATTTTTTTCTTACTCAGCCTGCTTAGAGTTCATAGATTTCACTGATCTTTTCAAAGATACCGTTTTTGGTGTCCTTGATTTTCTCTAGTTTTGTCTATTTTCTATTGATAATATTGATATTGACATGACTCATGCTTGATTCTAATCTATAGTGTTATGGAGAAAGAAGGTATTCTATACAATTTTAAGCATTTTCAGTGGCTTTAGATCTGCTATTTGATCTATAATATGGCCATCATACATGATGAGTGTTTTATGTATAGCAAGAAAGAATATCTATTCTGCTGTATGGGGTGGGAATGTTCAACAAATGTTGTCTTTATGAGATGATAGCTGTTACTTAAACCCATTGTGGATCATTTCACAATATTCATAAATCAAACCATCATTTTGTACACCTTAAACTTATACAGTGATATATTTCCAATTATTTCTCAATAAAACTGGAAAAAAGAAGTCACTAAAAAAAAATTAAGTAACAATAAAATCAAGGTTTTAGCATTTTGAAATGTAAATGCGTTGAGTTTTGCACCTAGCAATTTTCCTAGTGATTTCTGCCAAATCTACAGTGTTTTTTTTCTTTCCTCCAGTTTATGTCTTTGGAATTTAACTCAGTCTCAGCTTATCAGAGCATCACGATTCTATGACTAGTGTCTAACCCCATCATGACCCACTGCGGACTCCCCATGAGGCTGTCGAGAGAGAGGTGCTAGCTCTTTGCCCCTAGACCTGAATCTGGGGGCTCTGGGAGCTGCCTGCAGGTGGACCACACTACAGGGGCCTGGAGAATCCTGAAGTAAGGTGGGTGGACCAGGTCCCCGTGAACACGAGCTCCTGGGTCCAGCTCCACCTGCGGCTATGAGCGAGGCATGAGGTAGTATAGTAACTGCTCTTCCTCCGAGCAGTGCAAGTTAAATTCTGCTGCTGGGTGTAGCTGTGAGTCCCACATGGTCTTGGTATGATCAAAAGCCCTATGGTGCATGTAGGTGTTGATACATGATTTCTGGTGCACCTTCCTTTCCGAAAGATAGCAAATGTGCTTTGCTGACCAGCTGCGCAACTTCACTGCTACACAAGCATCTGTTGATAAATGGCTCATGAGTAAGTGAGTCACTGAAATTAGTTCAGTGCAAAGTGATGCTGAGAATGAAACAAATGCTCAGGCCCTGTTATGATTGCTTTAGGGCTGCTCCTAAATTTTCTTTCTAGAAAATTCTGGTTGAATTCAACAGAAACTTCGACTTACAGATTCTGCACCCAGCCATGCACTTTAGATGACAGATTTCTTCTGAAGCACTTAGTATGGGCTCTGGGACTCCCAGCGGCCCATGTGCCTGGCATGTGGTGGTGGGGTACCAGGAGGGATGCCTCCGCCTTGCTGTCCTCCTGGAACTCCCCCCACTTGAGCCCTGATGAATGCCTGTTCCTCTGGAGGATCCCAGTGGATACGTGCTGTCTCCACAGAACTCTTCACAGCTCTGCTGTGGGGCAAAGCCAGGGAATGGCAGATGTCAAGGCTCCTCCGTGCCTCCACCCCCACCCCATTCCTCATCCTTTTCCCCACTAATTTCCTGTGCTTGGTATATTCTCCTGCCTTAAGATTCAAAAAAGTCACAGTTTGCAGTGCATTTCTGACCCCAGAATGAATCTTACCTGGCTGAATTCAAGCCCTGTTCTGCTGATTTACAAATCCTACTGAACAAGGAAGCACGCCAGGGGTCTTCTTGTCTGCCGCAGACAGCTGGAGCCCGGCTTGTGGGCCAGCAGCGAAGGCCAGCAGCCTCTGCAGGTGCCCCCTCAGCCCCTGGGAACCAGGCCAACAGCCTCGACCCTGGAGGTGTGAGTGCCATGTATCTGTCTTTCCTTTTAAGTCAAAATGAAAAGTGAAACAGAGAGACCATGATCCTTATCAGGAAGAGCATAAAAGCAGCAACGTGGCAGATTGGAGAAGGAGGGAGAGTGAAAGGATTTGCAAGCCTTTTAAGAGCATTGGCGACCTCATTAAAAAGGGACTGTTTGCATCTTGCTGGAAAAGTCTGTATACAACACAAAGCTTCTTTAGCACAGTCTGTAAGTGGCAATGGAAGGTTTCCATATTTCTAAGTGTGTTTCTCGGTCAAAATGTAAAGGGGAGATATGGGAAGAGCTTGGCCCCTAAGCACTGGTCACATTCATCACTTTTTGCGGCCTATACTGATTATGCCTAGACACCAGGTCTGGCAGGGAAAAATTATATTATAGCCATTGGAATGAGAAGCTACTTCCATTTGAGCCAATGGAATTAAAATCTAATAAAACATCTGTGTACATCTCCACCCCTCTCCCAATAAATTACTTACATATTTGTTATGCTGGAACTCAGCAATATCAAATACCAACATAGAATGTAAAAGACATTTCTATCCTTTGCTCAATGCAACGGGGACAATGGCTTTATTATTTTTGTAAAAATGAACAAAAAACCCAAAAATGCAACACACGTTTTGAGAACCGGTCGACACTCTGTAGACAGAATCCCCACGGATACTGGAATACGAGGTGCCGTTGTTCTGAGCTCCTCCCAGGTCAGCGGCGGTGGAGCAAGAACCCAGAATCCTCCTCTGACCACGAGTGAGATCCGCCGCCCACCCTCTCCACAGCCCTGCGGACCTTTCTGTTCGTGCTTCCTCAAGATTTTGTTGCTTCAGCCCTTAGGAACCATTTTCAGTTTTACAGATAGAATTTATCTTCAGTTTACTCTGTTCTATTTCATTCTTCACAGCTCCCAATCACCAGGCTTCTGAATTTTAGTTGATGATTTGCAAGTCCCTAAGCTAGAGACTCTGCTGCCCTCTGTGTCTTGGGCACCTAAAGGTGGCATGATTGTGGAAGCGAGAATGTTGGCCAAGTTACCGACAGATATTTTCTGGGGTCCCTTCAAACACTGTTTTTTGCCAATGGCAATAACCATCAGCACCAAAGTTTGGAAGTTGATTTTAATCACATCAGCAATAAGAAGTAGCCAGTGAGTAGATGGGGTTACTTTATCCAAAATATCCTACAACCAGGTCTTCAAGGAGCATGATGAAAAGCTGCTCTTGTCAGGCATGTTGTAGCAGCCATGACTCCTGTTTTCAATAACACTGGATCCTTAGCTTGAATAAAGAAAAATGTCAGTGTTACAAAATGACATGCCAGGCTTAGCAAGAGGAAACTTTCAGAATCATATCCATTGGCTCTGCAGAAGATAAAAATCAGAAAATGCAGCTTGTTTCAAAACAACCCTCTTTCAACACATACAACTTTCCACTGGATTTTTCCTTCATTCTTACATTTTTGGGTTGACTAAAAGTTAATTCCCACTCAGGACTGAAAGGTTGCTGGAGGTGAGTGAAATTTGGCAAAGACTGGCAGAGCGTAGGGAGGCCCAGGGCTGCTCTGGGACTGCGGCCAGTCGGCCTGGGTGGAGGGCTGGCTCTTCTGCCATTTTGCCCTCACTTCCACCAGACGGCCACCCCTGTCTGACAGTGAGTCCACCGAGGCTGTGCCCCTCTGGACAGTAGGTGAGGTCACTCACGATTTCTGTCTAGAGGTCATTTTCCACGAGTTTGGTGCAAATGCATGAAGCCAACAGGAGGACCACCCAGAGCTGAAGGCAGTGCGGGAATTGAGCAGGTGGAGTTTCCCAGACACAGGACAAGGCGTGGCCAAACAGATGCCGAGGGGGCTGCAGGGCTGGCCCACCCAGGAGCAGGAAGGGCTGTGAGGCGCAGACGCGATGTTAGCAGCCTGTGAGTTCCAGACAGCATGCAATGGACATTTTGCTTTTCCTTTTATTTTCCCTCGAGCAGCTTTCTGAGGTCCATGTGGCCGGCCCCGTTTCCAGCCTCCTGCCGAGCGCACACAGGGCCCGAGTCCCTCCCGGATGGCAAGGTGGCCCTGGAACCCCATATGTTGCACACTTTGGAGGCACGGGCAATGGATGGAGCCAGTCTCAGCTCCACATAGTGAGAAAGCATGAAGAGCGACGGAGTGCTGCTCAGAGCAGCCTGGATAAGCCTGTCTTCCTCGCATGTCAGGGTGAAGACAGCCGAGTATCTGCAGCTCCTCACATTCAGCTCGTTCCCGGACAATCCTGGAATCCCGCTTGGGAAGGCGGCTGCCAGAGCAGCTCTGGGACGAGGGCCAGCAGTGCTGGCTGGGGACATCCCTGCTGCCCCTTCCTAGCACATGCCTCCCTTGGGTGGCACCTTCCTCCTCCTCGGTCTGCTTTCCTGTGATGTGGTCTCCTACTTGAAGCCTTCAGCGCATCTGTTTCTGAATCAGATTCATCATCTGCACCGACTATGGCTTGTGAACAGGTTGGGTCTTCTTGGGACATTTTGATGTAGAACAATAGCCGTTTGTGTGTAAATCTGTTTGCTCCTTCCCATTCCTGCTTCCTACAACGGCTCTGCCCGGCCTGAGTCCTTCCCTTCCATGTGCTCATACATGCGGGCTGCCTCCCTTGTTTGTTTTGTTTTAAGCTTCTGGGACTTCTTATGTAACCATTCATTTTTCTGTGCCTACTCATGCTTATGGACGGACACTACTCCCCTTCGGGGCCAGAAGCCCGTGGAGACCCCATCAGAGGTCGCACAGCCTCGTGCTCTCCACGTGCTACATAAAGCACCTAAAATGTTACCCGTGGATCTGAATGTCCTTCCAGTCAGCAGGCTTCTTGTAGAATTCCACCCGTTACCCTGATGGTGTTGCAGACCGTTTGGGTGGCCCCACGTTCCTGGCACAGGGACCTTTCCTCAGTAGCAGTACCAGAGGGCCCCTGACCCTCCACCGAGGCACGACCCAGTGCGAACCACAGTGCGTTCATGGGGGACGACTTGGCACACTGTCCAACTGGAAACCAGCGGCAGTGAAAGGAAGTGTGCAAGTGACTCGACTTTGTGGGTTCAGTGAAGGACCGAAAGTGCACTTACGTTTTCTCCCCTAAAAAAAAAATCTCCAAATTTTCTATGAGAAGTAAAGAAGGCGTTTTCTAGAATTGTCGCTCTGTCGACTTTTTCTATATCCTGAATGTTTCGCTCACCCCTGTGTTAAAACGCGGTGTCCCTTGAGGTTCTCCACCTCAGCCTCCACTTGCTTAGAATGACACATCGCTGTTCTGCTCATTAACTCCTAAAGCATCTAAAAATGCCAGACTTACTCTTGGAAGAAGCATGGTTCAAATGCTGCACTTTGAGATCTCACTGGCTGTCAGATGTTGCAGACCTGCAGCTGCCACAGTAAAATTAAATGAGGATTTCTTGACGTACTTAGAACTTATGCAAAGAGAGGAAAATTTTTTCTAGGAAAGCAGTCAAAAAAACAAAAAAGCGAAAACCTGACTGCAAAGACCATAATTAAACCTGCAAATGGCACCAACGTGGATTCCGCGCAGAGTTTCGCCTCAGGTCTCCCTGGCTCACACGTCTCTGGCGCAGCAACCGAGTCCATGCTGGAGCTGGCAGGTGCCTGGATGCCTTTCCCAGGCCCGCAGGAGGGAGCAGCTCTGTGGCCCAAGGGGATTGCTCCCCCGGTGAGGTCGTTTCTGCGTCTGCTCTCGGCAAATGGCCTCACGCCCCACTTGCCCCTGCCTCACCGCCTTCCGGTTTCCTGTCTTACCTCCCTTCCCGGAGTGCAGAGACCTGGGGTGCAGAGCCCCGTCCTGGTCTAGGCGCCCTCTTACTCCCCCTCGCCTCAGCCCCACCTCTTTCCCCATAGCTGACCTGTGCCCATGAAATGCTGACCAGACCTCTGAGCTTCACCATCTGGGGGACTGGAACTGCCGCCCCCACACTGAAGTTTCAGTGACCTGGACACCCCAGTGCTGCACACACACTGACCAGGCCAGGCCGGTCTTACCTCCCTCCCACCACTCCCTGCACCGTGTCACGGGAAAGGCCCTGCCGCAGACGCAGGGGTGTCCAGACTGCTCAGCACCTGATGGATGCCCCTCACCAGGGGACGAGGCGCTGCCCCCTGTAGCTCAGGCTCCCACCGGCTGCCAAGGGTGCTTCTCCACTGCAGGGGAGCCGTCATCCAGCCAGAAGATTGGTGCGTGGTAGGTTAGGAGCATTAAATGCATTTTGACTTGCAGTGTTTTTGGCTTACATGGGTAGAATGGGATGTAACCCCACTGTACGCAGAGGAAGGTCTGTATGGTGTGTTAAGATGGAAACAGTAACCCACCCGCATGTTTCTAGGGCAACTGCTTATTCTGGACTCGAGGACCCAGAGAGATTGCCCCCCACACTTGGACTTTGGGCCTCCCATAGGTATCTTTCCAGAGAAGAGGCAGCCTCCCCGACAGGGTGAGGATTTAATGAGCCCTTGGAGGAAAGCCCCCCAGCACAGAAAGAAAGGGGATCTGAGGACCTGGGATCTCCTGCCTTCTGGAGGGGGAGAGACCTGCTAGGCCCAGGGGGGCAGCCCAGGCACCACGGGGAGGGAGGGCCTGGAATGGCACGTGGTTCTCAGCAGAAAAGCAGAGCCGGGTTGCCCTCCCCGGCCAGGCCGGCGTCCAGGAGGGCAGGGACGAGGTCCAGAGCGGGCCTTCCACAAGGAATGCGTGTGCAGAAAGAGCTGACCTTGCGCACCAAAGGAATCCAGAGAGCATCTTACCCCGCTGGGGAAAGCATCTCGTTCCTCCAGCTTCGCTTCCTCCTGCAGGGTCGCCTAGGGCCGCAGATGGAGTCCGAAAGGACCCTTCCACCCCATAGGAGGATGTCTCAGATCTTACGTCCATGCCAACTGAACTGCTGGGAGCACCAGGCGGACGTTTATAAGTACCACAGGCATGTCTGGATTTTTGAGCTTCAGCAAAGATTTTTTTTCTTCTGTGAATAATATGAAACAGACTTAATAAACATATAACAAAGAAACAGTCTCTTGATTCATTTGTGTAGTGAATCATTTTGCCTTTCCCAGAACTGGCACTAATTTTTAAGCATCATCAATTTTTAAGCTTTTGATGATTAATTAATTCAATAGAAATCAAGTTGAATGTGTTTATTCACAACTGGGAGAAATTTTGCTTGTGTCACTTTTATTAAGATGGGGGATCATAGTAGTTTGACTTTTAGTAGCAATTCAACAAAATTATAAATAAAATACATTTAGAAAAACCTAAAACAGTGTCAGATGTAGGTCTCACATAGCATCCTATGTAGAAACGTAATGCAAAACACAAAAACACAACTCCCAGGTCTATGCTAGCTTTCTTCTGATGAACTGCAAATAAGAAACAAAAAATGGAAATAAATATTACTACTGGCTACTGCATCTTGCTGATGAAACCTGGCTGCGGCACCCATGGACAGAGCGGTGTACACACACACAGATAAGCACAGCCATGCCTTCAGTCTGGAGAGCTCAGGCAAGTTTAATGTAACCCCCTCACCCCTTTTTCTATGCTACAAGCAATGTTTAAGATTTTTTTTTCAAATTATAAAATGAAACCTCCCAGAATAAGGAAACAAATATTTTACATATCTGTACAGGGCACACAGTTCATATCTTTTCATTGGTTTACAGGTATCCTTCACGTCCAAAGTTAGATTGTTCTTCTTCTAAGATTAAGATTATTGCTAAAGATAATAGGTCAGCTAGCCTTGGATCTAAGAATGTGGACCTAAGAATGCAGTATTTCCAGATAATTGGTCCTGCTTCATGAAACGGTGTCAGTAAGAATGGAAAATGGGGACGTATATATTCAGAATAAATGTTATTTTATGAAGAAATCTATCCACTTGAAAAGTAGCAGAAAAGATGTGCCAAAATGCAAAGTCACACTTGACTCTCATTTTTTAAGTAATGCAGATACTGAATCTATCCTTTTTGATACAAACATGGAGAGAAAAAGGTATCTAGAAAAGTAAAAGCTTTGTATATTGACAAATGGTGACTACACGCACTGTGGGGATCATCAGTAATGCATACAGTTGTGGAATCACCATGTTATACACAGGAAACTAATGAAATACTGTATGTCAACTATACATCAATAAAATTTTTTTAAGTATCTGGGAAAAAATATGCCAACATTTGGTTGGTTTTACTGTGGGTGTTTTTAAAAACATTTATTTATTTAGATTTGCATTTTCTAAATTTCCTGTAAGGGATTTCTATTCCTTACTTTTTTAAGATAACATATTTTTAGAGTGTATAGGATTAAAAATCCTACATAGAGGGAAAAAAATGACATAAACACTCACACTGATAAATAACATTAGTACAGTTAGTTCAGAGTTTGGGAGTGGAAAAGAATTACTAATTTTAAAAAGTCATTCCTTAGTGATTTGTAAACTATTAATTCTTTGAAATACCAGTTTATTTGTAGCTCATACTATTTACAAAATACCTCACCCTGTGCAGATGCTCACATTTACCAAGAATACAGCAAAATGAATTAATGGACCCAAGACTTGCAGGCTGTCCTATCTGCAGAGGTTCTGCACTGGGCGCTTTAGGTACGTGATCCTATTTGTTGCTACAGTTACAACACAATGAAACGGATGCTACTGTTTGCATTTCGCAAGTGAGGAAGTTGGGTCATGGGGGTTTCGTCCCTGAAGGCTTAGTCAGGTCACTAGCGTCCGGCTGCGCACTGCACCCACGCATCCTCCCCAGCCAGCAGAGATGAGACAGTTCACAGTCCCGCCCACTGATGCGGACCTGAGTAGTCACAGGTGTCCCCCAAGCAGCTTTGTCCCCTCCCTGCCACTCGCCTCTCTCCCAGCTGCTGGCAATAGCCTCGTTTGACTCCACAGCAGATCGTGTACATCCTCAGCGCTGTCAGGAAACACCCATAGGCCGGGGAGTGGGTGCTTCTCGGAAACCTCATGTCTCCAATTTCTCATGTGTTTCTATTGTTCTCATGTATTTCTCAACCTAGTAAAAGCAAACACGAATTGTGGGAGAGAGTAAGGGGCAGGAGAAACAGAGCAGGAAGCAGTGGGGCCAAAGCAAGAAGGACAAAGGGCGGCAAAGCCATGTGATGAGCGTCTGTACCTGCCTGGTGCTGCCGGCAGGCCTGTGGCCAGGGGCCATGTCCTCAGACTGCTAGTGCATGGCTGAGACGGGGCACGTGGGGAGTGGCGTGCACAGCGCCCCCTGGTGCCCCCACGCTCAGGTGAGACGGTGCTCCAGCCAGAGACGCGGCCCGGGGCCAAGAGACGGCTGTCACCGCACGCAGGCTCTCCCTGGAGGTGGGGTGCCGCCCTGCCCCCTCGTGTAAGCAGCCCCCCGGCAGGGACTCCAGACACATTGGACGGATGGCACCCATCCTAATGACCTCTTCTCACCATGAGCACAGTTCCAAAGCTTTCATTGCACAAAGGTCATGTTTACACTCACAGGTCAGGATGGCAGTGCGCCTCTTGGGGAGCAGCAGTCGGTGGGGGTTTGGGGGACGAAGTGCAGGGAGCAGGGGCAGGTCGGCTGTGATGGCCGGTACAAGCGGACAGCCAGAGAGCAGGCAGTCCCCTGAGCAGTCGGCCTCGGGGAGAGAGGACGGCAGGCTTCCAGGAGACGGCACACAGCACCCGGGCCTCTGGATTCCTGCCTAGCCTGCCCCTCCAGGGATTGAACTGATCATTTCCCTCCTCACTTCTGTCCATGTTTAGGCCAGATTGTGCATTTGTAAAAGGAGATATGAGGAAGCACAGGATGCCCCCCAACATTATTCCCTGAGTAATAAGCTTCTCCTGGAAGTCTGGAGCCCTAAAGCCGACTGAAGGCTTTACTTGGTAGGACTTGGATATTTCCATGTTCAAATTGCCTTTTGCAAAGCAAATGGATTATGACCATAAAGCATCAGCTTTACCTTACTAAGGGTGCAACCTTTTCCCAAGGCCAAAATATGGATTTGCTTTTCTTATATACACACACAGCTTATATTTAAGACAGGACACTGGACTCTATTTCACCTCAAACTCAGGAATAGTCCAGTGCTGACTGAACCCTTCCCAGGGCTGCACCAGGTGAAGCTGTACGGCTTCTCCCATCCACCGGCGATGAAGGGAGGGAGTCCCCCCAGGTCAGGATGAATGTAATAGGAGACTCCACTAACTCATCAAATCGAATATTTATAAAATAGATCCCCTCCTATGCAGTAGGAAAGAATTCAATTTGCCATATTCTACCCATGAGACCAGAAAAAATTTTTTACAATACTTCTGAAATGTATCCTTTGGAAAATTATATTTTACCGAATCTTTGTTCAGCCTCCTTGAACATCTTGATGAACCTTAAAGAGTGAGTCTCGATTGCTTCTGGGGGTGGTCATGTGGAAGCAGAGATGGCTCGCTAAAATTGGGCCAGAACTTTCTAATTGACTTAAGATGGATGTTTTAACTTAAAAACAAGAAAGTTATGTTAACTCCAAAAAACTGCAGACCTCTCAGGAAAGCAGGGGCTCCTGGATTCAGACAGAGGCCCTGAATTATGCAGAGGACTGAGACAAAAAGCCCAGGGCAGGGGATTTGGTGTTTTTTGTGAACTTAGGCAGGTTTCTTACAGGTCATGAACTCAGGAGGCCCCGCCACCATCTGCTGCTGCCAGCACCCGGGGCGTCACAAAACCATATCGGGAGGTGTCTGTGCTCCAGCCTGTTCTTCTGGGGCTGGTGATGGGTCAGGACTCACTTAACTGTGCGTGCCCTCCTTCTGAGATCATGGGGACTCTGGGGGGCCATGGTGCATTGTCGCTAGGCCCTGGACCGCAGGGAGAGGCTCATTGGGGCAAGACCAGGGGCCGTGTCCCCGACCTGGCCGTGCACAGACAGGCTTGTCTGTCCAGAGAACTTGACCCCCAAAATGTTTCTTCCCCTAAGTTCTTACTTAAGCTTTTTAAGGAAGTCATGGATTAGGAATGCCATCCCCATGACAAACAGTTTTGTGGATTAAAAAAACAACATTTTTGCCTTCACCCTGTTAGATTGAAGGGGAAACCAGTGATTTTGAAGTGCCACCCCTAGCTTGGACATTACTGTCCCCCAACCCTTATTTGAAGCTTTCGCTCTCCACAGTCTCAGGTACCCGAGGTTCCCTGCGCCTGGAAGCAGGCGGTCCCTCTCCTGACGTACCATCAGGTCACTAGCAGCCCGTCTCTACGTCCCCGCGTCACAGGGCCCACATCAGCCACCTCAGTCCCTCTCACCAAGCAGGCGTTTCAGCGTCTCGCATCACAGGGAGAAGGGTGAGGGTCACTCAGTGAGATGTTTACAGGAAGAGGCCCATTCACAGACTTCTAATACATACACTGTTATCCTTGAGTGTGAACTGCCATGTCTGCATCAGGGCCTTGACCCTTGCCTCAGGCTCTCTGTGCACATAATTTAAGCTAAAACAAATAAACTCTCAGCTTTTCTGCAGAAAAGCATGCAACGTGGGACACTTCTCCAGAAATACACAGATGATTAGATGCCTATGTTAATTATGACAACTTAGACTTTTAAATTTAACTTTCTTTAGGGCTGTACAATATATCTTACACTAGTTTGTATAAGAAATAATATTTTTTGAGATAATAGAAGGGCTCATAAATAGTATTTTATAATAAAACTAGAATAAAATATTTTATTTTTCTAATCTGAATTTTATTAGACTTGACATTTTTGTGTGTGGAGCAAATATTTGGAATGTATAAGTTGAATGCCAAGTTACCATTTCCTGCACTGAATTAAGTGAATTACTGATTTTAACCCATCTGCTCTCTGTGGCTCATACTAAGGTATGTTTATCTAGCTGCTTTTCATAAGTGTATGATCTTAAAGTATCACCATAAATACATCTAGTAACCAAAGCTAAAACCCACATCCCTTCTCTTACACAGCCCGGTCTGTGAATCCCCTTCCAGACATGATCAAAGCCTTAATGAGTGGCCTTTGCCTGAAGGAGCCCATTACTCTGGTGGGCCTGCCTTCGTGGGGTGAGCCTGGGAGTGGGCTTGGCGGGGCAGAGGTTTGCATCAGCTCCCCCTCCAGCTCCTGGACAGATGATGGCAGGCAGCTGGGAGCAAGCAAGGGTCAGAGATAGATGCTCCCAAAGGGCCCAATGGGACTTCAGAGAGGACAGAGGGGAAGGGGCGGGTGGCAGCGGCCAGGTGGGTCCCAACCCTCTGCTGCCCTCACTGCTTTGTGGTGTTGGGAGAAACAGAACGATGGTGCCAAGGGGTAAGAGCATGTGCAGCAGAGGCCAGGAGGGCATGGACAAGGCCACCAGGCAGGCCACAGGGCATCGCCAGTGCGTGGGGAGGCATTTCCACCTGTGGCCACCACTGGAAGACCGGCAAGTATGTAGGTGGTGCTGTGGGGACCCGTGGCCCTAAGGGAGTGGTGGGGAGAGAGGGCATGCATTTTCTACGCAGCCAGGCCAGAAAGAGAATTGGTTAAGGCCAGGAGAGTTTTCTCTTTTGAAGAAGAGGAATCCCTTATGTGTGGCTCTGATGTGGGGTCTCCTCTCTGCCACCTGCTTTTGCACTAATTATAGTTACATGTAAATCTTGTCGGGAGGACCTTTCAAATTTAATCTGTAAGGTGGGGAAGAAGGATTGAGGAAAAGGGCTGTTGTTCCATAACTGGGTCAATATCAGAGCAAAGGTAGGCAATAAAACATCCTGAGATCCAGAAACCCTCAGTGATCGGAGCCCGGTTCCCTTCCTGTACCAGCGACAGACCCAGTGGGAGCCCAGACCCAGGGGGGGGAGCCCAGACCTGGGGGAAAGCCCACACCCCAGGGGAAGCCCAGACCCAGGTAGAGGGAACCCAGACCCGGCTGCAGGGGCCATGGAGGGTCTGCCTCCTTTCCACCAGCCACAGCAGCATGTGAGCTACAATGGTTTTTAAAAAGTGTATTTTGGGTGGTTTTCCCCATACTATCAAAGATGAGAAATTTAAACATTAGGAAATCAACACAGTAGTCAGAGTTTCAGTATCTCACCTTATGAGCATAAAAATTCAGCAAATGCAACTCCCTGGGCACAGCTCATCCTGAGTAAGGCCGGCGCGCCCCTGCTTCCCCCTGCCCAGCGCCGAGGGTGGTGGATGCCATGGGCACAGCTCTGCAGCCGAGGATGCTCCCCCAGAAAGGCAGGGCTGTGCCTGGCCACCCCACACCTTAGAGCTCCTGAGGTCAACAACTGCAGTGTTCCACTGAAACATCAGCTAAAATTTGGGACACAATCGTTTCTTTGAAATTTTATCTAGAAGGTTTTGTACCTGTGACAAATTTTAAACATTAGAAACATAAATGGCTGCACAACAAAATATCCAGTTGCCCATCACCAGAGTCACAGAGTCTGAGAGAATATCTTGCTAGTTTCTGGTTAAAGCGTTCTGTGACGATTTCTAAGTCTTTGTGTAAACAGAATATGCCATTTAGCACACTGCTAACAATTTAGATTATACAAGCAGGATTTTTTTAATACAAAGCCTAGATATACACCTTTAAGTTTATTTCTCCTTCTAATGATAAAATAAATATATTTGTTGTACAAATGATTCACTGCAAATTCTGCAGGAACCCATAATCGCGCTCCCAGTGGTAACTTCTAACGTGTTAATGAACGGGTTCACATACCAGTTTCTTTATTCCTGTAGATATTTTCCAAATGATGTGTATGGTATATTTTTAACTTATTTATTTGGAAAGCATAGAACACCTATGAAAGGTTAAAACATAATTGCAGAGGTTAAAGATGATAACACAGAGTGAACCCCATGTAGAGAATCATGGGCTCCTTCCCCACTTAGGGTGACTTCTATCCTTACCTGTGAGGTTGTAGATCTCTTACTCTGGTATGTAATTCTACCACATGCCTGTGCATCCTCTACCACTGGTTTAGGTTTTTCTTTTTCTACCTTCGCACAGATAAAATCTTAAAATATACATTCTTTTGTGTCCATCAGCTTTAGCTCAACACTGATTTGTGAGATTAATTCACAGTATTGTGCACGCTGGCCACTCATGCATTTTGATCATAGCGACACCTGTGAAACAGACAGCAGCGTTCTTGCCACTGGCCAGGATGAACGTGTGACATGTGTCCGGTGTCCCCCGTGAGTCTCTGGGAACTTCCCTCATTCGGCTGCTGCATGTGAGTGGGCAGCTTCCCGGGGTCCTCCCCCGAAGGGTGATGGCTGGGCCTAGGAACACATGGCCCCAGGACGGCAGATGGGGCCAAGCAGATTCTATGGGGGCCGCGGCAGCCTGCCGTCTCGCCGGAGGCCTGTGCTCCCTGTGTCGGTGCCTGACTTGAGGTCCCCTCTGCCTCGGTGTCCTCGGCGTCTCTCCATCTGGTGCACCTGTCCGGGCCCGTGATCACACTTGGCTGATGGCACATGCTCTCCTTTCCATGTGCTCATTGGCCATTGGATTTCCTCTTTGGTAAAAGGCCAGATCAAATTTCTGGATTGTTGTTCTACTGGGTTTTTTTTGGTCATTGTTTGTTTTTGTTGTGACCGGCAGTATTTTTTCCCAGACTTCTGGCTGAGATCTCCTTGGGTGAAGAGAAGTTCTAAAGCTTAATACAGTTTATCTTTTCCTCTACAGCCAGTAGTTTTCAGACTTGTCTAGAAACTGTTTCCCCCACTCTGACACCATAAGAAATTCTCCCATGTTGTCTTTGAAAAGTGCCATTGTTTTACCTTCCACATTTAAGTATGGTCCACCTAGAACTGAATTTTATAAATGATGTGAAGGAAGGATACAATCTCTTTTTTCTCCTGTATGGATCCACAATTATTCCAGCTTCATTTATCAAAATGACTGCTGTTTTCAGGCTATTCTCTATTGATATTTTTGTCATATATCCAGTACCCATATGTGCTAGCTGTGCTTCCAGAATCCGTATTGTGTTCCTAGTTAACTGGCCCACATAACTATGTGTCAACACCAAGCTGCCTTTATTGTATTGCAGCTTTATCATAAATTCTGAAATTTATGACCAGTACAGCAGCCCTCCTAGCTTTTACTAGTCCTGTGTAAAGTACAGAAGGCTTAGAATCAACTGTCAGTTCACACACACACACACACACACACACATTGCTGAATATGGTAGAACCTTCTAGGTCAGCTAGAAGGACAACTGGCACTTTTACTAGATAGTCTTGCACCCTGTGCATGAAGGGCACCCTGATTCCTGGCTATAGCAGTCTCTTTAGTCACATGGTGCAGTCTTATAGATCTCTACATCAAAGGTTTTACACATCTGTTTTTTAATATAATGTCAGTAGAACAGGTTAAAATATATAATTTTCATCTTCTTGGAGCTGGCATAAAATGTATGTGGATTTTATGTCCATTGTCTTTATATTCTGTAAGATGACTTTCATTCTCTCTTTAACACATTATTTTTGGTTATCAATATATTGGGAATATTTTCCATGTCACAAGATACGCTTCTGAAATGTCATGGTTCAACAGTAGTTTATCTGACCACCCATCTGCTGCAGGAATGTTGGGTGTTTCTAACAATTGTGTGACTTCATAGTATATATTACAACCTTCTGACATGTTGCTCTCAGGTTTGTGATCCTTCCCTTCTGGCAGGTAGGCAGCCTGGGAGTCCCGTTCCCTCCTGGCAACAAGGGGAAGCCGGACACACTCAGCATAGACCTGTAAGAGGAGTCAGGGTGCAGGGCGAAGTGCTGCCTACAGAGTTGGGCCAGACCCCAGGACGCACTTCCTTCTGCCCAGGGCACCATGTGCCGCCATCAGGAAACGTTTACGAGGTGTACAAAGCTCCGCATGAAGGGAAAGGGTGAGCATCAAACCCCCGGGCAGGGCTGCGGGGATGCCAGTGCGGGATGTAACCGATTAACACGCTAAGGGCCCTGATGATCAGACAGACAGCCGGCGAGGACAGGCAGGAACCAGGGCAGAGTCGGAAACTCTAGGCAAGAGCCAAAAATCTGTGCCGGAGAGAAAAGCACGGCAGCGGGAGTGAAGACGCTTCTGATGGGCTCCTGCGGGACCTCACGCGGCCGAGGGAGGAGCGCTGGGCATGAGGGCGAGTCCACAGCAGCCCGAGTGAGTCCCAGCAGCACATGGGGATGCAGGAGAGCAAGGAGAGGAAGAAGCACAGCAACAGCTGGAACGTGACTGACAATCTCCCCAAACCAAGTGTCAGACACCAAACCACAGGTCCAGGAAGCTCAGAGGACACCAAGGGGAGAAATGCTCACCTGCGCGTCTTTAAGCGTGCCAGTTTACGTCTCATCCTGGTACATTTACACGACTTCATTTTGCAGTAGACTTTTAGACTACTTGAAACGCAGCTGTTGAGTGTAACTTTAATTTTTGCACAATGTTTGGTCCATTCCCCCAAGAGTGGTCCGATCGTTCTCTGCTCTTCTTAATGTTAACCTTCATAAATCAACTTCTAGTACATGCTTATATCTGTTTCTGGATTCATTTATCCACCTAATTACACCCCTGTACCATGCTACTTCGATTTTACAATTCGCTAATGTATTTTACTACTAAATTAGATTAAGCAAAGCTTTTATTTTAACACCTCTTCTGACACTGTTTTCCCACTGTGACCAACTCTCTATTCATTTTTGGTCAAGTGGCTTCACAACTCTAGGCTTCAGTTATCTGTGTTTTTGCAACAGAAATATTAATAAAATAAAGTACCTGTCAGCTTCCTTTCAAGCCTAATATTCTTCTATTGTTCTTTGAATCTATTATATTTCTACCATGGAAAACATTTTTTTTAAATCTTTTGTCCCACTTGTCATGCAACAAGAGACATACCCACAGAACCTTTTAACTTAGTGGACTGGGACACATTCCATCCATCTCTCATGACCCAGTAACGTGAGGCTTTGCTTGCAGAGAAGCATCCACTTAAAGAGAAGAAGATGACGGATCCTGGGAAAACGCAGTTTTTCTGCCACTAAATACTTGACCTGTTGGTTTTGTATTTGAGATAGACATTTGAAAATGGGTTTTTAAAAGTTCTTTACTTTTGTCTAAAATACAACCAAATATTCAAAGTATTTCCTGTGAAAACACATGAGCAGATGTTAAGTAACCACTACATCTGGATACCAGTGACCGACAGTGATGTTTTGAATGGCTCGTTTGAAAGAAGGGACAATAAAAGTCCAAGCCCCTAGGGTTACCCCGAATGTAGGATCCCTCACCAGATTGAAATTTCTCTTTCTGGAAGTTGGAACACAGGCTACTCTCCTGTGAGAAGATGCAGACTTTAGATTTTTTCAGTATCTTGAAAGATGTGTTTGAATTAGGGACAAAAAGTCCCTGGAGCTTTGACAGGCATTTATCAGGATTAAAGTAATCCAAGCGGGTTTGATTCATGCTCACTAGTCTGGGCCCTGGGACTAAACTGCAGATGTCCAGGGGAAAAAAGACTCATTTTTCTTAGTTTATGTCCTCTTAAATTTACTGAAGAAATAACCTTAAAATAATTCCATCTTAAATGGAATTCAAATCCTGGGGCAGGGAATGGATACAATGTGGTGACCCTGGAGTTCATTACTCATCCGGCGTGATGAGGACACTGCCGCCTGGGGTCCAGGCTGTCCTCCCAGGCCGGCCACAGGCTCTTGGAAGGCCCGGCACCCACCCCGACGCTGCCCTTCACACATGTCTATGCGCTGCTCCGTCCGCTACTATAGTTGAACTATAAATCTCAAGCTGCTTTTTACGGAAACCGATGAGGAATGGAACGCATCTGCGGTTGATCCGAGGGGCCAGCAGTGCGGTGATGCTGAGGAGATGGCGAGACTTTAAGAATGTGAGACCCTATTATCCCACTTCCCATGGCACCTGACCTCTGCCTCCCTGGCTTCACTGTACCCATGGTCCTAGCAGGGCCCTTCATGACATCCTTCATGAGGTGCCCAGCCTGAGGCCATCTGCACCGAATCTCCTCCCTCTGCCCCCTTCTCCCTGGGTCTCAGCCCTGCCCTGTGCCCCCCGCCCACCCCACCTGCCCCTTCTTCGAGGCGTGGAGGCCCCGTACATCACTTGCTCTCTTAACTTCGATTTGGCATCTGTTGCCAGAGGACCCAGACAGACATCAAAAAAGATGTGAACTGAATAATGAATTTTTCTGAAGTGAAATCCTCTGTTTCAGTCACTTTTTCCTGAATTTATATTACTCATCAAACAATATAGAACTGCTCTCCAAGCAATTATAAGATACATTGTATGTCTTTTACTTCAGCAATTTTCTATTTCCAACTCTTGGATAAGGCATTAATCCAAAATATTTGGTCATTCTAATTAATGTTTTAAGATTTCACTTTGTTAGAGCAGCTTTAGGTTTTTAACAAAGTTGGGGGAAAGGTACAGAGATCCCCCACCCCCTGCGCCCTCACATGCACGGCCTCCCTGCCATCAGCATCCCCACCAGATGCCCCTGCTTCACCTGATGAACCTCCGCTGGACACGTCATCCCCACCCGGCATCCACAGTTCACATCAGGGTCCCTCGTGGTGTCCTATGTTCCCTGGGTTGGGACACACATGTAGCTTCACCGCCCTAAGCCCTCCATGCCCCACATAGTCGTCCTCCTCCCGGTCCCCCAACCACTGCCCTCACTGTCTCAGCTGTGCCCTTTCCCAGGTGCCCTGGAGTCAGAGTCACACAGCGCGTGGCCTTTTCAGACTGGCTGCTGTCGCTTAGCAATGTTGTTCACATGCCTCCACGTCATTCCACATCTCTTGGTTTATTTATCCATTCACCAACTGATGGACACCTGGGTTGCTCCCAAGATTTGTCATTTATTAATAAAGCTACTACTATAAATATCATGTGTGGCTTTTGTGTAGACAGAGGCTCAGCTCCTTTGGGTAAATACCAAAGAGCACAGGTGCCAGATCGCATGGTGAGGAATGTTGGGTTCTATAAGAAGCCACCGGGCTGCCTTCTGGAGGGGCTGCACCACCTGGCATTTCCACCAGCAAAGGATGCATTCCTGCTGCTCCATGTTCTTGGCAGCATTTGGAGTTGTCGTTGTTCCAGATTCGGGTCGTCCTAGTAGATGTGGGGCGCCCACTGTGTAAGTTTGCACGCACCCTCCCCCCCCAGCTGATGCATGATATGGAGAACGTTTCCATGTGCTTTCTAACCCATCTGTGTGTCTTCTTTGGTGAGCTGTCAAGGTTTTAGGCTATTTTTGAGTCAGGTTGCTTGTTTTCTTATTTTTGAGTTTTAAGAGTTCTTTGTATTTTGGGGATCATAGTCCTTCATCAGATGCACCCTTACAAGAAGTCTCCCCCAGTCTGTCACTTGTCTTTGGTTCCTCCTGATAATGGTCTTCACTGCACAAGTTTTTAATTTTAATGAAATCCAGCTTACCCATTATTTCATGGATTAGGCCTGTGGTCTTGTATCTAAAAAGTCATCTAGATTTCCTCTTATGTTATCTTCCAGGAGTTTAATAGTTTTGCATTTTATATTTAGTCTATGATCCACTTTGAGTTCATTTTTGTGACGGGTATGAGGTGTGGGCCTGGATTCATTTTCCTGCACGTGGATCCATTTGCTGAGGAGCCTGCCTCTGCTCCGCTGTCGAGCATCATGGATGCTATCTGTGGGGGTCTGTTTCTGGGCTCTCTGTTCTGTTCCTCTGAGCTCCCTGCATGTTCTCCCACCATCACCACTTGGTCCTGGTGACAGCAGCTTTACAGGAAGTCTTGAAGTTGGGTGGTGTCAGTCCAGCTTTGTTCTCCTTCCGTCTTGTGCTACCTGTTCTGGGCCCTTTCTCTCCATACAAACATTAGAATCAGTTTGTTGATTCCCATTAAATCAATTGCTGGGATTTTGATTGGGACTGTATGAATCTGTAGAGAAAGTCTATAGTTTTCTTTCCCTGAAATATCTTTGGTTTTGGTACTGGGGTAAAGCTGGCCTCACACAATGAATTAGGAAGTGTTCCCTGTGCATCTACCTGCAAAAGAGATTATAGTAATTTGGTATAATTTCTTCATTGATATTCTGGTACTTTAACTTCTAAACACATATTGCAATAACCTGGAATTACTTGCTTACCAACTGGAGAACCATTAAGTGACTCAACGTGTGCAGCCTGGATGGGCAGAGTGAAGCTAACACACAGGGCCCTGAGCTCAGGGTCCTGCTGGGGGATTGGAATAAGCCAGAGACGGCCGATGAAAAAGATTAAAACCCCACCCTTTTGTGTAAGTTTAATCTGAACCTTATTGTTCAAATTCTGTTAAATTTCTGACCTTGTATCCCTTAATTGTTTGAGAGGAGGTTCTAATACATTTAGAGAAACTCACTTTCTGTAGTGACATCTTGATCATCCGTCCCTCCTTTGAAGCTCTGAGAATCCCCTTATTGTTTAAGCCATTGTGATGGCCCACATTATTTGATGCTATTAATGATTTTGAATGTTGAATTCAAAGAATATTTGATCATGCTTTTGGAAAAGGAAACGCATGTGCTTTGGGATAGAATTTTTATTTCTCTTTTACATCTTTCTTCTTGGCTGAACTCACAACCTTTAAGGAATGATACTTGCATGCCTGTGGTTTCCCTAATGCAGTATTTTTCATATAAATCTGCATTAACCCACACATCACACTCCTCTAAAATGGGCTCTTCCAACCTTCCTGAACATGTGGCCACTGTCTCCACTTCACACTTTTCTAAATTGTGGTTCCGTTATTGAAACTGGGTGATGGTTGCTCCAAGACTCATGCATGTAAAACACATTTACCAGAAATAAACATTTCAGGGAACAGAAAGACTTCAACTCACTCTCTTTCCAGTATGTCTATACAAATTTCAGGCTCTGTCAGTTTTATAAGTAACATATTTCATTGCATAATATCTTCCAGATTTTCTTTTTCTTTAAACTTTTATGCACAGTTATTCCATGTCAACTTCTGTTTCCAAAACTCTATGCTAAGTTCATAATTCTTCCCTGGGCTCCCTCAGCATGCACAGGTGAACTGCAGAAGCAAATACTCCCTTGGCTTGTTTTGGTCAACAGCTCCTCAGAGGCTAGAACTGCACATGAACTGTTTCTGCATTTTGGCATTTTTCAATAAGATGAGTTATTTTTTTAGTCAGGAAGTCCTGGAGACATTCATATTTTTGATGTCGTTGTATTTAAGAAAAAATTTCTTATTTGAATAATCTCTAGAGTATGTAATGGGAAACAAGTAATTTTTAAAATATTGCTCACTTCACCATTTCTGTCATCTGAAAGCTTTGGTTTAAGGCGTCTAGAAAATGATTTCAGATTACCTCTTCAGTATTTGTATTTGACGTGATCACATGCCATGAAGGATCAGCTTGTGGGCATGGGTGGTGCTGGTGGGTATCAGGCATCAGCAAGCGTCATGTTGTTACAAAGTTGCCAGGTTTTATTCTTTTAAAAAAGGTAATTGATACTAATCCAATAATATTTTTTGAACACCTAGTATAGGCCTATCTCTGTTCTCCATCTGTATTTTCCCATATGCAGTTTATTGCAGTAATATATATTTCTTTACTGTTGACTACATTTATAATAAGGTACTATCATTTAGTGCTATCACATTTTTAATGCTGTCATTTGTGGATCAGCCCCAAGAGACTGATTTTTCAGGAAAGGAAAGAGTTTCATCCTCCATGAATCTGACTTTCACTTTGTCCATTGACATAGAAAATATCTACTCCGTGGTACAGGATGCCTTTCCACAGAACAGAAAGGTCACACCAGACAGGGTGGCACCAGGAATTCTCTGCCTGACGTAAACATAGCTGAAATGGTGTTGTTTCCACAAAGACTTCACTTAAATATGCTCCTTTTTCCCCTCAGAGGAAGCTAGAAAAACCACCAAGCTTCCAAACTGCATATGGGGAAATAAGGATGGAGAACAGACACATGCCCATAGTAGGTATTCAAAAAATATCACTGGATTAGCATCAGTTACCTTCTTTAAATTAAGTGCAGATGGAGAGGAAAAAAGAACACAAAGATTCAAAGCAGGGAGGAAAAGACTATTTCTAATCAAGCTGTCCTTTCTGGGACTGCCATAGACCTAGGCTCAGCAGAGGCTGGTGACAGAGGCAGATGGTAAAGAACTGGTGCTCAGATGTTGAAGACCCAGAGCCCAGAGCCTGAAGTGGTCCGTGCGGGGCTGCCAGCCATGCCTGCCGCCCATTCCACCTGCCAGCACTTCTCCGTCTGAGTCACCTCATTGCCTGTGAAACAGGAAAAGCATTTGCAGCAGCTGCCCTGAGGCCAACATTGATTTACGCATGCCAGCGGTATTTTGTTGCACACCTCGTATGTGCAGGGGTCATGTTAGCACTGGAACCAGAGTCTGCTCATGTTTCCTGGTAGCTCCCTGGCAGCTAGGTGTGGGTTAGTCTTAAATAGTTTGGAGGTCTTACGTGGTCTACATGTCCACTGAGTCACCCGTATGTTTCTGGTGCTGCTTAGAAGAGTAGAAGCCGGTAGGAACTGAAACGCATGCACGTCCAGGTTGACAGGTGTGTGGAGCTCAGACGGGGCCTGCATTCCCACCGTCCCTGACCCTGGGCGTGACCCCTGAGCCTCAAACTGGACACCAGGACAGAAAGGGACGTACTGAGGAGGCACAAGGCAATTCAAGAGTGTTGGACTCTCGCACCGCCTGTGAGCAGGCACATACTGCTCTCTATTCCTCAATACTTGCTTCTCATTTTCAAGGGTATTGGAATTAAGCAGCATTGAAAATGGTTGCTCGAGGCTGAATATACTTAGAAAGGGTCACGCTGTTTGCTGTCATCATCTCAGGAGGGTTCTTGCCTTTGTGTTGCTGCCCATCGATTTCCTTAGGCTGCGATTCTGCCTTGATGTCCCCACATTGGAAACTGAGGGAGGAACAGGTTCCTGCACAGGCGGCCAAGGGAATCGGCCTCTGGATTTCCAAGGAGCTCCTAGTGTTTTGTTAAAACTCACCAAAAACAATGTGCTTTCAGCAAAATGAGGAGTGAGTGTCGGATTCACAGTGTGTCTACGAGGTGGAGAACACGGGTCCCTTTTTGAAGGGTACTTTGAGCTGCAGTGCTGAAAGGGAGTCCCTGAGAAGAGGCTGATTCCAGAGATGCCATACTCTCTCCCCAAGGATCCTGCGCTGATAACCACAGGAACTGAGTCACCAGCCACACAGCAGGCCTGAAAGAGGCTTTGAAGGAATTTGACAGGAACCTCGACCCTGCATGTGCATCACGCTGAGGTCATGGCAAGCGACCTAAGGCAGGAGCGTGAGTTGGCCCAAGGCCGAGGGCCATTCCAGCAGGAGGCAGCGGCTGCAGGCCGCCGGAGAGCCCACCAGGGCGAGCGAGGCATCTGCGGGCTACCAGGCCTCAGGATCCAGCGTCCTGTGCCTGCACCACGTGACACACACAGCATTGATTCCAGGTCGCCCGGGGGGCATCGTGAGCCAAGCCGAGCATGCTGGACAGAACCCCGCCTGCTGCAAATCTTTGCCCTGCCAGAGAGTGTTTCCACATCTGTGCCCGTCACTCCCCAGAACACTACTTTCAAGCCATGTCAGTGTAACCAAGCCACTGCCATCCAGGCAGCCGTCTCCTGGGATGCCCAGTGTCCAGGTCGATTCACGGATCAAGTTACAGCTCCCTGTGAGTTGTGACATCCTATACCATTAAACCAACATGAAAAGCACCACGTTTAGGGACTGGTTCTTTTGGGCCCCCAGAACTAGTTACAGAAATTATTTTAAGACATGGGAGCTTTGACCAGCTCGTGTTCTTGACTCTGCATTATGAGGCACTAACATCAAATGTTATAAAACCAGGGGGCTGAGCTTGTATTTAACACACCCACCTTCACACATAGACTGTCAATAGTTAAGCAAGTTGCTTATAAACTGAAAATATTTTGCTGACAACCTGGAGTGCTCGTGAAGATGAAGTCCCAGGAAACCTAAGAACCTGGACAAAACTCACACACATTCTGTGCAGTGAGAGAAGTCAGCCCAGCAAAGGGTGTGTGCACTGAATGATCCCACTTTCAGGAGTCAGAGAGAAGACAGCCAGTGACGGGCCAAGGTGGGCACAGGACGCTGGGAAGGGACCTCCCACAGGGCTGGGCACACTCCATGCCCTATCTGGCCGAGTATGGGGCACCTTGAATCATGATACACATCAGCTTAACCTTGGAAACCAGCAGGACAGAGGTGGCACGTCCCCCACGCGGGCAGGGCTGCCACAGGGATCGGCACGCGCTCCTCGGAGAGCTACCATTTCCATGTCAAGTGCAGTGAAGCCTGTGCTCACACGGCAGAGGCGTGAGGGGCCAGCCCAACCCAAGACACTGGCAAATGGTGCATTCATTTTTCCAGAGAGCTGGGGAAACCCTTTTGACCAGGACACCTAGTTGCTGGGGAGGCAGGGTGGCCCATTTGGAGCCATGGCTGCAAGCATCTCTCCAAAACCCAGCCCCAGCAGGACAGTGCCACCCACGCCATCCCAAAGTTATCATGACCCCATTGTGTTGGGCTTTTGTAAGTACCTTTCTTTGTGGACACATGTCCATGGGGACAAGCAAAGAGCTACATGGGATAACAGCTTTATTAAAAAGTGCACATTTGAGAAGTGATGAAAAACAGAAATTTCAGTGGGAAACATAGACAGATGATGAAATCACATTCCAAAGCAGGCTTGTCCACATGAATGGCTGTTAGAGCAGCTTGCATTGATGGAGGAGCTGGGCCACAGCTGGGCGCTCAGCCCACACCACCACTGCTCTGGGCAGCCTCAGAAGGTACCACGGATACTCGGCATCTTGGATCTCTTGGTTCCCTACCTGGGGATGCCAGCCCAGAGCAGCTTCAGCCCAGTAACGAAGCATGGGGGTCACGGGGAGCTCCTCACAGCCCCGGGTGGGACGTGCAGCCCTGGTGAACACAGTGGCTATGGAAGTGTCTGGGATTGACTGAGAGAGCCTGGCTGCCTCTCTGCTGAATTCCTCACCTTCACCCTTGATGGTTGGTGCATTGTGAACTCAGAAGACTATGGGACCTGTCTGCCCCAAAGGGCCCTGGGCTGCAGACAAGCTGGGCACCTGCCGCCATGCCTTACAGGAGAGCCGCTGTCTCTGGTCGGGCCTCTCAGCTTCCGGTCCTGCTCCCACATCGCTATTGCATCTCTGGGAAATTCCCCAAAGCCTCAGTTCTCATACGTGTAAACTGGGAAAGACTAGTGGGAGGCAGGTCTTCCCAAGGGTGCTGGTGCGACCGGACTGGCCTTCATTTCCCACTACAAGCATTTTATAGATAAAGGCACATATGTTTTTCAGGACAAGATAGGTGATTAATAAAGTCCACAGATGCGCTGTCGGCCTCCAACCCCTGTGGGTGAGGACGTGAAGGGACCTCCTTGGCATCCAGTGTGTGCCATTTTGACGCTGGTCTGTGACAGGCAGCCGTACCTGTGCTCACCTGGCATTTGCTGCTCTCCCACCAAGTATTCACTCGGAATATTTCACATGTAAAGTGAAATCCCTCTCCTAAAGCAGACTCTACTGCCCACAGAAGATGGACCGCCATATGGGGCAGTCCCCTCATTAAGGGTCAGTTGGCTCCTTTCTCTCTGACCCCTCTGCCCCCAGGAGCTTCTGTGAATCAGTCATGTGGATTTTTTATCCTTCTTGAGGGAAAGTCAGTCTTGGTGGATTCAGGAAAAATACACAAACAAAACTTTTGGGCAATCTGAGGCAAAGCGAAAGACTACACAATTCTCCGATTCTGTGGAAATCCAGTGACGGGCCAGGGTGATCACTTCACCCTATTGGCGTTCAGATCTAAAGGCCAGGCGGGAAATGGTGCACGGGGCTGGGGCAGCATGAGAGGACGTCTCGAGGCCAGTGAGGGGTGAGCACAGCAGCAGGCTTACTGCTCGGGGCCACTTGATGCCCAGTGGCCGAATGCACAGTCACTACAGGGTATTGCCTACTTTCTGTGGAAAAGCCAACTTAGAGTTTAGTTGATCAAACAACACTGGTGCATAAGGAACAATGTGGGAAAATGAATCAAAGAGCTGAAATGTATGATAAAAGCTCTGTCCACTTAGAAGCTCAGGGAAAACAAATGTAACTTCTGTCAGGCTGTAGTGATCTTGAAGAGCAGGGCAAGATTGTTGTTTTGGAGAAACTATGGAAACACATCTCAGTGTTTGTGTTTAGCATGTGGCCAGCATCTCAGACAAAGCAAACAAGGGTTACAGACTCGCTTTCCAGCTGTGGCGTGTGAACAGATGAGGGTTTTCGCCAGGTCACAGCCTCACCCCTCCCTGAGACGGTGTTTGCATGCGAAGGAACACTGGGAGTTCAGCCAAGGCCCCCGATCCCCACCATGGGATGCAGGCAGGCTGCACACAGCCTCCAGCCTGCAACACAAGTGATCAAGAGGAGATAAAACAGCTTTCCAACGGGGCAGTTTGCTCCCTGCCCCGAAGGTGAATGTGCCAGGCTTACTCAGGACAGACCCAGGAAGGTGGCTGCAGGCACTGGAATGCAGCGAGCCTCTGCTCAGGGAGTTTCTATGTGGTTCTATAAAATGTGAATAGGCTGCCAAGTTCTTTGAGAAAAAGATAGACATTGGACCAGTTCTAGCTCATGTAAGAATTAGTGTCTGAGACAGATGCATCTGCAGACTTACTGTTCAGCCTGAGCTCTCAGGAGCATTACAGGGACAAGCTCCACAATAGGAAGCCCAGGTGACAGCTAAGGGCTCATGCGCCCCAGTCTCCAGCCTGCTCTGCAGCCCTCCAGCTGGCCCGACTGCATCCTGACTCATGTGTCCAGTGTGACCTTCAGGCTGTAAGTGGTAGAAAGTGCAAAACCTAAAAAGGTCATGGCAGAGCTGTGGTGTCATCCCTGGTTGAGGGAGCAGACACAGCAAGGCCAAAGGGCACAGGGCACGCTGCCCAGGGGACGGGCATGTGCCGTCGGGTGTAATGGGAAGGTGAGTGGAGAATCAGAAGATGCAGCTGCAGTGTGCGCAAACCAGGCCGCACACAGCCCACTGGTCACAGCGAGCTCTCGATCAGGGTTCTCGTGGGGACAGGCAGCTCCCTGGATGTGGGCAGGGGTGGTATCGTGGGGCCTTTCTTAAGGACAGAGCCCTCCTACCCTTGTAGGGCCAGGTGCGATCCCAGTGGGGGGGGCTAGGAGCACTGGGACAGGTGGTGCTGGGCCCGGGAGAGCTTTCGTACCTGAGAGACTTTGTGGAGGCATTTGACAGGATGAGCCAGCTCTGGGCAGGCGGGCAGGTAGGCAGCTGTGCGTCCCCGGCCTGCACTGTTGAGTAGATGATGGTGCCAAAGGCTTGACAGCAAATACTAGAACTCACAAGACAGGTTTATACATGTGGGAGTTCAGTTTGTGGTGCCTCTGAGGGTCCCGTTAAGTGTGTGGTTCTAGGTGGCGGGTGAGGTCAGCAGGGGAGGGAGGACCCTGCGAATCGGCGGTCAGCAGGGAGAGAGCACCGGCCAGAGACGCTCCAGCACCTATGACTAAGAAGAGGAGCAAAAGGTGACAAGACCCTCAGGAGAGTGGGCCCAGAAGGCAATGGAAGAGGGAGTTTTTAAGATGGTGCAACCAACAGTCTCCATCAGGCTGACACGCTGGTGGAGAGGAGACGGTCCCACCCTCAGGCCTACAGGCAGGGGGTGGAGACCCGGGGAGGCCTGTGAGTGAGAAGAGGTCAGCCTGGAGCCAGGTATGGGGCAGGGTGGGCGACCCTGAGGCCTGGGGGTCCAAGAACATGGAACCAGTTTCTTCTCTCTTAACCAAACCCTGTTTCTGTTAGGGTCATCCAGTGACCAGGTTTAAAAAATTTAGGGTGGAGCCAAGATGGCGGAATGAGTAGAGCAGCGGAAATCTCCTCCCAAAACCACATATATCTATGAAAATATAACAAAGACAACTCTTCCTGGAATAAAGACCAGAGGACACAGGACAACATCCAGACCACATCCACACCTGCGAGAACCCAGCACCTCACAAAGGAGGTAAGATACAAACCCTCGCGGGTCCCGAGCGCCCCTCTCCCAGCTCCTGGCGGGAGGAGAGGAGTCGGAGCAGAGAGGGAGAGGGAGCCCAGGACTGCTGAACACCCAGCCCCAGCCATCCGCACTGGAGCACAGACACAGTGCATGTGCGGGGCCCTGGATACTAGGGAAACAGGGCAGCAAGAACGGGGAGTGGGTCCCGGAGGCCGGCTCCTGGGGACAAAAGAAAAGCGACTGGACACCTTTTTGTTGTTGTTGTTGTTGTTGTTTTATTGTGGTGAGTGCTTTTTGGAAGTCTTAAAAGGGACCCTAATACTAGGGAAACAGGGCAGCAAGTGCAGTGAGCAGGTGCCCGAGGCTGGCGTCGGAGAATAAAGAAAAACGAGTGGCCATTTTTTTTTTTTTGTGGTCGTTTCGTTTTGGCAGGTGCTTTTTGGAAGTCTTAAAGGGGCAGGGTGGGACACTTAGTCCAGAGGCAGGGAATCCAGGGATCTCTGGGCACTCTAATCCCCTGGGCTACAGGGAACACGGAGGCCCCTTATGGAGATAAATAGCCTCCCGGCCGCTCGCCCTCCAATGGGGCTCCACCATTTTGAAGCAGCAGCCCGAGCCAGGCAACGCCCATGGCAACAGCGGAGATAAACTCCATAGCAGCCAGGCAGGAAGCAGAAGCCCCGTCTGCACGCAGCTACCCAGCACAAGCCACTAGAAGTCACTGTTCTCCCAGGAGAGGAAGGCCACAAACCAACAAGAAGGGAAGTTCTTCCAGCTGTCACTCGTACCAGCTCTGCAAACTATTCCTATCACCATGAAAAGACAAAATTACAGGCAAACCAAGATCACAGAGACACCAGAGAAGGAGACAGACCTAACCAGTCTTCCTGACAAAGAATTCAAAATAAAAATCATAAACATGCTGACAGAGGTGCAGAGAAATATGCAAGAGAAATGGGATGAAGTCTGGAGGGAGATCACAGATGCCAGAAAGGAGATCACAGAAATGAAACAAACTCTGGAAGGATTTATAAGCAGAATGGATAAGATGCAAGAGGCCATTGGTGGAATTGAAACCAGAGAACAGGAACGCATAGAAGCTGACATAGAGAGAGATAAAAGGATCTCCAGGAATGAAACAATATTAAGAGAACTGTGTGACCAATCCAAAAGGAACAATATCCATATTATAGGGGTACCAGAGGAAGAAGAGAGAGGAAAAGGGATGGAAAGTATCTTGGAAGAAATAATTGCTGAAAACTTGCCCAAACTGGGGGAGGAAATAATCGAACAGACCACAGAAATACACAGAACTCCCAACAGAAAGGATCCAAGGAGGACAACACCAAGACACATAATAATTAAAATGGCAAAGATCAAGGACAAGGAAAGAGTTTTAAAGGCAGCTAGAGAGAAAAAGGTCACCTATAAAGGAAAACCCATCAGGCTAACATCAGACTTCTCGACAGAAACCCTACAGGCCAGAAGAGAATGGCATGATATATTTAATGCAATGAAACAGAAGGGCCCTGAACCAAGGATACTGTATCCAGCACAACTATCATTTAAATATGATGGTGGGGTTAAACAATTCCCAGACAAGCAAAATCTGAGGGAATTTGCTTCCCACAAACCACCTCTACAGGGCATCCTACAGGGACTGCTCTAGATGGGAGCACTCCTAGAAAGAGCACAGAACAAAACACACAACATATGAAAAATGGAGGAGGAGGAATAAGAAGGGAGAGAAGAAAAGAATCTCCAGACAGTGTATATAACAGCTCAATAAGCGAGCTAAGTTAGGCAGTAAGATACTAAAGAGGCTAACCTTGAACCTTTGGTAACCATGAATTTAAAGCCTGCAATGGCAATAAGTACATATCTCTCAATAGTCACCCTAAATGTAAATGGACTGAATGCACCAATCAAAAGACACAGAGTAATGGAATGGATAAAAAAGCAAAACCCATCTATATGCTGCTTACAGAAACTCACCTCAAACTCAAAGACATGCACAGACTAAAAGTCAAGGGATGGAAAAGCATATTTCAGGCAAACAACAGCGAGAAGAAAGCAGGGGTTGCAGTACTAGTATCAGACAAACTAGACTTTCAAACAAAGAAAGGAACAAGAGATAAAGAAGGACACTACATAATGATAAAGGGCTCAGTCCAACAAGAGGATATAACCATTCTAAATATATATGCACCCAATACAGGAGCACCAGCATATGTGAAACAAATACTAACAGAACTAAAGAGGGAAATAGACTGCAATGCATTCATTTTAGGAGACTTCAACACACCACTCACCCCAAAGGATAGATCCACCAGGCAGAAAATAAGTAAGGACACAGAGGCACTGAACAACACACTAGAACAGATGGACCTAATAGACATCTATAGAACTCTACATCCAAAAGCAACAGGATATACATTCTTCTCAAGTGCACATGGAACATTCTCCAGAATAGACCACATACTAGGCCACAAAAAGAGCCTCAGTAAATTCCAAAATATTGAAATTCTACCAACCAATTTTTCAGACCACAAAGGTATAAAACTAGAAATAAATTCTACAAAGAAAACAAAAAGGCTCACAAACACATGGAGGCTTAACAACATGCTCCTAAATAATCAATGGGTCAATGAACAAATTAAAATAGAGATCAAGGAATATATAGAAACAAATGACAACAACAACACTAAGCCCCAACTTCTGTGGGACGCAGCGAAAGCAGTCCTAAGAGGAAAGTATATAGCGATCCAGGCACACTTGAAGAAGGAAGAACAATCCCAAATGAATAGTCTAACATCACAATTACCGAAATTGGAAAAAGAAGAACAAATGAGGCCTAAAGTCAGCAGAAGGAGGGACATAATAAAGATCAGAGAAGAAATAAACAAAATTGAGAAGAATAAAACAATAGCAAAAATCAATGAAACCAAGAGCTGGTTCTTTGAGAAAATAAACAAAATAGATAAGCCTCTAGCCAAACTTATAAGAGAAAAAGAGAATCAACACAAATCAACAGCATCAGAAATGAGAACGGAAAAATCACGACAGACTCCACAGAAATACAAAGAATTATTAAAGACTACTATGAAAACCTATATGCCAACAAGTTGGAAAACCTAGAAGAAATGGACAACTTCCTAGAAAAATACAACCTTCCAAGACTGACCAAGGAAGAAACACAAAAGTTAAACAAACCAATTACGAGCAAAGAAATTGAAACAGTAATCAAAAAACTACCCAAGAACAAACCCCCGGGCCGGACGGATTTACCTTGGAATTTTATCAGACACACAGAGAAGACATAATACCCATTCTCCTTAAAGTTTTCCAAAAAATAGAAGAGGAGGGAATACTCACAAACTCATTCTATGAAGCCAACATCACCCTAATACCAAAACCAGGCAAAGATCCCACCAAAAGAAAATTACAGACCAATATCCCTGATGAATGTAGATGCAAAAATACTTAATAAAATATTAACAAACCGAATTCAAAAGTATATCAAAAGGATCATACACCATGACCAAGTGGGATTCATCCCAGGGATGCAAGGATGTTACAACATTCGAAAGTCCATCACCATCATCCACCACATCAATGAAAAGAAAGACAAAAACCACATGATCATTTCCATAGATGTTGAAAAAGCATTTGACAAAACTCAACATCCATTCATGATAGATACTCTCAGCAAAATGGGAATACAGGGCAAGTACCTCAACATAATAAAGGCCATATATCATAAACCCACAGCCAACATTATACTGAACAGCGAGAAGCTGAAAGCTTTTCCTCTGAGATCAGGAACTAGACAGGGATACCCACTCTCCCCACTGCTATTTAACATAGTACTGGAGGTCCTAGCCATGGCAATCAGACAAAACAAAGAAATACAAGGAATCCAGATTGTTAAAGAAGAAGTTAAACTGTCACTATTTGCAGATGACATAATATTGTACATAAAAAACCCTACAGACTCCACCCCAAAAACTACTAGAACTGACATCAGAATACAGCAAAGTTGCAGGATACAAAATTAACACACAGAAATCTGTAGCTTTCCTATACACTAACAATGAACCAATAAAAAGAGAAATCAGGAAAACAATTCCATTCACAATTGCATCAAAAAGAATAAAATGCCTAGGAATAAACATAACCAAAGAAGTGAATGACCTATACTCTGAAAACTACAAGTCACTCTTAAGAGAAATTAAAGGGGACACTAACAAATGGAAACTCATCCCATGCTCGTGGCTAGGAAGAATCAATATTGTCAAAATGGCCATCCTGCCCAAAGCAATATACAGATTTGATGCAATCCCTATGAAACTACCAGCAACATTCTTCAATGAACTGGAACAAATAATTCAAAAATTCATATGGAAACACAGAAGTCCCCGAATAGCCAAAGCAATCCTGAGAAAGAAGAATAAAGTAGGGGGGATCTCACTCCCCAACTTCAAGCTCTACTATAAAGCCATAGTAAACAAGACAATTTGGTGCTGGCACAAGAACAGAGCCACAGACCAGTGGAACAGACTAGAGACTCCAGACATTAACCCAAACATATATGGTCAATTAATATTTGATAAAGGAGCCATGGACATACAATGGCGAAATGACAGTCTCTTCAACAGATGGTGCTGGCAAAACTGGACAGCTACATGTAGGAGAATGAAACTGGACCATTGTCTAACCCCATATGCAAAAGCAAATTCAAAATGGATCAAAAACCTGAATGTAAGTCATGAAACCATTAAACTCATGGAAAAAAACATAGGCAAAAACCTCTTAGACATAAACATGAGTGACCTCTTCTTGAACATATCTCCCCGGGCAAGGAAAACAACAGCAAAAATGAACAAGTGGGACTATATTAAGCTGAAAAGCTTCTGTACAGCAAAAGACACCATCAACAGAACAAAAAGGAACCCTACAGTATGGGAGAATATATTTGTAAATGACAGATCCAATAAAGGCTTGACATCCAAAATATATAAAGAGCTCACATGCCTCAACAAACAAAAATCAAATAATCCAATTAAAAAATGGGCAGAGGAACTGAACAGACAGTTCTCCAAAAAAGAAATACAGATGGCCAACAGACACATGAAAAGATGCTCCACATCACTAATTATTAGAGAAATGCAAATTAAAATTACAATGAGGTATCACCTCACACCAGTAAGGATGGCTGCCATCCAAAAGACAAACAACAAATGTTGGTGAGGCTGTGGAGAAAGGGGAACCCTCCTACACTGCTGGTGGGAATGTAAATTAGTTCAACCATTGTGGAAAGCAGTATGGAGGTACATCAAAATGCTCAAAACAGACTTACCATTTGACCCAGGAATTCCACTCCTAGGAATTTACCCTATGAACGCAGCAATCAAGTTTGAGAAAGACAGGTGCACCCCTATGTTTATTGCAGCACTATTTACAATAGCCAAGAATTGGAAGCAACCTAAATGTCCATGGGTAGATGTATGGATAAAGAGGATGTGGTACATATACACAATGGAATACTACTCAGCCATAAGAAGAGGGCAAATCCTACCATTTGCAGCAACATGGATGGACCTGGAGGGTATTATGTTCAGTGAAATAAGCCAAGCAGAGAAAGAGAAATACCAAATCATTTCACTCATCTGTGGAGTATAAGAACAAAGGAAAAACTGAAGGGACAAAACAGCAGCGGAATCACAGAACCGAAAAATGGACTAACAGGTAACAAAGGGAAAGGGCCTGGGGAGGATGGGTTGGAAGGGAGGGATAAGGAGGGAGAGAAGAAGAGGGGTATTAAGATTAGCATGCATAGGGGCGTGGGAGAAAGGGGAGGGCTGTAAAACACAGAGAAGACAAGTAGTGATTCTACAACATTTTGCTATGCTGATGGACAGTGACTGTTACAGGGTTTATAGGGGGGACCTGGTATAGGGGAGAGCCTAGTAAACATAATATTCTTCATGTAAGTGTAGATTAAATATAACAAAGAAAAAAGAATGAAAGAGAAGGGGGATTACTCCCTGATAGGATAAAACTAACTGTAAATCAATGATGAATGCATGCTTTAAATATCCTTAATTTTGATCACTTAAAGGGTGTGCGATGATCGGCTATGGAGGTACACTTTTCTGATAATATTCCTTTCTCTTAAAAAAAAAAAGCAGTTCCTGTGTGGTGACCTCCAATGAATTCTACACAATGGTATAAAGGGCATATCAAAGTGTGGGCAAAGGGTCTGTTTGTGTTTATGCAGAGGATCAAAGCCTAATTTGGCTACCCAGAAAATGAACTAAGATACGATATGAAGAAGAACTTCCAACATCAGCACTCTCTGGAAGAGTCATACCAGAAGATGATCATCAAAAAACCTCAACAAAGATCCAGGCGATGCTGCTGTTGTAGCTGCATTCATCCCACTGGTTCCTGGACTTGCCATTGGAATCAAGAAGGAGATATCTAAGCTGGCCTGTGCATACAGTAAAACAACAAATTTGACTGGATCTATACTGTTGGAACTCAACCAAGAATTAGGAGAAGTGCAAGTTGTAGCACTCCAAAATCTTACAACTACAGACTATCTACTGTTAAAAGAACATATGGGATGTGAACAGTCCCCAGGAATGGGTTGTTTTAATTTGCCTGATTTCTCTCAGACTGTTCAAGTACAGTTGGACAATATCCATTATATCATAGACAAATTTCACAGATTCCTAGGGTGCCTAACTGGTTTTCTTGGCTTCACTGGAGATGGCTGGTAATTATAGATCTGCTTTGGTTATGTAACTGTATTCCTATTATGTTAATGTGTGTGCGCAATTTAATTAGTAGTTTAAAACCTATACATGCTCAAGTTACTCTACAAGAAGATATGTCAAAGAAATAATCAATCTTCCCATGTTTTCTTCCGTCTGCTACCTCTATAGCTTTTCTTCTTCCTTCCTAATTACAACCCTTAAATAGAATTCGTGACTCATATCAAATTCACCGAGTATCATAATTTCTCCAAGTGGTAAAGATACCTCAAGACAAATGCTGGGCATAGAAGCCACAGGGCATAAATCTTCAAAGAAGTAAAAAGCTAACCTTTTCAAACAATATGGCTTCTCTCTCACTTACCAACTTTACATCTCCCTGTATGGCCCCGGAAGATGACTGGTTAGCCAGAGACGGGTAAGATTCCTCAAGGGAGGAACAACCTAAGACAGGCACAGTCGCAGGGGGGCCATCAGGTGAGAAATTGGGGATCAAGAGTGGTGAGGCTTAGAACCTCACACCCCCACCCCAAGTTTTGAGAGAAATCTTCTGCATCGTGGATGTTTTAATGCCCTTGTCTAGCTTAGATTAACACATAGTCTACAGGCACACACCTGATCATCTACATTTGCTCTCTTACAACACTAAGCTATGTTTTCTATCTTTATCTTGCATCTACCTACCACTTCAGCATTTTATTAAAAAAATAATAATAATAATAATAATAATAAAGGGAGAAATGTGGGATTCACATATAAATCAAGTATAAAACTCAAATGAATATTCATATTTGACCTGATTGTTTATAGTTCATAATGAGTGATCAAAACCAAAAGTTTTTGTGATGACTGCCCTTGTACTGTTCACCATGTAGGAACTTATTCACTATGTAAGAATTTGTTCTCCATGTAAGAACTTGTTCATTATGCTTCAGAAGATCAGAGACTGATGAGAATTAGGCTTGGGGTGGATTAATGATTGTGCATTAAGCATTGACTCCCCTATACAGAATTTTATTGTTGTTAACAACCATTTGATCAATAAATATGAGAGATGCCCTCTCAAAAAAAAAAAATGAAAATTTAAATGGGCCTAGAAAACCAAAGTTCTGAGGTTCTCTTGCCACTAAGTGTGCGATTTGGGCCACTTTGGGCCTGTGATGCGGGAGGACTTGCCTCTTGGGAAGCTGTTTCTCCCGAGCTGACTCCGGCCTCCCTCGCTCTCCTTTCTGCCTCTACCTGGGAGGGGCCTGCAAGCCCTGGGGTGGGGGGGCAGGAAGGAGCGTGAGGGGTACAGCCTGTCACCTGCCTTCAATGCACATGGGGCGTGGAGGCCAACGGAACACTGCCCAACATGCTCAGCACCCAGGCTGCTGGCGCTGAAGGCTGCATGGCGGCCGGGAGAGAGCCCAAGGCCAGGGCTTTGGTCCAAAAGCTGAGTGAGGCAGGGGCAGTGGGGACAGGCGCCCTTTCTGGACCACCTTCTCCTCGGCAGTAGCCTGTTCGTAGCCATTTTCCAGGCAGATGGCCTCCTGCACCCCTTCTGCTTCACATGCTTTGAAGGACAAAGATGGTTTCAATAGTTACTACTCTAGTTTTAAAGGTAGCCTGGAAAGATGACCTTCAATTGTGTTTTGTTTTTTTACTTAAATGGATAAACATGTTAAATTCATATAGTTTTAGAAATCATCCTATTCTTTCATTCACAACTGAATCTAAAGCTAATTTCTATTAAAAACATATTTTCTTTTCCACTTTCCCTTCCTACCACCCACCCAAAAATGAACGGGTGAATTTGAGTATCTCGAGGAATGTGGACATATGTATCAGCTAGATTCTTTGGAAATAATTTAGGACTGAGTAATTTATATTGCATTATGTAAGATCAGACAATAAAAGTAATATTAATATTTAGAGATTTTTGTGTTTCATTGGACATGTGTTTAAAAGTGAACAAAAAGTTTGAGTAACTATACATATTTACATGCATGTATTCTTTTCTGTGCATACCATACAAGCAAATAAAATATATTTTTCACATTGTTTAAAACTGAAAGTATTTATAAATTCATTTCTTTAATTTAACAGATAAAAGCCTATCCAGTCACATGGTGTGTTTGGGATTCAGACAGTATGATGTAAAGCATATCGCTTTTAATGCTTCCTGAAGAACATTACAGGAAAATCATGCAGATGAGGCATATTTTTCTTGTTAGCAAACTGCAAGAGGATTTTGGAAGTATAAGCAAAGAGAAACAGACTTTAAAGCCAGGGGGAAAAGCCCTGAGGCTGCCTTACCTGTGTCCTGCTGGAAAGAAGCTTCTTTCCCAGAATAAATTCATTACTGCCCTAATGCTAAGGCTCTTCATAGTTATGCCTCATAAAACAGACAGTTGGTATTGAGTGTGCCCATTTACCAGGAAGAAAAAAAAGACCAACAAAGACCAAAAAAAGATCTCACTGAATTAAACTTTACAAAAATATGAGCACTGAAGACCCTTAGTCTCTAGCCAATTGATTGTAGACCAGAGTAGTGAAGAGCCTCAGAAATGTCTAATTCAGCCGAAAGTTGCCAAAATCCTTTCTGTAGCCTCCACTCCAGTGAGCATGGGTGGCCACTTCAGCACTGTACCTCGCTTGTGGTGCACTAGCTCTGGGGAATGGCAGTCTACCCACTTTGCCCAGAGCCGGTGGGGGCACAGTGGAATGCTCCCTGTCCCCCCAGTGTTAGCGAAGACCACAGCCCATGGCGGAGGACAGGTTCCAAGAGGCGGCAGCTCACAAGCCCCAGCATCTGGCGCTGCACCATCCCCCAGGAGCAGCTGTCTTGCAGATGCTGTGGACACAGGTCACTGATCTTCTGCGCCTCCACCCTGAGCCCTCAGCAAGCATGCACGCGCCGTCCCACTACTCAGGCCCAGAACCACGAGGGAGACCAAGGCTGGCCGTCCAGTGATTCCCACCCCACCTGGCCCACCATACAGCTTCCTTTACCTGCCCAGGAGGGGATACCACCTGCATTTCTACCCTGTCCTGAAGCCAGGGACAGTGGGCTTCGTATGTGTGTTTTGGAGGGGGCAGTCAGGAGTGCTCTGGGGTGGCTGGCAGGTGCAGGTGAGCCCCGACGGCCCATTCCCTGGAGGGTGTCTACACGCTGGGGGCAGAGGAAGGAGGATCCACCCCCCTGGCATTCTGGTTCTGGGAAGGTGGGAAAGGCGAGCTCCAGGGAGCCTGTGTGCCAGCCAGCCAGGCCGGAGGAGCAAGGAGCAGCTGGCACAGAGAGCCACAACATGGGCAGCACAGATGAAGATCAATTAAGCACCTACATATTGTAAATCCTTGGACAGCCTCTAAAAGGTTTTAAATATGTATAAATAATAAGACAATGAAAGAGATCAAACAGCATTAAAAAGTGCTCAGTTTACATAATGGAAGGCAAAAAGGGCAAGAAAAAGAAACAAAGAATAAATAGAATAGACAGAAAACAGTGAGCAAGATAGATTCAATTACATCAGTAATAATCTTGAATGTGAATGTTCCCAGCGTATCAGTTAAAAGACAAAGGTTGTCAGATTGGACAAATCAGGAAATACCCAGCTATATGCTCTTTATAAGAAATTTTATGTTCAAAGACAGAGATAAATGAAAAGGATGGAGAAACACCACGTGAACACCAGCCAGAGAGGCAGAGTAGCCACCTTGATGTGGAAGTGGACGTGAGGACAGGGCACACACCCGGGATAAGCTGCCTGATGATAAAGGAACCGGTTTCCCTGGAGACGTTACAGCCCTGAATATGTACACGCCTAACAGAAACGCAGCGCTTACAGGCGCAATGGGCAAACCTATAATCACAGCTGCACCCGTCAGCGCTCCTCTCTTAGTCATGGCTGAGACAGAAGCGAAATCAGTATGTACACAGGTGATACAGACACCATTCTAAGTCCAACCCAGCTAACATTTCTAGAACACCCCCAAGAGGCTGTGACTGGGACTCCAGAAACGGCAAGTTCACAGGACACAAAGAAGCTGAGGAGCTGTCAAGTTACATGGCAATGGATCGCATGGTGCTGTCCGTCCTGGGCCCCGGACAGGAAAGGGCCACGGTGGAGGGCTGCAGGGTAAGAGCCGTCTGCACTTTGTTAGCCCAATGTGGGTTTCTTAGTTTGATTGTTGTATCATGGATAAGAGTTTAGCATCAAGGGAAGCTGGGTGAAGGGCACAGGGGACTCTGTATTATCTTTGCCATTCTTCTGTAAGCCCCAAATTACTTCAAAATAACATGTAGACACAGACATATGCATATGCATGTGCCCATGTGAGGATATGCATATGTACTCACATGTACATATGCATACACAGGTTTTCCCGCTACCTGAAAGTAGAGGGCTCCTGTGAAAGCCCTCATGAGCCAAAATACAAAGAAGCAATTACCATTCATTTCTATGGAAAACTTTCTGAGCTGTTCCAGACCCAAAAAAGCCACCTCTCCCAGGCTTTTCTAATACTGTAGGCCATGTGTTGCTAACAGATGCCCAGATCAGTTGAGGTGAAGCCCTGGTGCCCACAGACACAGTTCAGAACCCAGGCAGTGCGATGCTGAGACGCTGAGACAGGAAGGAGCCTGGCGTGTGGTGTCTGTCAGGGCTCCGTGCAAAACCGACGCTGAGCCCTGGTTTTGATTTTCACCTTTCTTTGTGAAAGTGAAAATCCTCTTCCGATTTCTTTGGTTAATGACACAGTACTAAATGTTGGTCTTCTGTAAAAGGAAGTGGCTTAATGTGGGCTTTCAAAATGCAAGGAAACCTGTATATGCATACATTCATGTGTGGACATATAGGGAAGTATGTGTATAATGTAAAAAGTACTTATTTGCTATAGAATGTAAAATTGGGCGGAGAAACTGAAATAAGATTGTTTTGATAATCAAAGCATTTTACTGAAATTTTCTTGTTTTAACAGCAGAAGATAGGTACTAAACAGAGTTGACAGCTTTAATGAGGAAAAAATCAAATTTATACCCCAGGAGTTGAGATTCAATCAAATAAATCTTATAGCCATTGGCCTAAATTTCTAGAGCCACAGAGAACAATATCACCTCTTGAGACATCTGCACCATGATTTATTGGAAACAGGTGGAACATAGATACTGCTTTTTTTATATGACAGCATTTTAAACATACAAAGTCAAATACAATGTCTCTCAAAATCCTCATCTATTCTGGAGCTATCGGACTAAAAGTTTATAGGCCATATTATACTAAACTTTTGCTGTGTGAAGTTTAATTTCAGAGCATATTATGATTCACAGCAACAATTCTACAATTCTATGATAAATTTGCTAAGACATGGGATCATCTAATATCTTACTATAAAAGCAACTCAATTACCTGAAGCACAAGTCCCTTTTATTGCTCACATTGTTTCAATAATTATCAAATTATGCTCCATATTTGCCCTTCTAACAAAGAAATACCCAAAGGACAAATCAGTACTTTAAGTTACTAACTAAAGCCATAACATTTAGTTTGGCAACAGATGGAGCTTCTCCCCTGACACTGCTTCTAATTGTACACATTAGATGGAGGTTAAACCGAAGCTTGCTGCTTGCTGGTCCTGCAGTCTCTTTCTCACATGCTCTCATTTCCAAATGCAGGCCCATTGTTCCTGCAGGGTTTGCAGACTCAGGGAAGACATCCACCTGCCTCTGGGATCCATGCAGTACTCCCACTGTGACTAGGATGCCAAAATTTTGGCTTAAGGAAAACACATTGCATCAATGACTCCACCTAAACAAGAAAGTGTTTAGGGAAGGACAAATCCCATGGTGTGAGCAGGCCCGGTGGTTTGCCGTGGGACTTGGAACCGCCCTGTGAGGTAATTCATGACATCACTAGGTTAATATGGTACGTCCTATTTCAGGAAGAGGAATTTTCCAGCTAAAGATCTCAGCTAGTAGATTATTAAGCCATTCCCACATGAAACAACATCGGAATAAATATAATCGCTCCCCAACCACAAAACCATGTGATATAATATTAGCCTGTCTAGAAGCAAACACACATTAACAAAATTATGAGACAACACAGAGTACCATGGATGACACATATCCAATTGTTTAGGATTTCAATTTGAAAATATCAAATGGTACTGGAAATGAAAATGAGTAGATTTTTTTTTTGGAAGGCAGTTTGAATATTATATACCATGAGTCTTTTATGGTTATACGGTTTGACTCATTATTCCTACTTCTAGGAATCTATAATAAGGAATTAATAGTAAAAATTAAAGATTCATCTAAAATGATGTTTATTACAGTGCTACTTATAACTAAAAAAACTGTAATTGCCCTATTTCATAAGTTGAACTGTGTTCCCCCAAACTTCATAAGACCTAATCCCTAGGACCTTAGAATCGGACTGGAATTGATGATAAGGTCTTTCCGGAGATGAGCAAGTGAAAAAGAGTCATTCAGGTGGGCCCTGATCCAATATGACTGGTGTCCTCATACTGAGGGAAGAGTTGGGGACAGGCGTGCAGAGTGAAGGTGACGGCAGAGATCAGGACGATGTGTCTACAAGCCAAGGACACCGAAGACGGGCAGCGTCCCCTAGAAGCTGGGGGGAAGCTGAGAGCAGAGGCCCCCTCGTGGTCTTGGAAAGACCTGACCTTCCTACCCCAGGATCTCGAATTCCTGCCCCAGGCTGTGAGACAGTCAGTTTCTACTTTAAGCCATAAAGTTTGTAGCACTTGGTTAGGCGGCCTTAGCAAATTAATACACCCTAATTATCAAAAAAAGAATGTTATGTAATAACACACACACAAAACCATTAACATCTTGACATATTTAAGGTATTTTTTAAGAATATCTAATGTCATTATAAAATAACAGTAAGTGACTAAAATCAGGAAGTCACTTATAAGTAATGTCATTACTTATAATAACAGTAAGTGACTAAAATCAGGAAGACATATATCAAATATTCATATTATATTAGTGTGATTAATACCTTTTGAAGTTAATTTAAAAACTAAACCTGCATGTGGATCAATGCAGGTCAATGAGCTATTCAGACCTGTAAGAAAAGAACTAAACAGCTCAGCTTAAAATATATTGCACAATTAGATGATTTTATATAACCCCTGCATGTATTAAAAACCTTGGCCTAGCTGAAACCAACCAACTAACTAAACCAACCAACCAACCAACCAAATCAACCAACCAACCAAACCAACCAATCAACTAACTAATCAACCAACCAACCAACCAACCACACAAACCAACCAACCCACCAAACACAACCAGCCCTGAAGCCAGACTGCCCCTCCTCGGGCCTGGTGCTGTGGTTCCGTCGCCTCACGTCCACCTGGGAGCCCAGAGGAAGGATGTGGTTAAACGTGTCCTTCATTTGGCCCATCCTACTCATCCATCAGTCAGTTATGTATTTATTTTAAAAACCAAAGTTTTTTTCATGAAATCATCTTAATTTGGAGTCCTTATTGGGAAACCATGAGAAGCCCCTGGGGGGCTAGGCAATCTCCTGTGCGGCACCCACAATCCTGTTGTCAGCCTCCCAGAGGTGTCCTGAGCACCCACACATGTCCACAGAGGCAGCTACACCAGCCGCAAAATACCCAGGAGCTGGAGGTGTCTGAGCTTCTTCATCCTCTCCAGGGGCTCAAGTCCTAACCCTGATCATTTGAGAAGGTTCTGAAATCCATATGAATACCAAACATATCTGTACACTTTATGCATAAAAGTACAATTATTATTATTATAGGTATAAGTAAACCAAAAACTTGTTTAATATTTAAAGAACAGAGTCCTCATATTTATAAGCATGGAACTACAGAGTCAATGACTAGTAGCTAACTTTATCGATAAACTAGCAAAACCAAATCCTACTTCAAAAATAGAGAAGGTTGTGCTGTGTAACAAACAATCCCCCCTTCCACCCTAGGGCTTCAAGGAGCCATCGTGTGGGCCCCACTCTTTTTGGTGGGCATGGGGTACATGGACGTTTTCACCAGAATTTCCAGAACTTCCTGCCTGACCTTAGTTCATTTACATGCCAATGGATGTTACCATGGCAGAGTTTCTGGTCGATCTGGGGCAAGTGGTGGAGAGAAAACATCCATCCTCTCCTCTCCTTCATCCCTGGTACACAATTGGTCTAGTGCTCGCCAGTCACCAGGGACACACCTGTGGAGTTCCGGCCAGAAGGGGTGGGCAGGAGGAGAGCACACATCGTGGCTGCAAGACACAGGTGGAGCGGTTTCTTTGCTAGTGGGGACCAGAGGGGAAGGACTTGGTGGGGTGCCAGGGCAAGCCAAGCAAGAGACTGAGTTATGAGAAATGAAACCCCTCTCTCCCAACCTGCCCATCCCCTTGTCCTACACCAATTTCATCAAATTCATAGTAAACTTGCCCTAGGCTGGGAACACTGTCCCCTCTGGAGCTAACAGTGAGTCTCTGCTCTCAGGGACAGGGGACAGCAGGCAGGTGACAGAGCAGCTGCACGTCACATCTATCGTGTCCTATGCCAGAGGCAGAGATGCACATCAGAGCAAATATTCCACCCAGAACTCATGCTCACCACTTCTCACAACACATTGCCAGAACTAGTAACTTGGCCTCACCTGAACATAAGGAGGCCGGTAGCTATGGCCCTAAGTGTGCCTGGAAGACGGGCCCCAGGACCATCTGAGGGAAGCCCCAGTGACTGCCCTCTTCCAGAACCTCTGAGGGAGGTGCTGAGTCAGCGGTGAGGCAGGCTCACCTCTACATCTCTCCAAAGTGATATCTCTTGGTCCCAGTGTCTGCAGTCTAAGCACATGGTTTAGGTCCTCCACTCCCCATTGCACAGCAGTGGGACAGACAAGGAAGGGGGAACTGGGGGAGCGGGGCAGTCCCTGGTCTGTGGGACCCCACTAAGCCCCTGAGCACAAGCGTGAGGTCCTCACATCTTCACAAGGCCCTGGTCCTCCTCCCTAGGGTGGCTGCACAGGCCCACGTACTACCCTGGCAGGGCTCTGTACCCCGTCACTTGTGGCCGCATGTGCAGCATGTATTGGGGCATTTCCGCTCGGGGACTGAGCAGCTCTTAGCCCACTTCCTTCCCAGAAAAGCCTGGGCACCACAAGGGTTCTAAGTACCAGAGAGTCCCAGATGTTCAAATCCAGGTGCCTGGTTCTTCCCCAGACTCCTCAGGTTTGTCCCACCACTGTGGTCTCTCTCCAATAAGTTGTTCTCACACCAGGCGCCAGGCTTTGCGGGGAAAGCAGCTTCCTTAGCCTCCTTTCCCAAAGGCCCTTTTTCCTTAAACAGTGCAGACTTTGCTGGAACTAGGGCCTTCGCTGTGCCTTGGCCCTGAGCCCTCACAGCTGGTCCAGAGGTGGATGAAGACGGCATCCTGGCCTGCTCCGGGCTGGTTCCGTGGCTCTTCGTCTTTCCAAGCCCCTCCTGATTGTGCCTGTCACTCTCTCCTCTTAACTTCTATAGTTGAAGCAGGAGAACTAGTGGGGTCTCCCAGCCCGACGAGCCCCCAGCCCTGGGACCCCTCTCTTCTCTCGGGCTCATACCTGCACACGTCACCAGTCTCATTTCGTCCTTACTGCTTGTGGTCTTCAGGACATTTCTGTTTGTGTCAAAAGCAGCCACGGTAACTCATGTGGATGACAACATCCTCTTCCCAAGTTCCTCTCCAAGAACTACAGTGTACCAGGTGTATCGTCTTCCTTTCAATTCACCAGTAACCAAATGGCTCACGTCCATGCGGCAGAGCACCTCCCTCCCAGCTTAGGTCCCAGCTCCTTGCTGCCGCTGCAAGGACACCCATGGGCATCTCAGGCTGGCGGGGCCCTGCCGTCAGAGACACAGGGATACCTGATCAATAGAGCAGTGGGCCGCCGTCATTCTGAGTGCTGGCCGTCACCAGGCCACAGGGAAGACAGGTCTTGCTGGCTCCAAACCGAATGCTCAGACCAGGAGTGACATGTGTCCCTCCGCTGGGCCTAGTGCCATGGCCCTGACCAGCCACAGGCGGCAGGTCAGCATTGTGCCTGGAGGAAGGACATTTAGGGATAATGAAAGAAGGGCACTGATGTCTCCCCTCCTCCCCAAACACCCTCTGCACCCCCCACTGAGATGATAGCTGGTCACTTTCCCACTGAGTCTGCCGCAGAAGGGTCGAAGTTCACCTGATTCCTTGCTGTGTGGACATGCTTGAGTGTGTGGCCTGCACATCCATCCTGAGCTCTAAGCACCCATGCAAATGGGTTTTCTCAAAGCCATATCTGGCATCCACGAGTCTCAGGGGGGAGTCACCATTAAGTTTAATACACTTTTAAAGATCTCTCTGAGTATCTCGGTTTGGCTGAGTCACTCATCCTTTTTAAAGGCTGTTAACTTTTGAGAATCTACAGCCATATCTACATAACCTCTATACTTTCTAAAGTTCATCAGTTCCATGATGGAGGTCAAAAATACAAATCCTTTAAGGCTAACCACGTCTGAGAACTTATAAACATGTTTAATCACACAACAGTTATACTTAAATCAAGGCATACATGAAAATGTTGATTTTATTAGAAAACACTGTCGATATCATTTCAGTGTCTTCCTGTTCACTCAGAGCACACTAGCAAGTGAGCCAATTAATGTCAAATTTTATTTACTTAGTTGAGAAGGGAAGTGGGTATCTTAAAACACAAAGAATTAGAAAAAAGGAAACCTACTACTACATTCACTAAAATTTGTTTATGAGATAAAATAATGTGAATTATTGTTAACACACTGTGAAAAGAGTGTGTAGCTCACAGGGACTAACTACAAAGAGCAAAAAGAACGTTTCCATTCAGTGCCTTAGAGGACTAATAAGATCCTTACGCATCAGCACATGGACACCCCAGGGCCAAGGGACATGTGACGGGTGGGAACTCAGCACGCCGGGCAGAGAAAACGGAAGGAAAACAGCAGCTGCGTCCAATCGCTGCAGGACGAGGAGATTGGGCACAGCCAGCAGACGGAGGCTCGGTGGTGAGCTTCCAAACCCCCAGGTGCCCCTTTTCCATCTGCTCTCCCCTCCAAATGCCTCGGAGAAAGTAACATTCCATTAAGAATAAAAAACAAACAAAGGAAAGAAACGTTCTGGGAAGTGGAGAACAGGCTCCTTCATGTGGTCCCTGAGGAATGTGGAGCCAGGAATTTCCACTGCAATGTTAGCATCCGGGACTTTCCAAACCAGCGTTTTTGGTGGGACTGCTGAGCAAACGTACACACTCACTGTCCTTTCTGTCTGAGCCTCTGAGCCAAGGTCTTATTTCCATATGAAAGTATGACTACCAAATGAAGTTAGTTTTAACCCACTTTGAATCCAGGTTCCTTGAGAATTAATGAAAAATCCATTTAAAGAGAGGAGTATTAATTTTGCTCCTGAAAGTAGTTATGAATAATATACTTGTTTTTTGTTTGTAAAGCATTGTCAAAAAGAAATGACGACTCTTTCTATAGAACTATCTGAGGTTTTTTAGACATTGATTTAATTTTTGCTGTACCAAAGTCTTCTGAAAAATTTGGATAGAAAATAAGAAATATAGATACTTTCAACATTAAAATGATTTCCCAGTCTAAATGTAAATCCTACAACAAGATCCTGGAAATTGCTGATTTAGGGAATGGAACTGTTAAGAGTCACAACACAACACACTGATCTATTGTAAATTTGATCATAATTTTAAAAAAAACAATGAAACTTGAAGATTAATGTTGAGAGTGAGGCATATACTCAGCGTTGGTCAGTAACATTGACCAGGGCACAGACAGACCTCCCCCTCCTCGGACCCCAGCGGTTTGGAAGGCAGGTCACACAGTGCCAAGACACACATGTGGCAAAGGGCAGAACTAAGTCATGTCAGATAAGGAACAAATCATGAGAGCTCGGCGCAGCACTAAGCCAATGGGCACATTCAGGAATAATTTACAGCAGTTTCAAGAATGCTCAGACCGCAGTTTTGTCCAAATCATCTGAACCTTCTCTATTGAAATCAGTTCAGTTTCAAATTGTGACCAAAATTCAAAATCTATTGCAAAGACAATAACAATAAGCAAGAATCAGATTCCAGAATGACTCTCAGGAAAGTAATCTAGTCCAACATTTGCCCCCCCACCCTGTGGCTGTTGCTCATTAGAGTCCCCGTGGCCTCCCCAGAGACCTGTCAGGGTGACGTCCGTTTTTCACTGAGAGGAAGGTGTCCCTCTTAAACGTCCACATGTCAGAACAGCTTGTGCCCTGAACTAATGCAGTGAGGGCGCCTCTCCACGACGCTGCAAGCACCCGGGGTTGTGGTGTCCCCTCCTTAAGACCCTACATCTTTATCTCCTCTGAAGAGCCTCATTATATCAGTGAGTTTTCTTGAAACACGCTTCAGTTTGTCAAATACCTAAAATCACTGGATACTTAATTCAATACCCATGACCTGAGCCGATGGCGCATTGCATCTTCTCACCTTTACCCTATGTCGCCCAGCTTGGGAGCTGCCACACCGAAGGGGGTCGGGGAGACGAGATTCAGGCACGTGGTCTCCTGGGCGTGGGTCCGGAATGGTTCCAGCATTTCCACTTAGGGCCGCCCTGAGCTCAAGGACAGCCCTCACCGCGGCCCTGACCTGGGCCCCTCGCCTGCATTATTTGTGCAGTGGAATCGCGCTTATCTCAGCTGAGACGTCTCCCCGTTTTTTATCTCCTTGTTCAATAAGCACTTTGAATATTTACAATGAAACCATACACGTATATTGAACACGTGTTCTGTCACCAGTACGAGGAACTTGGCAGACGGACTCTCCGCCCCTGCTGCCCTGCCGTACCCACTGCCCCACGCTCTTCTCCGGGAAAGCCCTGTGGTGTGAACCCCGATGTGGAGGCCCTCCCTGCCCAGCACAGTGAAACGGAACTAAGATTTGGTGAAAAGCAGCCCTAAAATAGAAAGAAGCGAGTCAGCTACAGCCATGGGCTGGGAGATGCGTTCACAGGATCCAGGAACCGAGGGGGGGTTGACATGGACGCGGCAGAGGTAAGGGGGGGAAGGAAACCGAGAGGACACTGGAACACAAGTGCGTAGCAGCCCTTGGTCCTGCGCGGAGCCCCGAGCTCCCCTCCATGTGACGCGGGGATGTGTCAGAGTCTGTGGGGCCAGCCCCTCGCCTGAACCGCAGGAATGGGCGCTGGGCCCCCCACGTCCCTCCGGCGGACTGTCTTCCAACAGGAGCTCACGGCTCAACCACGATCGCAGCGCCTACCTTGCCTGCGGGGCACCGACGTCTCGGCCGCATGGCCCGTCCGGTCTGCACCCCGTTGCTCACGCCCCGGCCACTGGAGTCACAGCTGGCACCTCCTCCACCTCTTGGCGCGTGTCAGCCTCTCTCCTGGGCGCAGATCTGCTCTGTTCTATGTTCCCCACGCTCACCATCTCTAGTAAAAGAGGCTGTGGCAGAATTCGGCATCAGGGTCTTGGTGTGCTATACGTTATTAATTGATTTTTCTAATCCTCAGTCCATCATCTCACAAGAAAGAATTGCAACAGTAGTGCAAAAGCAGTGATAATTAATGAAATGATGCATTAGAAGCATGTTAGAGGTGAGAAAGCTGTCTGTGGCTGGCTCCTCTGCAGATACTTTTTTAAAGCACTCAAAGTAAAATTTGCTTCTGTAACTTATGAAAACACAAGCAGGGCCTCCTGGAGAAAAGAAACATATCCAGCACCTATAAAGCTCAGACCGTCATACTGATGACAATGGATTTGAAGCCTCAGGACGACACCTCTGGTGTCATTCCCAAGGGCCGGGAGCTTTGACGTCACCTAAACATGAAAAGCTCAAAAACCACCAAATTAACAGGCAAAACAAACCTGCTCCTTTTTATATTTTCCAAACCCCTTTCCTTGAAACTCTTCCAAAACACTAGCTGAAGGACAAAATAAAACAAAGAAAATGTGTTTCTCTTCAAGCAATGTTAAAATAAATATGCAATGATTTCTTGGTCAAAGTTTCTCTTTCCAAAGATAAAAATAATTTGCAGGCACATATGATAGCTAGGAATGCTGCCCTTCCAAATCTGAGGCATGGTCCACATGCTGTTGGGGGCTGTGGGGCACTCAGAGGGCAGGGGACTCAGAAGGCAGGGGGGAGGCCTGCGTCCGGCAGGGGAGGACGGGGCGCCCCCCGTGTCCCTGCAGGCCCCAGGATGCCCTGAGGGTAAACACTTCACCAGCATCCCCTCCAGCCTGCGTTCCCCCCTCCTCCACTGTGTCCCTGCTGCCTCCTGGGTCTGGCGAGGCGGCCGCAGGCTCTGAGGGACCCACCTGACCGCATGGGCGTCGCCCCACCCACCCCACAGTAAACTACGCCTCCTACTTTGTCCCAAATGCCTATCATTCATGGTCACTGTGCCCAGCAGGGCCCCTGCATCCTTCACCAAACCCGTGTTAATCGGGCGCCCACCATGCTGCAGGCTTTGTGGGCCCGACCGGGCACAAGGCAGAGGATGCCCTTTGCTCTCAGTGGGCGTGGAAGCCCAGCGGGAAGGGGAGCACCTGCCTGGGAAAGTCAGAAGCCAGCCCTGGAGGCTCACAGAGGCCCAGGGAGCCCCTACCCTCTGCAAGTGCCTGGGGAGACCTACTGAGGTCTGTAGAGCTGGAGTGGAGGGCGGGGGGCCTGTAGGGCCATGGGGTCCGGTTCCACCCAGTGTGCACCTGATGAGGTCTTCAGATGTCCTGCAAACGGCACTGTTAAAGAGCTACCTGTGGAAGTCAGCTGCGCAGATAGCGAGGATGATTTGTTATCTTCCTCAGGGCACAGTGACCCCAGACAGAGCCTGGACATTAGCCCGAAACAAACCTACAAACATCTGCCCAGTTCTCCCTGACTTACCAGGCTGCCTCAGGGCTGGACACCCTCCCTGGCAGGGTGCTGACCTGGGCTCACCCAAGCACAGGGCTGCCCCCGCCCAGCCTGTGGAATCCCTCCGGGGCCACTGCACAGGCCGCTCACCCCACCCCCCGGGGCAGGAAGCCCTCGCTGGCTTCCAGGGCCCGCACACCCTCTCCCATGCCCGCCCAGCCTCTCACCTCGGACCAGGGACTGGGAGGGCTGGAGGACCTTAGCAGGACCAGCACCCGCCCCGCACCGTTTCTGATGAGGTCTCCCGGGTCTGTCCCCTCACTGACTGTCCCTCACAGCACTTGTCACTGATAGAATTGCCAGAGGGCAGGAAACCTGTGTTCCGTGGCCCTGCTCCCTGGGCACCCCAGGCCCTTGAACAGATTTGGTGTACAGGACAGTCAGAACCTGTTACCATGGGGAGGGGCTGGGACGGGGTGTAATAGGTGAAGGGGTAAGGAGGCACAAAATCTCAATCATGGTATGAATTAGTCACGAGGATGGAAGTGCGGCATGGAGAGTAGAGCCAGTGGTTCTGTAACATCTCCCTGTGCGGACAGACAGTAACTGCACTAGTGGGGGTGAGGATTTAACAATGTGCGTTACTAGTGAACCACTGTGTTGTACACTTGAAACCAATATAAGATTGTATATCAACTATATTTCAATAAAAAATATATCAATAATAAAAATAAAAAATAAAAATAAATGCAAATTTAAAAAAAGATTTTTTTAAACTTAAAAAAAAGAAGAAATCTTTCTCCAAACATAACTTGGATAAAGTACTGTCTGTAGGGAAATACGAAAGGGCTGTGCTGTGACCGGCCCCACGTTCCCTGGCTGGCCTTCCCCACTGACACGGCCCTGTGACCTTCAGGTATGTTCTCCCTGGTTACTTACATAAGGTACTAGATTGCTGCTCTCATTGGGTTTTGTCTGATGGCAAAATATATGGGGAAATGGGGCTGTACCTTTCTTGATCTTCAGAAGGCATGCAGTGAAAATAAAAAACAGCAAAAACCTCTGTTAAGCTTATTTTTCAATTATTTTGAACATGGATTTTTTTCATGCAGTATCTCAACACTGAGCTGAGTTAGAAACCTCAGAAAATATATTTTAGAAAGCACTGTTCAAGATTGGGTTGTGGAGGAAGGTCGTAGTATGACAGAGGATGCAGAAAATCTCAGCAAGAAGGCTTTGTTCCTCGGCTGTGCATGGATAAGAGGCTTGGCTGTTAGAAATAAAGATGCTGTGAACCACTGTGTGCAGGTCTTTGTGCAGACGCACACCGTCCTGGTGCTTGGTTAAATGCCTAGGACGGAGCATATGGCAGGTTGTACATGTTAGCTTTCAAGAGCCTTCCAAGCTTTTCCAAAGTGGTTGTGCTGTTGCCTCCCCACCAGCACAAGACAGGGTGCCAGTGGCCCACCCCCACGCTCAACACTTAGCAGTCAGCCTGCTCCCCTGCAGGCTGTGACAGGCGTGCGGTGGGATCTCCTAGTAGATATGACCTGCATGGCTCCGATGACTGAGCATGCCGAAGGTCACTTGGGTCCTTATTTGCAGTCCATACATCTTTGGTGAAGTGTCTGCTCAGATATTTTACCCACTTTTATATTGTGTTTTTGTCTTCTCATTAATGAGCTTTTAGTGTTCAGTATAATCTGGATAGACATCCTTATCAAATATATGATTTACAAATACTTTGTCTTGTCATTTCATTCCCTTATTTTCTCTCAAAGAGCAGAAGTTCTCATTTAGATGGAGTCTATATTTTTTATGTTGCCTCTAAGAAATGTTTGTAACCCAAGGTATTAAGGGTTTTCTTCTACATTTTCTTTGAGATGTATACATGTAGTTTTAATGTTGAGTTCTAATGCAAAATGACAATAATATTTCCCTCTCATAAATAATTCTTTGAGACACTTTCAACTGTAATGTGGTGATCTTTTAAAAATTTTAAACAAAATTAAAGTAACTTGAGATTCAGAATTAGCTTTGGGAGATATAAAATCCAGCCGTTTTCTCAAGGTCATCTCTTGTGACCTTTTCCTTTTGTAGGCTGTCATTACAGGGAAACCCGCCTGGGGTCCCAACATGCAGTGTGGCCACTCCTCCCGGCCTCCGTGGGAGGCCTTGTGTCCCTCTTATAGCTGCTGTCAGTGCACATTTGCCGGGTCTGCCCTCCATGTTCCCAGGGCCCTGTGTTTTCCTCTGTTGGGATGCTTGTGATCAGGAGACATACCAGGACATCTGCCCACCGGCGGGACATGAGTAACAGCCCAGCCAACCGCATGCCGGCTGCGGTGGTTGCATGGCTGTGCAATGCGATTCTCCCTGTAAGTCTGCAAGCTAAGAAATCAGTGACACGAATGAGCTCCCATGAGCACCCAGACAGCAGAAACAGGAGTGTATCTTCAGGGCATCTCTCACGCTAAAAGAATGTCTAAAATGAGGTGGGCAGGCAGTGCGTATCTGCTGAAAAATGAATCCATACATGTGAGGCTTCCAAGGAGTCAAATGAGGTTTAGTCATTTGGGGATTTATTTTGAAAACTCTCCAATAATTAAATGTTTATGCCTTTTTATTCACTCATTAGTTGACTATGCAGCCTTATTTATTTTAAACTATGTCTTCATTAAGCAACTACTTTATCAGGAATAATGTCCAATCCAAATTCATAGGAATTCAGGGTCTCCATCCTTGAGGAGTACGCTTATCTTAAGACATTTCATGTCTGAATGAAACAACAAATAGCTTTACCTTAAATCAGAAATTCTTAATCATATGTAACGTGCATGTGAATAGTTTATCGGGGTGGCAGTTTACTTTTTCTCTCATCCAATAAGGCAGTTAAATGGGGCTTGGAGTGGCCAGAGCTCCCATATGGTGTCCTCCGAGCCTCAACTTGCCTGTGAACTCCAATGATACTGTTAAAATATTGTCATTTTATGTGTGCTATGGCCTGAACAGGTTTGGGAAACACTGCCACTAGTAACAAAAGGCCGTATGCGGTTCACGTGAAACGGCTCACACTTCAGGGTGCCGTGGCTGACAGCAATACGGACACTAAAGCAATGCCTTCATAGAATATCAGGAGCTCCCAGAATGGACTGCTCAGGAGCCCAGGGGCTGGTTGTAGCGTGGTAGCCATGAGAAAGGAACAGAACCAGCTCATTGTTCCCGTGTCTTTCTGTTCGAGATTCAAAGTCCAGAGAGAGAGTGCCAGCTGGCTGACCTTAGGCCTCCTAGGTGACGCTTCCACAGGACCCATCAAGGGAAAGAGCTTGGTGGAATCTGTCGGCCCCACAGACCCGAGGGTGATTGCGTGGGGCTGCTGGCTCACCAAGACCAGGGAGATTCAGGTGCGGTGAAGAGCAGAGAGATGCTGCCCACAGAGGTCAGCCAATGTCGGCGTATGGGAACACGGACAAAGCATCTAGTAATGCAGGGAGGGATGAGTCCCTGGGACTTACAAACAGAACGGGAACTAAGAGGTGAACCGAGGCGAGGAGGCAAACGGCACGTGGAGGCAAGGGTGGCGTTTCACACCCCATCCGCCCACCCGTGACCCCCGGGCTTGCTTGGACTGTTTTGGTAAGTTAAATGCTAGGTACCCCATCGCTCACTATTCCATGGACATACTTCCAGAAGCTGCATGCTTGATTCCAACGGGAGGAATTTCCTGGGTGAAAAATAACCCATCTCTCAGAGAGAGGCTTGTTCCCAAGGGGTGATTAGGGGAGACAAAGCTGTTTGCACAGGGAAGCAGCTGCAGGGTTTTGTAGGAAACCCAGTTGGGCTTGAATAGTGGAACTTCGGTCACCTGAGGTATTTAAAGTGAAGCTGGGCTGTCTGCATGTACATTTCAGAGATGCAGTCACAGCTGCCCAATAAAAATATTTAAAATGTTGTCACATTCCCCAACTGTCTCTATAAATCAACAGCAGTCATCTTTCATACATATGTTCTCATTTTAAAGGAATTTTATGGACTTTGAAGCCCTTTTATTTTTTTAATATCTTGGTGTTAACTAATAGTTTATTTCTCTCTAGTCAGATCCTATATATTGTAAAGCAATATTGATAAACACAGAGAAAACTGATTAAAATTAAATCTGCAGTAAGTGTAAAGGAAATCTCCAGGCATGTCCCGATCGACCCTCTTTCATGAGCCAGCAAAAATGTAAGAAATACTAGCTGTGAACGGCCAAAATGCACATCATTTCTGCATCTTTCTTTACAACACACAGAAGGTAGGAGCATCTCCCCCTGAGGGGGAAGGCGAAGTCCTAACCCCTGTGACACATATGTGGGTGTCCTTTGAGTCTGGGACGCTGTGTCGTTTGGCCAGTGAGCACAGGGCGGGCTCTTGGAAGGACAACACCAGCCTTCCTTCAGGGTCCCTGCTGTTGTCTGAGCGGCATAATACCATCCAGAGAAAAACGTTTTGAAGAGATTGTGCAGCATGATTTTATAAACTCAGGTTGGAAGATTTTCTTACTGAATTGAAATTGGGAACTGTGAACAAGGCATGAAGGGTGATTTGCTCCTAAAACGGGGAGCAAGCCAGTATGCAGAGGCTGACACCCCAGACCTTCCACCACAGGGTCAGGAAAAAGTGGTGTTGGATATAAAAGTATGACTTTTTGTATCTAACACCAAGCACTTGATCCATGATAGGATAAAATAAAAAAATAATAAGAAATTGGCCTCATCAAAATTCAAAACCTTTGCAAAAGACACTGTTAGGAAAATGTGAAGAGGTCATAGAGGAGGAAACCTGAAAATCCTGTGACCAAGGACACATACACCCAGTCCAAGAGGGACCCTTGGGATCTTGACATGCTGGCGTGGAGGCGGGTGTCCCTCCTATGTCCCTCCCTCCCCAGCCCTGACTGCCGTCCTCTGCACAGTGCTGCCCCCCTGTGACACCACCAGGCAGGGACCTGCTCGTTGGCCGCTTACGGAGATGCAGCAGGAAGAGACAGTGTGTGCAAACCCGATTCCTCGGAAGGCTTGTCGCCCACTCTCGCTATCCAGAGGCTTCATGGAGCGACCCTGACTGGCTCTCTGCTGCTTGTAGCTGTGGACAGCCATCCAGGGGCCTCCAGGAGCTTGGCCTCCAAGACCCAGGCCTCTGGGGGAGGGGCAAATAAGATGTCTGTCAAGGCTGTCTCGACTAGGGATGGTTTGGTGGGAGCACAACCCGCACCGGAAGCTGCTCTTCCCTGGGAGGTAGTCCATCCCAGCTGCGTGTCTCCCGTCAAAGCAGGTGACCTGGGGAGCACTGCCCAACAGAGGGCGGAGGGAACAGGAGGCCCCGGGGCAGGTGGGGAGTGCCCAGCCAGTCCCAGGAGACCCCGCTGCAGAGCCATGTGGACCCTGGCCTGTGTGATGAGGGTGGGACCTCTCCTGGGGATGTGCAGGCCCTCGGGGGCATGAGGAGCAGTGGAGAAGATGGGGTGCGTTGCCATCCGAGAGGGTGTCACCCTGCCACCAGCCGGCCAGCTGCGCCGTGTCCCACAACCCGCTCCTCACTCGGAAACCAAGTCACTTCAGTGGAGATGACAGAAGGCCATTTAACTGATACAAAAGAAGTACTCAGGAAACAAACAAGTTCTGCCATTTCCTTCTGCTCAGCGTTGCCCAGCGTGCAAGCTTCACATGTCTCCTTGGTGTGCGTGAGTGTGAGCGTGTGTGTGAGTGTGTGAGGTGACTGTGAGAGTGTGCATGTGAGTGCGAGTGTGTAAGGTGAGTGTGTGCATGTGTGAGCATGAGCGTGTGAGCATGAGCGTGTGCATGCACAGGCATGTATGTGCTCCTGCCTTGTCATTTGGGCAGATCTAAGCACCTCAGTGAACACCTACAGCCTCTGTCTTTACAAGATCATTGACCACAATGAAAACGATGTTCTTAAAAATGCTTGCCTGTTGACCCTGGTATGGCCCAGACAGCCGAGCGCTTGTTCCTGCAGGCTTCCCCACAGGGTCACCAGACACACTCATGCCATGATCACTTCGCCACTTCGCCATGATCACTTGGCTTGGCCAAATCACTGTCAAGATCAGAGGAACGGATTCGAATCAAAATGCTCCAGAAGCTCGGCACACTCTCTGCGGCTGCCAGGACGGCCCTCCTCCCTGCTTGCTGAGGGGAGCGCCCGCACAGGCCACCAGCTGGCCCAGGAGTGGAGTTTTGCCTCAGCTGGTGCAGGTTTGAAGGGGAAACTAAGCAACCTGTCAACAAGAGGTTCAGGAACATTTGAAAACCTGTGTGCTGGCCGGCACAGGCCCGAGGGAGAACTTCTTGGTCTCAGTCACATTGTGTCACAAAGACTCTTTGAACATCAATTCCCTTCACTGATTGCCCAGCTTTGAGGTTGGCAGAAGGGCGTATTCCCTAAGAAAAGGATTGCAAAGTGGGGAATTCTCAAATGGGGAAATGGCTTTGGGATCAGACAGAGGCTGATCACGAGGTGAGCTGTGCATATGGGTGGTCAGACGCCCATTTCAGGTGGGGGTGGAGTCCCTTTTTTGACCATCTCTCACCACTCTCAGTCTGGCCAAGGTGCCCAGTGCCTGCAGGGAGCACAGACTGACTCCCCTGCTACATGGGTGCCCAGCCAGTCTTCTGTGGCTTCCCTTCCATGAGACAAGTGATGCCCTGGGAGTTAGGATAAGAAGGGATGCCTGGGAATAAGCACTGCTTTCTTGCAACCCCTGTAATTATTCTGGTGTTTTTCACTTTTGAAATGCTGCTAATGTCAACACAGTCTTGGGTTACTTGAAAAAAATAACCTTGCATGCTTTTCAGCTGAGCTTTCTCTTCTGTGCTTGGAATTGGATGATGACTCACATCTGCTCTCGGATCCTGCCGTGGCCGGCCCTCCACCAGGGATGCAGGCAGGGTGAAGGCCCACGGCAGGGCTGGTGAAAGACTAGGGATCCTCTGTCCAAACTCAAGAGTCATGATGGATGCCAGCTGCCCTTCTGGGGGAGCTCACCTCCCTCGTTGACCTGATGCACCATCTGAGCCAGCCACACACTGCAGTGTCACAGAGTGGGTGGGTCGCAGCCAGGAGCTGACGTGTGTGAACAGAGCAAAACCCATAGCTGGACAACCAGCAAAGGTGTCTCTGCTCAAGAACAGACTGATGAGGTAAATTCTACGGCGTTCTGATTCTATTTTTGCAGCTCCAGACTACCAGGTGAGGATTACCTGGATCACCAATGAACAGGGTGCCAGAGATGCACATCCCCGCATCACTGTCCACCTCCCACAAGTGATGTGAGCATCCACCCCCTTTTCTGAGCATCTTTTTAGCTACTGGGTATCCTGCACTTGAAGGCACTGACGTAGGAGGAAAAGGCAGTTTCCAAAAGGAATTAAGATAGAGCCTGCTGCGCATTGTGGCTTATCTGTCGGAGAAGCCGTAAATGCACAGAGAAGAGCCCTAACATAGACAGGTGGGCTCAGGGAAGAGAAAGCACAGGTGGGCGCTGACCTGGGGTCTGCCTAGCTCCCATCCACAGCCCACCTGATCTTCTTGCAAAGATCTTCCCAGGTAGACGGCCACATGTAACAGATTTCACTTCCTTCTCCATCTGACCATGGCCAGAAAGGCCAGCAATTCCTTTACCTTCCCTGGCCCCGCTCTGCCCCAACCCGCCAAGACATACATGCTTCTCTGTCCTCCTCGGCAAAGGGCCCAACCCCTCCCCTCCCAGATGCAGACGCCTGAATGGCAGGATTGGGTGCTGGCCGTGATGGCCACGATGATGCTCCCACCTAGTGACGGTCTGTGACCCACACTGAAGGGAGACGGAGCAGTGACTGAGGACTGGGTCGAGCTGACAACTAGCATCGCATGACTCAGGTCCATCTTTTCCCACCCCAGCCAGCCAGCGTGTGTTTCCTACTCAAAGGCTTTCACTGCCAGCAAAACTAAAAAGCTCAAAAACAAGAGTTACAGAGCTAATCACAAAACTGCTCTTAAATACAAATATAAAATTTTAATAAAATACAGGCATTCTTAGAATACTAATCTTGAAATGAGTATCTGTGAGGTGAAACAGATTCTCTGTAGAATTTTAGTTTGTTTTAGGAAAACACATTTGCAATGATTCCTGCTGTGAACTGGTGAGACACAGAAGCTATCAAGCATAATTTTTCCTCTTTTTTTATTAATGGGGCTCAGAAATGTGTGGGGAATAAAATTGATTATACTTCCATAAGAATTTCTTAAATCTTTTATGAGGTGCACACATTGATTTATTTTTCACTATCCTGATGTTCTATAATGCAAATTAATATCATGACCTTCGTAATAGTTTAAACAGTTCACGTTTTATTTAATTCACATCATGAAAAAGTAGGATGCAGTTAGCTGATCAGAACAAACACATTTCAATTGGCAAATGTCTCTTTCACAGTGAAATAAACTGTAAAGTGAGACAGAGAGGCCTACAGATGTGCCGGGACCAGCTGCAGAAACCAGCCAGCGAACGAGGCCCCAGATCCCAGAGCTGGCGAGGCTAGCTGGCAGGCCTGCCGCTGGTGTTTAATCTCTTTAAGGTACTTGAATCTGAAGGCAGAGGAGATTTGTCTTAATTTATATGACAAAGAATCAAAACATCTTGAAAAGTCCGCTGCCGCTAGAGCTCTCTGCCTCGTCCCTGCAGGGAGCCCTCTCAGGAAAGGACTCTAAACTCAGCCAAGTGGAAGAAACCACTTCACTGAGATGGGTCGACAAGAGTTTCTCTGTGCTTTCTCTAGTTTGGCCATCCACAGGCCGACCAGGCCCTCGTGATCTGGAAAGCACGTCCCATGGGGCTCTCTGGGTGCCTGAAGGTAGCCCCCCACCTTCCTCACGAGTTCCCGCCCCTCGCTTTTCCTGCCCTCTTCCTCTAGGGGCCAATTTCTCAATTGATGTGGGGATCATCATTGTTTGAATGCACACTCAAGTTTTAGAATGCAACTTTTTCAAAACAAGATTATGAATTTTTCATCTTTTGGCAAAAATGAATTTATTCCCACTTCCACACTTCATTGTGTTAGATTTAAAAGTGGAGAATTCACCTCTTGAGGCGAGCCATTGGGATATATCCAGGAAGGAAAACAGGGTTATCTTCTGGAATCAGTTTTTGCTAAACTATCAGGTTGGAACTGACTGTCTCTGTATTTAGTAGAAAGCAGAAATTAAATTGTATGATTGCACATCAAGAGAGCTTATTCAAAGCACAAAGTTAATAAAGAAGCACTCTACATTTCTGCATCCGAGTCAGGCACCTGCCATCTGTCCATATAGCTCTGCCCCCTGGGCGTGTGTGCTGGCCAGTGCACGTCCCCTGCAGCTGGGTCTCCAGGGATGCGGCCCTCTCCTGGAGTGTGGCCTTCTCCATTATCTCCGCCCCTTCCCTGGACTTCCCGTCTTTCTCTACCCTCGCACCCAATATCATGTTGTATGTTTCTTGCTGTCTACCTCCCCATGAGAGAGTAAACTCCACAGCAACAGGGGAGTGCCTATTTTTTCTATTTCCTAGAACAAATATATGTAGATTTAAAAATTGAAGTGACACAGATTTGTTAATTTATGAACCCACTAATTATGCCTGGCAGAGCTGCGGAACCGTGACCTGAACACGCCCTGCTGGACACGCTCTGCCCTGGACGCTCCACTTTGCCACAGGAGATAATGAGGCTTTAAAAGACACATTGTGCTCTTTCTGCTTTTAAATGATGCACAAAATCACAGAATGTAACTAAAGAAATAAATCTGCAGCTACACCTGTAGGAGCAAGAACCACATGCTCATGTTTTATGGCAGATACTGTCTTGGATGCAAATCGGCATCACTGAAGTAATGAAAATGGTTCTGAACATAAACTGGACAGCAGATTCTCCATGAACACAGAGCTTCTGTCTGTGGTGGAATTAACGTCCTTGGGCAGGAATGGCCGGTCTCGCAGGTGCGCTGGAGAGCTTCACACACAGCGGGGGCGGTTGTCCGCAGGGGTGTTTCCAAGGGTGCAGAGCCTTCCACACACACAGGAGAGCATTTCTCCAAAGTCTCAAAGCTCATATTCTGAGCTGAGCCCGAGAGCACATCCCTGGGATTCTCCTCCAGGAGGAGTGCAGACCGTGTGACCAATGCCGTGTGTTTGCCGGGGGCAGAGGGATGAAGCCGCTACAGGCCATTCGGTTCTGCGAGGTCTTTGGCAGAAACTGGCACATAGACAGAAAAATGTTTAAAGTAACTTGTCTCAGTGCAGAAGAAACATTCATTTCATCCAAACACAATGGAATGATTTTCTTTACCCAGAAATGCAGTAACAAAGACACATTGTTCAGCAGGGGCAAGAGCAGTATGGCCGCCCCTCACTCCTGTGTCAGCCGTGTCTGCACGTGGGGCTGCAGAGACCTGTGTGCATGGCTGGGAGTCACAGGGGCACCAGAGGAGAGCATCAGGACCTCCTCCCTGCATGTGGTCCCCGGAGGAAGGGATTTCAGGTTCACAGAGAAGGGCTGACGGGCTTCTGAGCTTAAGCCTCAGCATGAGCGGCAGCCTCGCGCGACCTGCCATCAATGGGAGCCTGTGGTCAGCCCATGAGATGCCCACATGGACCCTCTGTGCCCCAAGCACTCCATGATGCTGGTTCTTCCAAACCCCCAGGCTCCAGAGCTGGAGGCTGTTACAGCCTCGCCTTTGTCTTTGTCCGTGAGCTCCTGACAACAGTCACAATGTCTTCGACTTTCTGCCACTTCCCTCCAAACCAGCCCCATGATTCCATGATCAAATCTGCCATGCAGCTCAGCCACAAGGCTAAGAGGGCAGGAAGGGCAGAGGGTGAGCACCAGTGGCCAGCTGGGGTGGGAAAATGAAAGCAGAGGGTCTGGGCTCAGGGGTCCGAGGTGGGTGGGGACGGGAATCCAGGGGCATGTGGCAGGGAGTCAGCACCAGGTTGCTGGGACAGAGCCCTGGGCTCGCCTCCTCACTTCTCCAGCTGTAGAAGGCCTTAATGTTGAAGGCTGGAGGCTGTCGTGAGGTGAGATGGGGACTGAGGGACACAGGAGGCTCACAGGAGGGCTGTGGGGAGGAAAGTGGTGCTGACCCGTGTCTGCTTGCTAACAGGTCAGCTGGTGCCCCGCAGGCCATGTGCAGCATCTCCAGGACACACCTGTGAGCAGATGTGCACGCAGCTCTGCCTCCACAGGGCATCTCGGTAAGGGGCGTGACAGAGACAGAGAGGTGGGGAGACAGGGAGAGAGAGAGAGAGAGATGACAGAGAGAGATGCAGAGACGAGAGGCAGAGACAGAGGGAGATGGAACAGCATGTGTAAAGGCCCTGGAACTGGGGAAGGTGGGGGCCATGGAAGGGAGTGGCTTGAGTCGGTGGGAGCTGGCTCCGTCTGAGGGGCTGCCTCCGAGGCGCAGGCTGGGGCAGGTGGCTCAGGAGAGCCTGAGCTGTGTGGGGTGAACGGAGCCGGTTGGACCTTCATGCCTGGGCCTCAGTTCAGGATGCGACAAAGCAGACCTGAGGAGGCAGGAAGTGGCTGGGTACCCAGGTGGGTGGCAGTGTCCCCTCCGGGAGGCAGTGAAAATGAGGAGGGGGTCACATCAGGAGATACCTTGGCGGGGAAGCTGAAACTGGCTGCTGAGTGGACGTAGAGCAGCAGAGGAGGGTGTCAAGCGTGCTCGCCCAAGTTCAGTCCTGATGACGTGACCTCTGGTGGCTGCTCACAGGTTGTAGGTGTCGGGCAGAGAGGCCATGAGTCTAGTTTTGGGCACCTGGGTCTGCTTGCAGGCATCTGGGAAGAGCTGCTGCATCAGAGGCCAACAGACAGGTGCACAAGGGGCCACAGGCTACGGCAGTGACGGAAACCAGCCCTTGGAGAACACCGCCTGCGCAGCATGCGGGCCTGGAGAGAGCTGCAGGCTGAGCCCTGAAGAAAGCCAAGCCTAGTGGTCAGCCCCAAGAGCCGAGCAGCAGGAGAAACCGAGGAACAACCAAGGGATGGTCTTACACAAGCGGGAGGGAGGGAAAGCTGTGAGGGGAGTCAACAGCGCTGGCGATGCCAGGAAGGGGAGCCAGGTGGGACTCAGCCCTCCCCTGGGTGGGTCGTGCGGGCAGCCTTGGTGAGTCCCGAAGGTTCTGCTGATGGACCCGTGAGGCACAGGCCCCCGAGACTGGGCTGGTGTAAGACAGGGGCAAGGAAATAAAGATTGTCGATTCCCAAGGAAATACAGAACTCTGAGAGGGATTGTTTTGCTTGGCATGGTTTGTTAGAATACTGAGAATTAATAGCCCAACACAGTGAATTTTGGTGACTTCCAGGTGCCCATGAAAAGGTGCACGTGGGTTTCATTTGCAGTGTTGTAGGGCACGTGTAGTAGGCCAATTCTGCATCTCTTCTAAATTGCCACTGATATTTGTCCGCCTGCCTCATCGGTCACTGAGAAGGTATGTGAATTATCCCATTATGGTAGTAGATTTATCTATTTCTTCTCTTAGTTTTGTCCAGTTTTTCTTTGTATATTTTGAGGCTACTTTGTGTATATTAATCTACTTTTATTAGATTAAAACCTAAATTTCACTTAGATGAAGAAGAGCTATATTGTCCACAGATTCCCCCTTTTTATTCATTATGGAAACTTCTCCTTTATCTATTGATGCAAGAGACCTCCTTCTCTTTGGTGATGTATTTCCTCCCTCTGTGTTCATATGTTTAAACAATGTCTTATGTACGGAACACATAATTAAATTTTATTACTTAAATCCAATCTGATAATGTTTTTTTAATTAATAGGTGCATTACATGGTCTAATCATGGCAATAATGTTTATCCTTGTACATGTGAACTAATTGAGAAAAAAATAAAACCTGTCTGGCTCATTAAGGATGCATTTCTCAACAAATTTTACTTTTATATGTAATATTCAATAAAATAAGTCACATTTTGTGTTTTTTTAACAATTCAATGTTAAAAATAATAGTATTGATAATATCAGAAACTTTAAAAAAATATGCTACCTTAAGAGTATCAGGCTTTTTATTGTAATTTTCAAATTATACTGGTTTTCATTGGAAGAGTAGTATGATAGAATAACCATAAAGTGATTTCTATCCTAAAACATTGTATTCAGAATAAAAATTCATTCAGGAAATAGAATGGAATTGTGAATTCAAAAAGTGTGTAATAATGTGAAGTTTCAGCTGCTAAAAAAGAGGTTTTTCTCCTCTCTTTTGATGTGGATGACTGTGGTACTGAGTTGCTGTGGTATTTAGATATGCCTGTATATATTTTAAAGTGATGTATTCATTTTATTTTAAATACCAGTGACATTGTTTGCAGCTATTCAAACTCGCGAAGAACATTTTCCATGCCTGCTCACAAATGCAGCAGCCCCTGCATGAACGGCCTCAAAGGATCCCCCCAAGAGATCTGCCAGCAGAGCTGAGATGGGGCTTCCCTGCTCCCGCTCCCGAGCCGTGTGGAGGGGAGACAGCCCCGTCGGTCGGCGGCTCCTGAGTCCTCCTCCCGGGAGCCCCCACCCCAGGGACCCTCTGCTCTGGCCACTCAGGTGGGGGACACGCTCCAGCCGCCCTGGGGGGTGTAGGGCATCCTCGTGCTTTTCCTCTTTCTTGATTTTTTTTAAAGCCATTATTTTGCTGGAATACATCCTTAAATAAAGTCCTTCAGAAAAGATCAAATTGGCTGAAAAGACTCATTTTGCTCTCATTTGACAGACAGCTTGGGAAAAGAATCCTAGATTCTAACTATTCCCCTCAGAACTGTAACAGGCCTATGGTCTTTTGCTCAAGCTAAAGCTACCCATGGGGAGTCTGCACTGCACCCCACTGAGCTATTTTTCCTCACTATCGGGTGTTAGGATCCTCTCTCTCCTCCGGCTTTTAGGAAACACACCCCGTGTGCCGGGTCTGTGCACCCTCCACCGCTGTGCGCACCTCTGACTGGGCCTGTCCTGCTCAGCAGCTCGCACATCCTCGGTCCTGTGACTCTGTCTCCTGCTTTTCACAGCTGTCTGTGTCCTCCGCCCTCTCTGTGTGGGGTCCCGCCAGGAAGTGACCTCCTTCCTGAGCCGAACCCCTCTGACTAGTGTCTGTGACAGAAGTTTCTCCTGTGTTTTTCATTTTCCCCTCTCTCGTTGAAATATTTCCTTCCCCTTGTCTTCTGGTTCTTGCTGCTGATTTTGTATGTGATAACACCCAAGACCATTTTATATCTCATCTCCTCGGATTGCTCTTCTGCATGACACCCTGAGTCTACAGTGCTGACCACACGTGTCTCAGACTGCTGTCTCCTCGGGGGCATCAAGTCTCTGTTCATCTTGGTCTTTTTCTTTCACTTACTAGGTTTATGTGTCTGATTTTGAGCTGTGTGCTTATGGTTACAAATGGGACAGTGAGATCAGTTTTCTAGGTACTCAGTGTGAGATCTGCTCCCACAAATGCATGATTCCACAGCCATGCAACAAATAATAATATAAACATATAGGTCTAGTTATATACAAATACATAGTTTCTCGGTGGTTCTGTTTATTTGATTACACCTTGTGCTACATTGTTCCCATGAGTAAAAGATTGATTAAATATTTGATTCAAATATTGGGCCGAATAGCTGGGAAACCACTATTTTGGATCCCGATCCCCAGAGCTGGAATGGAGGTTGTAGGTACCGGCTTGCCTTCAGGAAAGGGGGGAAGAGGAGGAGAGGGGTGGGTGGGAGGCGATGCAGCCCCTCCTCTCAGCCCATGCCTCATTCCCACATTCTGCACCCACCTGGGCACAAAGCCTAAAGGCTTACTTGCATTTTGCAGGAAAAATGGTTTTCCTCTCTCCTGCGCTTCCTTCCAGAGTATTTGAGGCTACCACCTGTTACCCTTCTGTCCATCCACAAGTGTCTGTCTTCTCACTGTCTTCTGAGAGCGTGTCAGAATTTCAGTGGGCAGGTCTCCCCTCCTCCTGCTACTGCGGGCATGCTCTTTAACCAGCATTATGTCCAAGACTCGGGATGGGAGGGAGACATGTCTGTAGAGCCTCTTCTGTCTGTAATCGCATCCATGTGGGCTAAAGGGGCAAATAGAAACGCATTCTAGTGACATGCGAATGGAAGGTGAGGACATGCGGGTGAGACGTGGAGTCTTCCTTTTGAGGATAAGGTGGAAAGAAAACATGAGCTGGTAGAGGAAGTGTGTGATCAAGAGGGATTTTGCTTTATTTGCTCCTTTTTTTAAACAACAAATGACTCAGTATTTTTGACAGACAGGGGAAGCCACCTAGATAAAGGTGGCCGAGTGACGATTCCCTATCTCATGGTTCAGAGCTCGACCTCAAGCTGGATTCCAGAAGGCAGGGCCATGGCTCTGCCAGGTGAGAGCTGTCAGGGCACTAAGCTTCCTGCACCTCAGTTTCTTCATCTGCAGGACAAGAACATGCCTGACTCAGGGATTGAGGTAAGGAACAGGTGGGTTACTTCATTCCAAACACCCAGAATAGTGCAGAAAGAGCTTTCTGTTACTGGTACTTAATATTTCTGCAGAGACAAAGGGTTGAAAAGTGATGGTTTCAGTGCTAGGCCACAAACAGGCCACCGATCTGTTGATCTATTTCCCTGATAAGTTCTTTGAACACATGGGACTATTTCTAGCACATTTTCATGGCACAGCCACCTTGGGGTGATGGAGAGCCCAGCCCATTTTTTATGAGTTAGCAGCAAAGATTGGGCCCAGGACACTCTATGATGAAGAACACATTTTCTTCCATTTAAAAATAAATCTTATATTGACACTGAGATAGAAATATAAGAATAACAATTTAATTTCTGGCCAGAAAACAAGCACATTATTTTTATTTATGAAAACTTAAAATTATTTCCAGAATGAACTTATGAATTAACTCATACATTTTATTAAGTCCAATTGTAATGTCAGCATTGCCAGCTGGGGACAACGCTCAGCAGTGTCCTAAACCTCACATCACAAGTCAAAAACATACACGCTTGTTTCTCCCACTTAATGAGATGCACCATCTTCAAAATCTACAAAAATATCACCTACAAAAAATATCCATTAAAACCTGCAGTTGAATATCGCACCCTGATGGTCGGAGGTCACACTTTTACCAAACTGGGCTTTACCACATTTACCTAGAAGGCAAGGTGCGACCATGGGCACAGCTGTGCCCTTCTGCCTGGCCACAAGGGCACCCTCAGGGGTGACCTGGCCACCCGCGAGCAGCAATGCTGCTGTGCATGTTCGGCCGTCGGGAGGCCTGCTGCTGGGAGGCCGTGGCAGGCAGATGGCGTCCCTGAGGCAGAATCCGTCTGCTACAGACTCCAAACTGGTAGCTGGCACCCAGCGGATGCTGGTGATGTTTGGTGCCCTGCCAGGTTCCTCGAAAACACGTGTTTAATGCAAAAGGTGTTAACATTAAACAAGTACGAAGTGAAAGCAAAGTGAGAATCCACATGTTCGCCCCCCATTCTTGAAGCTGATCCATCTGCCAGCAAAATGTTTGCCCCTCGTGCTTCTGCATTGACATCACCTGGTGTCTAAAGTCTGGAGCATTCAGTGAAACATTTGTAAAGCATCTTCGTATCAATATCTCACTCTCATGGGTATTCCATGGGGCAGGGGCAGAGGGCAGTGGCACAGGGCAGGGGGCAGGGGCAGTGGGCAGGGGCATGGGGCAGGGACAGGGGGCAGGGCACAGTGGGCAGAGGGCAGGGGGCAGTGAGCAGTGGCACAGGGCAGGGGGCAGTGGGCAGTGGCTCAGGGCAGGGGGCAGGGGCAGTGGGCAGGGAGCAGTAGGCAGCAGGCAGAAGGCAGGGTCACAGAGCAGGACAGGGGCAGGGGCACAGGGCAGCTGCACAGGGCAGGGGCATGGGGTGGGGCATGTGGCAGGGCAGGCACTGCCTTTAGAAGACCCTGCCTTTACTAAGCGAGGCCAGAGGCTCCAGAAAGGGGAGAGGTGTGCAGATTCTGGTGGCTGGCACTGAGACTTGGTGGGACTAGAGGGCATCACCGCTTTTCCCCAGAGCCCCACTCGTTCCCCAGAGCCATGCTCCCTGCCTTCTTCCCAGGGAGAAGCCATTACCCTGATAATGTCCATCCGAGGTGGGGTCTGGGGGACATGCGGTCTGTGTCACAGAGCGCAATGTGCCAGCACGTGGTGTGGTCCATCTGGTTCTGTCTGCTTTCATTTCATTTTTATCTCTTTAAGAAGAAAATTAAAATCTCATATGCAAAGTTCTCATACTGTGATTCCTGGAAATTCTGTAGTCAAAGATTTTTTTGTCTAGTAAGGAAAAAAATGAACATTTAGAGCCTTCATGCAGGGCTGGGGTCAGCGCCAGCAGACGAAGCTTCCAAACTCTGCTGCCAAAAGCTCTGAGCAACGTGGCAGCCGCAGAGCCCAGGCACCGAGAGCAGAGCAGGCGGCCAGCCGGCCAAGCCCCCAGCTGGCTCTGCGGCCTCTGCAAAGACAGGAAGAAGCACGGCCATCAGCCTCAACAATGTGCAGCTCGGTATATTTGAATCCAGACGCTGGCCAATTAAATTCACAAATACAACCTAGACGTTTGGTTCATAAATGTCCTAAACCCAGCGCTAACCCACAGCAATTGTTCTGCCCATCCTCTTGCTAAAGGGAAAAGTTGTCTTTGCAGCAGCATCCAGAGGGGATGCTTACTCAGTAATGCCATGCTGCTGAGGGCCTGTTGGGGTTTTTCATAAGCCAGTTTCCTGTTGGGGGTCCTTCACTCCTCGGGGCTCAGGGCCGTCTGCAGGTGCCCTGAGAGAGGCCAGGGATCACTGATGTGGGGGCTTGAGAGGTCACCCCCGCCAAGCTGCAGGGGTCAGAGACTTGCCTCTGGGCAACACAGCCCACAGCACCTACTCATTCCTTCGGAAACTCATGAGTGTGATGCAGTTTTCAAAGGGAGAATCTACCGGTGTCTAATAATGGGCCCCAGAAACTCAGGCTGAATCCCACTACCAATGTTTGGAAGGTGTATGAGCAATTAATTTCAGTTGTTTTCATTGAAAAATATTCCAGCTTGGGGACTGGTTTCCCAGAAGGCTGGAACGCTTCTGGATCCACAGTGTGAGCTCATAGGCAGGCCCTGGGGCCAGCCCTGTCCTCCCTGAATCTCTGTTTCTGTGGTGGCTCCTGACAAGGGGTGGCTTCAGCTGCCTTTGTGCCAAGCAGACTATAAGACCAGGAGCCGACTGCCACCCACTACTTTGCTCTCTCCCCCCACTTCAGGTGCCTGAGAGGCCAGAGCGGTGAGGGCCGGAGGAGGAGGCACAGAGGGTCATCTAGAAATGGGCCCCATGCACAGGCAGGTGCCAGAGCAGACCATCCCTCCAGGGCTGTGCAGCCCACGGGGCTCAGGGGTGGCTTTGCTGGGTGTCAGTTGCGTCTGTAACACCAGCAATGTGTCCACTTTGTCTTTCCACCAGCCAGAGGCCCAGAGGTGGGGCGCCTGCCCAGGGACGGCTGGGCTCCTTCCTTCTGGAGCACACAGTTCAGCTGCATGGCACCTGCAGCCTATTTTTATAGGAAAGGGAGAAAAATGAACTTGGCACATGTGAGCCAGACCTGACAAACCCATTGCCTCCACAAGAGAAGGTGTAACGTTTTCCAGAGAGGAAATGAGACAGACTGTTTATTTAACTCACTTTCCTTGATCCCTAGCAGGTCCACAAGGGTGGCTCGCTTTATGATCGCAGAAAACAGAGGAGTTTGTGCGGCTCTCCACTGCCCAGGCAGAGCAGGGCGCATGGGCACGCGAGTCCCCAGCCAGCAGTGAGGCCTGGTCCGGGCTGACCGTCCCCACACACGGGCCACGTGCAGGCCTCCCACCAGGCTCCCTCCCTGCCCTCCGCCTCCGGCAGCTCGGGGTAGCCCCCTGGGGAGGCCTCACCAAAATCGTCCGACCTAGGACTCAAACCAGTGTGGAAGGAGGGATGGAGGGCCAAGGATTTCAAGGTTCAGAAAGACCACACAGTGGAGAGCTGGGGAAGCAGAAGCATAGTCTCTCTTTTGGTTTCATTGGCACTATTAGTGGTCTTTCTACTGCTGCTTTTTGAAAATCACTCAGTCGAAGTACCTGCTCTGTCCCCCAGTCACAGAGCCAAAGAGCACACTCTCTCCAAAATTACTGAGATTTGTGGTCTAGAGAGCTTTTTCATTTTCAAAAAAAATACTCATCAAGATTTCAGGTTGTCTGGGAAAACGCAGAGCATTGCATTTTTTAAAAATCATAGATTCATTCCGCATACCATCTTTAAATAATAAGTAGAGGAAAACAGATCTTGGGCCCAGCCGAGGGCCTTGGGGCCTGTGAGATATTAACGACTATCAGCAGAGGAGACTGGGCGGCTGACCATCTCCAGCCGCCTCGAGCAGGCTGACTGCCGGGAGCCGCTGCGGGAGGCCGATCACAGGACGCCCCCCTAAAGTCAGACGCGGCTCCAGCCGAGGAGTGAGACCTGCCTTTGTAACATCATGTTGTGTTTAACTCATGAAAGGTTCTCAGCTCAAAATATTTTTATTAAAAAAAATAATCATTTCCCCTGTTTATGAAGTCCTATATTAATAAAAATGAATCATGCTCAAATTTTGGAAATAAGCATTCTACATCGTTTTCAGTGTTGTTCATACAAAAAGATAGGATTCAAAAAGGAAGTTACATATTATTCATGTAGCTGTGTTACTTTAGCAGGATTTTAAAGCTTGTGTTCCCTTCCAGCATTAGAAATGGCTTCTCAAACACTCACCCCGTGAACTGCTGTCAGTTGACGAGGGCCATGCTCTTCCCCAGTCTCTGAAAGCACCCCCGAGGGTCGGGTAGTGCCTGCCTGTCTTTGTCCTCACGTGAACTCAGGGTCTGATGTTTCACAGGGGCAGCAAAGGTCAGATCTCTTCGTCGCTGACTCACTTTTTCTTACCAAAGCCCTTCTGTTGGCTGGCGGCAAGGTTCTTGGGGGTTTTGGGGGTTCTTGTCCCAGTACTCAAAGACAGGCATGGGCCTAGCGAGACCCCAGGGAATTCTTGCATTGCAGGAAGCACCCAAAGTCCATGGAAAGTAAACCACTTAAGTGATGCCCACTCATAAAGGTGATGCAGCACGATTCTTATGCTGCAGCAGGATCACAGCCTGAGTGCCCGAGGCGGGTCTGGCCCACGTGGTCTACAGGCGCTTCTTTGGGCTGGAGACCTGCGCCCTGTGCTGGGCCTGGGTCTCACAGCAGCTCTCCCCTCAAGCTCAGCCTGGTCTGAACACTGGCCCAGTTCTCCACTGGGTCTCCAGTGCAGTGTGTGGAAGCCGGTGCTGTGCAGGCTGGTGTCCGCTGAGGGTCACGCTGTGACCTGAGGGGTCACTGCACCGCCCATCCACTGTTCCAAACCCCCTGTCCCCAGAGTTCTCCCTTTGGACTGGCCCATGGTCAGAAGCGTGGTCTCTGGAGGGGAGCGGACAGGGAGGCATGATGCACTCACACCCGTGGGTGACCTGGGAGAAGCATGGGGACCTCTGCTGTGCCCGAGGGTGCAGTAGGAAAGAGTACGTGCAGTAGGCATCTCCCTGTTGCACCAGTGCTGCTAACCAGGTGCTGAGGTGACGAAAACCAGGGAGCTCCCAAGTGGGCACAGCAAGAAGCCACAGGCCGCCAGACCTCTTCTCAATGAGCAAGCCAACTAGCAGTGTTCCACACCCCAAATCAGAGCTGGGGATGACCAACGTGCAAAGAAGGGTGTGTTCCTGCACATCAAGGCCATCCCCGGACCTGTGCCATTTGCGCCCCTCAGCTTCCAGCTGGTCGGAGAGACCTCCCAACAGTGCCAGCTTCCATGCCACGCTCAAGGGGAGAGCCACCGTGAGACCCAGGCCCAGCACAGGGCACAGGCCTCCAGCCTGGGATGCGCCCACGGGCTGCATGGGCCACACCGGCTTCCCGCACTCTCGCTGTGATCCCGTCACGCTGCCACTATGAGTGAGTGGGGGTCACACATGTCTTCCGCTGAAGCAGCTTCCACGGCTGCTCATAGAATCTAAAGGCCCAGAGCCTCCCCGCTGGCGAGCAGTCCCCCTCACGCACCGCCACAGGCCCTCCGGGTCGGCTGTTCCTCCACCTTAAGGTCACGGAAGGCCTGATGGCCACCTCACCTCTTCAGCTGCCCTTCTCTTTATTTCCCCTCTGAGGGTATAAGGGCACATTTTTATCACTTGCCAGCCCCATCACCAACATTGGTCTGGCTCCTGAGCAGTACGATGCCCTTGATAGGGTGCCACAGGTACTCGGGCTTTCTGCATCTCGAGCTGTGTGGAACAGGAATGTCCTGGCCTCACGGCCCCCATGGAGCCCTGCGGTCGGGGGCGGAGCAGCTGGGCCCGTCCACCCCTAAATACACCGTGAGATCATTCTCGCTGCCTCCACAAAAAATTTGAGCTGACTGGAAATCACAAGGTGGTAAATAATGATATGTTACCACAGTGAACAGGAAATTGAGAGTTTAGGCTAAAATGCAGTCCAAAGCAGCAGCCCGAGCGGAGGCAGAAAGCCCGCCGGTCCTGCATGCAGCCCGTGGCGTCCAGGGGGTGCACGCTGTGGGTGACTCGGCTGGTCACATTGGACGGGAGGAAATCTGTGCTTATCAGAAGAATATTTTAAGGCAGTTTATTAAAAGAAATTTTTTAATGATTTATCAGAGTCTGAGAAAGGAAATGGGGAAACCAAGATATCTAATTTGTTTGAAAGCTTTTATGATTAGCCAGCCAAAAATGCGATATCTCAAGCTGCTGAAGGGTGCATAAGCACAATTTTGTTTGCACTATTTGCAAAGTATGTCTTGACTTTACCAGATCTTTTCATAATCTAGTCTTAAACAGCTTAAGAATGAGCAAAGACTCTAAAGAAAAAGGAGACAGAGGAAAGAGTGGAGAGTTCCCCTCGGGCACGTCCTCTCCGACCTGGGGGCCAGGACTCGGCCCAGAGCACAGTTCACACTGCTCCATCTGCCCTGTGGTATGCATGACAACCTGCCACATACCGACAGCTTGTTTCCCAGGGACAGTGGGGATGGGAGTCCTGGGGACTCCTTGGCCACAAAGCTTGCCTGCAGTTCACATCCCAGGGGCTAAACCAGGGGTGACCCCCACACACCCCCAGAGAGGAAGGGGGCCATCACTAAAGGTCTTTCACCAGCACCACTCAAGTGGGCTGTTCTTCCCTTGAGGAAAACAAAAGGTCAACAATTTTCTTTTAAAATCAAAATCCGCCTCTTCAGTCTTTTTGGGAAACACAGTACACACCAACACTCCTGGGCCTGGTGCCGGGAGTCAGAGTCTACCTGCCTCTCCGCCCTCTGTGGGGTCAGCGGCTTCCCGCACCCCCAATGCCCGGTGGCGGCTCTGCTCATGTTCACCTTCCTCTCGAGTCAGGCTTTTGGGGGGATGGTGAGTCACCAACCCAGATACCAGGGACTCCCCCAGACCCGTAACCACTGATCAGAGGCCAGCGACCACTGTTTGGGAGCACAGAGCATCCGCCCCTGGGGTGGTAAGGGCACGACCCCAGCTGGGCCTGCCTGGGACCCTCTCCACCAGGCTTTCCTGTGATCCTGAACAAGCCATACCCTCCCCACCTCCTCCTGGCCCTTCTCTGTCCTGCACTGTCCCAGGTGGCCCTTCCCTGTGCCCTGTGTTTATGTCAGGTACCCTCCTTACCGTGGCTGCCCCCAGTGACCCCCCAGCTGTCACCCCACCTCATCACCACACCCGACTCCAAGGGCCACTGAGTTTTCCCCATGCACACATGGTTTGGTTTGTCTGCTGCCACACTCCCCGATCACTAACAGTCAGACTCGCGAGTTCAGGACCTTGACTCCATGCTCACTGGGGAGTCTGCCGGGTGAGGGACCATCCAGGGTCTGCAAGGCACAAGATAGCAGGTCACAGCTGTGAGGCAGGTGATGGTGACAGGGGCACTGCCCGGCTTGGAAGATCCAGGCAGTAAGCCTAACCCTATGCGGCAGGCGCAGGCAAGCTGAGCTGTGTGGTGAGGCCCTGGGCAGGCCGGGCAGGTAGCTGGGAAAGGCCCCTGATCAGCATAGCAGCACTTTAGCAGGCTCCAGCACAGCCGTCTCCCTTGAGTCTCAGTGCAAGGGTGAGATGTTTGTTTTTCAGGTGACAGGTGGCAACAGAGGACCCAGAACTGTGATCAGAACACACACCCCCGGGGGACGGCAGGTCCCTCCTCGCACCCAGGCCCTTTGGAGGAGGGGCTGAAAGTCAACAAGGAGGGCCCCCCCCCAGCATGATGGAGCAGGATCATCGCCGGCCCAGCGGGGAGGGTCTGCTGCGGGGTGCCCGCCAGAGGAGCCAGGACCCTGGCCAGCCTGGGGAGCCTGAGACTTCCCACTGCAGGTCCCGCCTGAGGTGCAGCTCTGGTGATTGGCACGGAGAAAGGGTAAGAGTGGCTTGGAGACCAAGCCTCCATGGACAATGGCCTTTCCACCTGGATGCGATCACCTGGAAGGTATCATCAACAGAACGGCCGGACACCTGCCGCAGACCGCACTTGGAGGAGGTGGATGGAGGGAAGACACAGGGGCCTGGGGGACAATGGAGGGGGGGACAGCTGGACAGAGACGTGGTCACCCGGGAGGCCCGGGTCTCGCGGACAAGGAGGCTTAGGAAACAGCGTGGTCGGCTGAGGGCAGTTGGTGCTCGCACAGTTCTCTCCAAATGCAACATGTAGCCTGACACCCTGAATGCAGAGTGACTCAGGGCCTGGAGTCACCTGAAACCTGTCCTGCCGAAGAGCTTCTGGGCTTGACGAGCAAGACAGCAGAGACCAGGGCCAGCAGAGGGCAGGTGGGTGTCGGTCCACAGAGTGGGGCCAGCGCGGTGGGCGGCCAAGTATCAGGCAGGGAGCATTTCGGGTCGTGTGCGAGGCCCATGAAGCTGTGCTCGGCGCCCTTGCAGGGAGCACCTCTGTCCTGAAGCCAGCACATGGAGAGGCAAGCGTGGCGGCCTGAGCCGTTGGCCTGGCCACTCCGGTGGAAAGAGAAGTCAGTTTTATGTTGCAGAATGAGTTAAGAATAGGTATATCCCCGGCAATTTTGTTTAGCCAAATTATACTTTTAGCCTCATGTCTATATATTTTAAGGGCTCAAATTGTTTTATGATCTGCCTAAAATAACATCATCTTGACATTTGCTTTCAATACCGCATCTGTAACCTTTAATAATATTTTAAATTTAAAAAGAAACCCTTCCCCCTTTGGATAAATGAAAAAAGAAATCCTTCAATTAAGACCAATTACTGGGTCATTTTTATGTACCTCCTTGGAAGAAATGTTTTCTGTGGAGAGGGGGTTGATGGTTGCATAGCATGAGGGAGTCCGAGGCTGCTCAGAGCCCCCTGTCATCAGTGCTGGGGCCTGAAGCAGAGGCTGTTGCCCTCCGCAGACCTGGGACCCTGGCCGGAGAAGCTAAGCCAGATGGTGAGGGCACTGCCAGTGACCCAGTCAATGTCCACGCTTGTCTCCTGACGCCCAGGCTCCATGGCCCTGCCCCAGAGAGAGGGCCTCTTGCAGGACCCTCTTTACTCCAGGAGGTACTGACCGTAGGCTGCTGCCGAGGAGTTTCGGAGGACGGCTCCCAGCCTGAGCCGGTGCCCAGGGCCCTGGGACAGTGTAGCCCTTCTCTGGAAGAGCCATTCAGTGCCCTCACAGCCATTTCCTTTGAATCCATCATTATCTGATGCTGAGAAATATGAGAACAGTTTCTCTTGCTCACTTCCCAATGTATGATGGAGAATTGTAGCAGGGCCCCAGCCAGCCCATGAGCCTGGACCCGGGGATGATTTACTGTCCACCACCTCCCCAGCAGGGAGACCCCTGAGGGCCTCAACCCCTAACCATGCTCTGGCCTCTGGGTCCCGCACATGCCCCCATTCCCCAGGCCCCGCTTGCTGCCCTGAGCTTTTCCACCCTTCTCCCTGGCAATGCCAACACCCCCAGCAGGATGCCAGCAGCCGGTCACCCCAGGCCCTTTGTCCGCATCACAGGCCCCTTGACCAGGAGCCCAGAGCCCTCCTCTGATTAGAACCATGTTTCTGCACCCCCTGAAGCTGAGCTGCTTCCCATGCGTCTCCTCACCACCACTAGTGCAGGCAGAATGTGCCACCCTTATGAGCCGGCCTGGCCATGGTTCTGTGCCTGGGAACAGTGGCATTTCAGGAAATGGGACGCAGAGCACACCTGCAGTGCTTGGTGTGGAGCATCCCACCCAGCCCTCTCAACTGACCCATGGAGTTGACAACTTTGGGGATCTGGTGGGAACTAGTGTGAACCCCACGGAATCACGGAGGTCTAAAGCAGCTGGTGTGGATATGCCCTGGGAATGTACTGTGCCCGGCACAGAGACTGCCTGGTGCCTGGGAGTCCTTGCTTCTTTTGTGGCATTAATCAGGGGATGCACCCCGGGCCACAGGGCTTGTAAGGGGAAGTCAGAGCTCAGGCTCAGCCCCACCCCCAGGAGAGCCCAAGGCAGAAAGCCAGGTAAGAGGACCTCTAATTCCTCTGGAACATTTTCTCTCAGAACTTTGGGGTTTGTTAACAGTGCACAACAGAACAGCTCATGTATGTCCCTTCATGGAACTGTCCTTATTTTTCCATCTCCGGCACTGGCACTGTGAGTGGCCAGGACCACCCATTCTGGATCCCCGGGCCTGGGGGTCGAGGCCAGGCGCTGCCGGAAACCTGATTACCGGCCCTGCGACTTGGCCGACTTGCCTGTGAACCGACCTGCAGGCGGCTCTGGGCCATCTGAGGAGGCCGTTGCTGCAGAGCGCTGAGCACAGAGCCTGATGCCCGGTGAGGGCCCATGAACGCCAGCCACATGCATTTCCGTTCCGAATCCTGTGTGCTCTGTGATCACACTATGATCCCCGCGTGTCGTCTACTGCTTCAGACACGCTATGACACAGTTTTCAGTGGCATTGAATGATGGAGAGCTGACAATTCTCTCTCCTTCCCCACCAGCTGGGCACTGCCCCTCAGGCTCCCATTCCCCACCATTCCCAGTGGTAAGGACGCCACAAGGTCCAATTCTTCCCACACGCCCCGCGCCCCACGCCCCCGAGTCCGGTCCCTGCTCAGCCACCTTGGGATCTCCTGGGGATCTTCGCCACCCGCACTCCCCCCCTACATCATACCCAGTGGGGTTCCAGGGAAGGAAAGGAAGAAGCAGAAGTGGGAAGGAAATAATGCTCTGAAGTAAAAAATTGAGGCTACAGAGCACGAATCATCTGTGTTCCAGGAAACAAAATGATGTAATTTGATCTTTATCAAGACATACTCTGATGAGGTTTTTGGACTTCCAGGAAAGGAAGCACTTCAGGCACCCACGTGCTTTCAAGAAGTTACAGCCAGGCTGGCCCGGGTGTCTGGACAGCAGCCCCCACCCCAGAAGAGAAATGCCGGCAAAGGCGAAAGAAGATGAGGGAGTGTGCAGCCACACAGACTGCGTGTCCTCAGCCCAGAGGCACTGCGGCCCGGCGTGTCGTCTCCTGCCTCTCCCCAGCGGGTGAGCGCCCACCGCCCAACCTGCGACCAGGGACGCCCAGCCTGAGCTGCCTCTGCCCTCCACAGCCCGCCTGCCAGCGTGCACCCCTGCATCGGCTTCCCCAGCCCCCCACCCTGAGCCGGGTGCCCTGCCGATGACACCCCACCCTGCAGGACACCAAGCCCTCTCCCCTCCTTGGGACTGGCCCATCCTCCCTTCCCTGGCCCAAGGTTGCTGTGGCAAGGAGCACTGCGTGGGGTCAAGAGAATCTGGAAATTCTCCTAACTAAATCACACAGGGGAGAACTGAAGCTAAATGTCAAACAGCCATGAGCAGTAACTTACGCAAATGGATGGATGAGTAAATAAATTGAAAACGTAAGGTCTCCTCATCAGCAGATACCACAATATGCACTCTTTAATTTCATATTTTCTGCTCATAATTACTTTACCATATCGCAAAACTATTGCATTGTGTCACACACAAGATAGCTCCTGGGCACTATCTTTGTAAAGGACAAAGGAAAACGCAGACCAGTAAGTCAGTACATGCTTGATAAAGAGGACGGTCCTAAAATGCCAACACGAGACCTCAGGGGACGACGCTGGGAGAGCGCGGCTCCCATCCGTGGGCGCTGGTGACGCCCAGACGCTGGACCCTGGCTCCCCGCGGGCTCGTTTCCTACAGGTTGAGACCTCCGTTCCACGCCTGGGACTAGACGGCTCTGCTCACATACTGGGTGGGTCTTCCGTTTCTTTGCCAGCGAGGATGAGGGACATGAATAGGATGACCTGAGTAAGAGCAGCCCCACGAGCTGATGTTACGTGAGTTTTCAGAGACACTGGCTCCATTTTAATTTAAGTAAATGCAGAAATGAAGACTTGAACATTGGAGAATCTTTAAAAATCATCTTTTTGCCAGAAGATTTGTCTCACACAAGATAAGCTCCAGCTGAGCCAAAGGCAGCAAACGCTTGCTCATTCTTGAAAGAATGCATTGTGCGTGGATACAGCACTCAGCACAATTTTGATGTAAAGTCCGTCCCACAGAGTGTTTGTACTGTGGTGACTGGGGGCTGTTCAGGGTGACATGTGGCCAAATGGGTGGGGAGGAAGGAAGCAGGGACTAAACCCCACAAGAGAGGCTTATACCCGGTGAGCAATGGATGGCTTTGCGTCATGTTCTAGGGCATTTCTAAGTACTTCACCCACTGATGGAGACACTCTTTTATTGATGTGAGTCCATAGATGGCTTTTGATAAGGGGTGGGGGCTTCACGACTGGCATGGTGGTGCATGGAGTGTGCCTGTGAGGAGGAGTCAAGCACCTTACCTGCCATCCTCGGGGTCATGGCTCCTGGCAGACCAATGCCTCAGCAGCCAGGGCCACACTCACTCCCACATTCACTCACCAGCCACCACTGGGTGCCCATTGCACCCAGGCTCTGGGCCACGCAGAGCCATGGACCGGTGTGATACGGTGTGATACGGTGTGATCTCCATGAGCACTTCTGCAACATAACTGCTCAAAACTGCCCCCTACGGCCAGAACCAATTGAGCGGCACCAGCGTGATCTGGGAATACGTGATTGTGGTAGATTTCTGGCTCTTAAACAAGAGTAAGTCTACGTGACCCTTCTCTACACCGGCAGTAAAAGTGGAGTCAAGGTCTTGAAATAATAATCATTCTGTAACTGATGGAAAATAGAGTTTCTGCCTCGCCATTGGGAAAACACCAAGTTTCTTTCCTTTCAAAGAAATGGCCAGTTGCTTGTACCCCTGGCAGTGCTGACACTGGTAGGCACAGCTCCCCGGGGCCAGAAGAGCCACTGGCCCTGGAGACCACGTGTGTGGCCAGCACTGCCGGGTGACATGTATCTGTAGCTCTGTCCCCTGTCACTAGCAGGTGCTCCATGCTGCATGTGCACACGCTGGAATCTGCCTTTGCAGAAATCCAGCTGGGCAGGGATGGGGTCACGTCACTCAGTCAACTGGAGGCCACAGAGCCGAGGTCCAGCCCATTGCCAGTGAGTCCAGGGGTTTGGGGGCCCATGACCACAGGGAGGGAGCCTGCGTGGGCCAAGGTAGGGTGAGAGGTGCCCGTTTCCAGGGCTGGTCAGTCACGGGTGTTAACAATCCCGACAGGCCCCAGGACGCCAGGCCCCTCACTCACCAGCTCCACAAAACCCATGCCTTCTTTCTGTTAGGGACAAAATATTTTAAAACTTGTTTGGTGTTACTCTTACTCAGTGGGTCTTTTTCCTCTGTGGAACCAGTGTAATACTGTTTTGAGTCCTATTTGAAAGGCATTGGTAGTGATTTCTAACTAGGGCTTGCAAAATAGGAAAGGTTGTACGGAATCTTCACAAATCAGGGAATGAGGGCAGCATGGCACGTGCTACGGGGTCGCCCCTCCTGGCTTTTCAGGATCTGGGACGTTCATTTGCATTCCCTGCACCAGAAAGAACAATCTGGCTGGGCTCCCCTTTTAGACATGGGCAGGACGGGGCATTCAGAGTGACCCGCAGGTGATCACATACAGCTTCTTTTTATTCAGTAAGTGTGACCACCGCTGGCACTTTATCAGATCGATCTCGGAGTTTGCAGGCCTGCCTGCAGGCTGAAGTCTCATGCTGAGTGGCTTCAGGCAGATACAGGGGGAAAGAGACTGAGGGGGAACCCAGAACACAGGTATGACTGCCGAAGACCCCTTCCTGTGTTTGTCTCGTGTGGGACCTGGGCGACCCCCGACCCTGTGGGATCCATGGCAGAGCCACACAATTAACAAAACTGCATCACAAAGTTGGGAGGTGGTAGAGCAATGCATGTGCATGTGGCTGACATTATTCCTGCACCGGCCTGACCGGGGCGCTCAGCTCGCAGCCCTGCTCCCCAAGCTGACCCAGGTGGGAGGAATGCCAGCGCTGGCAGCAGACACATTCACAAGAGCTGGGCCTCTCCGCCTTCCCCAGGCATGCAGTGCCGTGACATCGCTGGGGGCGCCGTGTGGGGAGGAGGAGGAGACCATCCCAGCTCCCGGCGCTGAAGGCATCTGGAAATAGCAGACCTGACCTTGCCTGTTACCTGTAAGAATAAAACTCAGATACCAAAGGTAAGACGGGTCAATATTAACTTTCTACAAAAGATTCTTATGACTGACTTGAAAGGATCCATCTAGGGAGGGAAGTGCTTGACATTTGCCTTCATTTAAACCACTCACTCAATTTCTTCTAAAGCTAAACCTTTTCAGTCACACTGCAGCCACCTGGCAATGAGCAAAGTCTAGGATCTACGGCCTCCTGCCTCCATCACTCCCATGGGTACCGGACAGTCCATTTGTGGTCTGAGGACTCTGCCTGCACTGAGGGACATTTGTTACGTGAGAGACCTGCCTTCCTTCCTGCCAAGGTGCCTTTCCTTCTACTCCACCCCATGCACCTGGGGCAGAGAGCTTCAGGAGTGCCTTCTTACAGGTTAACTGCATGCATAATCGCATGGATCATTCATTCCCAGAGAAGTTTACAGACCTTCACAGGGGACATTTCAGGGACATTTTGTATTCACAGAAAAATTGACATTGCATTGATTCCACCCATCCTTCCCTCTTGCAAACTGTAAAATCCCAGGTTTGTAACAGGGTGAAATCGAGTGTAAACGTGGCCCAGATTCTTCCTGTGGATGCAAGCCCTTCGTATTATTCTGGAGACATTCCTGACATGGTTTGCAAGCTCTCAGAATTCATAGTTCTGGGCTATCATTCAACAGAAACAGCTTCTCATGGAGGCTCACGCCAGGAGCTGGGGCCCTGCAAATGAAACCTTTCCAACCTGGTTCAGGGGCAGGAGAAGTGGAAAGCCACCCGCACAGTACCGTAGCAGGCCTCCCGGCCAGTGGTCACACCACCCTCCCTTTGCCCCCTTTGTCACAGGTGAGGTGACACCCATGGGGGTGACCTGCACACCTTTGCTGTGCCCGTTCCTGTCACCTGCTGTGCCTCCTTCCCCCTAACTCTCCTCTCTGTCACCAGCAAGCACTCCCATGTCTGCAAGGTGACTCTCTAGTCTGAGCTGATGCCCCTCAAGCCCGGCTGAGCCAGACCCTCAGGACTGGGTCCAATCACAGGATGCAGGGGCTCACCAGGACCCTTGTCATCACTTTTTCTTGTCCCAAACTCTTACTAATTAGTCTTATCTTATCGCCTGCCTTGCTGGAGGGGGCAAGGCCCTCCTGTGGGCCACAGGTGCATGCCACTGAATGTGGTCGGGGTGCACTCAGGAGCCAGGGGTGCCTCTGGAGGAGATCTGGCAGACAGGACTCTACCTCGGGCCCTGCAGGTCCAAGAGTGCCAGGTAGCTCCCACCTGGCTCCCATTCCCTCCCTGGGGAGGCCACATGCTGCCCACCTACAGGGAGCAGCCAGGAGCCTGGGACCTGCGGCTGGAAGGGTGGGGGGAGGCTTGCCACAGGTCTGGGGGGGCCACTTCATGCCAGAATCACAGCAGCCACACTGAGTGGTGACCTCCAGACCAGCTCCTTGGAGAACACAGGGACTGGTGGGCGGCCAGCTCCTGGGTCTCTTTCCACCAAGGCCACTTCTCAGCAGCTCTAGGTGTCAAGATGTTGGTGCTGGGCCTGCACAGACCCGTCAGCCTCATCAGCTGGACTGGCTCAGCCTGGGGGTTCTGGAGGCAACTCCCACATGGTAATCTCCACACTGAGGTGGCAGCCTCCTCTGCCACCAGCCCAAGTAGGCCCTGCCCACCTGAGGTGCCCGACCTTCTCCAGGGCTGGTACTGAAAATCCCTTACTACACCGTGGGGATGGACAATGCTCATTCATCCTGTAATTACTGACTGAGTGCCTCCCCTGATTCTAGTTTTCTGCCGTGTGCTTTGGTATGAGGAGAAAAGGCCTAACCCCTGCTCTGCTAAGCTTGGCATCTCCTTGCACAGTCAGAGATAGACACATGGAGCAGTGAAGACCAGTCAGGGTTCTAAGTGGCATTAGAACTTCCTGGGAGGGAGGCATGAGTCCATCCTCCTCCAACTGCTTATCTCTCAGGCAAGTTTTGGACCTCATAACCAGAACAAGTACTCATTACATACAGAGTATGCATTTCTACATCAACAATTTCCATCATGCATCTAATAATCTGAATCTAAAGCCAAGAGAACTTTAGAATTCCTCTGCTTTACGGGAAACATTGGCATACATGGCATGGCAGCAACCTGTCAGGGCTTCCAGGGGGTGTGGCCTCTGTTTTGAGAACTGGAACCGAGTAGCTGATCACATCCTGTTCGTGGCAGGCAGTGCCCAGGAGACTCGGCCCCCTTTCAGTGTGCCCCCAGAGCTCTGCTGTCTGGCCTGCCCTGGAGCCATGGACACATGGATCTTTACAACCGAAACTGTTTTTTTAAAGCACCTGGAGAGGCTTTCACTCCTGATGCCTGTATATCCACAAACACATGAGGTATGGCCCCAGCTCCCGATGGATTTCTATCTGGTGAAGGAGGGGTCACAAACAAGCTTTTGGTGCAATGCAGTGACTATTCCATTACATCTGTTGAAGCAAAATGTCCTTGAAATTATAGCACAAGTTTTGCTTGTAGAAAACTAAACTGAAAGATCTGAGCCCATCTCAGTGGCCCAGTCCTGATAGAAGCTGTTTTAGTCATAGCCTTTTCATTCCAGTCTGTCAATAAAATAGCAAGTGATATGGATGGACAGATTATACACATATTTTCTCCTACCAGTGATATCTGGAATTATTAGTGCATTATCATTATAGCAATAAGAAAATACAATGCTTAAATACAAATACACAGCAATATGCATATTTTTGTGCAAATATTGCTTTGGTACAATCCACTAACTCTTTTCCACATAATTCTAGCTAGTTTATCATTTTGTACAATTTTCCTATGCAACAAATTGCAGAGGAAATGGGGAAGGGAATTTTCAACTTCAAAACCTGAAGATTAGCAGTCCCATTTATTCTGCACAAATAAGTCCATACCTAACACATCCAGCCCCTGAGGGGAGCTCTTATGGGGGGTGTGCCATAGGCCCTGACTCAATATTTAGGAACCAAAGAAGCTAGTAAGTTGATTGGTTCAACGGCTAGAATAAATAAAATAAATAAGCCCATGTCCCCAAATTAGGTAACAATGTTGCATCTCTCAGAAATGCAAACCCATTTCTCTTTTCCCATTTTCTCATGGGTTTGTGTCTTTTAAAATGTGAAGATGTTACAGCCTATGCCAAGATCACTACCTGTCTGAAAGCATGCACATCTGTCAGCGTGCACTGGTGAGTCTCCGAATTCTGTGTGCATGTGCTCTTCTCCCATTGTGTGTCAGTGTGTGTGTGTGTAAAGATGAGCGTGTGTCTATATGCGGTGGATGACAAAAATTTTATATTAGTAAATATTGCCCCTATGGCCAGAAACAGCATTAACCTACAGATATTTTATAAAGGCACTAACCTTTGTTCCAAAGTACATATTTGAACAAAAAGCAAAATTTAATGGGGTCTCAAATGACTTGTGAAAACTTCTATATATGACATTAAATCTGAAAGAAAACATGATGTATCTAGAATCAAAGGTAAACAAAATTGTTTTGCTGCCTAAGATTTAATTTGTTTTCAGGAAATAGTAATGCATGGAGTTTAATATAATATAAGGGGATATGCATGTATTTTGACAACGTAGTATATATGAAAAGATATTTAGGCTTGAGGAGAAGTCTCAGTAACTAAAACATGAAGAGAGAAGGATCCCAGACTGCCTGGGGTTTGCCTAATACTTGCTCTGTTTTTTGTCATGTGCTTCTGTTTGCCTAGCTCATCAGCAAAAGGGTTTCCACGCAGTATTTTTGTTGTGGCAGAAAGAGCACAGGGCTCGGGTCTCTGGCACAGGGCTGGAGGAAGTCCCACGTGCCCTCTGCAGCACAGCGTCCTTCAGTTGCAAAACAGGGGATGCCACCCCTGCCCACCTATCACAGGGCATACCGTTCCCACTGGCAGACCTGTGACATCTTGTCAGGGGTCCCCAGGAGTCATGTGAGAGCAGCCCCGGGCTCCCCTGTCATCTGTCATCTGCCGTCTGCTGGATAGGACTCCCAGGTCTTGGGCACAGAGTCCAGGCCCTAGGATAGATGTCCCCCCAGTTCACAGTCAGAGGGCCAGGACTGCTGTGCACAACAAAAAACTGGAAAGGATATAGTAAGCGACCTGTTGGCCTCCACAGAAACCACATTGGTTCTGTCAACTGGGAGACAGGGTGGGGGTCAGAGGGAGCCTGACCCCAGGCTCTGAAGCCACACCCAGTGAGCTGACTTGGGCGAGGCCAGGGCCTGGGTCTGGGCGAGGGGCCTGCAGGAGCAGGGCTGGTGCCTCCAACTGTGCTTTGTGGGGAGCTGGCGTGCACTGCTCGCACCTGTGACGTCGTCTGGCTGCAATCCTCACAGTCACCAATGTCGTCTGCCAAGTGGTGGGACGCACTGACTGGAAGTCTGCAGCGCTGAGGGGACTCCGGTAGGCTGTGTCCTCTTCTCCCTGGTCCCCAGGGCACAAGGTCCCCAGGGCAGGACTGAAGCACAGCAGGACCCAAAAAAGCATGGGTAACAGTTGAGTGAATGACCTGACGTGTTCCGGTTTCTTATTTGAGATCAGAGGATTTTCTGAGATCTCACATGGCCATTCCCTCCATGACACTATACCCCATGCCATGTACAAAATGTGGCTTCCTCAGGACAAGCTGAGCATAAAATCAGGCCTGTCTCCAGCTTCACGAGCAATAAATACACACACACGCACACACTTTCCCAGAGCTGGCAGTGTGGTCGGCTTTGAGTCCCATCCCTGGTGGCCCCGACCACCGGTGGCCATGCCTCCCAGCTCCTCACAGGGTCAGGCTCCCCGCCACACCAGGACACGCAGAAAAGGGAAACATCTGGTCAACTGGTGGGGGACCGTGTGTGCAGACCAGCCCCAGGCGTCTTGTCCTGCCGGTCCTCCATCTTCCTAATCGGGGAACCTTGGAATCTCAGTGTCTGACAAAGTTCATGTTACTTATTTAAGGTAGATGTTGAAACTTTCCATTTCATAATAAAGTACGAGCCAAATATATTCTCACTAGCCATTAAGAAAACCACAAAAGATTTGCTGATCTTTTTTTTTTCAGAGAACTATTTTTTATGTCATGTTTTGGCAAGCAGAGTAATAGCTATTTCTGGGCGTTACGCTTTTCTTGAATAAGAACTCTGGACTTTAAATGTTAACAACCACTTCAATTTAAAAATTGAGAACACATACAAAACACTGAAAAGATTAATACTGCATAACCTAGTGTTATTAAAATTTGCAAAAGTTGCAGTTTATCAAACAACAAGGGAAGTGCAAACAAAAGAAGCACAAAATAGTGGCCGTAGTAACTGATGTGGGTCTCAAAAAGCAAAGAACACAGGAAGTTAAAGCTGTCAAGTCCTGGCTGTGGAAAAGGGAGGGGAGGCCACAGAGGAGTCTTACAGAGGGAGGCAGGCGTCAGTGGGCCCCGTGCATGCTCGGGGTTCCTTGCCCTGTCCACCCTGGGAATGGCCCGCTGTCCTACCTCACAGCCGCCCTCTCCCTGCTCAGCCTGCAGGCAAGGGCTTCCAGGACTGCAGCTGCTGGGCAGATGCCCAGACTCCCTTTGGGGGCCCCTCTGGTGCCTCCCACGGCCCGGGCAGCTCTGAGCTTTGCTGCCCACAGCGGGACCCACACAGCCGAGGGCGCATCAGCCCTCGTGTCCCCACTCCCAGGCCAGCTTCCTGGACTTGCCTCTAAGATGAATGAATGGATCCCACGCCTGTGGCCATACTCTGCTTTAGGGGGAAGCAGGCTAAGTCAAAGCCTCAGTACTCTGTTTCCCTGGTTACTAAAGCATCAACATGGGAAACTCATCTTATTATTATAAAAACTGTAAGCTGCACCACAGGACCGGCCAGTCCTCAAGAGCGGAGCCCTCTGGATGTCCCCATGCCTCCTGGGAAGGCCTCTGGCCACACTGGTGTCAGGTCCCTCCTTTCCCCTTTGTCTAGGCTCTGGGGCTGACTGCCCTGCAGACCAACAGCACAGTATTTTAGCAAATCACTCCCAGGGGAGCACATTTATGCATTTAAAAATACATTCCTTTGCAAGATTATACCCAGGACATTTTGATTAAGATTTGGGCATTTCTCAAACCCTTCTGGCAGCTTTCAGAGGTTACTGCTGGGGGGTTACCCTTTGTGATGGCTGACCTCACCCATCCCAGCTGGCTAATCCTGGCTTAATTCTGCCGGGTGCCCAGAGGCTCCTGCAGCCAGTCTGCCCCTGGCAGGGTGCTGGTGGACTGTGTCTGCTGGCCTGAGACTGGGAACGTGCTTTGAGCAAGGCCGCATCCTGCCACTGTGTCTCCAGCCTTGCTTGGTCTCGCTTGAGTCCAGCTGAGATGTTTATGGCGTCTTCATGAAGAGGTGACACCACAGAGGCCATCAGTGAAGTGCACGCATCTGCAAGCAGCACCAGGAAAGCGAGCCCAGGGCTGCCGTGTGGGGCCAGGTGTCCTGGGGACGCCGACAGTCCTGAGAGCGTCCCTTCAGACATTCCTTGCTTCTTTTCAAGTCTTTTGGGAATTTTTTCCAAAGGCATTTTTAATTGCAGTTTATAGTTTTCTTCGTGAGATGGACAACAGCGTGACGGTCAGGCTGGAAGGCCGGCCCTCTTGGGTCCCGCCATCCTCATTCCAGGCGGGCCATGTTTCCCTCAGTCTGCACCCATCTGCGCCCAGGAGAGCCGGCACCTCTGTGCAGAAAGCGCTGGCCACCTTTCCACAGACCCGACTCCTGACCAGACGTCGTCTGACCCCCACCCCCGGTGAGGTCACAGCCCGCTTCCCTCCCAGCCCCTGTTGCAGGTGGCTCGCTGCAGACAGCGCCTTTCCCTCTGGGCTCTCACGGCTGTCAGGTGCAATCCATTCTCCAGCCCTGGTGTTTAGACAACGATGGGGGCTTTGCCCAGGAGCAGGTACATGGACTGCGCACCCCAAAGGACCCAGCTCGGGGTTTTGGCCACGGCTCTTCATCTCTGCCCCTGTGCCACCAGGGGCAAGCCTGCCTCCTGGAGCTGAGGAGGGCATGTGGGTCACTGAGGGTGGAGGGCAGCCCCTGGGTCCCTGGGCTGTGGGGGGCATCGGCTCCTTGTGGCATCCTGTCCGGTCCCCAGCAAAGTCTTTCTGCACGTGCAGTCCCCCTCCCTCCTGTCACGCTTTGCTCACCCAGGTCTCTCTGAACCTTCCCTCCTCTCCTTCCAGAAGCCCCTGCACCTCTGCCCGCACCACATCTGACCTGTCTGAGCCCCTCCTGTTGGCCTTCCTATTTCCCATTTCTAACTACCTCAAGACATCTCAAATGAGTGGTTTCATTTATTATCGCTATTAATTTAATTCTTTAATTTTAATTTAATTCTTAAGGAATACATTATTTCTGCCATGTAGTAAATGAGAAACAAGCTCAGAACAGTTAAGTAAGTTTCCCAGAGATGCACAGCAAGCAAACAGCTGAGCCCTGTGCTGCCTGCCGAACAGGTCACACCCCCAAATCTTCACATTTTCCAGGGGTGACCCAGTAGCACACATCATGCCAATAAAAACTAGTGCTTGCATTTCACTGCATTCTGCCTGTGAGGGCATCTGCCAGGGGCTTCAGATTCACAACTTCACATGCACATCAGAACACCCTGCGGGCATGACGTGGGCAACCTCCCTCCATACATGGCAGCTGAAAAGGTCTAAATAATGTTTCCAGGTTGGACAGGGGTGCGTGGGAGCCCCGCACTGTGCAGCAGCCCCCACCACCCAGCAGCGTGTGCCAACCACTCACCAACCCATCCTTCTCTCCCCAGATAACTGTTAAGCTCAGCGAAGCTCTTGGGTAGGAGAACCTTCCACACAGACCAGCAGGACTCCGGTGAGGAAGGGGTGGACCCCATTGAAGCCATGAAGCCATCGCTTTCGGTCCCCAAGGTGTGACGGGCTGGCTGCATGAAACCCAGATTTCATTGGGAGTCAGCACCCCTCCTGCAGTGACAAGAGGCACGATTTTCAGGCAGAGGCCGCGGCTTCCCACTGACCAACAACAGGGTGGATTCCACATCAGGCTTCTGGCAGCTGGCACCTTGCACTCAGCACAGTGCCCGTCTGTTCTGCTGAACAAGGACACCCAGCACTGTCCGAGCTCTCGAGCCGCCATGCCATGTGCTGGCCATGTGACCTGGAGAATCTACTCCCATTCCAAGCCTCAGCTTCCTCATATGTAAGATAGGAACAGACATGAAGCAAGCACGATCTGAGTGTGTGATGCATGACGTCTGTCCCAGTCTTCGCTGAGTGAGCACACACACACATGCAAACTCGTGCATACACACACACGTTAAAACCTATTGCATCTCAAGAACAGGCCGATACAATCGTCTCTCAACAGTTTGCTGAGAGACAACACAGAGCTGGAGCAACAAGGAAAGTGGTGGAAACGCATATTCCTCACAGACTGTGTGCAGCTGCAGGGCGTCTGGACACCTGAGGTCTAGAGTCCAGTCACGAAGCCCCATCACAGCATAGGTTTGAGGAGCTGGATGGGGCTGTGTGGAAAGTGGCAGCAAAGACTCCACAGGGAGATCGATGAAGGCCTCCCAACACTGTCCAAATGCGAGGGCCCTGAGTCCAGGGTCCCCCCACTTCTCTGGACCCTCCAGGAGCTGAAGCAAACCTAGCTCCCATCCGATCCTGGGGGTCCACCTCCAAACTCGCTCACACAGCATGGCAGCCAGGGACACACACCCTGCATGTTATCCAGGGTGTCCCATCTTCTCCATGGGAGCCTGGGGACCGTGCCTGCTCACCAGCGAGAACCAGAGGGAACATGAATTAGTTGCAGGCTGGTCTTGGCAGAGCTAAACTCAGAGCAGACACCCTGACTGCAGAGTCTCATTTGAGCTCCATGCCAGGACCACCAGGTGATCAGTGGGCCAGTGGGGAACAGGGGCCGGCACAAACGCACACCCACCGGAGGATGGGGTGAGGGGAGAGCCTTCCTGAGGGTCACACAGGACTCAGACCGGCTCCTTTCCCAGCAGGCACTGCGGCTGTGATCTCGCCCTTCCCATTTGCTCCTTTTCGTTAAGGTGACATTCATGTGAAAAAAAATAAACCATGTTAAAAATGTACGAGTCGGTGGCAGGTAGTGAGTTCAGGGAAGTTTAGTGAATTCAGTCTTCTTAAACCATCACCTCTGTCTAGTTCCTGAACATGGTTATCACCCAGAAAGCAAACCCCACACCCATTAACAACCACCTTCATTCCCACCAGTCCCCCTGTGTCTCCAGGGAGTCCTCTATTCTGAGTTTTCCAAATAGATGGAGCCATACTGCATGTCACCTTGTGCCTGGCGCCCTTCGTGAGCAGAGCATTATTTAGATTCACGTTACCATGGGTCAGAGCTCCTGCCTCATGGTTAAGCCACATTCTACCACACGGCGAGGCCTCGGTCCACAGCCCCACCACCTGTGGCTGGACGGTGGGCATTTAACTCGACTCTCATGAATAGCACCATTAACAACAGTTGTGTGCAAGCCTTTGTTTGTGTCCTTTGTTTTTTTTTTTTCAGTTCTTTGGGGTCCATATCTAGGAGTGGAGTGGCTGGGTCCACAGCATCACCATGTTAAACTTTTAAAGGAAACACCAAACTGTTTTCCAGGAAAAACGACCCATCCCCCATCCCTGCCAGCAGTTGGTTCCAATTCCTCCACAGCCTTGCTAACACTTGATTTTTTTGTTGTTTTTTTAATTATTGTGACTTCCAAATGACTGCGAGGTGACATCTCACTGTGTTTTTGATTCATATTCCTGATGTTTAAGTGATTTCAACCGTTTTCTCATGGGCTTGTTGGTCAGCTGAATGTCTGCTTTGGAAAAACGTCTTTTCAAATCCACTGCCGATATTTTAATTGAATTTTCTGCATTTTTTGCCATTGGGTTGTAAGAGGCTTTTATATATTCTGGACACCAGACTGTTGTCCGGCTGGTAAAGAGCTTTCCCCAGTCAGCCACGTACATCGATGCAGGAGCGGTTTTGTTTTGAGAGAGTCCGGGTCACCTTGGCCACCTCTGCTCCTCATGCCTTTGGGTCATGTTCAGGAGTCCGTCCCCAAATCTAAGGTCGTGAAGATTTTTCTGTGTTTTCCCTGAGAGTTTAGAGGTTTGAGCACTGACATTCGGCTGCTAATTCATTGTAAGTTAATTTCCGCACGTAGCACGAGGTGGGGTTGACTTTGCTCTTCTGCGTGTGGAAACCCAGTGGCCCAGCGCTGCTGGTCGGAGAGACTATTCATCCTCATCGGGGGGCCTGGGGGCCCTTGTGGGTAACGTGAGATACATATCATCAAGTAGCTTATATAAATATATGTGAATGTTATATATATTGCTTGTTTAATGATATAATTTGTTCTTGAAACCACATTAAGAGAAAAGTAAGTCCGTGATTTTTAATGGGAAAAGCACACGTATCTGTCCCAACCCAGGGTAACCAGACACTTTGCACAGGTGGGAAAGCAAACCCACTGACTGACAAAGCAGATGGAATGGGTGATGAGCAGTGGAGAGCAAAGGAACGGTGCGTGAGACGGGTGCGGCCAGGCCTTCCTGCGCTGACCCCTCTTCCTCTTTCTGTGTTTTTTTTATCTCAAAAGCAGTCCTTGGGAAGCTCTAGGAGTCAGTGCATCCTTGTCACCTGAAGTCACAGTGCAGAAAACCCCCCTGGTACACAGCAAAGGTTGATGCCACATGGCCAACTGGATGGGGCACCAGGACCAGAACTGGGAGGAGGCAGGGCCACAACCTGGCAACCATGGGCGCCGCACCCTCCGCACCCTCCGCGTCCTCCCAGGGCTGCCAGGGCCCCACACCCAACTTATATTTGCTCCTGGTGAGGCCCTCTGGCCAGAGATATGTGTCAAGGAGTGTGGAGAGCATGTCCGCCAGAACTACAACATCAAAACACCACTTCTCATAATGTGTTTGGATTGTGTGGGAGCAAAGAAGCCCGTTCTCTGGAAAAGTGACGTCTGAAAAGTGGTAGAAGTTTTCAGGTGTCAGTATGGCTGAGTCTGGAGGTGAAGGTCAGTCTGTGAGGTGAGCCTGTGGCACCGGGTCCCCTGTTGCAGCCACCAAAGGGCTCGGGGCCACCCTGCCCCCCAAGGAGGCCTCCAGGCAGAGGGCGGTGAGGGTCGGGACCACACTGGCAGCTTGGGGCCCAGACCTCTTGGTGGGAATGCCCACAGGCCTCCCCCCAGCTGGTGTCCCCCTGCTGTGCCCGCAGTGAGCCCTGTCTCAGTGCCCACTGCTTTGTGCCAAGTTGCTCCCCTGGGGGCAGAGGCTCAGGCAGGGCCAGGCTGGGACTGTCCCTGGTCCCTGGCGTCCCCTCCTCCTCCTCCATGGGCACTGCAGGCTGGTTGACCTCCCACATAAGGATCTCCCTGCCTGAGCAGAGCCCCACCTGTAGGTATCTGAACCTCCACTTCCTGCAGGGCACTGAGCAGGGGCAGGGTAGGGCCAGACCTAACCTCCAAGCCCAGAGCCATTCTGCGCCTGTGGCCGAGACACCACTTTATGGAACTCAGTCTGATTGGGCGGAACCTGCCTGCGATGCTAAAAGGCCCAGAAACCCCATAAGAGCCCCTGTTCACCCCCCACTGAGAGGTGCTGGCTGCCTGTGAGGGCCTCCTTCTGGAACCCTGTCCCCTCCTGGCAAGTACAGGCCTGTTCCGGATACTTGTTCTGTTGTTCTGTGATTTCACCTGTCAATTTCTGCTGCCTGACAGGTGTGTGCACCACGAGGATGGGCTGGCTTGTTACCCAGAATTCCCCAGGCCTCCTCAGTGCCCCCTGGGCTGTCCTGCCCCAGCCAGAGCCATAACCAGCTTCTCCCAAACCCACAAAGGTGCACATATCACTCTGTGCCAGAGCCCTGCACAGAAGGAAGGAGAAGGGCTCAGCTGTTTCTTGCACCTACATCGTCTCATTCGAGGAACCCTGCACCTGTGTCAGGTCACGCAGACAGTAAAATTAGTCCACAGAACCTAAGTTCTGAGCGGGCTGGGGCCTGGGGCTGCTGTCTGGCAGAGGCTTGACTGTCTCCATCAATCATGAAGCAACAGGAACGCGTGGAGAAACGCATCTCACTTCCCTGCCTGACTTGCAGACATCGTTATTAAACAATGTCTACGTTTTTGCTTCATGAGTAAAAGGTGCATTTAACTCCACCCCCGACCCCGCCCCAGAGTTACCTGCAGGCCTGAAAAAACCCTTACTATTTGCTTTCTAAATGTTCAAAAGGCTTCTTGACTTAAATATTTGGCCTGGTCGGTCTCCACATTTTGTCACAGCCCACCCAGTTCACACCCAGATCACAGCGGGGCCACTTCCCTTTGGCCACCTCTGGGGTCTTTCCTGAGCCTCCCTGCCTCCTGGGGACTGGCTGCAGCTTACCTCAGCCAGGCACATGGGTTTTCTTCCCCAGTGTCCCCCCGTGTCTCCCCATGTCATGCTTTCCCTGTATTTGACTCACCGTGATGCTGACAAATCTCACGAAGCAGCTGGAAACTGCCAGGAAGAGAAACCCCAGAATTCCCGTGTGCTGTCCTCTCACTGGCAGCCAGCGTGCTGGCCTTCCCTGTGACAGGTGACCTGGCGTGTGCCTCGCTGAGTCCACTCCTTTTGGGGCTTGGCTGAGAAGCATGGCTTGTATTAGCAAGAGGGTCCCTGGTGCTGCTGCATGTTTTGTGAACCATTCAGGGGTGCTCACCAGAATCCACCAAGCAATTCTCTCTTGTTTGACAGTGAGAAGCCGCAGGAGGGACGGATTGCCTAAGGCTGTCTTGCATAGCTCTGGGAGGCTGACGGTTCAGGTTCACGGGGTGCCTTAAATGGAACCTCCTTCCCTGCGGAGACCCCCAACCTACATCTCCAGCTGTAACCAGCAGGCTTTTTCTCTTACAGGATGCAAGACATCAACTCTTCTCTATTACAGATTTTCTCCCTTACCCCCAAAAGAAACCCTGCTAATTCTTCTTAAAAAAGGGGCAGAGATTCATTTACAGAAAACCTTTTTGCAATTTATTTCCCATTATTAATCTTTAAAGTATAAAAACGAAGCTCTAGCTAAAGCAGGGTTTCAGTGGTGAAATTCTGACCATGTGAACAATAAATAAATATTTACAATCTTTGGCAAAACAAATGAAATTTCATTAATCTGTAAGAGAAGTTTGTTTTTTAAAAAAAACATAAATAATTTACAAAAAAATATGGTACATTCTAAATATTCACATCATTGTCCCACACCACGGTATAGTCCAGCTTAGTACCACTAACACAGAAAACCCACACACTCTTCCCAATCCTTACATTTAATGAGGGCTCCTGAGCCTCCGTGGTCTCGGGAATACAGCCCCACAAAGAAGGAAAAGAATGCAGCCATCATAGAGAGAACCAGCCTCAGAGGAGGCAAAACATGACTTTATCAAATCCACAGGGCAACGAAAGTTAGGGGTCCCCCCCCCATTTGACATAGGCACTAGTCACAGCAGGGGACAGGTGCCCACCTGCATCAGACAGACAACAAACTTCTCTTATTAAGCCCTTACATGGAGTGAGAGTAAGTAATATTTCCTGCACAGCAATCAAGCAACTCAAAGCAAAAGGGAGTCACACTGGATTATATTTCTGCCTGACTGGATAATGGGTGCATCTGACAAGCCATCGTGCATTCAAACATTTTTAAAATCCTACAGACAGCAGATAGATAACAGCAAAAAATAGTGAATTAAAGTCATTGGCAATAGTATACATTAAGGTTCCATTATAAAGGCTTCATTATTATTTATTCGTTCTGTTACATTTTAAACATGCTTCATCATGACAATGTAATATTGTAAAGCTTCAAATTTTCACAGGAGAACATTTTGCTGTAACTTTTATTATATACTTACTATATTTATGCCTCGAAACTGTACTACCTGTGTATTACCTGGCACATTTAAAATAAGTTATCAGTGAGTGGGCCTGCATTCTATATTAATTTAATAAATATTAACAGAAGATTTATAACTGGAACCTTAATGAAATGTGTTACCAAGTTAGGTCAAAGCAACTTTTCCACAGTTTCAAGGTCTAGAATAGGGATTAGATGCCACTGCTGATTCGCTGGTCTGCTTGTCTGCATCTCGGGGACTCAGGCGATGGGAACACAGACTCAGGGAGCTGTGGCCAGGAGCGCTCCCAGGTCCCCAATGGCACAGGCGGCAGCTTCAGAGACACACTTCGCTCAATAACCCTCACTTAAAGAGGCTCTGCCAGCCCGTGTGTGGAGACACCTGGGCCCCACTGTGCAGAGAATGAGACATTTGCTGCAGGACAAGCCAGCAGGGGAGCGGTTTCCATTCCTTCTCCCAATCATCCTTAATGTGCGATGGGCTGCGGGCCCCTCGCCCCGGGGCTGCCCCTCCTGACCCTCTCTCACTGCAACAGCGCTCCAGCCTGAGCAGACCGACCTGGCGGGCTCGGGGTCACTGTGGCGCAGTCCTGACCCAAGGGACTCAGGCCTCACTGCCAAAAGAAGGGCAGCTATATTTTTCATGCTTAATTTATGATGATGGCTACAATCTCCCTTCAACCCCATATACACATAAATACAGTAAGTAATTACATTTTATATGTAAACGTCGTTCTCTTTAAACAAACAAGGGAAAACAAGGTCACGGTGTGCTCGATCTCAAGTCCACGTAGTCTCATGTGTCATCAAACTGTCTCTCCCGGAACCAGTGGTGCTCACCGCTGGGCCCCATTAACACCTATCCTCGGAGGGCACTGGGCTTGGGGTGGATGCCAGGGAGACCCCGAAGTTAAGGTCACAGACAGACGGTGCTGCTAAGGCGGGAGAAGCCAGAAGTCCTGGGATGGACCGAGCTGTCCAGGTAACAGCGTTTACAGAACACGGCGGAAACGCAGCAGATCTTGTTTAGACGTCTACACAAAGTAAAACAAGCAGAATTAGGACGCCAGACCATGGTTTTGTTTTGTTTTATTTTGTTCTACCTATAACCTAAAATAGCATTATTTTAATTAAAAAAATAAAGACACCCACAACATGGATGGATACACACGTGGCCGGAAGGCAACACAAAACATCCTGAGGGCAACATAGTGGGAAGGAGACTCGGCAGAGGCAAGAAGCCTGTGACCTTCATGGCTTTGCTTCGCCTGTGATTTTGGAGAAGCATCTCAGAGCCTCCACACCTCATCTGTAGAACAGGGCATCTTCTTGTCCACGTGAAGGACAGGATCGTACCAGGTGGGCACCAGTTCCCTTCCTGGGCTGCAATACCTGACTCGAGTCTACCTACAGACACAGAACCCCCTCCCTGCCTGCCCCTCCCTTCCTCTTGCTTTCCTTCTGTCTGTCTGTCTGTCTGCCTGTCTGTTCCATTCTTCCTGTCTTTTCCAGCATGGGGAGCAACCTAAAACATCACTGGGGGCCCAGAAGGTGAGGACACGGAGTCACCAGTGGAGCTCGATGGGGATGGGTGACACCTGTGAGGGACTGGGCAGCATGGTCCAGAAAGATTCCACATTCAGCTCAGACAGACAGACAGACAGAAGTAACTCAGGCCCAGCAAAGCACAGGAGGCAGGCGGCCCAGCTGACTGCCCTGTGGCTGCAGTCCCACCCCTGGAAGGGCTCACCTCTGCACTCGTATTTGAGGTCCGAGAAGTAGACCATTTCTTGAGAGAAGACGAACAGGCCTAGGCGCCCACCCGCGTAGGTTTGGTCGTAGATGGGTCCTGAGTCAGCCATGACCTGCTTCCCTTCGTGCACCAAGACTCTGACAGCAGGGAGGAAGGAAGGGAGGGCGTGAGCTGCACAGGGCTTGCAGAGGCTGGGCTGGGCCCTCGGGAGCCGCCCCGTGCGCCATGTGACAGGTGTGCCACGGCACTGCCCATGCCTGCACCCACAACCACGCCCAAACACCCCCCAGCAAGGGCCTCAGAATCCCCGCATCTGGGAGCCGCGGATGGAGAGCAAGTAGCTCCACATCCCCCTGGCTGTCCGGGGCCCCGGTCCCCACTCTGCCCACCAGGGCCATTGTCCTCACGGCCCTCACAGTCACAGCCACGCTCCCCTGTGTGACAGGAAGAGAGGGGCTCCACCAGACGTGACATCTGGGCAAACTGGACGAGAGCCCCTGGGAGGGAGCACCTGCTCTGTGAGGGGAAAGCATCGCACCCTCTAGCCAGCCTGCACCCACCGCTCTGCTCACAAACCTGAGGCACAAACGCTCCTGGCACCTGGTGAATCTGACCAGATTGTGCTCGTGTGAACTAAGTTTCACCTTGCAAAAAGCTTAAATTTAAATCATCCAACTTTGTTTCAATCAAAATCAATTACAGATGTGTCATGCTAAGAGAACAAAATTCTGTTGGACTGATATTTGTGAAAGTCTTTTTCAAAAACCTGTTTAAATTCAGCCATGCACAGTAACAGAAATAAGCATGGACCTGTTCTCCAGGTGAAGCATGCGCTAATGTGGCAAATGGACAGTTTTTAAATTTCTCTTTCCCTTCCTTGCCCAGAGGAGAGACGCTCACCACCTTCCAATTACTTTAACAAGTTTGCTCCTCTTCAACAGTCTTGTTTTTGTTTTTTAGTGATGTGCAATAGAAAAGCAGAATAGGAAAGACACATCATTTAAAGTGTAAGAATCCACAGACTTAGATGCCAGCTACAGCCACTCAGGCTTCTTTTTTAACGTTCACACTTGCCATCCAGTAGAAAGAGGGTCTTGAAGCAGGAGATCACCTAGCAGCCAGCAGCTGGCACCCTCACCTGATAAAGCCAGTCTTAGGTCTGTGGGTCAGATGCCACCTGTAAGCAGTGTAGTCCTTCCAGCCAACATTTTTGGGGTCGTGCCATAATGTACGAACCTGAGGGAAAAGCAAATCTTTTGAGTGTGGTTGGTGCCCTGGGTCTTAACCAGTTTTCCACCAAATGGGGAGCAAAACCGTGCCTCTGCCCCCAGGTTCATGCTGGTACATCTCCCGCCAATGCTTCATAGTAAGAATCCAGTGTGGACAAGCCCACCAGGGGGACCTCAGTGAAAAAGCCAGTAATGGATGCAATTTGGATCCTCTGCTCCCTCAACAGGGGACTTTGGGCAACACACTTAGGCTGTCTAGAAGAGGGCATGGTTACCAACCACGTTTAGAAAAGCACCAGGCATGCACCATTAGTATGGCAGGTACTCAGGAAGTGAGTATTCACATCACTGTGACTCAGTTTAAACTAAAAAAAGCAAAGGTAGAGAAACCCGGGAACAGGCCGGGCCCACTCCCCACACCTAGGGACCCGCAGTGGTGCCGGCTCGCCCTCCCACCTGTCCTGGTGTGTTCCCGGTATGCCACAGGGCATTCCTCAGGTGCTCGCCCGTGCCTGTGGTGGAGTTTACCACCTTGAGGGACACGCCAGAGTAGCCGTATGCCCGGGTGGGCTGGTCCTCCCAGTAGGTCTGAGTGACCTGCTTCCACATAACCACGTAGAAGCGGCTGCTGGATTGGTAGCCAAAGACGAAGCCAGCGTAGTCGTCGTCCCGGTCCGTGTTGACGTAAAACGTGCCGCTGAAGTCGACGGACCCAAACTCATCGAAGCCTGGAAGCAAAAGGAACGCATCACAGCCTGAAGTGGGGGTGCCTGGGACTGCGGGGGCTGGCGCTCTGGAGTCTCACCCACGGCGATGCCAGGGTCAGAGTTCGCTGTCTGCACTAGCTCCTTGCCCTGATGGCGGATGACCCAGTTGGGATCGATCTGAGTGGTGCCCTTGGGGTCCAGGGGGACCATCTGGAAGTTGCGGAAGTCGGTCTCACTGATGGCATTGTTTTCCGGACACACGTCGTCGATGTCGGGGACGCTGTCATCGTCAAAGTCGTCTTTACAAGCATCACCCCGTCCGTCACCTGTCACCAGGGCAGCAGGGGACAAGAACACGGTGCATGCAGGTGCTGCCCACTGTGTCCGACGGAGCCCATGGGAGGCTCTCGGGGAAAGCACCAGAGGGGCTCTGCCGTGCCTCCCGCACACGCTTACAGCTCCCAGGGCACCCAGCATGCAGGCTGTGCGGAGGATGGGCCTCTTCCCAAGCACTGCAGCGAGCACAACCTCGAGCTCCCCAGAGAGCCACTCCCCACGTGTTCTGAGCTCAGAACTCGGGCACAGCCTCAATGGCTGGCCAGGAACATCAGCCTGAATTTCTGGCCCTTTTTCCTGCTAGTTTTCAGAACTTCTACTGTTAGCTTCCTTAATCACCCCTGCCTGTGATCTGCCTGGCATTTAAAGCAGAATTCTTACACTAAAAATGACTCTTCCTGGGAGATACAGCCTTCCTCTTTGGAATGCTTCTTATCCAATTTCCTAGTGAGGTGGTTGATGGACTGGGGAGGCTCAGGTAGGCCACAGATCACCCTGGGATGACAGGGAGGTGATATCTGGCCTTTGCGGCTGCCCTGTCACAGTATAGTGACCACCCTGCAGGCAGGTGGGTGCCAGTTTGCTAAACTACCACTTCCGTGCCTGCTGCTGGAAGGAGAAGATACCGAGTTTAAAGGAATTCCCCATCACACTCCTCAAACCCTTTTCCAGTTGTCCTCAATGACACACCCCACTCCTGCATGGCAGGCACATGCTCCCGTCTAAGGAAACCCTAACCAGCACTAACTTCCTGAAGCCTGCCTACACCCGGGCCCTGCCCGGTTGAAGGCCCAAGGTCTCCCCTACAGGGTCAGTGAGCCCCTCCACCCCCAGGCTCAATGGCTATTCTCAGGTTTCCTGCTGAAATCTCCTCATGCTGCTCCTGGAGATCCTGGCAGCTGCCCCCCAGTCAGCAAGGCCCTCTGCATGCTTCTCAGCCACATGGGCTCCGGCTCCCAACCCCTTACCTCCCTGAGGAAGGCTGGTGTCCCACACAGCTGCCTCCCATTCATTACCTGGGACTCATGCAAAGGACAGCCACCCATCGAGGGGCCTGATGCCCTCGAGGGCCCATCCTGCTCAGGCCTGTGGCCCGAGCCAGTGTCTTTCCCAGATATCACATAAGACCACCGTGTTTGTTAGCGTCAAAGGATAAGCCCCTGACTTCTCAAGGTCATAATCGGAGGATTGCTGCTCCACCCTGATTGTCACGGGCAAGTCTCCCTGGAGACCTTGGCTTACCCCGGCCCACGTGCACATACACATGGTCACCTGCTGGCTGAGCCGTGCTGGGAGCCAAGGGCACAATCTGCCAAGAAATGCCCACCCTGCACCCTCATGCAACCCAGCCCTCGGTTTCCCCCCAGGAGGCCTTCTCGCCACGGCAGGGCTGGCACCCACCGTCCGAGTCCTCCTGGCCGGGGTTGAAGACAAGCCGGCAGTTGTCCCTGTCATCAGGGACGCCGTCATTGTCGTCATCCGAGTCGCACGCGTCCCCCTTGCCGTCGTGGTCGTGGTCGGCCTGGTTGGAGTTGGGGATGTAGGGGCAGTTGTCCTGGTTGTTCTGGTGGCCGTCCTCATCGATGTCCTCATTATTATCACACTGGTCACCCACTAGGTCATTGTCTGCATCGGTCTGGGGGACAGAGCAGGTACCATGATACTGAGTGCCCACCAGGGACATGGACACCAGACCGAGGGTCGCCGCGAACATGCAGATGGGGCCACCTCATCCTACACACAGGAGAGGACATGGCCTCCTGAGGTCACCCTGTCTGCCTCAGAATAGGGGTTGGGGCTCAGGGGTCTTGCCCAGTGCCACCTCTCTAAGGGGCTCCCTGCACTCGAGCAACTGGAAAGAATTAACTGCTGCAGAATCGAATCCCTTTGTGGCATCGCCGGCTGCAGTGTATTCTGTGAACTGCATCAGCATATGTTATGATCCCACATGTGTGGTCCAAAGGCAAGGCAGGAAGAAAAGCAGCTCCCTGGGCTCACATCAGAGAAATGGAGAGGATTAGATGGAGACACACAAGACCTTCAGACGGTGAGGAAAGGCATCCCTCATTTGGCCTGTGGCCACTGAGATACAGGAGACGTGCTTAGATGTGAGTTCAGTAAATGTTTTCAATTAAAATTATCAAAAGCCTATGTTGTCATGTCTTGGCAGAGCTGATGGAGAACCACAAAGGCACATGTACCTACAATAAGGTCCTCTGACCCCTCCTTCTGCCCACAGAGAGCCTGGTCAGTGGCCTAATCGGTCACCTGATCAGGGTTGTGCACCAAGGGGCAGTTGTCGCAGTGGTCGCCCACGCCGTCGCCGTCTGTGTCTCTCTGGTCGGTGTTGTAGACGTAGGGGCAATTGTCGCGCTCGTTGAAGACATCTGGGTGTTCCAAGGAAGAAATGGGAGCACGCTGAGCTTAGCACTGCTTTCCTACCACAGTAAATGACTTACTAACACTTTTACTTAATGAAAAAAGCCACCTAAGAATATGATAAAGTGTAAAGATTATTAGATTCACAGAAGAACATATGTCTGATTTCCCACTGAAATTCAAATCCCCTGAGTTTAAAACAGAACCAGCTCTTGGAGGTTTCCAGACAATGCCACACAGCAGGGAGACACTGAACGTGTTATCACAGCAAGAATCTGAGTCCACGATGTTGATCATTTTCCCTGATAGCCTCTCAGAAAACATGCACTGAGCTCCTAGCAGCTGATCCGCTTCCTGGTTTATGCTGCCTGGTCCATTTCCCACATTGGTAGGTAAGCAGAGATTGGCAGGGTTTTTAAGTATAATGACTTATTTCAAGAAATCTGAAGATAGGCAATTCCATGAGTTTGGGAGTTACAAAAAATCTGAATTAAGTGGAATATGAATTAATACTGTCCATCAGTGACCAGGCACAAATGGCAGAGCCAAACACCGCAGACGCTGAGTGGAGAGGACAAGCATCGGGAAAGGGCTGGTCCGGCCTGTCCCGCCAGGTGGGGCCTCAGGTTGGGGGGAGGGCGTCAGCCACGCAGGTGAGAGGACCCCTAGGAGAGGCAGTGGGGACACATCACGGAGGCTGGCTGGGCCTGGGGGAGGTGCCCGCCGCCCAGAAGCCTGGGTAGTGCAGGCTGGACACAGTCCTGGTGCGGGAAGCAAGTCCCTGCTGTACCAGGGACATCGAGAAAAACAACACACAGGTGAGGGTGAGCCGGTCAGGCTGGAAGCTGACCCAGGGCTGGGCAGCATGGGACACCACCCGTGATGGGTAGAGGCCTGGCCTGGGACAGGGGACGGGGAGCCTTGGGAAGAGTCGGGGCCTGGTGGGGGAGGGGAGGGGCCCAGGAGGGGAGGGCCCTGGGAAGATCCTGGTGGGGAGGGGAGGGTGGGGAGGGGAGGGCCCTGGGAAGATCCTGGTGGGGAGGGGAGGGGCCCGGGGAGGAGTCTGGTGGGGAGGGGAGGGGCACAGGAAGGAGCCTGGTGGGGAGGGGAGGGGCCTGGGGCTGAGCCTGGTGGTGGGAGGGGCCCAGTGGGGAGGTGGAGGGGCCTGGGGATGAGTGGCAGGGGAGGAGCCTGGTGGGGAGGGGAGGGGCCTGGGGCTGAGCCTGGTGGGGGGAGGGGCCCAGTGGGGAGGTGGAGGGGCCTGGGGATGAGTGGCAGGGGAGGAGCCTGGTGGGGAGGGGAGGGGCCTGGGGCTGAGCCTGGTGGGGACAGGGGACAGGGAGGGGCGGGGCCCCGGGAGGCGGAGCCCGAGAAGGGCCTAGAGGAGAGGTGGGGAGGAGCCCGTCCCATCGCCTCAGAAGCACCGCCTGGTGAGGCGCTCTGACCAGAGTGACCCTTGGAGCAGCACAGGCGGGAGCCTGGCATCACGAGAAGGATGCCAGATGCGTAGCTTTCCACAGGGTGGTGCTGAGGCGGGTGACCGCCCCTACTGACCCCTGAGGAGGCGGGTAAAGGAGCATGGCGCCCAGAGGCGGAGCTGAAGGCACTGTCAGCCTCGCGGCGGTGTGTGGAAGTGGGCTTGTCCGGGGAGGGCAGAACGAAATGCCAGCTGGCAGACACGTCCAGCAGCGACCTTACAGACACCCGTTCGAAGGGGCGGCACTGACCGTCGCCGTCGATGTCCACGGAGCAGGCGTCCCCCTCACCGTTGTGGTCCGTGTCGATCTGCGCGGGGTTGTGCACCTGTGGGCAGTTGTCGCAGCGATCCCCCACCTCGTCTTTGTCGTAGTCAGACTGACGGGGGTTGAAGAGAAGCTGGCAGTTGTCCTGGAAAAGCAGGGAGGGAAGAATTCAGGAAATAGCATGCAGGTGTCAGCTGCATGGTCCCTGCGAAGGCTTAGCCCCGCAGGCTGTGTCCCCAGATGGTCAGTGTGGACACAGAGAAAACGGACAGCCCAGCCCAACACTTTCTTGATATCCAGTCATTTCATAGTAATTTATGTCCCTGTTCCCCTTAAAAATTTTGAGATTTTCTGCAGCCAAGATGATACACATACACTTCATGGTGAGGATAGATGGTAAATGTTGATGAAAGAGTGAATGGGACCAAGGATCAATGCGTCAGATGTAGTAAACTGGGAATAAAATTTGGTGCTGTATTATATACTAATTTGTTAAGACATTTATGTTTTGCAACATTAACCACAGGAAATGGTAGCATTGAAGGGTCACCGTGAAGAAGGTCTCTCCCATGGGAGGGCCGGCCTGCTGCTGGCAACGCCAGGGGCAGGAGGCCACTGTCTGTGCGAGCGGCGCTGCGGGCCTCCCTTTGTAAGTGACCGACACTCTCTACCAGGGACGCGAGTTACTCATGCAGGAGAACTCGTAAGTTCTCAAGAAGAGCGACGACGTCGCCTGCTGACCCCCAGCCTGACCGACCTTCTCGTCGTCAACACCATCATTGTCATCGTCGCCGTCGCAGGCGTCCCCAACGCCATCCTTGTCAAAGTCTTCTTGCCCAGAATTAGGCAGGAGGGGGCAGTTGTCCTGTATTCAGAGGAAGCACATCAGTCATAAACATTTGGAAAAGCCCCTCGCTCGGGAAGGTGGGCAGATGAAACAGTGCAGATGAGACCACTGCCAGCACGTGTCACATGTCTGCCCCCGGGAAACAGCAGAGCAAAGACCGGAGGCATGCACACTTCTGCTCAAGTGCTGCCCTAGAAATCAGGCCACCCCTGCTGAGGCCAAGACAAAAGAGGCTCTATCGGCTGTACCCTAAGGCCAGGACCCGCAAAGCTGCCCAACAGCAGCAGAACCAGCAGTGAGCAGTGTTGCCCCATGAACATGGGAGATGCAGCCTGTGTCCCCTTCCTTCCCAGAAACCTCCACTCATCACCAACCCTCTGAGCCAGCAGGTGCCAGCAAGTCTTCGAGGGTGCCGTGACCCTCTCACAAAAGGCTTGCGAGTGCAAATTCCTTCCACTGTGTCAGCTCTTCCCATAAGAGGGTGACTCACATAACTGGTGAAAAAGTCATTTTGTTTCAGTCCAACCACATTATAATTCAAAGCTGAGCTGTGCAGACACGCACTTGAGGGAACTGGAAATAGCAGAAAGGGTGATGGTGGACAGGGCTGCAGCTACACTAATGTGCTTCCCAAGCCAAATGGACTCAGCATGGACCCCAAGTCTGAACAGAGCATGGCCGGCCCTGGGGCCATGTCCAGAGCGAGTTTCAACGCTAGGTGATGAAGGGAGAGAAGTCTTGGTGGGGGGGCACACGTCCCGGGGCCCAGCCAAATGGAGGATTCCACACCTGCACAGCAGGTGAACAAGGGGTCGACTCAGGTGAGATGCAGGGGCTCCTACTAAGTCTGACATTTGTATCTATTCATCGTCAAACATATTTATATTTGGGAACTGTGATGTGCCATCTTCAATCAAGAGAGAGTGAAAGAGGAAAGTTAAAACTTTCTTACCTAAAATTCACAAGAAGGAATAAATATAAAACAGATGAATATATTTGCAAATGATGTTCTTTACAGGTTTGTGGCACTTAAGTTTCTGAAGCTATTAAGGCATATATGACACTGAAACTTTGGGGAACACCATGGATAGTGGCCTTGTGAGCACCTTGCATGATGAAAGATGGTTCCCAAAACATATGCCACATCCCAGTCTCTGGGACCCGTACATGCTACCTAGCACAGCAAAATATGCGATTGCATGAAGGGTTTTGAAAGGATGAGTTTGTGCTAGAGTAGCCAGGTGACCTCCAATACAACCGGGTGTCGGTCTTACAAGAGAATCGGGGGGAGACATGTGACAGATGCACAGAAAAGCCTCTTGAGGTGGAGACAGAGACTGAGGCATGTGACCCCAAGCTAACGGATGTCTGGGGCTCCGAGAAGGTGGAAGAAGCAGGAGGGCCCCTCCCCAGAGGCTCCAGAGGGACTGAGGCCCAGCCTCTAGACTGTGAGAGGATAAATATCTGTTGTTTGTGGTGAGTCTGCACCTGGTTTGTTGTGATCTTCAGCCCCAAGAAAGATACACCTGTTACAGCCTCTTCTCCCAGAGTCCTCATCGCTTCCTATACTGAACACAGTGAGGCTTTGAGAAGAAAAAGATTTGCCAGATCTAACTGGGTGTGTATAGCCCTGCCGCCTCAGGTTGCCAGCCTGGATGGTGCGGGCCTGCTCAAGGCACCCTTGACCAGCCTCACTGATTAAAAATCTCTCTTTGTATTCAGTCAACAAACACACATTAGCTGAGGTTTCCTCCCCAGGCCCCAGGTGGGCCAGTTGTTCACAGTGATCCCTGAAAGTATCATAGAAGAAGGGGGCAGCCCAAGGACAGAAACCCTTCTGGTAGATGCTGGCGAGATGCTGGCTGAGGGCCAGCCCCCACCCCCCACCAATGGGCAAACGCATTCCCTCTGTGGCAGGGTGTACCGGGACGGCCCAGGGTCTCCAGTCCCCAGGTAGAGCCGCGGGAGCTCAGGGGGAAGCCTGCACCTGGCCCACCCTCACCTTGATGCAGTGGTAGGTGGCGTTGGTGGTGCAAACCAGGTTCTTGTTGGGCCAGCCATCCAGGTCCGAGTCCTCGCCACAGATGCGCCCGTCGCCTGCATAGCCCGTCTGGCACTCGCACTTGTACATGGGGTCACTGAAGTGGCCCAGGTAGATGCACTCCGCGTGCCTGTGGCAGCTGTGGGTCTTGTCCTTGCAAGGGTTTTCAGGCTCGCACACCTGTGGGCAAAGGGCCACACGCCAGTCACGCTGAGACTCCTACTCCATGGGAAGGGCCCCTTCAGGGTGCTTTGCCTGCAGCCACCAGGCCAGTGTCTAGAACTCAGACACTAGTTCCTTCTGGAAGTGGTCTTGAGGCACTTTCCAAAGACTGCTGAGCTATGCCACCATCACATTCCAGCCTACGGGGAACCGTGTGGTGTGGCTGGTGCACAAAATGTGGTCACCCTGGTCCTCGGGGGATGCTCTGCAGGGAATCTCGGCTCTGAGCTCTGCATTCTGAATGGAGTGGCATGGAAGTGCAGCTCCAAGTCCCCATGCTGGTCGGTGGCGATGGCAGGCAGAGGCTCCAGGACAGTGGGGCCCCTGCGTGTCCCCCAAGCCTGCCCTCTCGCCTCCCTAGCCCACCCTCGTTGCGCCCCAACTCTGGCCTGACTGAAAGCCTTTAACAATAATATAAAGGGCAGTTGCTCACTTGCTTTTCCGTCTTGGCCGCCTCGAGGCCAACGCCATAGGGCTGGCTGCCTTTGTAGCGAGGTGGGCATGGCAGGCAGTGGAACCCGGGGTTGGTGTTGACGCAGCGAGGGGCCTTGCTTGTGGTGAAGCAAACGTCTGTGACCACAGCACACTGTGGGGACAGGCAGCTGTGAGCCACCGCCCTAGCCTCCATGGGCCCCTCCACCCTGGGGGGGACACCCACCTCATCCAGGTCCTCACAGTGGGTGCCGTTGCCCAGGAAGCCCACCGGGCAGGAGCCACAGGACCAGGAGCCGTCTGGGAAGCTGCTGCACTTGGCCCCAGGAAAGCAGGGGTTGGACAAGCAGCCATCTGCGTGGGGTGAGTAAAGCTGATTAACTCAGCTTGGAGGTAACTCACTGAGAATGCACCTCTGCAAGTGCCGGAGAGGCCACGTGTGCACTGCAGCCCTCTGTGGCTAGGTGTAGTGAATGGATGCTGATCAGAAATGAGGTGGTATCGGTTTGTGTGGGGTAAGGCTTGGCGGCCACACGCGTCACCTGGCCAAGAGCACAGCATTAAAAGGAAATGGTGCAGCAGGCTGCGGGACACGATGGTTACCAGACAAAATGTTCATCCTGCTTTGCAAGATTTCTCTTTTCACATAAAAATGCTAAGGAACATAACACAAATGTTAAAAGCAGTTGTCTTTTTGTGCATAAAACTGGTCATTCTTTTCTTTGAATTCTGTGTATTTTCCAGAAGTTGTCAGAATAAAAGCCATGGTTTCTTCAAGGACCTCTCTGGCTACAGCTGTGGCCACAGGGACAGACGCAAGTGTCCGTGCACCACGTGCCCCCCACACACACCCACCTATCGGGCAGCTCCTCTTGTTACACATCTGATGTTCAGTGACATCCCCCACGCAGGCCTTGCCTCCGTGCTGGGGCTTGGGGCTGTTGCAGACGCGCGTCCGCTCCCGGATCCCTCCAGCACAGGTGACCGTGCAGGCAGACCATGGGGACCAGGGGCTCCACCGGCCGTCAACTGCAGTGAGAGGGCAGGGAGCACATCAGAGGCCATGATCTGCACCGTGGGCTCCAGAGGAAGAGCAGAAATGTGGCGGGAGAAACTGGGGAGATGGCTCTTCACGACCCTGAGACCCAGCTGCTGAAGGTGAGGGGTCAGCCGGCTTTGCTTTTGCCTCCGGAAAGAGCAGCCGCACAGCCTCCGCTCTGGACACTGGGACCCAGTGGGGCTGTGGCTGCAGGTGCCCAGCACAGAGGAGCTCACATCTGAATGGCTGTGGCTGCCGGGCCTCGCCGGTACGGAAGGGTCACAGCAGGGAAAGGGGGCCCCTCCGCCCTCCTTGGCCCTGAGTGTTGGTGACTTCACAACTCGGGCCTCCCAAGAAGGCCTGGTGTTGGGACTTGTGTTTTCTGTAAACTTGGCTTTCTCATGCCCCAGATGCAGGGAAGGCATCTTCTGAGACACATCATTTTGTCCAGTCCAAGTGTGTCCCATAACAGTTCCCACAGGTCTGGCATGTTTCCCCCTTGATTGTAGATTAATTGTAATGTAACTGAGCTAGCCTAGAGAAGGTTGGGGCTGACCCCGGGGTCAACAACGTGAGCTCCCAGGGCCAGTTTCCAGAAAGGGCCAGCCGAGGGGCTTACAGCCCCCTTCCATGGCTCAGGTCTGTCCTGCTGAAGTGGCCGGGAGCCCTGGTCCCCGCCGTCTGCACCCACTCCCCCACGCTCGCCCCGCTTACTTGGGCATGGGATGCCCTGGCAGCCTTTGGTCTCCCGGCCGCTCCCTCTGCAGTTCTTGCCCCCCATCTGGGGCACTGGCGAGTTGCAGAGCCGGATACGTGTGATGTTACCCAGTCCGCAGGTCACAGAGCAGGAGGACCACGGGGACCAGTGGCTCCAGCCCCCGTCCTGCCGGACTAGCTCGCGGAAGAGAGAGACATCAGGGCTTAGCCAATGGCGGGGCCTATACCCATGAGTGGCTTATCAACCAGGCAGGCGAGGACAAGGAGCCCCCTGCAGCAGCCCCCCCAGCATGACTGAGCACCCAAGACATGCTGTGGCCCGTCCTCCCAAATCCCAAACCCTAAGGGCTGGCGAAGCCCCCACCCCTGCGGACAACACTCACTGCGGTTGTCGCACTTGCCCAGGCTGCATGCCCGCGTTTGGATGGACGGCCCCAGGCAGGTGTTGCTGGTGACATCACAGGACCGGCCTCTCTGTTGGGTGCCAGACCCACAGGTGGTGGAGCACTCCGTCCACTCCGCCCATGGGGACCAGCCCTCCTCACTGTCCGCTGCTGGGTGGGAAATGTGATGGTCCGTCAAGCCTCCACCCAGTGGCAGCTACAGCCCTTGCCGCACTGTAGGACCCATGCCCCGCGGAGCCTGAGTGATTTTTCTCCCCACGTGACTTGCAGACCTGGGAGTGAGCCCACCACACCTGGTTGTACTCAGGGCCGCCTTCCCAGGGAGGGTGGCAGGAGTTTGGCAGTTGCGTGAGGACTAGACACAGCCAGGGTCCACTGTCCGAGTGTGGGGACTCGGACCCTGCGGATCAGGGAAGGGGTCCGTGGACTTCTAGATCCACAGTGCTGACGCATGTCCACTTGAGCTTGTACTGAGCTACAAAGATTTATTTCCATCTTAACCTCATTTGCTAATTTATATATGGTAGGAAACTTTCCAATTTTTTGGTTGAAATTACACGTCACTACATTTAGTTCCAAATAACTTAAATTGGACAAATCAAATGAAAAGGCAATTTTCTACAAAAAAAAATTCTTCATAGGAAATATCAATCCCTAAATCAGAAAAAAGACAGTAACTTAAATGCAAGAGATCTTTCCAGTACACAGGAAAAAATATGATTTGCCCAACTGTTCCTTTAGGCAGTGAAGAGCCCTATGAATGTGCTGTGATGAAATGTTCCAGAAATAGGAGCAAGGAGGTGGTCCTGGAGGCCTTTTGAAGCCCTACTGTGCTATTGATAGCATAAAATGTCCCCTGTGATCTGACGTGGACCCTCAGGTCACTGTGGCTATACCATATGCTGTGCAGTACAATCCGATTTGACACAAAATACGTCAGCGCTTCCATACTGTCTGTTTCGATCATAGAACCACCCTTGCAAAGTGGGGACAATCACTCTGTTTTACAGTTAATTAATCTGAAACCCAGAGAAAGTACACATTGCTCAGAACCACAGAGTTGGCAGATCCTGAGCCCACATCCGAAGGCATTCTCCTTGCGCATCCAGAGGGCGACACGTGTCCTGGGGAGCCGGCATAGGACAGCACAGGGCAGCCCCATGCCCCACACATCCCTGACAGGCCCCGCAGCCCCTGCGCGAGCAGGGCCCCAGCTCCTCCGGAAGTGGAGGGCGCTCAGGGACTGGAGGGGCCTGGCAGGAGGACACCATGGCGATGCTCCCAGGCAGCCCCCTCCAGGCCCCAGACCAGGAGTGTGGGGATGAAAGAGAGGAGTCTGGACATTCCAGAGCAAGTGTTCACAGTGCCGACTCCCCCAATCCAGGTCATCTCATGGGGAGGGAGGGTGAGGGAACCATGCCAGGAGGAGGGGGAATGTCGGCATGCAGCAAGGGGCAGGGAGGGCATGCCAACAGGTGGAGGCCACACGGTTCCTGTGGGCCGGCGGCTGTGATTTTGGACAAGCACAGCATGGGGGCTGGGAACGCTTGGGCAAAGGCCCGGGGGTGGCAGGAACAGGCCCTGCACGTGTGGGAGTGTCAGAGTCCGGGTGAGACCCGAGTCCCAAGGCCTGGGCAGCAGGTGCCTGGCATCCAGTAAGTGGCCTCACAGCGGCAGCCCCTAGAAGGCACTGACTCTTGGGGGCAGGTTTGGTGCAGGTGCAGACACAGTGCAAGGCACCCAACAAAGGCCCCCCAGGGCAGACACCCCCAGGGCAGATCCCCCCAGGACCGACCCACCCCGGGTAGGCCCTCCAGTGCAGGTACCCCACTGAAGACCCCCAGCATAGACACCCCAGGGCAGACTTCCAAGAGCATAGCCCCTCCCAGTGTAGGCTCCCCAGCATAGACCCCCAGCACAGACCCCCAGCATCTCTGGTGCCCCTCCTGCTCTCTGACTGCACAGAGTGCCCAGCATGGGGGGAACACTCTCTCTCTCTCTGCGTCGGCTCCTGGCTTTCCATCACTCGGAGCTCAAGCAGAGAGGGGTGGGGGTCGGTCTCGGCTTGGTGGATTCCTACCATCCTTTGTCCACATGGTGTTCATAGGATTACTTGCTGCCTTAACGCACCCGGAGCTCCAGGCTGGTGTCTGCTCCCTGGCCAGCATCCACTTGGGGCCAGGAGTCAGGGTTCTTTGCACGAGGGGCCACTGGGTCTCAGCGGCATCCCCGGAAGGTGACAGCACACAGGCCTCAGCCCTGAGCTCTGGTCTTGCAGACCCCCACCCTGGCCACCATAGCAGGGAGGGATGCCCCGGGGAGTCATGTCTTTGGCCTCCTGCCCTCCACCTGAGCCCCCTGTCTGAGCCGTCCCTGCTCTGCCAGAATCAGCCAACAGGTGAACACCCAATCCATGGGGAGCCCCCAGGAAGCAGAGGCGCCCACCCGGCGGCACTTACAGTGGAAGCAGGAAGGGCAGCATTCACCCTCAACAAAGGACGGGCTTGCACAGGTCGCTGGTGGGCAGGTGATTTGGTGGCAAACGGTCTTAAATTTCTACAAGTAAAGAAAGGACTCATGTAACACTGACTGTAAAGAGTGGGCATTGGGGCCAGGCTGGCCTGAACAGAATCAGTGGTGCAAATCCTGCCTGTCACCAGTGGACTGACAGCAGCCTTCCCTTCCGCTGGGTGCCCACCCCCGGGCCCCCCGCCCCCGCCCCCTCCCTTTCTGTGGAGGACTCCTGCAGCCATGCAGGCAGGAGGGGGTGGTAGGGTGAGGTCGGCTGTAAAGTCTGGCCTCTGAGGCCATCCCCATGGTGGAGATCAAGTGACATGAAGTAAGGCAGAGAAACTAGCCCCACAGCAGGGCGAGACCCAGCACCACCCAGGTGTGCCCTACAGGTCCTTGCAGAAGTGCAGGGGATCACACCAAAGTCAGGGGCAGCTGGCTCCGCCCCACGTCCACCCCCAGTTAGCTTCAGTGGCTTCACCTCTGGATTCCTGTTCCTGGAGTCTCATCTCTGGCGCCTTCCACATCCCTGGCCCTATGCCCATTCTCCCCGGCCACCTCAGAGCAGGTTCTGGGGCTTGGGAGCTGTTGGTGGTGCCCGGCCGAGGAGGAGTGTGGCCCCAGGCCTCACCTTGCAGGTGCACCTGGTGCAGCTGTCCACCACCCAGGTCTCATTCTCCGCGAAGAACCGGCCATCCTGCCAGCAGGCTGACATGTTCCTGGTCTTCGGAGGGCCACCCATGAGCTCCCAGAGGATCTGGTTGTCACTGGACTGGGGAGAGGTGAAGACTTTACCGACTGCACACAGGCGCCCACCTCAGACGGTGCTTGGGCAGGGGCAGGGGCAGGACCAGCCAGGGGCGGCCTGCTGCCGAGTAAGGCCGCCCCAAGCCCGTTCACACCACGGGGGCCTTGGTGCGCAGGCTGCACCACCACAGCCCGCCCCTGGCTGCAGCCGCACTCGCTCAGGCACCTAGTGGGCGGGAATCTTGAAGCCTGCTGCCCACCCAGGGGCCCAGCCCCCAGGCCTCAGGGAAGCAGGGGCGAGTTATGAACACTAGGGAGCCATTCCTCCGATTACAGGGCCGCTCTGAGAGCACGTGACTAGACAAACACATTAATTCTTGTTGTCTTAGGGGTTACAGGCCAGAGAAAAAGACACAAACTTAAATAAATCAAGTTAAGTGTGAATTACACAGATTGTCCTTAAACATGCATGTTGTCTGCCTCCCTCTTCCAGGGCCCTGCCCCGGCCGACATTGTGTGGGTACATTCCCCACATGCTGACTTCCAGTCTGGGGGTTGTGGGCCCCTTGATAACTGGAGGACAGATAACAGACACTCTCTTCGCAAAAGTCAAAGACACACCGCTCCTGGCTTTTCTGTGCAACTTCAGGACGTCCACAGATGCCGTCAGCTCCGACTCCCAGGCCAGCAGGCTTGACCTAAAGCTCCCTCAGCTTGAGTGCCCACCCCTCCCACCACAGCCTCGTTTCTGCCTCCAGGACAGCCCAGCTCGGCCACCAGCATTTCAGCCCGGCTGTAGCCGTGCCCCAGTGCTCTCCCAAGGCCTGCAGGAGCCAGGGCCCAGCCGGAGACCCCTTCCCTCTGCAGCTTCTCTCCTGACATCACTTCATGTCCCCTGGGGCAGTCACCTTATACTGGGCACGCGCCCAGCATGTGGGCCTCGCCTAGGACGTGGGAAGAAGGGGTTACCATGGCAACCATTCCCCAAGCCGTGAATCACACGTCCTGAGGCAGGTGAAACCCTGTTTCCCTTAGGTGTGTGGCAGGGGAACCCGGCCTGGCTGCCATCACCTCATCTCCAGGGGCAGGCTGCTTCCCAGGCCGCCAGGGCTCTTGCTTACTATGCTCGCCCCTTTATGTAAAAGTGTCCCTTCTATGCAGGATTTTCATTTCCTGGGGAGATGAATTGCCCCAAGTTGAGAATTCATTTTGGAGAAAGTGCACCCTGTGAGTTTTTACTCAGAATCCTTCTCACATCTGCTAGCTGTCCCCTGACTACATTGGACTTGACCCGAAGTCCCCAAGAGGTGGCCATGAGCATCCCCCACTTACACGGGGGCTTTTAATGGGGTCCAGCATGTTTCCGGGCACAAAGTGGTTAGTATGGTTAGGCGAGGGGTTCACTGAGTCTCCCCTCACCCCTCGGGCGGCAAGTGGCTAGCCTGATGTCACACTGGGGGTCTTGGGGCCTGTGCCCCACCCTTGGGTGGGAAGTGGTCAGTGAGGCTACACTGGGGGTCACGTGGTCTGCACGCCCACTCTTGGGGGGAAGTGGTCAGCACGCTCACCCTGGGTCTGCGCCCGGCCCTCACCCGCACCCACCACTTTCCTCAGGCTCTCGTGAAGCTGGCTCACAACGGCGTGCAGCCCGGACAGCTCGGTGACCATGCCGCTCAGCTCCTCACAGGAGCGCTCGCACACCTGGGGCCTCTGGTCGGCGCCCCGGCCCACGTACTCCGTCGTGCCCTGAGGGCTCAGGCGGAGCGTCTCTGTGTTTTCGCTGATGGCATTGACTTCTGCTAAGGGAACAGGTGAGAGTGAGCAGCCCCCACCTGGGGGGGCACCAGGGGCAGGTGTCTGTGAGTTCCTGCAGGGCTCGCTGCTAAGTGCCCCCTGAGAGGAGAGCAGGGAGGGCAGCCAGTCCCAGGTGCGCCCACTCTGCGGCACTGCACCGATGTGGCATTTAAAGACAGCCCACTGGCAGAGCTCAGCTCAGCTTAGGAACAGAGAGAAGCACGAGCACGGGTTACACACCACACTCAGCATCATGTGTCTCATTCAGACTGCCTAGATGTCACACTCCCCTTGTCTCTGACGGCTCCTTATTTTCCTCCCGTCAACCTGTTTCTCAGCCATAAATCCCACCAACCCCTCTCCATTCATCCCGTCTTCCATCCTAAACACCTTTCCTTTTGGCCATTCAAGGCAAATCAACCTGCAATAAGTAATTTAAAGTCTTCACCTTTTTGTCCCAGACCCTCGCATCCTTTCTCTGCCACCTATGAGACCCCTGAAGGGCAGGGCAATGCCATGGAACCCCGACCTGCACCGGAAGTCACACACACCCCAAAGTCACAGTGACATGTGGCTCTAGCACAGATGGCAAAGCCACTGTGGGCGAGTCCAGAAGCTGGAGCCATCGTGGACGGAGCGTCTGTGCCACAGGCCCGGGTGGGAGCGCCATGTTCCCCCAGCCCTTGCCAGCTTCTGCTGTGCTGAGGCTTTAATGCCTTATTCTCTCAGACAGTCCATGCCTGAGTTATGGCCTGTAAACATTACGATTGTGTCAGGCACTCTCTCACTGAGTTTTATTACTTGGTCGTAAATCCTTGCCACAGTTCAGCTGATCTCAGGGGCTCCCCCAGGCTCTGCAGGCCTAATACGAGGCTTAGCCATCCAGACGTAAATATGTTCCTGGCTACACGCTTGCATCAGGGCAAAAGGGGCATCATGGCAACAGGACCACCTGAGCGCGGGTGCAGGATGGGAGCCTCCCGTTAAAGGCACCCTTCATACCCCAGTGGGAGGGACAGAAGGGCACCACTGGCCTGGCTGAGCACTGGGACCCAAGCTGGAGTCAGGGCTGCCTGTCCTCCATCCCTGGAGGGTAAAACGCCTGCCTTCCCTGCCACAGTGACGTGCCACCTAGCAAACAGGTGGCTGCATGGGGCACTCAGCTCTTTCTTAGATTCTACAAGGCTCTCCTCCAGCCAGGCTGTGGGAGCCTCCTATTTTTCTCCTTGTGTCCTGTTGAACTTCCCGGCATGCTTAGTGTTGGATGTCAGCCTACTGTCTTAACCTTTTCACAGCTTCTGCTTTTTAGTGACCACACCCCCGAAAAGACTTCATTCTAAGGAACCAGCGGTGGCAGCTCTGCCTGAGCCAGAGGTGCGGGATGGGATCAGGTCCCGAGCAGCAGTGGCACAGGCAAGCAAGAGTTTGGTCTGAGGAGTGTGCTCACTGCACAGATAGGCCCAAAATCACAATTTTTTATCCCTTTTCCACCTTGTGCTCCAACTGATCAACAGTTGGACGTCACTGGAACTCCAGCTGTGGCTGAAGCTCTGGGCATGGGGCTGGGGCATGGAGCCGCGACTGGGTATGACCCTGTGGCCATAAAAACAACTTACTTCCGTCATAACTCACAGTTACTTAATGAAAACAAATCACAAACAGAATCGTGTGGCAGTCAAGAGCCTATTCTGTGGGGGCTCCCTGACCAGGGGGATGGCCCGCCCTGCTGCTCCCAGGTAGGGACACCTGGTTGCTGGTGGGCACTCCTGCTGCCTCAGGAAAACAGACATGCCCATCTTAAAGGTGTTTTTAGAATGAATGGCATTTTGCATTTAAAAAGCCTGGCACAGTGACCTGCACAAATTAAATGCTCAAGAAAATGTAGGCAAATCACAGTTGGACATAAATTCAAAATGCAATTAACAGACAAGTAGGATTATTTGTCAGTGATTCAAGTAGTGTAGATTTTCATAATAGGGTTGTGTCAACAGCTCTGTATAAAAACTGTCATAAACCAAGTATTTGACAAAATCTGTGGTATTAGCTCATTAAGATGACCTTCACACATTAATAGACTAAATAAATAAATTTCATATTATATTAAATCATGTGAAAATGGCAGGGATTTATTTTTTTTCCTTGTAAAATTAATTATTTTAGATTATTAAAATACTTTCAAAATTAATCCCTCAAGCAGTTTATCATTTTCAGATGTCAACATGTCTAATTTGACCAGCTAGCTCCCTCAGAGACAATGGTGGCACTTTATTCAAATACTTTTTACTCAAATCCTCACCGGCCAACATTCACATGCATACAGCATAATAGAAATGTGAGCTGAGGAAGTGAAATGTGAAATATGCCATTCAAACACACTTACCTCCCTGGCTGTGCTGACAACCTTTCTTGTTTAGCACGTCCTCCACAGAATTCTCAAACAGCAAGTAGACGTTCTGCAGCAACCCCTGTCAGCACACAGGAGGGCAGAGCATGGGTGAGTACTCACTGCTGAGCTGACTGTCACTTCAAAAGGCAAGATATGATCTTAATGTAATGACCACACTTTCTCCTGTGCTTTTATGCTCAGTTTGAAATCTCTTCGTAGTGAGTTATTCTGTGCATGTTACTATTCAAAGTCCATGTTTAGGCATGACACAGACAGTGAAAGTTAACCTGAAAGAAAAGTGTTCTGTGGAGAAAAGGTTGGCTGGGAGATGGTGACTTTGGTGGTGACCTTGGGAGACCCAGGGTCTTTGGGACAAGCTCGGGTGGATATCCTAGCTGGCTTTCTTTGCAGGGAAATGTGTTGGCCATTGGTGTCTTGCTTTTGGTTACAGGCCTTGAGAACATTCACCTGTCCTGTCACCACACAGACGAGAGGCCATGAGAGAAGAGGCCCTTCCACACCACAGGCAGGCAGTGGCTCATTACAGGACAGGGCAGGTCAACTGTATGTGGCCTTGGGAGCTTTCTGATGACCAATAAAGATGAATTCAATAACTAGGTAAGCATCTCCAGGCCTTTTGCTCAATAACTGAGCTTAAACATGCATTTATTTCTAAGAAACATACACATGAGGAAGAGGATGCTGTACTAACACTGCTGTAGGTTCTAGAAAGTATTTCAACTAAGATGAACACAGGACGCTTCCCGCATTAGTCGACAGCCCTTGTTAGAAAACCCAGGTGTTAACTTGCTCTCCCACTGCTTCAGGGCTAACTGGGAATGTGGGAGAGGGTCCAGCATACTGGATGAGCCTGGGCTTACCGGACACATTTGACCAGGGCTGACTTCTTGATCAAGTCAGCCTCAGGCTGGAAGTCAGTGGCCACCTGTACAGGTGAGAAAGCACACCTGTGACAGTTGGCTCTGCTTACTCCTGGTTTAGAAAGGTACACTTGCATGTGTGTTTGTCCACGTGCATGCAGGTGTATGCACACATGTGAGCATGTATGTGTGTCCACACGTGCAGGTGTGTGCATACATGTGAGCATGTGCATGTTCCTGTGTAGGCAGGTGTGTGAGCGTGTATCCCTGTACATGTAGGTGTGCACACACATGTGAGTATGTGCGTTCCTGTGTGCACTCATGTGAGACCTTGTGAGTGCAAGTGCATGTACATGTGTGAGCATGGGTGTGTCCTGTGCATGCAAGTGTGTGCAAGGATGCACAGGTGTGCACTGCTTTGGGTGTGCACATGTGTGAGTGTGTGTGGCATGTGTGGTGCACATGCCTGGTGTGTGTCCAGATGCAGGTGTTGTGCATGGCCTCTGTGCATGCACATGTGCGCATGTAGGCTTGCATCCTCATGATCCTGTGTGGCCCTCCATGCCAAACCTGACCCACAGGCATTGCAGGAGGAGATATCTCGGCCACCGCTTCCTCCCGCTGCTCCCACTTGGATGCATCCACCATACATACCCTGAAGTGACTCTCTCGAACAGAACCTTTAGCCACATACATCCTGCTCTTCTCCGTGGTCAGCTGCTCATAGAAAGGCTCATCCAGGGTGAAGCTGTCAATCAGGTTGCAGCCCACGTACAGGCTGTAGACCTCGCCAGCCACCTGCACAGTGATGCTCTTCCACTGGGAGTCCGCCAGGCCCACATCCTCCAGGGAGATGACATGCTGGGCACCCTCGACCCAGTAGGTGAGGTCCAGGGTGTCTGCCGGGCCATTGGAGACAATCTCAAACTGCCTCTGCGAGGCACCAGGTCCCTCCAGAGCCAGGATTGTGCCCCGGGATTTGCGATCCTGCTTGAGGCTAGCCGTGAGGAAGAAGCCCTCCTTCTGCTGCATGGCCTTGGCGATCTTGCTGAGATAGTCTGCGGCCACAGGCGGGATGTAGTCAAACCGCACAAAGCGATAAGCAGGCACGCTGGGGTCAGGCCCCCGGAACTGCTTGGCCCCAATGGTCTTTCGGTTTATGTTGCTGATGCTGAAAAGATTGAAGGTGGTGTCCTCGTCCTGGTCACCAGCTGCCCGAGGGAACAGAGAAAGGAGTTACCAGCAAGTAGGGCAAACCCAAGCCCGGAGAGGTGTTCTCGCATTGGGCAGCAGACCACACTTTGTGTGCAAGTAAATCAATGAGGACACAGATATTCTTCTGTGTTCCCTCTATTTTGCAGGCTTGCCAACGATGTATTTTGTGCAAATCTAATACACAGTGTTGCTCATGGAAGTGTGAATCATTCCACCTTCAATAGAGCTTTCTGGTAATGTTTCAAAAGTCCTTAAGATAAAACCTTTAACTCAGTAATTTTCCCCATGGAACTTAATCTGAGTATAATCACCGATGTAGCAGAGACAGTCACAACAGTTTTCCTTGTGGCATCATTTGTATTAGTGAAAATAAAGCAGTAACATAGATGGAACTTGGTCTGAAAAATACTAGGGTTTATCTTCTGGTGGAATATTAGACAGCCATTAAAAATCATGTTGTAAGAAAACAAACATGTGAAAATATTTGTGATAATATTTTTGAGGTGGAAAAAAGTGGGAAGAAAAGGGGTATAAAACACTATATACTTCCAGGGTTGTAAAAATAGCACATAGGAAAAAGGCTAAAATTTGTATAGCAAATGTTGTATCTCTAGGTGGAAGGGAATTTTTCTCTAATCCATGGATTTTCCAAGATAAATCATTTCATATCATGTTGACTCAGAAGTAAATCACTATTTACTTACAACAAAGTTAAGAAGGCTCTGGAAAGTTACAGTCCAGCCACCATTTTGCTTCGTCCAGCTTCACCCCATTGGTGAGCCCCACCCAGGAAGAACCAAAATCAAGGAGATCCCCACACTCACCTTGAGCCCTGGAGGGGGCCCACAGGGCCAGCAGGGCCAGCACCCAGAGCATCCTGCCTCCCTGCAGCCGATCCCCTAAAGACAAACCAGACCCCGTTACCGACGGACAAGCACCACTACATTCAGTGTCAGCTGGAGCTCCTCCTCACATGACCACACACAACAGATGCATGTACAAATCTGAAACAAATGGATTTGTAGGAGGTAAAAGCTAGATAAGAAATGGGCTTTTCAAATGGCGCTCTTCTAACCACAGCTAGTATTTATTGGACTAGTATCTGTGGACTAGTGCTGTGCTAATCACATTAAAAATATTCATATTATTTAATCTTCATGATGACTTCAGAGGGAAATACTGTTATCATCATCCCCATTTGGCAGAGGAGTAAACGGAGAGTTAGAAAAGTTTAGGGCCTGCCCGGAGCAATGCTGCAAAGCACTTAAACCCAGAAAGTTTGCTTTTAGAAAAACATGAGCCAGGTGAACCAATCTGCAAAGGGATTTTGCCCAAGCAGCCAGGAAGAAAAGTCGTGCATAACGTAATTAAATAGAGGAAATATTAACTGTTTATAGGAGTTAGAAATAAACTCAGTCCAGTGGGCCATGAGTATAGAAAGCGCAACTTCCACCTGGCAGGCATCAGTCTCTGCTTTCCTACTTTCCTGCAGGCCTGTTTTCCATTCTGCAGGATTTTTGGTTGGCGTGGTTCAGGACTGCAGACGCTGGATGAGAAGTCAGGAGACCTGGACAGAAGCCCGCCTGGCCATTAACCCCGCTCAGCCCACGGCCTTGGCCTCCCACCTCCCCAGTGAGCGTGTGGCCCCTGGCTGCTGCTCCGAATCAGGGCCCAGGCCAGGACCCTCGCCCTTCCTGTTTAGGAAATCAAAGCTCCTTAACTCTGATGTAAGGAATCTGAGGGATCTCCCTCTCCAGACATGTTTGGTGAACTGGAAGCAGTCGCCCTTCTGGTTGCAGAGACGTCCCCAGAAAGGACGTTCCCTCTGGAGTCTGGGCCCCCACTCATCCAGCGGCCCCATGAATGTGGAGTGAGCACACGGTGAAGCCACCGGGCACCTTGGGCATGCCCAGCCTGGTGGGACTCAAAGCAGAGCTCTGCCAGCACCTATGTTAACTTCGCTGAGACTCAGTTTCATCCAATGTAGAAGGAGAAATAGCTGTTTAAAATACCTACCTTGTAGGGCTCTTAACAAGACATAACTCGGTGGGGTTGGTATTGTGGCTGTTTTGGCACAGCACAGACAGGTGTTAGCCTCCACCATACTGTCGCCTGGAATGCCTCCTCCTGTAGCCTTCCAGGGGGTGGTGACCAGAGGAACAGCGCTGGTGGGCTTCCTGTGGGAACCCCCGTGTGGGGCTGGCCGGCCAGGCCTCAGTGAGTGCCGGCCAGTGTGCCCTTCGAATAAATGGGCCTCTCCTGGGAATGCCAGTCCTTGCGTCTTTTACTCCTTCTCCCCGATGTGTGCCGTCTGTTCCCTACCAGCGGCGGGGACAGCGGCTCTGGCAAAGGGGTGCTCCATCCAAAATATACAGTTTCAAGTTCTGGATGCCCAGTTTCCCGAGTCTGAGCTTAAACAGAGCCGAATTCAGCTTTGTGCCATCTGAGCTGAGCCCTTTGACTCCTGAGGCAGTTCAAGCTCACAGACTCTCAGGGCGCTGCCACCTGCCAAACGGGTATGAGCCTCCTGCTCTCACGTGTGGTGGCAGGAAGCCCAGCAGCAGACCCTGACCCCTGGGGGCTGGGACGGCCTCAGTGCCCCCAGCAGGGTGGGACTGCAGCCCCTGCACCTGGTGCACGCTGCACACACGCACTGCCTGCACACAGTTACAGTGTGTGTTCGTGGGGATATTTTTCTCAAGGAAAGATTTCCAAAGCCTTTTTGCAATGGAATGTAATTGGAACTTATAGCAATCTTTTAGCATTCTTTCTATTTGGCAATCGCAGCAAAAAATAACTTTACTGAGAATTGTCTACTTCCCCCACCCCCATCAAGGACCACGTGATCAGGTAGATTCCCTTCTGAGCTCCACAAACTGCCCCCAGCCTCAGGACTGCGGGCCCCAGGCCCAGCCTCCTGCAGCCCTGAGGCCTTTTCATGTGGAAACCATCCCCACGGGACACAGGCTGCCTTCAAGGCCCTGACAGCCCTTCCCGGGCTTCCTTATCTCACGCATTAGCTGGGTTCCAAACCGCGTTCAGCTACTGAGGATGTTTCGAGGCGGAGGCTCTGTCATCTCTCTGCTTCTTCACGTGCTCTGGAAACTATTCCTCCAGCCCCTTTCCCACGGCCCCTCTCAAAGACAAAGGCTGATACGGAAACTTCTGGTTCGGTAGCTGGGACCCCGATTATTTGCTCAGGCCCCGGCAGATCCGCTCACGGGACAGCAAGACTCCCAAGAAACCCCGGGGGTCCCAGCCTGAGCCCCGCGGACTCACCCTCGCCTCAGCTCTGCAGCGAGGGGGGCAGGTGGAGACGGGTGCTATTGTGGTGATCATCGTGCCCCCCCCTCAACAAATTACAAATCCATCTGGCAGTTCCTTCCCCCTCTTAGACATCAAAGCAGCTTTTCTGAAAATGAAAGTGTAATGAAATGATTTGGTAAAAACTGAAGTTCTTACCCGTCCTGTGAAAACGCGGCGGCGGGGGCTGATCCGCACTGGAAGTCGCGCGCGCGGAAGGACCGTCTGCCCCGGGATGATCCAGCCCCACTCTCCTGAGCAGCTGGTGGGGGCCGGCCCCGCAGCCCGGCCTTTATATGCTCCTGGCTCCTGGGTGGTGCTGTCACTCAGTCGGCGAGGAAGCGCGTTTAATTCATGCCTTTGAAGGAGTGGCACAACTCCTCTCTGATCTCGCCTTTGCTCTGAGCACCTGGCACCCGGGTCCCCGTCCAGCCCCGTGCCGGTGGCGCCCTGCTCCGCGGCCCCCCAGCCAGGACAGAGGAGGGGCCGGGGAGGAGGGGCGGGACGGCCTCCCTGGCTTCCAGCAGGAAATAAAACGCTATAAATAAAACCAGCGCAACTGGCTGGAACTCCCCTTTCTGCCTAAGAGAAAGAATGCTAGTTCTGGGCTTTAAATATGTTTCCCATTACCCGAAGCGAGGTGGTCTTTCCAAAGCGCAAGTAACCGTCCATGAGACGCAGAAAGGCGAGGGGGGGGTGGGGGAGGGCGGAACTTGTGCGCAGGTGAGGCTGTTTTTGGAGGATTAACTTATCAGAGGCAAAAGAATGATATTTAATCAAAAACAAGTGGGCAAATTTTATTTTAATCACTTAGAAGACTGGAAAATAGGACTGGGAGAATTTATTTCCATCTAAATCCTATTTTGTTCACCCAGCTGGCCCCCACAGGATGGCCTCCCACTGTGGACACTAGGCCTGGGCCGGTCCGCAGGGCACGTACTTTCCGGTGGCGTGAACAGCCTGCAGTCAGCCTCCACAGGACCCCGCAGTGCATGGCCTCACGGCTGGGTCTGCAGAGCAAAGCCCTGAGTGTAAAATCAGGGGTGCAGCCACCACCCTGCCACTACCAGGGGGCTCAGCATCTCCCAAGGCCAGGATGCACTCTGATGGAGGGAGGGGGACACGGTGGGGGGGACAGAGGGAGGAGGAGAGGCTGCACTGAAGCCCCGGTGGGCACTAGGCGGAAGCAGAGGTGTGGGGGGCTCCCAGGCTGGTCTGGACCTGGTGAGCCTGGGGTGGACAGGTCAGTGTAACTGGGAATGTCAGGGACATGCCCGGTGAGCCCTGAGCCTCTGGGGGGCCGCAGCGCCCCCCAAGATCCAGCACACACTGGTCCCTGCCAGGTCAGGGCCTTAGTGGGGCAGGGGAAGAGCAGCTTTTCCCGAGCACACCCTGCAGTCCGGGCCCGCCAGGGCCTGTGGCTGGGAAGGGTCCTCTCCCCAGGGTGCATTCCGAAAGCCCTAACAGCTGCAGGCTGCTGCCTGTGTGGTGCCAATTTCTGTTGGTGGGAGAACTCTGCCCAAACAGGTACCCGGCCTGTTTAAGGTGAACTGTTTTGGTCACCTAGTCAGTGGCAAAGTCATCACTGCATGAAAAGTTTGGACTTCAGGTCAGTATTTGATAATACAACAAATTCTAACCCAGTTCTCTTGAAGGGCGTTCAGTGGGTGACGCTGTCTGTCTGTCTGTGTGCCTGCCTTCGCCTGCCGTTGGTCAATCCTGTGGCTGGAAGCTGTTTGGACCCCTGGTTCCAGTACAGCCACGCCTTCACCCCCTCATTCGCTCAGCTGGTGGTCACTGGGCAGGCTACACTACGTCCTGCTCCACCAGCATTTCAGGAATGCAGAGGGGACAGTCCCTTCACCCCAACAATGGAAAGGGCCTGGGAAGAAGGAGAGTCCAGGGAGCCCCTGACCGCAGGCACTGGGTGGCTGGGGTTCAGGAGATGTCTCCCTGGGCATCGCCACAGGGGAACCGGGGGCTTCTGGAGGAAACAGCCATAAGCCCCGGGATGATGACGTCAGGGAATGTCCTTGGACGAGGTGTCCCAGCAGAGACACCTGCCTGTGGGCCCTGTGGACGAGGGAGGGGGCAGGCACTGGACGTGCAGGCACCGGCATTGCACAGGGCTGCACCCCGTGGCCTCTGTGTGGAGGGGCAGGTGTTGTGAGGGGAGGGTCTGGGGAGTTTGGAAAGTCTGTGGAGACCAGTAGAATGCCAGTTTTGGAGGAAGGAGGACCAGGCAGGGCTGCACAAACTGACTCCTGTCCCCAAATTCACATCCTCTGGAGCCATTGTGGAAGCTCATCAGAAATGGGGTCTCTGTAGATTAATCAAGTTAAGATGAGGTCCTACTGAAGTAGGGGCCCTAAGTCCAATGACTGGTGTCCTCATAAGAGGAGAGACCTTGGGACAAGGACAGGCGCAGAGAACACGGCAGCTGTCCCTTCTTGAAGCTGTGTGAGGCAGCAGGGGCCCCACCACAGCCCCGTGGGAGCACCTCGGCCTCACCTGGACTTCAGACTTCTGGCCCCCAGGATGCAAAATGACACTTTCTGTTTTTCAGCCACTCAGAGTATTGCTTCCTTATAGCTGCTGAGGAAACTCATGCACATGGATGGCCAGGTTCCAGAAACTTTCTTGGCCACAATCTTTATTTTTTATTTGATATATTTTTTATTGAAGTGTAGTTGATATACAATATTATATTAGTTCAAATATACAACACAGTGATTTAGCAGTTACCATATTACTAATTCCTCAGCCCCGCTAGTGTGGTTACTGTCTGTCAGCATAGGAAGATGTTACAGAACCACTGGATCTATTCTCCACTCTACACTTCCATTCCTGTGACCAACTTACATTTTGACTGAGATCTGGCGCGTCTTTATCCCTTCCCCCTTCCCAGCACCCACCCAAAGCCTCCCCCATGTTAACTACCAGTCTCTTCTCAGTGTCTGTGAGTCTACTGCTGTTTTGTTCCTTCTGTTTTGTTTTCTTTTAGATTCCACAAGTAAGTGAAATCATATGGTATTTGTCTTTCTCCACCTGGTTTATTTCACTCAGCATAATACCCTCTAGATCCATCCATGTTGTTGCAAATGGTAGGACTTCTTTTTTATGGCCAAATAATATTCCATTGTGTATATGTACCACATCTTCTTTATCCATTCATTTATTGATGGGCAGTTTGATTGCTAAGATGCTCTACATCGATAATCATCAGGGAAATGCAAATCAAAACCACAATGAGATATCACCTCCCATCAGTCAGAATGGCCACTATCCAAAAGACAAGAAATAACAAGTGTTGGCAAGGATGCAGAGAAATGGGAACCCTCCTGCATTGTTGGTGGGAATGTGAATCGGTGTAGCCACTGTGGCAAACAGAATGGAGGCTTCTCAAAAAACTAAAAATGGAAATGCTGTACAACCTAGTACTTCCACTTCTAGGAATTTACTCAAAGAAAACAAAATCTCTGATTAGAAAAGATACATGCACCCATGTTTATCACCCCATTACTTACATCAGCCAAGATAGGGAAGCAGCCATCCTTGTTTCTGAAGAGGTCAGAGCTCCCCGCCATCGTCCTGTCCCGCTGGCATTCCTGGGACAGACCACGCCCTCCACCTGCCTGTCATAGACAAGCTGTGGGGAAGGGAGCAGGCAGGCAACTTGAGCTCAGTTGGCGGGAGGGCAGGGCTGGACCCAAAGCCCCCGTGGGTCTGGCTGTGCCTTCACGGCTCCCTCTGCCCAGGAGGCGCTTGGCCCTGACTCTGCAGGACCCCATTGGCTTCCGCTCACTGATGGGTGGGTGCAGGCTGCCCCCAGGGAGGGCCGGCTCTGCTCTGCCCTGGCCCCCATGAGGCTGGCCTTGGCCCTAGCGGACCAGCCTTGTGCCCCTCATGTGGGTCCTGGTCTCCCAGCCTGCCCCGCCCTGCCACACTGGGAGCTCATGCACAGCTCAGAATTGAGTGGAGCAGGTGACCACATGCCTGCCCCAGGGATGCACTAGGACTGGCCTCTTGCCGCTTTGCTGAGCTCCACCCCAAGGCCCTGCCTGGAGTCTGTCCCAGGGCTCAGCCCTCCTGGCCCCTCGAGGCTCCTTCCATGACCGCTGCTTCTCCAGGCTTTGCGCTGTGTGTCGCTGGCTGCCCAGGGCCTTCCCACCTGCCCAGACACGTGCCTCTCCCTCCCCTTCCCTGGGCTTCCTGCTTCCTTCATGTCCACTTCCCACCAAGCTTAGGTGTGTAATTTCAATATTTTCGAAACTCTGGCCTGGCCCAGCTGGGGGTCCACAGGCAGCAAGCCGACCTCTTCCTGCTCACGACTCTGATCCCGGTGCTCAGACGAGGCCTGTTTCTCCACCTGTCTGAGGACTGGGATCCATGGGATCTTGTGAAGGGGAGATCCAGGTAGCTCGTCACAGCAGTAAATGAAAGCTCTCTACTTGGGATCAGCCGCCAGCCCACCCAGGCCATCTTACAGAAGGAGGGGTGCAGGCTGGCCCCTGGCCCCTGGTTCCCCCATGGCACACTCAGAACAGTAAAAGCAGAGCCCCAGTGTCTGGGCCGCAGGGCCTGCACTCGGTTCTAGACACCGGATTTTAGAGGGGGCGTGGCCCTGGTGCAGGACCACCCAGGGTGGGCGGAGCCTGAAGGCCGCCCCGGAGAGGGGCCTGCGGTTTCCACAGCAAACCTCGCGCACACCGAGGCAAAGCTGCGCGGGCTCCAGGCAGCTGCCTTGGGACGGGGACCGCAGTGAGCAGGGAAGGAGGGGTTCCCGCCACTCAGTGCACCCCGCACCCTAGGCTGCGCTGGGCGGCTTGGCTGCCGCAGTGCCAGTAACTATCCTGCACGCTAATGAGTGAGCAAAGCAACCCCGTTCTTTCCCTAACAGACACGGCAAAGGGGAGACGCCCGGGTGGAATCAAGGGGGAAGGACAGCCCCTGGTCCCCAGGGACCCTCAGGCCAGCCCGGGGCGCCTCGGCCCTTTGGAGCCGGGGCCTGGAGGGGAGGTTGGATGCCAGCCACGTGGCCTTCCCTTGCCGAGCAGAGGGCACGGGCAGCCCTGGGGTCGGCGACACCCCAGCCGGGTTTGGGCGGCTCACCAAGGAGCGACGAGCCGAACCCCTCGAGGGAGAGATCGCGGACGCAGCTGCCATTGCCCTCAGGTCCTCTGGCCGTGATCACGCAGAGCGCCGGTTCCCCTCCTCTGGGGGAGGAGGGCTACGGGAAGAGAGGAGGAAGGGCAGCGTGATTCACACCAGCTGGGGGCAGGAGGGGACATGCCGCGGACGGGCGGGGGAGGGGGGTGATGAGGTCATGGGTTATTCTGATTTCTGGTGTGAACTGAGCTTTCACACAAAAGTGGGAGGCCTGGGACTAGGGGTGGGGGGTGCAGACAGTGGGCAGATGCGGGGAGACCACATCCCAGCCGAGGTCCTGAGATGCTGGACAAGCAGAAAGCCAAGTGCCACCCCAGGCCAGCCATGCCACCCTGCCCAGTCCCTCCCCGGGCCCTGGTGTTCTCCCCTTGAATGGGCATAACAGAAGCCTGCTGAGTCAGACCTGCTTCTGGGCTGGGGAGCCGCCGGCTCTTTGATGCTGCAGTCAAGCCCCGAGTACAGGCCCCTTGAGTCCTGAGCACACCCTGGGGGTCTTAGGAGAAGGGACACGACTCTGCAGCTCCAGAGAGACAGCAGGGCAAGCCGTGGTGACCTGCAAAGCCCAGCGCCCTTCCCCCAGACCTTGGTTAGGAGCGCACATGCACCAAACCTCAGCACACTCCCCGGAGTTTGCTGCTTTTGAAACCCTCTGAGATGCTGCAAGAGCCCAAAGTCCCTCACACTGCAGGTGGGAGGGCCTCCTGCTCTCTGAGTTGGTCAGTGCCATGGGGATGACCTTGCACCAGCAGCGGGGCACCCATGGAGTGAGGGCACAGCCCCCGATCAAGGTCAGGCGGGCCCTCCGAGGCACTGTCTGCCCCTGCTGCATGGGGCGTTGGAGGCCTGACACTCAGCTCTTGGGGCTGCCACCTGCCGGCCTCCTCCTGGTGCCCACCTCCGTGCTCACTCTTGCTATAGGGCATGAGCCTCACTCTAGCTGGCTACCACCCCCTTTGACTTCAGGCTCATCAGTCCAACATCTGTTCAATGCACCATCAGATATAAACCTGGGCCACAGAAAACATACCAATTCCCTCCCCTTCCCCACTCCCGTGAACAAGAAGGCCTTGCACACAGCCTTTTGCATATTAACAAGTGTCAGTGAGGGTGCAGCGGCTCAGGCAGGGACCCATGAGCCATCTTGCCTCTGCCTCGCTGAAAAGTCCTGCTGCAGGGCCCCGAGGCAGCCCCGCGCCAAAGCCCCACTGTGGGCCTGTCCCTGCACTCCGACCCCCGTCGTGGCCACCCAGACAGCCACCCCTGGGCCCACAGCCACAGCCGCCCTCGCACAGTAGCCCTTCTGCACCTGATGCCTGCTCATTAGGCATGAGCCCGGCAGCACAGAAGACAAACACAACATGAGGCAGCAGGGCACCTAGGGGCCCCGCTCGGGAGGCACCAGAAGTGCCCTGCTGGCAGCCCCCCTGACTGCCGCAACTGGGTCAGCCTGCATGGAAATCTCGGCCTGCCTGGCCCCCAAGCATCATGAGTATCACCCAGCCTACGGGGATGAGTGGGCTCCCTGGGAACACCAGGGAGGGCTCCCCGTGGCCTGTCCAGCCTACCCCAGAGGGGTGCCCTGCAGCAGAAACAGCAGGACTGTGAATAAAGGTTTAATTTGCCTCCAAGCTACACCCATGAGTTCCCTGAGGTAAGGGTATGTCTTTCCAGGCTCCCTCCCCTAGAATTCTGCACAGAGGAACTTGGAAAAGATTCTGGGATAATTGACTGACGGGCAGATAGACAGAAATGTGCAAAGAAGTAAAAGCCAACATTCTGTGAGCTTATAGGCACTGCAGGAGAGAATCTGGCACGTGAAGAGAAAATGCTGGGGGTCCCCATTTAGGAAGTGGTGGGAGCAGAAGAGATCATCAGGTCCAAGACCTGCAGCACTGCAAACCAGCCTCCGTCTGAGAGCTGTTCTTCTGGGCTATGGGCCGGATTCAAAAACATCCAAAGGAAGCCTCTTCCACTCCAGACACCTCCAGCCCCCTGGACGCGAGGTGAGGGTGAGGGAACGGCCAGGCAGTCCCCCCCACGACCCAGCCTGGGCGCCATGGAGCCAAGACGGCAGAGACCAGGGCTTTGCTTCCCACCAGATGGCGTCCCCGGGAGAAGGGCACAGGGCCCAGCGCAAGGGCAGAGTTCCTATCCAGCCCTGGGCCTTCCTGCTGCACTGGCTCACCCCCGGGGCTCATCCACAACATCTACCAGACCCGGGCGGGCTGCCCAATGTGTGCTGTGACCTCGCACCTGACCGCCGCGAAGACACAGAGGTCGGAGGACGAGGCTGGGGAGGCCACCCCAGAGTGGCGGGCCGGCCCCGCTGCCCACCACCTGCAGCCCCAGTGAGCCAGGATTGCAGGTGGGGAGAGCCAGGCAGGGCCCAAGAGCTGTGAATTCTGCAAGGGCACAGAGGTGCTTCCAGAGAAAGCCCAGGGCACTGTGCAGACAAGTGGGCTGTAAATGGGATTCTGGGGTCTGCAGCAGGTGGGTCCCAGGACTGGACACAGGACCTACCAGGTCAGAATAGCCTCAGGGACCAGGGGTCTAAGCTATGGGCAGCTCCCAACTCTAAAGATTCTTGGAGTTGGGATAAAACAGAGAATGCAGAGATGGAGAAATAAATGGAGCCAGAAAAGGCAGTTTGGGACATTTCCTGTGGCTGGAGCAGGAAGGTCACCTGAGTTAGTGAGAGGACAGCACCTCCCCATGGTCCCATGGCAAGCATGGCCACTCGGTGCATACTGGACCCCAGGTATTGGGCAGAGACATCCCCAATGGAGGCTGCAGCCATCTCTGCTCCACACTGAGCTGCGGGCCAAAGCTCTCTCTGGATGCACTTGCAACGTTTCATTTGTCCTAAATCTTCAGAACAATTACCACACTCAGCAGAGGTGTGAGAACAAAGTGTTTGCTAGTCTTTGAATGGATGTTGTTACATACATTCGCGTCATTCACTTGATGGGAAGGACCAGTGCTCTTGTTTTCTCAAGCCCTGAAGACTCCCGTGCCCTTAGGGCTAACCTGCAGAAAGCTGGGGTCTTCCAGAACAGCCACAGGCCCAGGTGGGTCTGAGTGGTGTAGACGATGTCCACACTCGGCTAAGGAGAGAGGCCTGAGAGTGCATGCGGCCCATCTGCAGGCTCCTGCCTGACTTCGCTTAACAGCAGGAGGGCTTTGCTCAATACTGCCTTCCAGGAGGGAACCACTCAGCACTCAATCACCGTGCAGTGGTCTTGGAGAGCGCACACATGGCAACGGGGTTTTCACAAGCAGATTCATGCGACTGACATTTACACAATGTTTTTGTAATTAGGCAGGAATCTGAGCACAGAGACAACATGGGAAGATGCCCAGGCCAAACCACTTTGTGCTCACCGCTCACTTGGTATGTGCATGTGTGCGTGTTTTCATGGAATTCATTATTTAGTCAAAAAGGCAGAAGAATTCCAGAGATTATAAAATATCCCAGTTAGCATGACACATATAAATCTGACTCCCAATATTGAGCAAGCTTAACCTTTTGCAATCACAGAATAGTCTAGAAGAAGCTTCTTTCTTTCCAGTGTCATTGCAAGTTAATGATAAGGTCTAATTTTGCAAGATGTTCTAAGCAACATGGCTTCATAAAAAGGGCTTAGGGCCTACATTTTCTGCTCAGTTTTGGATTGTCTCAAAAAGTACTGGCAAAGCTTCTCTATTAGTGAGGAATGTCCAGGGAAACAGAACTATCAGGACATATGTATACACGGAAGTCTTTACTATAAGGGATCAGCTCACATGGTCATGGAGGCTGACAAGTCTCAAGGTCCGAGTCCTCCAGACCCAGGGGAGCTGGCAGCACAGGCCCCATCCTGGTCCAGGGCCTCGGACCCAGGAGCGCTGACAGTGTGGTTCCAGTCTGCAGGCACCCAGCCCAAGACCTAGGCGAGCCGAGGCTTCACTATGGGTGTGAAAAAAGGAGAAAGTCCATGTCCCAGTTCCAAGAAGAGAACCTTCTTTCAGGGAACCGTCAGCCTCCTACACTCCATCTCAGGCCTCCGTTTGATCGGATGGGTCCCAGTCCCATCCACATTGAGAGGACATTCTGCTTTACTTAGTCTGCTCTCCAAAAATACCCTCACAGATATGCCCAAAACAGTGTTTGATCAAATGTCTGGGCTCCCCATGGCCCAGTCAAGTTGACACATGACATTAACCATCACAATTTATATGGGCAAAAATTAAAAACCAAAAGAAGAGAAAGCACAGACTCCTCTGATGAGATTCTCATGGGTACGGGTTAATAATCAGCTGTGTAAATGCTGCTCTCATCGAGAACGAATTTATTCCTCGGTGACTCTTGAAATCTCAGTGAATAGGAGGAATCAGACAGGAGCTGATATTATTAAGTAAGTGTAAAAGGAGAAAACCCTTTTAACTTTAGTTTTCATCCTGGATAGCCATTTCATTCTTTTGATTTTTGAAGCTCTTTAAAAAATGGGAAAACATAGAAACCTTTATGAAATATTTTATTTTATTCATTCAAAAGAGCAGTGAGTAAATCCATGAAAGGTTCTAGATTAATTTATCTTTTAACAGTCTATGAATTTATTTGATAAAGCACCTGGCACAGTATTACGAACCTCACAGTAATCTACATATTTTTAATTGAAATTGTCAATTCCAAAGTGTAGCTGTTGATCCTAAGCTTAAGGAAAACTGGGCAAAACTAAATAAGTTTTGGGCTGTCTAAGACCCACACCAAAACTATAGTGTAAGAGCATCTTAAGAAAATGCTACAATTAAACTCAAATTTCAGTGTTTACATTTCTTTATATTTCTTCTAATATATTCAGTATACATGTCTATGACCATCTCTAGAAATCTTCAAAATCTGGTCATATCTTTATCTAACAGTTTTATTTCTATTATTTTCAATTTTTTATTTCATCAATAATAGGATTGTTTTCTTGATTTCCTTTCTAATAACTTATTTAGTGTATAAAAGCACAACTGATTTTTGTACATTGATTTTGTATCCTGAAAATATGCTTATTTTATTTATTAGTTCTAAAATTTTGCGTGTGTGTGTGTGTGTGTGTGTGTGTGTGTGCGCGTGCACAGTTTTTAGGGTTTTCTACATATAAGATCATGTTATCTGTAGAGATAATTTTACTTCTTCCTTTCTGATTTGGATGTCTTTTATTTCTTTTTCTTGCCTAATTGCTCTGGTTAAGACTATGTTGAATAAAGGCAGTGAGAGTGGACATCCTTGTCTTGTTTCATATCTCAGAGGAAAAGCTTTCAGTTTTTCACCATTAGGTGAGTTGTTCACTTTGGTTTTTTCCTGGACAGCCTTACTGTATTGAGGTAAATCCCTTCTATACCCAGCTTGAGAGGCTTTACAATGAAAGTGTGTTGGATTTTGTCAAGTGCCTTTTCTGTACCTATTGAGATGATCATATGATTTTTATGCTTGGTTTTGTTGATGTTGTGTATCACAATGATTGATTTGCCTATGATGAATCATTCTTGTATCACAGGGATAAATCCCATTCAGTCATGTTGTATGACCCTTTAAATGTGTTGTGGAATCCAGTTTGCTAGTATTTTGTTAGAGATTTTTTGCATCTATGTTCATCAGTGACATTGATCTACAATTTTCTTCTTTTGTGGCATCTTTGCCTGGCTTTGTTTTACAGTAATGCTAACCTCATGTATAGAGCCTGGAAGTATTTCTTCTTTTGTTTTTTGGAAGAATTTAACAACGATTGGTAATAATTCTTCAAATGTTTGGTAGAATTCACTTGCGAAACCATATGATCCTGGGTTTTATTTTTGTTGTTGTTTCTGCTGGAAAGTTTTAGATAATTGATTCAATTTCCTTATGCGTCATTGGTCTGTTCAGGATTTCTGTCTTTTTTATTCAGTCTGTTGTATGTTTCAATAAGTATATTCATTTCTTCTGTATTGTCCAATTCTTTGGTGTATATCATATATTAATGCTCTGGTATTTATTGTTAACTTCCTTCTGTTAATTTTGGGCTTGGTCTGTTCTTCTTTTTCTAGTCTCTTGAAGTGTATAGTTATTTATTTGAGATCTTTCTACTTTTTGGATGTAGGCATTTATTGCTGTGAACTTCCTTTAGTACTGCTTTTGCTTTATCTCATACATTTTGGTATGCTGTGTTTTGTTTTCATTTGTCTCAAGATATTTTCTAATTTCCCTTTTGAATAACTTATTTGACCCAATGATTGTTCAAGACTGTGTCGTTTAATTTGTGCTTTTTCCATTTTCCTTTTGTTTTTGCCTTCTAGTCTCATGCCTTTGTGGTTGGAACAGATACTTGGATTAATTTCAATCTTTGTAACTCTGTTAAGACTTCTGTTTTGACCTCCTGTGTGATCTCCCCTGGAGAATGCTCCCTGTGCACTGGGGAAGAATGTTCATTCTGTTGCTGTTGGGTGGACTGTTCTGCACATCTGTTACGTCCGCTTCGTCTGTGGTATAGCTCAAGTCCGCTTTGTTCTTACTGATTTTATGTCTGGGTGATCTATCCATTATGTTAAATGGGGTGTTGAGGCCTTCTACTATTATTGTACTGTTACTGTTCGCTTGACATATTTAGGTACCCTGATGTTTGATGCATATATATTTATACTTGTCATATCTTCCTATTGAGTTGACCCTTATAATGTAATGCCTTTCTTTGTCCCTTGTGAAGATTTTGACTTACAGTCTATTTGTCTGAAATGAGTACAGGCACCCTGTACACCATTTGTATGGAATGTCTTCTTCCATCCCTTCATTTTCCACTTGCATGTGTCCTAAAATCTAAAGTGAGTCTTTTGTAGACAACATATAGTTAGATCTTGTTATTTTCTACTTTTTAAAAAAACCCATTCTACCACTCCATGTCTCCTTACATTTAAAGTAATTATTGACAAGAAAGGACTTACTATTGACTCCTTTAATGATTTTCTTTGTTCCTCTGTTCTTCTCTTATCTCCCTTTATAATTTGATGATTTTGTTTTTTAGTACATGCTTTGACTCTTTTCTCTACATTTTTAATGTCTACTTATGTTTTTCCTTTGTGGTTACCATGAAGCATGCATAAATCTTCATATTGTTATAAAGTTTATTTTGAGATCATAACAATTTAATCTCAAGTAACACAAAACTCTACACTTTTACTTCTACTCTCACACTTTATCACTGATGTCAGAATTTACTTCCTTTAATTTTGTCTATCCATTGACTAATGATTGTGGTTATAGTTAATTTAATAATTTTGTCTTTTAACTTTATATTAGGTTAAAAGTGATTTACATTGCAGTATAACATTATACTGTTTATGTTTAGAGCTTTACCTTTACTTAGGAAATTTATACTCTCATACACTTTTGTGTTACTGTTCACGTTCTTTTATTTCAGATTGAAGAAATCCCTTCAACATTTTTTAAGGCAGTTCTAGTGGTGAGTAATTCCCTCAGTTTTTGTTTGTCTGGGACAGTCTTTATTTTTCCTTCACTTAAGTAATTCTTTATTGTACTAAAGTTAACATAATATAAAACTTGCCCCCTGAACCATTTTTAAGTGTACAGTTCAGTGTTGTTACATACATTGATAATGTGCAATCATTACCAAAATCCATTTCCATAAAAGATGGATTTATCTTTTTTGATCTTTCTTATAAAACTGAAACTCCATTCCCATTACTAGCTCTCCATTCCACCCTCTCCTCAGCCCATGGCAACCTGGAGACAAACCAATTTTGTCTCCATGATTCTGAACACACTAACGATCTCATATAAGTGGAATCTTATCGCATCTGTCCTTTTGTGACTGGCTTATTTCACTTAGCCTGATGTCCTCAAGATTCATCTGTGTTGTAGTATATGTCAGAATTTCCTTCCTTTATGAGGCCGAATAATATTTCATTGTATGTATATCACATTTTTCTTAGCCATTTATCCACCAATATACCTTTGGTTTGCCTCCATTTTCAGTTATTGTGAATAATGTTGCTATAAACATATTTCTTCGAGTATCTCCTCAAGATGCTGCTCTCACTTCTTTTGATCATATACCCGGAAGTGGAATTACTGGATTATACAATAATTCTACTTTTATTGTTTTAAGGAACTGCCATTCTGTTTTATATAGCGGCTGTACAATTGTGCATTCCCACCAAGTATGCACAAATGTGCAATTTTCTCTATATCCTCACCAATACTTCTTAATTTCTTCTTTTTCTTAATAGTGGTCCTTCTTATGAGTGTGAAGTGGTATGCCATTATAGTTTGGTTTGCATTTCATGGGTGGAGTGTTCAGAAAGCATTTGCCACAGTACAGAGAAGTAATTAGCCCTATACTACATACTACTGTCATCCCACTTCATAAATCTTAAAAGCAGGACCTGAAAGGATTAAACTGTCCTTGAGTAACTTAATTGAATCCTAAAATTCAATACAAGAACATTTATAGGGATATAAGACATATCTCCAGCATGCCACACAGTAAAATTCATGTCTGGTATCCAATCAAACATTACATATGTAATGATGAAGGAAAGTATACTTATAATAAGAAGAAAATCAAATACAGTAAAACTGCCCACAACTGACGCAGACGTTAGAAATTGCAGAGAATAACATTAGAACAGTTTTTAAAGCTGTGTTCCATGTGTTCAAAAAGTTAAGTAAATACATTGAAGATATAAAATGTATACAAATAGAACTTCTAGGGAGAAAAGCTATAATGTGTAACATGAAAAACACATGTGTGCTTATTTAGACATTAGTAGAATTGAATCAATTAGTAGAGTTGAAGACATAGCAATAGTCACTATCCATTAGAAAACACAGAGCAAAGGATTTAAAAAAACATAAGTAGAACATTAATGAGTTATAAGGCAATCTGAATAAGACTTATATACTTGTAATTGAATCCCCAAAGGAAGGAGGCAAAACAGTAATAATGCCAAAATTTCCCAAATTTATAGAGCACTAAGAAGCAACTTATTGATGCAGCCAAATAAACCCCAATCATAAATAAAATGAATGAACTTACACCAAGCTACATAACAAATTGCCTATATCAGTGATAAAGAGAAAACTATAAATATAGACAGAGAGAAACAATACATTACACACAGAGAAAAATAACTAATAATAAGAGATTTCTTTTAAGAAAAAAAATCAATGTAAATGAAAAGACAATGGAACCCCATCTTTAAAGTAATGAAGTTGAAAAAAAACTGTCAGCCTAGAATTCTATACCCAGAAAAATAACTTTCAAAAGCCAAATAAGACAAAGACTTTTTCAGACATACAAATTGGAAAGGATTTGGATATCCATATGCGAAAGCAGAACAAGCTAAAAAACAAATTAAACATTCTATCCATCTCTTAAATCATATACAGAGATTAATGCAAAATGGATGATAGGCCTAAATGTAGAACTTAAAACTCTTAAAGTTCTAGAAGAAAACATAAGAAAATATTTCATGACTTTGCTTAAGGAAGACTTATTTGCTACAACATCAAAAGCACAATCCATAAAAGAAAGCATCAATAATTGGACTTTATCAAGATGAAATAGGTCTGTTTTTCAAAAAAACAAATTAAAAGAATGACAAGATAAGCCTCAGACTCAGAGAAAATACTTACAATCTTATATCTGATAAAGAACTTACATTCAGAATATAGCCAGATTCTCATTCTCTCTCCAAAAAGATATCAAAAGATTTGAGGTGACACTTTATCAAAGAATATATGCTGTTGGAAGATGCTCAACACCATGTCAATGAAAAATTAAATCATGATAATATCCACTGCACACTTAATGAGAATGGATAGAATTAAAAATTGACCATACCAACATTAGAACACTTTCCACCATCCCATGTCACCTCTGTGATGGTTCCCCTTTCACACTGAGGTACCCCTGCGGGTGCCTCCTGCATAGATGCATAAATTCCATGAGGGTTGAAATCACATTTTTTCCCCAGGGGAGGCTCAGCATCCAGCCAGCTGACTGCTAGGTGGTGGTGAGCTAATATTTTTTATGGATGCATCAATGAGGTAATGGTTTAATATTTAATTAATGATTAAATTCAATAAAGTCTAGTTGACTTAAAATGAGAAAACAGGTATAAGTCTTTAATAACTATGTAGCTCTATAGGAAGAGATAATATAATTATTTTTAATTTTTATTTTTAAATGAGAGAAAAAATTACTTAAATTCTAAGTAAATGTATCTTTCTACATAGAAAGACCTCAAAAGATTCTTATCACTTGTCTACCTACACTGTTTCTCACCCTATGATGAAATTTAATGTTGTCAATACCAGTGCAAGTTGTATTATTGTTTTATATAAGCAAAATAAGTAGGAAAGAGATTAATAAATAACCATTTCTCTGTACGGAATTTGTGATGGATTTGGAGGAGCATTTTTAATTTTGATGCTTAAAATTTTATCTTTGTTAATAGTGGCATATTCATTAAGCAAAAGAAAAGTGATTTGTTGTATTTCCTAGTGTTGATAGTGGTTAATGATTAAAATAGCAAGCAATATTTGTGAAAACAAGCACATTTTCTAGTTTTAAATGAACCCTTTTCTAGGTAACAACAGGATAAAGTACATAAGTAAATGTATGGTGATAGAACCTTATGAGACATACTGTTTCCATAGTGCTTCTGCACATATTTTAATGCAGCTTGATTGATATGTTTTTAATGTTATAGTTTATGCTATTATTTCTTTCTATTACAGTCAATCCTCATTTGATATTCATGCACATTCAAGCTTAACATTATTATTTTCTTTTCCATTTTATTGAGATATAACTGATGCACAGCACTGTAGAAGTTTAAGACTTGCATATATCATGGAATGATTATCCACACATCTCATATAAATACAAAAGAAGAAAAAAGTGTTTTTTACTTTTTGTGATAAGCAAAGATCTACTCTCTAAGCAATTTCCAAATATATCAAGCAGCAGTGTTGACTACAGCCATCGAGTTGTACATTACATCCAGTATTTATCTTATAACTGGAAGTTTGTGACCTTTGACCACCTTCCTCTAAATTCCCCTCCCCTTAGTTCCTGCCTCTGCTCACCACAAATATGATTTCTTTGCTATTATTTTGTGTGCTTATTTTATTCCACATATGAGTGAGATTATACAGTATTTGTCTTCTTCTGTCTGACTTCTGTCACTTAGTATAATGTCCTCAAGGTCACTATATTGTACATTTTGCCCTCAAATTATTAATTATACATTGAAAAGTGTGTTTCAACATAATCAAAAGTAGGCTCATGATCATTTGTATGTGATGAAAACTTTATCCAAGATACTTAGTTTCCAACAATAAAACAAACTGGGTGCAGAAGAGTGGTCATGTGCCTAATGTGTAGGAGAATTTTAAGTTCCCAGATTTTCTTAGCTGTAAGCAGAGCACAAGTATCTTACAAGTTACAGCAGCCCAATCTGCACAAAGGTAAGCCTGAAAGCATCAGCAGCAGCATCACCACCATCACTGTCAACACCATCACCACCGTCACCATCATCACCACCTCCACCATCACTGTCACCACCATTACCACCATCATCACAGTCACCATCACCATCACCACCACCATCACCATCATCACCATCATTACCATCACCACCATCACCACCATCATCACAATCACCATCACCACCACCATCACAATCACCAGCACCATCACCACCACCACCACCATCATCACCATCATCACCACCTCCACCATCACTGTCACCACCATTACCACCATCATCACAGTCACCATCACCATCACCACCACCACCATCATCACCATCATTACCATCACCACCATCACCACCATCATCACAATCACCATCACCACCACCATCACAATCACCATCACCATCACCACCACCGTCACCATCACCACCACCATCATCACCATCATCACCACCACCACCATCACCATCACCACCACCATCACCATCACCACCATTATTACCATTACCACCATCACCATCACTGCCATCACTGTCATTGCTATCACCATCACTACCACCATCACAATCACCATCACCATCACCACCACCGTCACCATCACCACCACCATCATCACCATCATCACCACCATTATCACCACCACCACCATCATCACTGTCACCACCATCACCATCATCACCACCACCATCACCATCACCACCACCGTCACCATCATCACCACCACCGTCACCATCACCACCACCACCATCACCATCACCACCACCATCATCACTGTCATCAGCACCATCATCACCGTCATCACCACCATTATCACCACCACCACCATCACTGTCACCACCATCACCATCATCACCACCACCATCACCATCATCACCACCACCGTCACCATCACCACCACCACCATCACCATCACCACCACCATCATCACTGTCATCACCACCATCATCACCATCACCATCACTACCACCACCATCACCACCATCATCACCATCACCGTCATCACCATCATCATCATCACCGTCACCACTATCACCATCATCACCGTCACCATCACCATCACCATCATCGTTGTTATTATCTGACCCAGGACTAGTGTCAACATCACTGCTGAGAAGGTCTTAGAATTTACCACCCCCTTTGAGATATTATTTATCTAAAAATGTTTATTGATGTATTAACTCTTAGATATTCAAATTCCTTTTTAAAAGACTTCTCCATTTTGTAGGGGTTTTTATACCACTTGTTGGCAAAATCCTGAAAAAGAAGTAAAATAGGTCATTGTAACAGTAACACAAGGGGCAAAAAAGATTGGGTTTGCAGACATTTGTTTCCATGAGCTCTGGCTGTGGGCTAGCACCTTGATCTGGAACTTAGTCATGGTTTCCTTGGGAAAACATGAATTTTATCATTGGTAGAATGAAGCTTTCCTCTAGTTGTTTAATCTTTGCTTTAATTATACAAAGCCTCCTGACCCACTCCTACCAGCACATTCCATCCCAGTATTCCCTAGGAGACCTAGTTCTCCAGATCTAGTTGGCTTAGGCCAAACTACACATCAAACAGGAGTATGGATGCAGGTCCAGATACAGGGAGAAATAAGCTGGGTTAGGAGTACCAGGCATGTCATTAATTATATAAACCTTGGCAAGTCACCCAAACTCTCATGATCATGAAAGTAAAATAAAACCAATGACAGCTGATCACTATTTCCTTCCAGTTCTAGATTTCTGTGAGTGTTTAACTGCAGTATCCTATTTCTCATATTTTAATCCCAAATCTGTGCACTTACCCAGAATTCTACAATGAAATACAAGAGTTGACATGTATTATTAAACATGCAGAGGCATTTAAAGTTGTTACTATCATTGCATGATATCCTCTTTTTAAAAAACCAAAAGCTATTCGAGTGTGCACGGTTGTGGCTGGTGCTACTGGCTGAGTATGTTTATGAACAGTACACTGCCCAGAGGTGTCATCACCATCACCAAATGAGTCAGTCAGGTTCTTGCCTTGATTTTATTGATAAGAAATGTCAAATTTCTCCAAAAATCTAAAGGGAAGCAGAAAATGAAATAGTGCCCATTGAAAAGATTTCTTTGATAAGCTGGTTAGATTAGGCCATGAAAGCCTAAAGGGTCTCCTTGGTTAACAAGCACAGCCCTGAAACTGCTGTTGAAGGCTGGGGCTGGTCAGCTAGTGCTTTTAGCTGAGCAAGGTAAGTGAGAAAATGATTGCTGGTTAACCCCAAAAGCTTACTGGTTTACAAGCACAGGTGTGCATGCTCCCTGGGGGTCTGCAGGTTGGCCGGCTGGGGCAGGCTGGGGTCAGCATCAGGAAGTATGCTGGGCTCATTCACGCCTCTCTCTCCCCTGTTCTCCTGGGACCCTCGCCCTCCAGGTGGGTCACCTACACGTGACTGTGCCCCTCAGGCTGGCCCCAGAAGCCCTGCCATTTCTGCTCACGCTCTGCAGCCAAGCTTGGCATTGTGATGGGGGGAAACACCTGCCTTTTTCCAAGAGGCGCCACAAAGCCTCACGGCAAAGCTAGGCTCACATCTGATCCAGAGAGGAAGCATGGTGGGGGCCAGCACCAGCCACGCAGAGAGGGCCTCCTCCGGCCTCTCGGCACCACACTCAGTCATCACATGGACATTCGGCAAAAACACGCAAGATGTTGATATGAATCACCTGTCAAATGGCACAGACCAGTCAACTATTCTGGGAGTGAGTCCTTAGGACCATCATAACTGACTAAGTACTGCAAGACACCTTGATATTCAAAACCTGACAACCTACCCAATCATTTTTCTTAAGGACAGGGCTCCTGCATGCAAACCATAGTGCGTACATCTCCGTTATTTGGTTTAGAAAGTTTGTTTTCCACTACACAATGGGTATTGTGGAGAATTAGGGAAATGGGAGAAATAATCTTAAAATAAATAAATGGCTGTCCCACCATTCAGAAATAATCTTTGCTAACATTCAGATATTTTGGAATATCTCCTCTGCACATTTTTTATATTCAATTCTGACCACATTTCCAAAATAATTTTAATAGTCAACAGTCACTAAAAGCTTTTTTAGATTAACATTTACTTATTCTGAACAAGTTCACCCAAAATAAAAGTTAATTTCTGGGCCTAGCCAAGTCTGAGCAAGTGTGTTATTTTTATAAAAGAAGATACAATAGCTAAATCACGATACACAGAACAATTAAAGTACATCAGTGCTGTTCGTAGATCTTCAGCCTCTGTTACGAAATGCTCAGAGCTTAGTCTGTGACACCTGGAGCAGCCTGCCCGCACTGGAAATGGGCGGGTAGGAATCCTACACGCTAGTGCTGTACCCTAAATGCTGCATAAATAAAATTTCCTATTGTGGACCCCGTGAAATACAGCATCTATGTCTACATACTGTTCTAGAGGTGAGGCGTGCCCTATCTCAGGTTTATTTCCTCAAGATGAAAACCTACCTGGACTCATTTGCTTGCTGTTTAATGAACACCCACAATGTGCATGATGTGCTGTGTTAGACATTAAGAATATGAATTTCTTGATTTACATTTTTAAATATATCACTAAGAGCACACTGTCCCCCTTACCTGTAATGCCTGACAGCAGTGACTGCTCTGTCGTTGACCCAGACACTTCCGGGTGGCCTCACAAAATGGGCCACCCGACAGAGCATCACCTGGAGCCAGGGGGCAGCTGGCAGCTCGCGCTCCAGGAAAGGAGGGCTGGTGCCAGGTCAGCCGGGGACCCGCGGGCACAGCTCTCCGTCCTCGCACTGCAGGGCCTGCGGAGAAAGCAGCAGATCTGGACACCAAAGGTGTCGTCAGTTGCTCACCCCCACACGCGCCAGATGTTATGAGGTTTTAAAGAGTCTATATTCTTAGCTTTTTGGTTTTCACAATGAGAAGCTTTTGTTCAACACTGAACTTTTGAAACTCTGTCCTCCTATTAAACTCTCCAGCTTCCCAAGCGCCTGTGGACCCACCCTCATGTTCATGGATGGTTCCACGATGAACCTCACACAGCATTTAAAGATGCATTTAGAATTCCTTTCAAAGAAGCAAAATCTCACAGGAATAGTGTTCATTAAAAAAATCTAAGTAATCTCAATGCATTAAAATAGAAATATCAAATTTGAATAGAAAACAGTGACCCTCTTCAATGTGTTTCTGGAAAGGTCCTATTCCGTTGGCTTGTATGGTTCCATTAGCTTGGAAATATCCTCCAGTGGGCGCCGCACAACACTTTGACGCCATCGAGGTCCATCGTCCTCCTACAAGACAGCCAATAAAACTGCTGAATCTGTTCTGACAAAGAGACTCCAGTAGAATATTCATTTCAAGGTCGAGCCGCCCCACCTGCACAGCATGAAATGCACAGGCCTTTTTTTAACAGCTCTTGTCAACCACCTCTCCCTGCACTTTGAGATTTTGGCTGCAACTGGAGCTGTCGTTGCCAAGATGCTGAGAAAAGGGGAAAAGACATGTCTTTTCCTGGCCTTGTTAAAGGCAGGAAGGTACAGAACCGGCCACGGTCTGTTTCCACAACAGTCTCAAGGCTCTGTCCAGCCTGGGATGATAAGCGGCAACAATCAAATGCCGCTTTCATTGTCAGTGCATCTCTGAAAAAGTTTCCGTAGCTCCGGCATCCGAGGGCCAACTTTAATCCTCTCGTTCCAGGCGAGGACATGCATTGGGTCACCAGCCAGATGCCAACACTTACAACTCCATCCCTATTGGCTTCCCAGAGAAAGTGTATTTGGAAACTAACTTAAAAAAAGCAGTTGAAAGCCTTGTTCCATAACAGAAGGAAAAATACCATTCGATGGTGCTTACACCTTGATTCTTCCTACTGCTTTATTTTTAAGGTGCCCAAGTGAAGCGCAGTCAGCGAGTAACATTTGCTCACATGAAATGTTGTGCTGGGGACATTAGGGTGCCCTGACATAGACTTAAATAGAAAACTCCTATCTCCCATGAGTTAGAAATAAGCAAAATAATAGCAAACCTGAAATGAAAGAACAATTAACAAACATATAATGCAAAAGAAGAAAGAGATTCTTCACCTGCAACTCCAAACAGTGCTGCCTCTGGAGAAACCATAAGAGGGAAAGCGTTCATAGGAATGTGCCAGCCCCAGGACTCCGAGACCGCCCCAAGGTCACCCTCTCTTGTGTAGGCGAGATCTCCAGAGCCATCTCATGGTCCAGGCTGCTAGTCCCCAGAGCACAGGCAGGTGTTCCCTGCCGGGAAGAGGACAGAGGGGAGCACAGAGCCCTTTCCTTGTGAACACTTTCTAGGAGGTGGTCCACACTTTCACCTGGACCTCACTGGAAGAGCCTTGTGCTGTGGCCACATAGCTGAAAAGGAAGCCGAGAGGTGATCCTTATCCTCACAGATGCTTGTCCACGGCACTTGTTTCCTGCGGCAGCGAGAGCTAGAGCCCACAGCCCGGGGGGTGACCACATTCAGCCCCCTACCATCTAGACCATCCCCCAGCCAACACAGGGCCCTGCTCTGGGGCAGCGGGAAACGCGCCGTCTCAGGCTCCTTGGCTTGTGGCCGTTCTGTGCCCCCACAACCAGCCGCGGTGTCTTGCTTCGGGGGTCACATCCCTTCCTCTTCTGTCAAATGTCCCTCTGCCTCCCTCCTATGAGGATACTGTGGTGGCATTTGGGGTCCACTGGACAGTGCAGGACAATCTGTCATCTCAAGACCCTTAATGCCAACACACTGGCCAAGTCCCTTTTGCCACATAAGGTCATCTTCTGGGGTTATTTAGCCTCTCCCTCCTGCTAAGCTTATCTGGGGACTGTGTTCCATCGGAACAGAGTAGAGTATGCCCTAGAGGGCCGGGGTTTCTGAGGACAGAGGAGCTGCGAATGAGATGCCTGAGCCCCCTTCATACAGACCCTGAGTGGGCGGCTGTGGGTGACCCTGGTGGTGCACAAGGGAGGCAAACGTGTGCTCCAGCCTGACTGATTCACGGCACTTCCTGGACGGCAAGGTCACATCCCACCCTCTTGCCACATCTTTTCAAAACCATCAAATGATGAAGTCTGAGGTTTCACAGGAGCCTTTGGAGCAGCCAGAACCCACAGGAACACCCCCGTGTGCCCAGGCAGGTGCCCTGAGAGCAGCGGCCAGGCCGAGGAGCTGCCACCCCCCAGCAGCCTGTTTTCCCGTCGTTGTCCATCCCCCTCAGAACATTGAGGGTGACACCCAGCAAGGCCCCCGCAGCCAGTGGCCCTGTGGCACGCCGCCCCTTCTCATGAGGGATGGGGACTCATCCCAGCGCCAGAACCAAGCCCAGTGGGACATGTGGCCAGATTGCTTTCAAGAGGGGACGCCCCATACAGTCCTGTGCAGTGGACACGCTGCGCCTTGACACCACCTGCCGAGCTCCATGAGCTCATTTAGAGCAGGTCTATGGTGACAGCTGTGCTTTCAGCCCCATGAAGCCAAGGTCCCCTGTGCCAGCAGGGACCCCGACGGCCAGGCTTCCTGGGCCTGAGCCCAGAGATACCAAGGAGACACACACACCATGACTGTGCACTCACTCTTCCACATGGTTTGCTTTCCAAGGAAAAGATACGTGAGCACCTGCTGGGCATCAGGACTTCTGTCTCATGAGGGAGGTTGGGCGGAAGCTTTGTCACAAGGAATGGTTTTCCCAGCTCTACTGAGGTGCAATGGACACATGAGATGGTAAGACATTTGAAGTGTGCGATGTGATGACGTGGTGTCATGGGAGGGAGTGGGTCTGGTCTGCTTTGTGACATGAGTCTGCACTGCTGATCACCACCACGCCCCAAGCTCTGAAGTCACTGTGTCAGTAATGGGCCCAAGATCCAGGACTTGCCTGCACTCGCTTGCTCCTGACATGGGTGCCTCCATTCTGCGTGCTTCTAGGGCCTGAGGGCAGACGGGGCTAAGCCACCAGGGGTCCACACGCTCACGCTGCTCAGAGCTGACACCCAGAGCAAGTAATTACATGAGGGGGATTTGCTGGTGGGAGGACGCAGCAGATGCCAAGAGGCGTGACTCCAGTTGTGAAGTGCACGCTCATCACACCTGGCTCACTGGCATGCTGACGTGCCTGCAGCCCTGACACCCCAGACAGACCACTGGACAGAGCTGCTCAGTGCGCTTGGCCCCAGAGACTCTGTAACACAGTTTCCATGTGTTTATCTCCCAAGGAAGTGGAGTTTGGAGAGAAAAGTAACCTGGTGTTGAATCTCCTGGGGACTCCCCAATGGCTGGACAGGCAACCATGTGGCCTCTTGGTCAGCCTCCCTGTCCACACCCCACACCCCAGCCTTCTCACACCTCTGTCCAGGGATGTGCCCTGTGCCTGTTCTCCAAGGCAGCCAGGCAACAAAGGATCACACGGGTGAACAACACCTCCGTGGCTGCCGGCACCGAGTGAGAGCCTGCCTTTGGAGGCAATACCAACCTCACGCTGCTGTCTGGTCTCGACACATCACAATGATGGTAAATGACCCGAAAAACAACTCCCAGAATTGTCTGCAGGCCAAGAAGCCTTTCAAACGAAGGCTTTTGCTCCCAGTAAATCCTCATATAGCCCATGTTTCTGTCATCTCCTTTGACCGGAGGATATGGTCCAGCGTGAGAGCGAGAGTACATGGTCTCAGTAAAGCGCGCCTGACATACTCAAAACAAAAAGAGGTAAATACTGATTCGGAGTTTTTTGCTTTTCTGGTGTGAGAACATCAGGTACATGGATGAGAGAGAACTCACGTTCTTCAGGGTCCCATGTGCAGTCAAGCATACCAGCTGCTCCCTGCCCTGCAGACTGCCCTGTCTTGGGGTGACAGCCCCCAGATCAGTGTCCACTGGAGCCGCATGGAGCTGCTCCATTCCTTCTCCCAAGGTCAGACTATATGGCCCAGGAGCCTCCTTCTGAACTGGAAAAAATCACTCCTGATGTTCATTATTTCCTCTGTGGTGGTTGCTGTTCAAAGACTTCATAGTCAGTGTGCCACCCCAGCTGCTCAGGGCACTGGAACTGGAGACAACCCCCTGCTCTGTAAGGCTGGGAGCACCTGCTCACAGCCTGGGGCCATGCAGGGGGCTCTGGGCACTCACACCCATCACAGGCCACAGGACCTGAGCTCTCCCGGGGGGGGGGCGGAGGGCCTAGGCTGCCAGGGCAGAGGGACCCCACTGCAGTGGGCCCTGGGGGGCAGACATGGGGCTGGGCTTCCCACCCCTCCCGGAGGCTCTGCAGTCTGAACACTGGCTCGTGCTGTACGTGTTTTTTTACAGTTATGTGGAGAACTGAAAAGTTGCTATTCCCATTTCCTTCAGGGTACAGCTTGTGACACTTACCGTCCCTAGCAACAGGCCAGGGTGGGCACATAGGAACCCTTACCAATCACAAATAGAAGAAAGTGTGAACATGTAGGGTCATCCAGAGTTCACGCCTTCACTTCTGTGTGTACCTACCAGTGGCTCACTTAAGTTTAATATTACTCACTTCTGTATAGTTAAGACTTGAACATGGTGCTCGACTTCAAATGTGTCTCCTGCGCTCACGTGTCATGGCCCAGCTCTCTCCAGAGTGAGCAGTCCCTGAGCGCCATGCCCGTCTGGAGACTCCTGGCCCAAGGGCTCTCCAAGGCAATGCGGTGCCCGCGCTTCAGTCCTAGTAGCTGTTCCTGCATTTGGATGAAACAAATGACCCAGGAAAGTCACGTGGGTGTGGCTCTAGGGAGCTGACAGGGGCCAGCCATGGAGGAAGCAATGGGTTCTGGTCCATGGGAAGAGGGGGCTGGTTTTCAGGGAAACGAGTCCAGCCATGCACTGGGTCAAGGCAGCACCCCCTTCAGTGGCTTCCAATAAACTGACCCTGTGGTGCCAGGTGTGTTCAGAGGCCTGCCAGCGAGATCCCCAGGTGGGAGACAGGATGGGAGATGCCAGCTATCTGTCATTTCCAGGTGGAACTAGAAATAACTTTAAACACTGTTTTAACATTATTTTAAAATTTAGAATGGGAAGCAAAAAGATCAACTGATTGTTCTTTAGTAAGGCCACCATTTTAGAACAAGCTTGTTACCCCAAAGGTTAGTGCATTAGCATGGGACATGTGTGTGCACATGTGTATATGTGCACATGCATGTGTATGTGTGTACATGTGTGCATGTGTGTGCATGTGTCTGCACATGTCATTACACTATGTGTGATCTGTGATCAGAAACAAACACCAAATTTCTGTCATTTCTGTTTGCTAAGCAGACCTGGTGACAGATGTTCAAACGGCAGGTGCCACCACCCCCACCACAAGCCATATACTAGCTTGGAAGGACCACCCCACCACCCCAGTGCAGGCAGTCCGCATGAGCCCGCAGGCTTTGGGAAGAAGATTTCCTCTCGAAAGCACTGTGTGTCGGATCAGGAACAACAGACCTCCGTTTCTGCCGAGCCGCCACAACTTGTGGGCCCCTCACCTGACTGCCCAGATGTGCGTGCCCCTCACCCTTTCCAGAAGCTATGATTCTTAGTTTTCAGACCCTGGGCATTGCCCTCAGACAACACCCTCCCTCAGATTCCTGCCACATGGCTCAAGTTACCCTGCTAGGCAGAAAAAGAAAAAGAGCAAATAAGTGTAAAATACACTCCCTCAGCATGCAGCCGAGTAGCCGTGCTGCCGTCTGTCAGCCTGGACACGTGCGCTCCCCGTCTCCTCAGACCCCTGGAGCAGGAAGCGCGAGCACAACCTGTCCCGGGCCAGTCAGCATGGCTGTGACAGGTGCTCTAAGAGCCGCCGTGAATCCCAACACAGCCCCAGGAAGTCAGCCCCCCAGCCCCTGGCACACACTGGCCTGGAGGCAGAGGGCCATGCCCAGGGCCTCACCTGGCCACAGCTCCTCCAGGCCCCCCGGTCCCCTGGTCGGTCCTCCGCCCGCTCCCAGCTGTGCCTCCATGACCCACCCATCCCCTGACCTCAGCTGCCACTTAGACACTTCCAGGCCCAGCTCGCCTCCGATTCTCTGTTTTCCCACGTGGACTGCGTGTTCTTTGCCAGACGTTTCCTGGTCCCTTGGGTGCACCCTCGACAAAGAACATGTGTTACCTTCTCCCAAACCCTCCCTTGCATCTCCTGGGGCAGGTGGCACCGTGAACGAGTGCCTCTCTTTGATGTTCCACATTTTGCACATTTAACCCTCACAAAAAATCTCAAGAGCTGAGTGTCGTTATTCAAGTTTCATGGTTAAGAAACCTGAAGCCCCAAGACATCAACCTGAGCAACTGAGCCACGCAGCTAATAAAGCATAAGACCTGTGGGGATGTGCGTCTGGCCCCAGACAAGCCCAGATCCTGGAACCGAAGGCTCACGGCCCCGTGTGCGAGCGTGTCCCCCAAGAGCTAAGAGCTTCGAGGACAGCGCCTCCTGAAGACTCCTGGCTGTGAGGTGACCGTGGTGAGCAGATGCTGTGGGGGGGACCAGGGGGCAGAGCCAATCGGGGTGTAGTCCTCACCCCGCGCAGCCTCGGGCAGCTGTCTGTCCATCCGCGCTACCCCAGAACTCACTGATCACCTCAAAGCAGAGCGCTTTCTGGCTGGGTCTGGCCCATGCCCTCCTCTGCACCCCGAGGGGCTGTTGCCCGGTTTGTGGGGGCATCATGGGTTTCTTCGGGAACCCTGAAGATCTTTGCCACCCGCGACCAGCCACAGTGTCCACAACAGCACTGCAGAGCTGCTGGCCCTTCTCTGTGCCCGGCGTGTGCTGCCTCTTCCCCCGAACTCTCCTGGTCCCCGTGCTGTCACCTGCACCATTTTCTCATCCTTCAAGACTCAGCCCAAAGCTCAGTCCCCTGGTAACCTGCTCCCTGCTCCTAAAGGCTCGGGCGATGCCCCTTCTCTGAGCTCCTGTGGCAGCCGACAGCCTGCTCCCGCCTGGCTCAGGCCCCAGGGGTCAGTCTGTGAACTCCCGAGTCACCCACTGACTGTCCTATGCTTCGTGTCCTGGTCCCTCTCAGGCCCTAGACTGACCTCCCGCCAGTCTGCTTCCCCGGCATAGCCCCTGACATCCCCACGTGCCCTGCCCCCCCAGCCCGAGTCAAGAGTGCACCAGCTCTGCAGGTGGCCTGTGTGCCTTCACTCACCAGCCCTCAGGGCGCTCAGGACCTCATGCCAAGGTCACTGTCAGGTCATGGTGGGCTACCTCCAGCCCTAAGGAACGGTGCCCAGGGATGCTTAGCCCTTCACGTGCTGGAGCACCTGAGTTCGAGCACATCCAGGAGGAGGCGAGGAGTTGATCCATACATGGAGGCAGACGCTCAGGTGCACAGTGAAGGAGGACGAAAGAGCCAAGATTCTGCATCTCCTCTGCCCCAAGCTCAAGTTTCCTGCCCACGGCTTAGGGGCTGACCTGCACTGGCCAGGCATTTGGGAGCAGAGCTCCCAGGTTCCTGAAGCCTCCAGCACCCTCCCCACGTTTAGATTTCATCCCAAAAGCTCCGGCTGAGCTTGGCTTCCTCTGTGGCCCTTACTCTGCAGCACCGCATTTCATTTCATCAATGGTGGCGTCTGTGCCCTGTGTTTGGGGGCGAGGAGCTTAAGATAGGAGTCCGTGCCACCAGCTTAATCAGAAACCCTCAATTTTTTCCTCGCTTTTCACTCCTCAGTTAACTGTTTGCCTCCAAAAGCCGGTGCAGAGGTAGCCCCATCCCTCGCGCCCCTGGCCTCCCACACCCACCTGGTGCTATGACGGCCTTGTTGTCCAGACCAGGTGCTGCTCCCCGGGTGCTCACGCATGTGTGCACAGTGTGAGGCTTACACTTCCTCCCTGGAAGCAGAACAGCCCCGCCAGTGACTTCTCACCAAGCACATGTGGCACCGTGAGGCAGCGCCATGCAGCCCAGGCCTTCGCGGGACCTGTGGTGAGCAGGCATCCCAGCTGTGCCACCCTCCCTGCAGTAACATCTCTGTGCTGAGGGCATGTGGACAGATCTCCCTCCACGACATGAGTCATCCTCAGCCTTTCATCTTGACAGGCAGGGTTTTGTCTGTAGCAGCCTCAAAATATTCTTTCCATTTCATCATAGCTTAATATTTTAGGGACTTGTGATCTGCAACAGATAATCAAAGCCATCTGCAGCCTTTCAGGGCAGGAGCCATGGAGGAGAGTCCCATGAAGTGTCTCTGGATATGACGTGACACACGGCTGTTGTATATGCTCCCGTCTTTCACGTGACTCATCAGACATCTGGTTTGACATTTAAACTTGAAAGGGGGGGGTCATTACCAGATGATTCTAAAAAGGACAATTAAAACATTCAAAGTAGTTACTAATAGGAGCATTTTACAAACATGACTAAATCAGATGGTTTTAATTCATTCATTGCAGGATAATAATTAGAATTAGATGGATTGAATCAGAATCTCAGAACAAAGTGTATTCTTTGCTCCCATGAATTTCTTACAGTTTAAATAGTTTCTGTGCTCATGTCAACACTATTTCTAAGGTGGAGTTTCCTTATATGAAAACAAAAAAAAAGAGTTCCACAATTTCAAACATCTTACAAATATTTGTCTGATGCAAATATATTTCACAGTTACCCAGAAATACCCCAAAGTATGAGGCATCCCTTAGCTGAGGAAATAGACACAATTGTCTACTCACTTCTTGTAAACCCTCAATGCTATGCTCCATGGTGGCTTTCAAAGTCCTTACCACTCCTAAACGTGACACCAGAAAAAGCATACACAGGCACTGGACTTGGTCTTTTAATAAAACAGTCTTGATAAATTTTAACGAAATAAAATACTGAGGTGGAATCTATATCCTTGGCCAATGCATGCACTCCACATAAACAGCCTGGCATTCTGACAAGCGAGTGTCTCAAGATCATGACCCCTACAACCCAGGACATTTCCATGACCCAAGATTCCCACATGCCCCATTACAGCCAGACTTCCCCACAGCCTCCAGGCAAATGCTGATTTTCTCTTTGCCACCATAGATTAGTTTTCCCTTCTCTCGAATTTCCTTAAGTTGAATTGCACAATGTATTACTTGTTGTTTTTACCTTTAAAACCTTTATCGATGAATGATTGAAGTAAACTTTGCCTGTGTAACATGTTCAATTTGGTAAGTTTTGACACGTCACCTATGAAGCCATCATGCGGTCAAGATGATGAGCCAACGCATCCTCCCAGAAGTCCTCCTGCCTTTGCATCCTTCTCTCTGGGGCGCTCTGCTCCCCAGATGCCCTCAGGCAGTCGCTGATCTACTCCCTATCTCCGTAGGCAGGCTTGCATTTTCTACACTTTTACATACACGGAACTGCACAGCGACACCATCTGCGACTGGCTCCTCCTGCTCAGAACGTTAGGCTGAGGCCTGCATGCAGCTGGCGCACCAACACACAGCTTTGTTGCTTAGCCCACTGCATAGGTGTTGCACAACTGGTTCACCCTTCCAGTAAAAACTATTCACTGTAATGGTTTGTGCGCTGTTTCCAGTTTTTGACTCTTAGAAATAAAGCTGCTGTGAACACCCATGTACAAACTTTTGCTAAAAAGGCCTATGATCGCACTTCCCTTAGCAGTGGGAAGGCTAGATCACATGGTGAGTGTGTGTATAACTTTTTAAGAAACTGCCAATCTGTTTTGCAAATTGGTGGTAGCCCTTGACATCTCCAAGAGCAGCGTGTATGAGTCCTAGCTTCCCCACATCTTGCCAACACTTGCTATGTCAGCCTTGTAAACTATAAACATGCTAATAGGTATGTGGTTCTAATTTGCATCTCCCTAATGTTTAATGTGTGGGGCACTTTTTCATGGACTTATTTATTTGCTGAAGTGTCAGTTAAATATTTTTCCTATTTTTAAATAGGCTATTTGTTTTCTTACTTGAGTTCAGTGGTACTTTGCATATGTGGATACAAATCCTGGATCAGATACGTATTTTGCAAATAGGTTCTCCCATTGTGTGGCATCTTCCCATTCTCCACAGTGTCCTTGAAAAGCAGATGATTAATTAGAAACTATAATTAATTTTTAAGAAAGGTACTGCAACCATGAAACAAGAGTAAGCCTCAGTGAAAAATGAAAAATCAGAGAACTACAAAGAACTCTCAAAATGAAATATAACAAGAATTCCACTCTCAGACTTGCACATAAAGAGCTTGGCAACCTTTCTCAGATCCATCAGAGACCTGAGGCCACAGGGAAAACCTCCACCCTGAAATCCAGCCACACCCACGGTCAGAGAGGCCAGCCATGCTCAGGTGGGGACCCGTATGCAGAAATTTTGACCAACTGCAGGAGGCTGAGAGCAAGCAGCCCCTGGCCAACCTTTGGGAGGACGTCACACATTCTTGGGTCTTACCTCTAAGAATTGCCCCGTTTCTCACAGTGAAGAGCCATGAAAGAGCCTTCCTGTTTCTGGCAGAGGGAGAAGAAAGTAATTATCCTGGAACAGGATCCATGACAAAGATGTAACGGACCTACTGGAACCTTGTTCTGCCTGAGGAAGGCACATGCCCGACCTCAGCCCTCGCCTGCCCCCCCAGCTCAGTTAATGGGGGAAAGAAAGTGGAATGAAAGACTTAAAGAAACACCCATGACAGTAAGAGCCTAAGTACACAAGCCCACGAGATTTAATGCAAAAACAAACACATAAAATGCCTCCCTTCCCTCCCTCACTGTGGCAGGACAGGACTTCCACATAAAACAGTAGATTACAGCCTAAAGGACTGGAAGACACAGACCACCTCTGGAGAAGCTCTTAAGGAAGCACAGAGAACAGGGGAGATGGAAACGAGGATGCCGAGGCCTCCTCAGCAGTGGGAGACCTCTGGACCTGCAGCCACAGCTCACCTCCACACCAGGCTCACACTACAAATCCCATTGCCACACTTCTTACTACCCAGTGTCTAGCTTCAAACAAGCAGCAGCACCACAAGGTATGCTAACAGGCAAGCAATAGCATCATATGAAGAGAGCAAGCCCACACACCAGATTCAGATACACCATGGCTTCTGAAATTATCAGATCAGGACTTTAAAATGACCATGATTAATACATTAAGGGCTCTAATAGAAAAACTGTACAAAATGCAAGAAAAACGTGGGTGATGTAAGCTGAGAGACCATACCAAAAGGTAATGCCATAAATAAAAAATGTATTACAGAAATAAAGATTCTTTGATGGGTTCATCAGTGGGCTGAGCATAGCTGAGGAAAGAATCAGTCATTTGGAGATATGTCAAAAGAAATTTGCCAGCTAAAATGAAAATAGGAAAAACAGTTAAAATAATAAAAATGGAACAGAATACAAAAGAATTTTTGTACTTTAAAATATTTAACATACACATAGTTATAATACCAGAAGGAGATGGAATAAAGAAACTCAAGAAATATGTGAAGTAAAAATGGCCAGGAATTTTCCAAATTTAATAACCACAGATCCAGGAAACTCAGTGAATACCAAGCAGGAGAAATACTGAATATTGAAGATGTGCTTGCATACATGCCTACATATATGCTTACATACACGCCTACATACAACATATGTATACAAATAATCACACCTGCATAAGGCATATCATGTTCAAGCTACAGAAAATCAAGACAAAGAGAAAATTTTGAACTAAATCAGAGGGGGAAATAAAACAACTTACTTATATGGGAACAAGAGTATAAATTATAACCAAATTTTCTTCAAACTATGCAGCAAGAAGAAAGTGGGATGAAAGACTTAAAGTGTGGAAATAAAAACCCAGCAAATTAGAATTCTGTATCCAGTGAAATTATCCTTCAAGAGTAGAGGGTAAATAAAAAAAAATATTAAAGAAACAAAAACTGAAGGGATTCATCATCAGAAGACCTTTGCAAGAAATGTGAAAAGAAGTTCCTAAGGGAGGAGGGAACTGATACAGGTCAGAGACTCAGGTCTACCTATTAAAGAAACTGTAGGAGGAGGAATAAATGAAAAACCAAAAAGTTGCTTACATTTCTTATTTTTAATTGACCTGAAAGGTAATATGTTTAAATTGCAAAATCTGTACCAACAATGTATTAGTATCAATAGCATATGGATAAATGAAATAATAATATAAATGTCACAAAGGATAGGAAGGAGATACTGGTAATACTTTGTTATAAGGTACCTTCACTATTCATGAAGTGATAAAGTGGTATTTGTACGTGGGTTTATTCACTGAAAATTCCTATTGAAAACTCTAAGACAACAACTAAATTTTTTATTAAAGAAGTATAAATAATATACTAAGAGAGGAGATAAAGTGAAATCACAACATGCTCAATTAAAACCAGAGAAGGCAAAGAAAGGTTAAATAAAAAATATAAACAAGAAACAAGTACAATGAAGAGTAAACAGTTACAAACATAGCAGATGTCAATCCAAATGTATCAGTCATTACCTTATATGTAAATGGTCTAAATACCCCAGTTAAAAGGCAGAGATTTTAAGGGTAGATGATAAAAACACCTAACTACATGTTATCTCCAAGAAACCCACTTTAAAAATAAAAACTTTCATAAACAGAGTAATGGGTCATTAGTTTGTTAGCCCAAAATTGTATAGGTGTATTGTACAAAGGCTTCATTCTCTGTCTTTGGCTGGTACCTTGGGGACCTCAGGCAGATTCTGCACAGCAGTGCTTACATTTCCACATTGCTACCCACTGCAGCATATCAGTGCTTCTGAGCTCTAGCTAAGTCCTCTGGCATTAGACAGATGGCCCCTGGGAAACTGCTGAGAAGTATGGATCTATAAGTAGAAATTTGGTAACATAGGATGAACAGCATGATGGGGTGTACCTGTGCTGCAGGCATGTTAGCTGGGCCACGTGCTCAGGCAGGAACTGCATCCATGGCACACTGCTCAGGGCACAGGCTGAGGGTAAGCTGGGAGCCATGTGGGCAGAGGAGTTGCTCCAGCACTTTTGTTTTCCTTACAGTGATTGTATTCTTGAATTCCAACAGGTCTGCTGAGGAGCCTCCCCACTCTTAAATAATCATTGATATAAGTCACCCCTACCTTATATATTTTCTGTGTTTCACATTTCCACCAGTGAGTTCTCCAAAGAGCATGAGGATATCTATTAAATACTTGCAGAACTGAAGAAGTTGATTGCTTTTTATGTACACAACCAGCACCATCTTCATTGTCTGTAAAGGAAAATATCTCAAAGCACAATTCTCCAAATGGGCAGAGCCAAATTTTATTAAGTGATAATTTCATCATTACCCAACTATTTCTTAAGAGCTTCTAACTGATGCTCAGTTCTGATAAATATTTACAATGTTTGGCTTTCATTCCATTTTGCAATGAACATAAATGGCAGAATAGGCCATGCCAGCCTCCTTCTTGTCATGCTCCAAGGCCTCCCTCCGATGAGGCTGTAACCTCCTAAGTGGTGGGGATTAAGGACAGTGGAGCAAGTGTGGCCATACATTCCAGGAACCACCACACCCCACTCCACACAGGAACAATTTTCAAGTAACAGAAATCACACAAAGTATGCTGTCATACCAGAGTGGAATTAAACTACAAATCAATAACAAACCTAGCTGGAAAATCCTCAAATATTTGGAGATTGTACTGGGTTGAACGGTGTTCCTCAAATTCATGTCTGCCTGGAACCTTTCTAAGCAACTCTTTTTTGGAAATACAGTCCTGCAGATGTAATTAAGTCAAGCTGAGGTCATAGTGGGCCCTGATCCAATTATTGATATCCATATAAGAGAGAAATTTGGACACAGATACACAGAGGGAAGTCAGCCATGCGAAGATGGAGGCAGAAATGGAAATTATGCTGCCACAGACCAGAGAACAGTGAAGACTGCCAGCAACCACCAGCAGCTAGAGGAGTCAACGCCTTCTTATCTAGAGTCCTTGGAAGAGCACAGCCTGGCCGGCACCACGACTTAGGACTTTCAGCCTCTGGTACTATGAGAATATAAATTTCTGTTATTTCAAGCTACCCAATGTGAGGTACTTGTTTCAGCTACCCTTGGAAACTACTAATGGAGATGGATGTGCTTCTCAATAACAAATGAGTCAGAGAAGAAATCTCAGTGGAAATTAAGAAACATCTTGAACTAAATTAAAAATAAAATGTAATTTGTCAAATTTAGAGTGATGCATCAAAAGCAGCAGTTGGAAATGTATTGCATTTAACACATATATTGGAAAATAATAAAGATCTAAAATCAATCATCTAAATTTCCACATTAGAAAACTAGAGGAAGAGTGAATTAAGTTTAAAGCAAGCAGAAGAAAATAAATATTAAAAGTGAGAGATGAAATTGAGAACAGGAAAACAATAAAGTGACCAAATCTGAAGCTAATTTTAAAAAATATTTTTAATGGTAAATCTTTAACCAAAAAAAAAGAGATAGAGAAAACACAAGTGATGAAAATCATATTTGAGAATGGGATCATCACCAACTGATCTCATGAATAGTAAGAGTATAATTAAGGAATCCCTATGAACAACTCTATGTCCACAAATTTGGTAACAGATGAAATAGAACAATTCCTTGAAAGATACAAACTACTAAAACTCAGACAAGGAGAAATAGATAGTCTAAATAGTCCTATATATATTAAAGAAATTGAATCAATGATTAATAACCTTTCAAAAACATACAAACAGGTCTAGAGGGTTTCAATGGTATATTCTACTCAGCACTTAAGGAAGAAATTATACCAATTATCCACAATCTCTTTCAGAAAAGAGCAACAGAGAAAATGCCTCCTAACTCATTCTATATAGACATCATTTTTCTAATACCAAAACCAGATAAAGACATTGCAATAAATAAACACTACAGGCCAATACATCTCCTAAATATAAATGCAAATATCTTAAACAAAGTATTAACTAATCACATCCAACACTGAATGAAAAAAAGACAGAACAAGACCAAGTGAGATTTATTGCAATTATGCAAGGCTGGTTGAGGATTCAAAAATCAGTGTAGTCCATCATACCAACTAATTAGAGAAGAAAAGATAAAGGATCACAGTATTTCTTTCAGGAAAAACTTTTGACAAAAATCCAACACCCACTCATGATTTAAATAAAGAAAACTCACCAAAAACTAGGAATAGAGGCACTTCCTCAACTTGATAAAGAAAAATCAGCAAAAAACTACAGCTTATGTCAGACTTTCTGATTAGAAACCATGTGATTTCCCCAAGGATTGAGGCAATGCAAGAATGTCTTATCTCCAATGTCTGTTCAACATTGTACAGGAAGTCCTAGCCAGTGCAATAAGACAAGGAAAGGAATCAAGGGTACACAGACTAGGAAAGAGGAAATAAACTTTGCAAATGTCATGATTGCCTTTGAAGGAAATCACAAAGATGAAACAAAAAATTCCTGGAAGTAGTGAGTATAGCAATATTACAGGATACAAGGCTACTATACAAAAACCAATTGCTTTCCTATATACCAACAATTAACAATTAATAGACTAAATAAGTAAATTTCATATTATATTAAATCATGTGAAATAAGATGTGATTGGTTTATTTCATTTATTTCTGCCATAACATCTAAACGCCCAGTAATCAAAACACCTTTACAACCAGAAATGTACTGATACATCAAAAAATAAAAATGCCAACTAGCCATCTTAGAAATGCATGAGTAATATAAATGTTCTACTCTTTGCTCCTTTTAGAGCAAATCAATTCTCCTTTTAGAGCAAAGAGTAGAACATTTATAAGTATACTTCATACAGACACATTCTATTCACTGAAGCAATCGGTCTAACTAAACAGAAGTTTGCCATTAGGTATCTACATGTAATATTTGAAATTCTTCTAAAAAAGAGTTGTCTCTTTTCTCTCATTTACTTAAAATCCCTATTTTCTACTTATTTACATATAGAAATACAATTTATTTTTGAAAAATTAAGTTTATATCCAATGTTTTAATAAGCTCTTCTACTGATTAGGAGGAGTATGATTATAGGTCATAGATTTTGTTTTCTCTGCACAAGTAATTATGCCATATTCAAAGAGTGACAATTTTATTCCTCCTTTCCATTCTATGCCTTGTATTTCTTTTCCTTGTTTTATTGCACTAGCTAGAATTCCAGTTGATTTGAAAGAAAATCTGTAGGATTTTTTTTAGATATAATTCACATATAGTAATATAGTAAAATGCACAGAACCTAAGTATATAGTTTGTCAGGTTGTAAAAATGCACATACCTCAAAACAATATAACAATCAAGATGAACATTTGCACAATCCAGGGGTTCCCCTGGGCCAGTCCAGACCATGGCAGGCACCCCAAGAGACAACAATTACCCTTATTTCTGTCACCATAGATTAGCTTTGCATGTTCTAGAACTTACAAACGGAATGATATGGCTTGTTCTTTGTGTCTGACTTCTTTCTCCCAGCATGAAGTTTTTGACATTCAGTAGTCTGTTGTTTTTTATTGTGGAGTAGAATTCATTAATATACCATATTTTAGCAAATCTCTTACTGATGGATGTGAGCACCACTTACATGCATTTCATTGTTCTGAGTGAAACAGCTGTGAACATCTTCGCACTTGTCATCTTGTGAGCATATGTTTTCATTTCTACTGAGCATAAATATAGAAGGATGGAGATAAAGATGCATAGAAAGAATTGTACATCTGCGGGTAGCTGTGTGTTTAACTTTAAAAGAAGCTGAGAAAACTTTTCCCAAGAAATCACATCCACCTCACTCCCTGCAGACAGTCTCTAGGAGGTCCCATTGTTACCTCCTTTCTTATTTTAGTCATGCTCATGAACGCTGAGCAGTATCTAGGGGATCTTATTTTGCTTTTATCTGATGACTAATGTTGCTGAGCCCTTTCCACGGACGTAGCCATGTTTATGTAGTATTTGTTATTGTCTTTCATTCATTTGTATTGGAGAATTTGTCTTTTTATTAATAAATTGCAGGATTTCATTTTATCTTCTTGATAAAAAATCTGTCTCAAATAAATGTATTGCGAATATTCCATCCTGTCCCTATCTGTAGCCCCCTACATGATTTCTTAGTGGGATTACTCATGACCGAAATTTTTGGAGGTTTGTATGGATTTCTGGGTCTTTCACCCTCGTGTCTCTCAGCTCCTGCCCCTCCCAAAGCTGAAGCTGAAGCAAAGGCTTTGAGGGCCAAGGGCGCTGAAAGACACCCACAGCCACAAAGAGAAGAGGGTCACCCTCCCTCCAGCAGCCCAAGACCTCGAACACAGCCCAGCATCCTTGGAGGAGGGCCCCAGCGAACACCGAGGACCGCCGTGCCATCATCAAGGTCGCCTGCCCACTGGTGGGCCGTGGAGAAGGCAGAAGGCCAGCAAGCACCGGACTGTATAGGCTGTGGGCAGCTCTGTGACAGTGGCCAGGGTTGGCGCCCCCATCAGGCCTGGGGCAGAGAGGAGTCATGTGTTTAACTGGGTCCTGACTTTGACACGTGGGTGCTGCCAGAAGAATTGGTATCAGCTGAGCGGAGTCCAGCTTCGAGGCAGGTCTGGGCAAGTAGTTGACTGATAAGCCAGCCTGCTCCTGCGCGGGCTTCGTTCGGGGCTTTATTAGTGCCGGTCTGCGGTGGCTCCTGTCTGAGGGCCCCACTCTACTCCGAGGGTGCTGGCAAGGTCTGTCCACTTACGTGATGCACACCTGTCTGTGCGAAATCCCACGGAAGTTCACACTGGCTTACACTAGTTTCCGGGTAGGGTAATTTTATCATTTCTTGTAAAGTGAGATGTACTTTGATGTTTGAAGATATAATTTGTACTGGTCCATGTAACATTCAGAGACTGAAACCCAGGTATTGTACAAGATGTTACCTCACTTCCTATAGGTCAGAGACAGAAAAGCACTTATTTCTAGTCATGTCACATTATGTTTCAGCCATTACCATGCCTACTTTCCAGCAGACCCCAGCTGTCACCCTGCAGATCTACTCATCACAGAATTTCGTCTGTAAATAGTATATGTTCCTAAAATATAAAGTGCATTTTTAAACTAACCAAAATATCATTATCATACCTTAAAAATAAACATTTGTTATTTGCAAATGTTCTGTCAGTGTTAAACTTTTCATCTATCTAGTGTCATTTTTTTTTTCTGATGACCAGGATCCGAGTAAAACCCACTCAGTGCACCCGGGTGATGCTGCTCTTAAAGCCCCTCCCTGCCCGCGGTCTCCATCCATCTCTCATACTCTCCAGTTGCCGAGGAGGCTGCATCACTTGTCCTGCAGCCTGGACCTCAGTGGCCACAGCCTATGGCCTCCCATGACATGCTCCCCTTCTCTCTTCTTCCTATGAATTGACAACTGAACACAGAGGTTTAATGACATTCTATTTGCTCTTCCTTTACTTTGGGCAACTTTACATTTTAATGCATGGATGAGTTTTATCCAGAGAAGGCACAAAATGTCTGGCTGCCTTTTAGTGGTGTACGTAGCCACTAAGGGTTCATGCTCAGATTGATTAACTCATCAGGGTTTGCAAAATAATCATCTTCTCTCATTCCTTCTTCATGCTTAGCTAACAAACTTCCCTAAGAGGAAACTCCCCTAAGGTGTGGTTGGCTAGCTCCTACTCAGTACAGGAAAGATAACTGCCTGCCAAATTCTTTATTTTCTGTTTTACCATTTTCAAAGTGATGAGTGAGTTCATCGGCACCCTATAGTGGGCACGAATCAGGCAGTTGGTTGAGATGTCTCTGGCTTACTCCTGAGATCTCCTGACGCCATCCCTACATCTCACACAGCCTCTTTGCTGTGACAAGGCTCAGGCGTGACATGCTCACCTGATATGTTGCTTATTTGAGAACTAGACAGAGCACTTCTTCAAGGTGCCTTTCTCTCCTTCTAGTGAGAAATGATACAGCACGGCCTCCATTTGGGCATTAGAGGTGTTCATTTTCACTGATCTTATTTTTAGGTCATTTTAATGGACAAAATTAGGGGGCTTTTTTCTTAATATAAACTACATCATGAGTTCATTCTAATGTAGCCAATTACATTCATAATTCTGGGTTTGTACTAAACCTTTTATATCATACATCTGTGCTTTCTTCATCCCATGCCAAGAAACTGGGTCTTAAATAATTCTACAAATACCAGAAAAATAATATATAATCACTAATTCTCCCTATCCTATAATACCATGTGCCAAAGTCTTAGAGTAACAGTGTTATCATGCCTACAATATGAATACAACAAGAAGTAGTAGCTCTTTATAGCTCTTTTTATCTTTAATATGTGCTTTGCAAATGATGGACAATGTGCTAGGTTTTAGGATCATTTCAATATTTTTTCTTTCTGTAGTTATTTCACAAGCTGTTTACACATTAATATTCATTAGTTTCTTTGTATGTTTGGATTTTTAGAAATTAAACTTTAAACTTTACTTGCATTTCATGTTTATATAAATAACTTGTATGGCTCCAAAGTCAAATGTATGAAACAAGTCCCATGCAAAGAAGTGTGGTTAATGTCCTAAGATAAAAAGCATTGTGATGTTACTACCTCCTATCAGCTCCTCCTCTTATAGGACAACACTTTAAATGTTCTCCAGCTTATTATAAGGAAACACTTCTTTGCTGTATGATTGTTTTTCAGAAACTGTAGTATGTTACGCATGTTTTCCATATTGACCCTTCATCTCATTTACTTCTCAAAATGATCTCATTAAGTAGGAATTATTTTATCCAGTTTAAAGATGGCAGACCTGATTTTCAGAGGTCACACGCTTTGAAAGTCATACGCTAATGTGTGAGTCTGGGTTCATCCTCCCACACCTGGGCCCTTCCCCCCAACACCTGTGGGCTTTGTGGTCTGTGTTCAACACACTGGAGATTCAGTTAGAGACCCTGTACCTTCTTCCTATTGCCCAGGTTGCCATTTGCTGCTGTCTTAGCTGATTTGCTGTTTTAACAAGTTTCATTATTTCAACCTAAGACATTCCATTTCTGTTCATTTAATGGAATGACACTACACAATTCTGCTCACTTGGCCAATTTCCAAGAAATAAAATAAAAAGCTTAAAATAAACATGTTTATGTACCATGTGGCATGTTCAGGTGATGATACCTGGGGACTTGCCAATGCCGTGTTCATTCAGGCACCTCACCATCCTATAGGCATTGCATTGAGGACCCCAGGAGCATGGGGCAGTGCTCTGAGAACACCAACAGGCATATTCTGTACAGATTGACTCCCATTAAAGGAGCCCTGGCATTGCTAACAGACCCTGGACATAGTGAATGGAGCCCCGTCCACGAGATCACACTGGGCGACCAGCCATAGATGTATGTTAGCTTTGTGTTGCTATAAATATGGTCAGATGTTTTACAGATTCTTTATAAAAAACAAGGAGAGTATTAAAAGTAGAATTAAAAAGACTTCCTGTGCCTTCTGTGCTGAGGAAGTGCTGTCTAGAAGATCCATAAAACATACTATTTTATGGGCTCCCAGTAGAATACTCAGGGCAGTGGGTAGCTTGAGAAAGAGCAGCAGCCAGCCAGCTTCACCCACCCCATGGCCTTTTGATTGACCATTTGTCTTCAAATCAGAATTCTTCATATGAAACTTTAATTTCCTATTGATATGCTCTTTAAAATCTAGGGTGAATTCCTAGGCTGTAAACTCTTAAAGGGCAAAAAAGCCTGTCACCTTGGGAAACACTACAGATGTGGCAGGACCTCCATCTCCACGGTTCTCTCAGCATTGCGTGGACACCCTTCATTCACACAACAGGCCTTCCCAGCTCACGGGCTGTGGGGAAGCAGGAGCAAATAAACTTTACAAAGGCACGGGAACGGCCATCTCACCCTGAGGCCAGGAAAGCTTCGTGGGTGCAACGTTTGATTCTTGTAGTGCTGAGCTGAAGATAAGTAGGGAACTTGTTTTTCTGGGGAAAAAAATATAGATAGATACAGATACAGACACAGATCTTGTTTTGCAAAAAACTAGGTCAATTGTAACCAAAATTTTTTAAATGCTTAGTTAAGCTCAAAAATATTGTTCAGGAAATCCTCAGAGGTCAAAAACAAATACAGGGGAGGTTGAATTGATTCCCCAGCTTCACTGGGAACAAAGTGAGCCTCCCAGAAAGCTCGAGCCTTCACTGACCACCAGGCTGAATGGGGTCAAGTCTTTGGCCAAAGAAAGTGAGGATCTGGAACAAGGCCCGTGTATAAATATAAGTTACTTGAAGGATTGAATGTTCCCCTTCCCTGTGGAAATACACCCTTCACTTAAGGATTTGTCATCATGGAGTTGCCCATTGATCTGGGGTTCAGATTTCTGTGAATCTCCATGACGCAGTCCACAACTTCCAAACACCACTTCCAAGCAATAGAAATACTATAGCTGCTATGTGTAATTATTGAGTACTGGAAATGTGGCTTGTGGGAATGAGGAATTGACTTAATTTCACTTTATTTACTTTTAATTAATTTTTATTTAAGTGTTCACCCTGGACAGCACAGATGCCCTAAACCCCTAGCAAAGAAGCTGACTCGACATGGTCCCTGAAAGACAGTATAGTCTCTGGAGGAGCACATACCCAAAGTGATTACTAATCTGAGTAGCCCCCTCAGATTTCCACTAAGATCCACTGACTATGAACTTGAAGTCTATAATTACAAAACACAAGGGTAAAAGCTAACATAGCAGGAGCCATCAGGAAAAAAATAGCAAAATTACACTCCCGAGGCCTTCAGACATTGGAATTATCAGATGGAGAATTATATGAAACAAGTATGTGTAAGCTATTTAAAGAAAAACTGATATGATTCAAAGTATAAAGAAGAAACTGGAGATAATCAAACATTAATAGGTAGAATTGGGAAAGAACTAAGTAGAACCTCTAAAATATAGACACATATATACATGCATATGCATTTAAATGTGGATATTTTAATGAAAAATATTACTGGTTATTTTAAACAACAACAAAAAAAGATTCAGTGGGCCAGAAAATGTGATAAAGTTAAAATATGAGAAATAAGTAAAAGGCATGAGAAATGGGATGAGATCTAATATACACTTTATGGAAGTTCCAGGAGGAAAAAAGTGATATTGGGAGTGTAAATGCATTTATGGAGTAATCGACAAAAATCTGTGTGAAGTAAATCCATAAGGACATATCATTTTACATGCCCACCAGAATGGCTAAAATTGGAAACTGATAATACCAAGTGCTGAAAAATATGTGGAGCAACTAGAAGTCTTCTGAGCTGAAAGCCAGTGGACACGAGTGGGCATTTCTGCGGAGGCACAGTGCACAGAGTTCCTGCAACCCAGACACTCAGTTCCTAGATTATATCCAACACAACTTCAAGCGTACATGAGCCAAAGAAATAAACGTCAGTATATTTATTCCATCAAATATTACACAGCAATGAAAAATGAACATGGTGCTGCTTAATATAACATGGGTAGACCCCACAGCCCAACAGAAAAAACAAGAAGCTAGTCACAAAATATCCCATTTACATAGTTTGTCAACAGGTGGCGCTCCCTGGGGTGCTAGGAGCCTTAGGGCGGACCTGCGGTCAAGGCTGGCCTTCTGCACATGGCATAGCTGTGCTTACACAGCTGCGTCCACTTCACAGACATCTCTCAAGCTGCTGGTAGAGAGGTGCACATTTCTCTGTGTTCCATGAATGCTGTGCTTCGATAAATACATTTAATCAAACAAGGGATAAAAGAAAATAAAACTTCCAAGGTGACCCTGTAGTGAGTCTTTCCCTAAAGATGCACCTGCTTCTTAAGGTGGCTGTTTGTCCTTTTCTGTAATAGAGAAGATGGGCTGAAAACAGTGAAGCGGAAAGCTGCCAGGGTGTGTGCTTCTCGCACCCAAACATTTGTAAGTCAGCACATTGCCTTACACGCCCCACCTTCATCCCGAGTCCCCCGGGGTCTGCTGACCTCCACTCCCAGCAGCTCTGTTCCTGCCCAGATGCCACCTGTCTAGGCATCCTTCCAAGTTTTCTGCTCCCAGTGACCGACAAACAATCCAGACAAAGACACAAATGTGTTTGGGGAGGAAGCCTCTTTGGAAAAGTCTCAAAAAAGAATCCAAGACCAGCCACTGGAGTTTTACTCTTTATTACAAGGTTTTCCCCAAATTCTGAAACTGACCCTGATGGATGCAAAGCAAGTCTGATCGCCAGTCCTGAATGGGTACAGAGCTAGCTGCCACACACAGACAAGCCCAGCAAATACTTTCTGAAACCACCCCGGCTCCACTCATCATTCCATCCACAGTTACATCCCCAGGCATCTCCTCATCTCTCCCAAAGACCAGATACTGAGTCACTGATGACACAAACAGGCAGAGGTCGGCTTCTGCCTTGGTGGGGGGGCCCCCAGTAGGTCCCGGGCCGCTTTGCTCTTGTGCTGACTGAGCTGGGCTGAGACCCAGCCTCCCGGCCTTTGGGCTGCTTTTCAAGGAGCACACGCAGACTCGGGGCCCCAGCTTCCCCCACAGACCAGTCCTCCTCCACGTGCCATGTAACATTGCTCCACAACCAGCCTGCATTTGAGGTCGGCACATGGCCACGAGCTCCAGCAGAGCTGGCTCAGGCTAGCAGGAAATACACAGAGAATGTTCTCCAAAGCAGGTGACCTGCAGTGGGAACCAAGTGCCACCAGAGAAGTGAGTGTGAAGCACAGCCGACGGGGGGCAGGCGCAGGCCGGGGGGCCGCACACGTGGGTGTCTTTGGGGCACCAGATCTTCTCGCCGTGCTACTTTGGGACAAATTGCCTATTTTTATCTTACTGTTATCAAATATTTTATCTCTGTATATCCTACGCTCAAGGAGATGGTCAATTTCTGAGGTCAAAAGCCTGCTCCCTGGCAGCCCTGTGGATCTCCTCCTTCCAAGAAGGAGCCCTTCACCACGTGGGGTCGCTGAGCCGCTGCAAAGTGTCTGGTCCAGACTGACGTGCGGGGATGTAAATGCACAGGTGCTTCTGAAGATTCAGTCCACTAAAAAAATATGAAATGATTTCATGTCTGTTCCATGATGAAATGTAAGATTTTGGGTATCCATGTTGAAGAATATTTACTATTAAATAACATCACCAGTGTCCTTTTACTGTGCTCGTGTGGTGCCCGGTGGTGCCCATTATTCTCCTGGTGGTACTAATCCACACGGTCCTCTAAGAATGTGTCAGGAGCCCGTAAATACACAAACGAACGAGGTTTAGGGGTAACGTGCCTGGAGCATAAGGTGGAATACACACGGACACCCGCCAGAGCCCACATTTTCAATCTTTGTGCTGGTGAATTTGTTTTCCAAAATAAGCTCAATTTAAGGAATATGTTACATAAAATTAAACTTCAGTTTACAACATTGCAACACCCTGCTGCCTGCCTAAGGCTCTCTGGACCATCAGGCTCACCCAGAGCGCCCCTGACCCCCACGGGCCCTGCTCCCTGGTAGGACCTTGTGGGCCTGGCAGCCGCTCTGTGCTGACCCACACATGCCTCCAGGCCAGGCTGCCGTTGGCAGTCAGGAGCCGCCCAGGGACCCTCGCTTTCAGGGCCTCTCCTGTCTGTCTGAGCTCTGGATGGACGTCCCACAGGCCTACTGAGGCCCACGTGGCTCTGACTCACGGGACCAACGGGAGTCAGGTAAGGATGCCCTGCAGTGGCTGCCGGCGTCACTGCCCTGTGCCTCTCCACTACATCACCCTTGTGTCATTTTCTGGCTTTTATTAGAATTTAGTTCATGTCAACAACCTATAACTTTACTCAGCTGGACTTCAAAAAGAAGCATCCGGTCACCACGCTTGGGGCACGTGCACACATCACACATGCGTGTGCCAACACGCACAGACAGGTGCACCGAGCAGGCCCTCACAGTGCCCTGCACAGTCCCATCGCTAGTTTTTAGTGAGAAAGGCAAGCAGAAGCGGCTCTCTGGGGCGAGATACGGCCGTGCTTCCTCCACCTGGGAATTCTTCCTGCCTGCGAACACCGGCAGGTGTGGGTCCAGTTTTTTATAGGAAAGAACGGTTTCCTTACAGCAGCTCAGATTGAAATGATCATTCTCTCAACTGAACACTTCCAACAATTACTGCCTTTACAACTTATCTGGAAAAAAATCATGTGCTACTTTGGACAAATTGCCTATTTTTATCTTACTGTTATCAAATATTTTATCTCTGTATATACTACGCTCAAGGAGATGGTCAATTTCTGAGGTCGAAAGCCTGACTTCATCCTCTAGCTGCACAGAGCCTGAGCGTGCTGACGGTGTGAGCCACGGTCACCTGGGGCTGGGCTCAGACAGCTGGCAGCTCCAGAGGCAGGAAACGATGGGCCTTTTCCATTCCCACATTGCAGTTTATTCAATTTCAGTTCTACCCAGGAGAGACTCAGAAATAAAGTATTCAAACTCTAACTCTGGTCTAAGCTTGGAATTGAATGCTTATGGAAATTCCCTGGGGCCAGTTGGCACTGGTCGATGGCCTGGCTGCGTTTGGTACTTTCCACCCTCTAGAGTCCACTTGGCCGTGCGCAGGCTTGCCCTGTCGGTGTGGGCAGGTGGACGCCGGGCACGTCTGATCCAAGCAGCAAGAAGGCTGGAAGAGACAGTTGGCTTTTCAGGGGAAATGAAAGCACCCCAGAAGCATGGCTCACCCCAGACCTGCTCCCCTCAGTGCCAGAACAGCTGGTTAACTTAGCCCCAAACGCCAAACCTAGGAGGAAAAAGTCATGAGGTCGCTTGCTGCTGTCAGGTCGTGGGGACCAGCTGAGGTACATTGGCCTGTTGGCCCCAGCGCCAGCCGAACTTGGCAGGACGGTTGCCTCTCCCACCTCTCTCCTGCCAGTGTTAGGCCTCACCTGGGGGATCAGCCCAAGAGCACCCAGGAGGGGAGCCTGCTCCCCGAGCAGCTGCAGGCCCAGGCTCTCTGCCTACTCCCGCCCAGCACCCGTGTGCCCATCCCATCCGGAGCGCTTTGCCTTTGGGAGGGGGCGGGAGGCTGGCCCTGGTGTGTGCCCAGGTGATGGCACACTCCTCAAGGAGCCGCTTCTGCTTGCCTTTCTCACTAAAAACTAGTGATGGGACTGTGCAGGGCACTGTGAGGGCCTGCTCGGTGCGCCTGTCTGTGCGCGTTGGCACACGCATGTGTGATGTGTGCACGTGCCCCAAGCGTGGTGACCGGATGCTTCTTTTTGAAGTCCAGCTGAGTAAAGTTATAGGTTGTTGACATGAACTAAATTCTAATAAAAGCCAGAAAATGACACAAGGGTGATGTAGTGGAGAGGCACAAGGCAGTGACGCCGGCAGCCACTGCAGGGCATCCTTGCCTGACTCCCGTTGGTCCCGTGAGTCAGAGCCACGTGGGCCTCAGTAGGCCTGTGGGACGTCCATCCAGAGCTCAGACGGACAGAAGAGCCCTCCACTTCCCAGGTGTTAAGGTGACAGAGTCATGAGGACCCCCGGCTGCTGTCAACACCAAATGGGATGAGAGGACGTGGACTTGCCCTGCTCCTTCCCCAGGGGGGCCCATCGGGGCCACTCTGATGCGGAGCCTAGTGTTCTGTCCAGACCACCTAGGAGTCCATGGAAGGGGGGAAGTGGGGATCGGCCACGTCCCCTATTTGCTGGGAGCAAGAGAAGAGGCGTGGATCCAGGCCGGCCAACAGGAGACGGGCACAGCAGTGCCACACCCCGACCTCCTGGCAGGATAGACAGCCCCCAACACACACTGCCCCGTGGGACCCTCCTTCTGGAGCTGGGCAGGGGTGGCAGCTGGCATAAGCTGGGACCCACTGAGGAGCCAAGCCAAGCTGGTATTTGGGGGAAGCCACCCCTGGGGGCATCTGCTCCCCCACTGGACAGGTCTTCATACTCATGCTGAGCCTCACCCTTTCTGGGAGAGGCTGGGCAGCTGCCCTCCCTCCAGTTCTCAGCAACAAGCTCCTTGGGCGCTTTCCCCTCTGGTTCTCAAGAAAAGTGAGCTCTTACTCGCCACACGTCTGCCCCAGCCTCTGCCAGGTGGCCCAGCTGCAGGCCCTCCGCTGCACACAGCTCCACGGACAGTTGCTCCACATGGGAGGACCGACGAGTTTCATGAATGCAGCTGTCATTGGGCCATGACTCAGCCTGACTTAGCACTCCCAACCAGCTGCTGCGCAATCTGACATTAGTTGAAAAAATTTTTTTAAACTCTAAGAAGCCATGTATAACATATTTCAGCCTTGAGTCCCTATTTCCGTAAGTGATCTTGAGTAGCATTTAATAAATTCAAACACTGTTACTGAAACCCCATGTGTGGCATGTGATCCCTAATTATCAGAGCATGTCCTCTGCCAGACCTGCCCAGGGAAGCGGCTCAGGGCAGGTCAGTACATTCATGAGCAAGCAGGGCACCCCAGAATTGATGGAGGGATCAATGGACAGAATGTGCAGGAAGAAACACATGCAGGGTAACCCAATACAACATCAGAATGATGCCAGGAACATGTGGATGTCCTGTGAAACCCGGAAGAGGTTCTGTGACACCCAGGAAAGTGCTGGGTGGTGCAGGGAGCCGTACCTTTAGGAAGCACTCCAGTGAGCGGCAGGGACGCTTTTTAAAAAGCACTTAGGAAACAAGGCTTTTTAAAAACATTCATTACATCCGTGGTGCTGTTCAAAAATGAACGTGCTTGATTATGTCTAAAACCAATTACTTGTTCAGAAATTGTCTCTGCACAGAAGGCAGCTGGTAGAGACCCTGCACACTTACCAAGCTGGGACTTTGAAGGTGGGAAGGTGGTAATGGGGTCTGTGTGGCCAGGCACAGCCCCATCCTCAGTCCTCACAAACATCCAGGTGAGAAAGGCCACATGTTCCACTCACAGGAAGACAGGAGCGCCTGCAGGAAGGGCCTTCCCAGACCCCATGCCGACAGAGCGCCCCCACGGCAAGGATGGCCTGGCTCCAGGAGGCCACACTGCATGTGACAGCAACAGGCTTCCTGCCGCGGCGGCATTAGTGGGAGCTTGACCGATGTCCTGACGCATCTACACGCCTTTGTGAGCCTGGTCAGCATGCGTCTGACCAGCCCCAGGTAGACCGACCAGCCACCAGGACAGCCCCCCGAGCTGCATGGTGGCCCCTCCACTCTAAGCTTCGCCCAGGGGCCATTCTGCAGCCTCAACACAGCAGGGCAGGAAGCCCCTTATTAAAAATACCACTTGTTATGTATCAGTACTGCTGAGAAGGGGTCGCGGAGGAGGAGGCGTGCAGGCCTGGCAGAGCTCCGCAAAGCACTCTCTCAGGTGCAAACATTACATGTGCCTGTCATTTAAAAAGTCTGGGGAAATGGTGAAATTATGTCAAGGCTACTGAAAAGAACTGGACTGGCTCAGTGTGAGTGCTGCAGCTCAGAAACGTGCACACGTTTATCTGCGGGAGACACGGGGTTTTGCCACATCTCCTGACACGTCGGCCCTTCAGCACAAACTGCAGGAAACCGAGGTATGCAGACAGCTGGGGAGCGCTCCAGGGTGGATGTGTGACCAAAGGATGTTGCTGCAGAGATGAGCACATGTCCTTCTAATCAATTGCTCTAAGACCATCAGCATCAGTGCAGGAGGTCACGTGAGTCTCCCAGGGACCATGGACTTCCCACAGGGCACATTCGAACCCTTCCCAGAGGGAGCCAGGCATAGTTCCAGATAGTGGGGCATCCTACGTGACACAGTCCTGGAGAATGTTGCTAGCACCCTTTCTTCTTCACCTCAACACCATGTTTCTGTTAAACACACGTAGCTGTTAAACACACTGGGTAGCTCATGAAAATGAACAGTAAGGTGCTAGATGTCAAGCTGAACCTAACAGTAGCTGGTAATGTGATGGTGATTTGCAGAGCTGAGTTACAGAGAAGGGCTAGGAGCAACCCAGCAGACTTCAGAATCACCTTCCCTGGAAAGCCCATACAACTCCAGGCTGATGTATGTGACACAAAAGCAAAGAAAGGAGTGACCAGTGGGGATGTGAGACACGATGGGGCTACAAAGCGTGGCAGCGAATCCAGGGGCCTAGGCAGGGGCAGATGAGCTGGAGTCGGCCTAAGATGTCTGCTAGGACCTGGTGTGCTGAGAGCAGGTCTGAGTCTCAGCTTATTATGCTCCCTAAAGATTTAGTGACAGTCCCCGGCTCCTGGGCCCCTGCAACCTGTGAGTGGAGTCGCTGGCATCTTGCACTCTCTGCTTCAGGGTTCTCCCCTGCACCTCAGAGGCTGGCTCACTGCGGTGTGCGAGGACCCTCAGGCAAGCACCCCAGCCTGCATCCTGCAGAGGGAGGCCTCCTCTCCCGCGTCCAGAGCAGCCTGCCAGGGAAATGCACCTTCACTCCCACTGCCTTTCGTCAGCTCCCAAGTTAGCCGGCCCAGCCGGCACAGCCAGAGGCTGGCCAGAGGCTCTCTGAAATTACATGTAACACAAGGACAGAACCCTGCTCTCCAGACGGCGTAGGAGTCTCTCTCCTCTTACTGTGTAGCCAAGGCAGACATATTCAGCCTTCATGCAAAAGAAGTATTTGCTCTAGTATATTTTAATTCAACTAAATCTATTTTTTTAAGTCAGCCTTGCTGTGTATAAAGTCCTGCCACTTTTCATGGTGACAGCTAGTGAGCATGGGGCTTTTGGTGCCTTGACATGCTCTGGGCTGAGGAAGGGTCAGGGCACGGCATGCTGTGACCAGCTATGTGTCCAAGCGGCAGAAAGAGGAGGAAACCATGCACTGAAGGTGATCCAGACACACAGTCAGGCAAAGGCCCTCCAAGGGCAGCTTGTCCGTCTGGAAGAACAAGTGGCTGGGGAGGTAGAGGCGAGCCCCCACAGATGCCAACAGCTGGGAACTCAGATTCATTCAGGGTTTCAGCTTCTGATTTTGCACACTGTAAACATATGTACGGTTTTCCCAAAAGTGACTTTCCCTCCAATCGCACACATGTTAAGAAATAAACTCTTGCTTGAGTCTCTCATTTTTATTGACACAAAGCAGTGTGGATGCTAGATTGCTGGCAGTCAGTTCCATTAAGGAGCAGAGAACCTGAAATGAAAATGCACCTTCAAGTTCACATGCCCCAAATGTTCTACATTAAAGGCTTCTTATCCCCTGGATCAAAAGTCTCTTTCCTGAAAACCAGGTTCCTTCCCCTGGGCGGGAAAGCTTCGTGCTGAAATGGCGCTCATAAAGGCAAACATCCTTCCCAGGAGAAAGTAAACTCCCGTGGGCAGGACTGTCACTCACCTGATGTCCAGCACAGGTGCCCTGCAGGAGGGTGAGACAATGAGCACATTTAAGTGTTTTCCTACTTACACAAATCGTGACTAAGGGAAATAAAAATAAATTTTAAAAAACAATTAAATGTTATTGCCTGATCTGTAATTTGCAACCTATTGGAAGGAAGGAAAGAAGGAAGGAAGGAAGGAAAGAAAGAAGGAAGGAAGGAAGGGAGGGGGGGGGAAGGAGGGGGCAGGGAAGGAGGGAGGGAGGGAGGGGAGGAGGGAGGAAGGAAGGGAGGGAGGGAGGGATCCAGAAGCTTCATCTAAGAATCTGAAGTAGGCTTGGCAAGATGCTCATGTACCATTGAGCTCCTGGGCAAAACGCTTGCTAAAAATGCATATTACTACCAAAGCATTAAGTTAATATTTTCTTATTGTCTTCCTCTGGGCTATATTATTAGGTGGATATTCGTTTTCAAGCTGCTTTATGATGATGGCTGCATGCATTGGCAGAGTGAGGGGCAGAGAGGGAAGCATCCTGCTGGCTGTGTGCTGTGAACACTCACTGGAAGAATGTTGCCTGTTTATCCAAGGCAGCCTCTGGGTTGGCAGTAGATGAAACTGTCTGTGCTTAAGCATATGTGACCTGGTTTACATAATCTTCTTTTGTTGTCTCATTTCTGCTGATTTATTGCTCCCCAGGATCTCCGAGGACATAATACTCCCCTTGCCTTGGTCAGACCTCCTGTTCCTGCCCCCCAAGGGCAGGGCTGGTCCAGATTCTTCCAGCTCAGGTCTAAAGGCTGGAAGCTTGGAGACATTAGGAGGTCAAACCAGATCAAAAGAGATTCTCCTTATGTTTCACACTGCACACAAATATTTCCCCAACAATGCTTTTTGCTTAGAATGATTTCCAGAAAAATATATTAATAGCACCCCAAAGTGCTGCCCTTCTACCACCAAAGAATAACATGCTTGGAGGTGAGGGCTCTGGGGCTTCGTTCATGGCCTCATAGGAGAGGACACACACAGCCGGTCACGGCTGTGGCCATTTCTCCAGCAGAATGCCCCGGAGGTGACGCGGCAGCTCCAGACTGAGGTGCAGGCGGCCCTGCCATGCTGGTCCTGTGCAGTGCTGGCCCCTGATACATCTCTGCCATGTGAAGGAGAGAAATGTCTGCCATCCAAAAACACAGGTCCTGGCAAGTTTCAATCTCTCCCAGGGATGCAGTGCCTCCCAGCACCACAGGACACGACCCTGGGGCCACAGGTGCTGAGCGGTGAGGGGGGCCAGAGAGGTGGAAAGGGGTCATGGATGCAGAGCCCAGGCAGCCACAGAACAGAAGGTCCACGCAGGCACTGTGCCACATACCACAGATTCCCCGAGCCAAGCCTCTCTTCACACCTGTGTGGCCACAGCTGGGACATCCCAGCTGAAAATATGACACTGTCTGCACGGCTGCCCCAGGGCAGCCCTGGAGACAGCTGAGGAGGCAATTCAGCGCTGCGAGCAGCAGGGGGCAGAGGGACCGAAGGGCAGAGTGCCTTCCGCTCAGCTGCAGATACCTGAGGGTGGGGGGCGGGATGCCCGTGGGCCTGGAGGGAGGGAAGGGTGGGGAGGGGGCTGGCACACGTGCCGTGCAGGTGCCACCTCCACGCTGGCACAGGGAAGTGGGTGGCAAGAACAGGGTGGCAGCTGGCCCCGTAGCATGACCCGGCCCAGGGGGCTGCAGCAATCACCAGCATCCAGAGCATCCTTGGCAGGACATAGAACGCAGTGTTGGCCCGTTTCACCCATGCTTTGAGGAGCCAGACAGCCCAGCCAGGTGGCGGCAGGTGCCAGAGGCCTGTCCCCTGGAGGGTGGCAGCAGCTCACCTTGCCCAGGCCACCTCGCACCAGCCACCAGCCAGGTGCCCCGAGCCTGGGCCGCAGAGCCACAGCTGTGACAGGGTGGGGGTGTCGTGTGCGAACGCGCCCACCCCACCAGCTCTGGAGATCCACGTTTGCCTGGCCAGCTTCTCTCGGCACAAGGGCTGGTGTGCACAATGCCACAGCAGATGCACAGGCCTGCCTACGCTGACCAGAAGCCCAGTCTGGAACCGCTGTGGCGTCTCCGACATCCCAACCAGGCCGCCCAGCATCCCGAGGACGTTCACCCACCCCTGCACACTCAGCATGCCTCCTCACCCCGGCTGCAGGAGGAGCCCGGCTCTGCGAAGGTCGTGCTGGCCCGCCTTCCTGGGTGCCTCTTCCCCCGGCAGACGTGCGGCTGACGCATGGAACTGGGGGGGTGTCCTGAGTGTTTGACTTCCCTGGCACCTTCCTGGCTGTTTTCCCACCTGTAAGGCAGTGGCTCAATCCTGTGTCATTCTTCTCCCTAAACTTTATCAATAGAAAGACATCCTGTGTCATTAAAGACAGTGTCCTTTGCCCTGGTCCCACAGGATGGTATACATTTCCCCTCTAGATAAATATTTTCTTCTGTATAATGTTATAATATGTTTTAACATTTATCCATGCACATCTCTAAAGAGAAGAAAATAAAAGCTAAGAAGATATCCTGTGGGCAGCCGAACAAGGCGTGAGATAAGCCACTGCCTTTGACATCAGAGGATCTGCCATAGCAGATTTAAGTCGCGTTTGTTACAATGAGAGACTGAATGAATATGGTGATTACCTGCCTCTCCTGCTAATTTAGTCAAGGCATCCCTAACAAATCGAACTAATAGCCCATAAGCCTGGACCTTTAAGTCAAAAGACAGTAATTTAATAATTCAAAGTTTCTACTGGAAAAGGAAATCCACAAACATGAAACAAATAAAGAAAAGCATAAGTCTGTATCATGTGCATTATAAAGCAATATTTTGCAAAAGCATTTTGCATCTGCTTAGGAATGAAAACTAAGGAAAACACCATCTGCCCCAGTGTTTCCCTAAATAGCCTTTCAGTATGTGCATCCATCCATCCCATTATTTTCAGAAACCTTCTGTGGTAGCTGAGATAAAGTTGTTTAAATATTGCTAAATCTGATCCTCTCGTCTTTGACCTCAGGTTATGTCCATAAAAGCACTTTAAATTTACTGTTTATAACTAGCTGGAATCCCAACCAAAAACAGCGAGGACCCAGGGTAACTTTGTTGGCATTAAATGAAGCATTCATAATGGAGTGTTTACATGGCTAATACTTGTAAAATGTTCTACCATAAATATCATTCCCCACAACAATCAGGATTTAGGAACACAAGTGCAGTTTAAAAGTCCTGGGGATTATACATAACCATGCAAGCTTAATAATGAACATCAAAGCCCAAAATACCATGATATAACTATCTTTTGTTTCTCACATTAAATGTCTAATAATGTTGTCTTATTTACTAAATGTTGATTCCAAAGATGGAATTTCTTTTTGGTAAACCTTCAGAAATGCTAGAGGTCAAATACGCACGTGTCCATGCATGTTCACTATAGCACAGCTCATGGTCCACAAGATGGCACCAGCCTCCGTGTCCATCGCCAGCTGAGTGGGTGGACACGTGGTCTACCCACACAATGGAATAGTACTTAGCCGTAAAAAGGAATGGAGTACCAACACATGCTACCATGTGGATGAACCTTGAAAACATTATATCCAATGAAAGCAGTCAGACATAAAAGGCTACAAATAGCATGATTCGATTTATATGAAATGTCCACAACAGGTAAATCCACAGAGACAGAAGGCAAATTGGTGGGTCAGGGCCTGGTGGCAGGAGCGCTCAGGGGCAACCTAAAGGGCATAGGCTTCCTTCCCGGGAAATGAAAAAATGTTTTACAGTTGGGCAACGGCAATGGCTGCACAACTTTGTGAAGGAACAAAAAGCCGCTATTTTATTTACTTTAAAATGGCTTATTTTGTATCTTGTGGATTTCATCTCAATCTAAAAAAATAGAAAAAATATGTTAGACTTGGAAAGGTCACAAAAGCAATAAAAACCTCAGGGACAGCGACCGTGTAGTGAGTCAGAGAGTCTGTGGACCGAGAGCTGAGCAGCTCTGGTCCCACTACAGGCGGCAGGGCCCCCAGCAGCCCCTCGCTCGTGGGGGCACACAGCCACGGCCTTGCCACGGTCATGAGGCTGGTGGAGTGATCTGCGTGCCATATGCATGGGTGTAAGTATGAAACAATGCACCTGCACGCAGGCACATGCACTCGCAAACTATATGAACCTGAGTTACGAACATCCAAATGTGGGGGCGCCGCTTTCTACAAGGAAGAGTTTGCACACTGTTTAGAACACTCCCTCTTGCACTCACTCACTAGGCAGCATTTCCAGCAAGAAAGTAGGTGCTTGGTGGAATTGTAATTTATAGACAACATTGCAATAGTTTCTCCACCCAAAGCTCTTCCTTGAAGACAAAATACCTTTGACATATTTTGGGTGGACTATTTATGAATCACTAGTTATGATGGTTTGAGGATAACAGTATTGACTCATAATTGCATCATCTGCAAAATTTTGAGAATTGTTCCATGATCATCAGATGGAACAAATCCAACATCTTAGGATCTAAAAACATTTGAAACATTTGTCTTCTGTTTCTAATCCACTTACACAGGTCATACCAACCTTTTGTAGCTTAATGATAAATTGGCTTAACAGACTTCTTGTGGGAATGGGGCACCGAGCCACTGGCTTCTGGTGAAGAGTTGCTCTGAGGCCCTGAGAGGGCTCACCTGGGGAGCAGGTGAAATGGATTGTGTAAACACAGATTGTACACATTGTTTGAAGAATCAGGCTCCACCCACAAGAAGGCTGAAGGGTAAGAAAAACACAACACCTGCCGTTGTTCCCAGGAAGGTGCCTACAGTCAATACTTATCCAGACACAAGGTAAGAATGTGGAAAACATGCACTCATCAGTCCTCAAGCTTCTAGAACCCAGTGCAAACAGCAAAGCAGCAAATGTAGGGCTGCAGTCATGGTGACAGTGATGAAAGCGTCATTTGTCTGTCTGCACAGAAAAATGTCTGGAAACAATCTCCCTCCCAGTGAGCCTCAGTTTAAATAAATGAGAAGGAGTTCAGGTTTGAGGATAAAGCTGTTGTACAGTTTTGGGTAAGTCCCTTCACACCTCGGAGCCCAGAGTCTCCGTTTGCTGTAAAAGGGGAAGCTAACGCCAATCACATCGCCACCATGAGAAGCACGTGACCCTGTGGGCGAGTTAACAACACTTCTGGGGCGCAGTGACTCACCGAAACCTCCTAACAACAATGGCAGGCTCTGTTATCATCCTATTTGTAGATGGAGAGACCGAGCAAGGCACATGCACTGAGTGGCCCAAGTTGCACCCAAGGGAGGATGAGGCTGGGATTGGACCCAGGCGCTCAGGCCCCAGGCTGTGCAATCAACCACCATGCTATGTGTCTATAAAATTCACTCTACAATTACATTATCCAAAAATGATGGCTTTTATTATAATTCATTCCAAATCTACTTGGAGCAACAGAGGAAGGATGACAGATTCGGGTGGTCTTCTCAATTGTTTTCCCTGGCAGAGGCCTAGATATGCACAAACAGCCATGCTGGCAGAAATCTAAAATACTGACAACAGATTTGATTAGATTCTCAAATGCGCATGGTTAGTATACTTTGTGTTTCCTGAATGCACACAGATACTGGATTTATTAGTATCTGTTTAAGGCTATCCAAGAATACCTTGAATTCCTGACTTTGTATCTGCTTTGATTCATATACAGACGACAGATGTAGCTTTGACTATCTAGTTGGATCACAGAAGTGAAGGTACTTGAGGCCAAACCAAAGTATAATTTTTCAAGAGATGTAAAACGTGCTGGACAGCCCACAATGCCGTGACTTCAAGTGGAAACCATGTGAACGGAACAGGAACTAGTGGTAATGGGCACCTTGCCTAAGTTTTCCTTGTTCCCTTTTTCACAGCACAATCTGATGACAAAGCAGAACCCGCAGGAGTGAAGTCAGAAAAGAAGTCAGCAGCCACTTCCTGACGGCCGGACAGAGCCACGCAGACAGTCCTCCGAGGGCATCTGGGCCCCTCTGGCAGCTGCCTCGGGAGGACCTGTAGAGATAAGATGAGGGAACATGAAGGGCATTCACGCTCTTCTGCACGATCTGGACAGAGATGGAGCTGGGAATATGCCACCCTGCCTTTCTGAGCTGGGCAGATGAGCATGGCGGGTACCTGAGGCTGATGGTGAGTGCGGCTCAGGGGCACGTGGGTCACGGGCTGTGGGGAGGAGCAGATCTCTGCTTGGCCAGTGAGCCTGTCTCTGTGCTCAGCCATGGCAAATGTGGGCCACTGTGCCCGGAGCCCATTCCAGGCCCCTGGAAGGATCTGGTGGAAAGGCTCACAATGTGAGGACTTCGGGAAGTAACTGGTTGCCTAGACCCAATTCGTGGTTTGTAGCACAATCTTTTAACTATAAATTTATTTTATGATGCTAAAGGAATTATAAACAAAATCATGACCTTCAGTCAAGGAATTCTAGCAATGTACAATTCCCTTGGGTATCATAAAGGGATTTTTGCCTCATAGGAACACATGAATTGTATAGACCCAAATTCTTAAATGACACAATAGAATAACTCCAAATTTACTAGTAAAATAACAGAATTCTACTGAATGTTCTCCAAATCTCCAAATATCTTTTTAAAAAATATGTGTTCATAAATCATAAAAGAAAAACTAGCATGTGCACTCAATCTTGCTTGGATATTTCTTCAGTTGAAACACATGATGCTGGTTTTAAAGATGCACATCATGTGGAATCAATCTCGTAATTTGTTTGGAATCTTCTCAAAAATGAGATATGCCAATCATTTAGTAATTTAATGTGGAGCAATATAAGTAAAATACTATCAAATGTAAAACTACTTAATTAAAAGGGTGCCATCTGGCAATCTATCCAGGAGGCAGCAGTTATAAGGAAAAAGGTCATTTCTATGGTGTCCCAACCAGCCCTGGCCTCTCGAACCACCTCACTTGACCCATTTCCCAGGCCACCACCAGCTCCCAGGGAGACACGACTGTTCGAATGGACCTCCTGGAATCTGCGGCTCCTTTTCCCAGGCACACACCCCTCCAGCTGTGCTGTCAGGCCCTGAGCACCGGTCTGGGAAGGGCTCTGGTCCACTCTGCCCGGGGTGTCTGTGTCCACGCTTGCTTTCCTGGCGCCAGTGCTTGTCTGTGGCATGACCCTCCCACCCATGCTCCTGGGGTTTCCCGTGAGCTCGTGAATGCCGAGCTCTGGCCCTTAAGAGGGGCTTTGTGTGGATCCGGAGGGTGAGGGCAGGATTCAGATACGGAATCAGGACCCGCGGTCCTGGGTCCTCCTTCCCCACCTCAGCCCCATAACCAGGCTCCAAACTGAACAGTGTTTATCATGCCCTGTGCCATGAACTGGGAGCAGGAAGCCATGGGATGGTGCACAGAATACCATGCCCCGTTCCTGCTCGATTCTCCGAGACAAGGTGAAATGTCCTACCCCGCACCTGTATGGGTGGTATGAGACACCTTGATCTTTGGTTGCACAGCCCTGTGTCGGGAGTCACCTGGAGTCAGAGGCAGCAGAACCCCCCAGTCCCCATGCCCAGCTGCGGTACTTCCAGGAGTCAGTACTGGAAGTTTGCAGAATCTATGGGATGCTGCCTGCCCACATGCCAGGGCGAAGTGGACGGTGGGTCCAGCTGCTGCACCTGGGGGAGCCACTTCTCCTCCAGCAGGCCCCACGGCCCACAGAGACCAACTGTCACAGGTGGGGTAAACGTGCCGGAGCCTCCCGGGGCTTAGATTAGCTCAGACCTGATTCGCCTCCCCTCCACCACAGGTACTCCCAGGGGTGAAGGAAGGACAAACAAGCACAGCTGATGTTGGCCACTCCCAGCAGACACCAGGGGAGCAGGTGCGTACTGAGGCAGGACGGCGTCCCGTCTCAGTGGGTCACCGTGGAGGCATAGCTCGAGCACATCAGTGGCCCCATTGCCAGAACTCTCCCAGGTCTACAAGGAGTGGGAGGGACCCTGGACGTCCAGGGGAGACAAGCCCACAGAGTTGAGAGGACCGGGAAGCTGGCTGCTGGCCAGAGCGGGTGGGTCAGGAGCTCCTGACAGCTGTGGGATTGGGCCCTGGCTGCCCAGACCCCTAGAGACCCCTACAGATAAGGCCCTGGTCCCTTCTGAGGTGGGTGGACTTGTCCCATGCAAATCTTGCCCCAACCCCTGTACCTTCTCATGTCGCCGGATGCCTCAACACCCAGGCAAGGAGGCTGTACATGCCTGGCGTGCTGTGGAGGCCCATGCTCTTCACCTCCCACACCTTCCCCCAAGGAGTGTGGAGTCCTCGTGGGCTTCTGCCCATGAGCCCACCTCTCACTACCCACATGGCCCTCCTACGGTTTACTGAACCCTCCCCTCAGGCCACACCTGCACGGTAACCTCAGCCGTGTCCTGGCTCGCCTGCCCCAGAAAGGCCCGTGTTCCTCTGGGACAACCATAGCCCCAGCAGGTGCGGTCCCATGCAGGGCAGCATCCCCAGGGTCTGTGGTCACCTACCTGCCAGCGCCGGCAGGAGCGGGGAGACCATGTGGTCTAGAAATGCCTGGGCTTTCTCACCTGCAGCATCTGCCCCATGAAAACTGGGAAACACCTTTGGAACTTTCAAAAGCACTGAGAATGAACAAACCCTACTAAAGCTGGATGCCAGCGTTTCTGCTAATGCAGATTCACCAGATCCTTCGCAGTGCCTCGCCTTACCTGGTGCCGGGCTCCCCACTCCGTCCCCACCGTGCACTAAGCAGTGTGCTAGAAGTGCAGGGTTCCTGTGGGCCATGCCACCCATGCTCATGCAGAAAAGGGAACGACCACAAGAGAGGGCACCCAAGGGCCACCCTTGCCCAAAACGCCTGGAGCTCACTACAACTTTCCTAAGAAAAATCGAGAAAGCCCAAGGAAGAGGGGATTGTGTGTGTGTGTGTGTGTGTGTGTGTGTGTGTGTGTGTGTGTGTGTGTGTTGTGCACATTGTGCAAGAAGACTTCCCACCTCTGGTATTTAAAAAAATAGCAAGGAACAATCATACCTTTCACAAAACAATTATGTATTGCTTCAAAGATCTCAATCAAAATAACGGAAAAATGCAACTTACAGCACGCTGTGCGGGAGGAGCACAGGAGGAACCACCAGTGCAATCTGGAAAGAGAATCTTTAGAAACCTCAACGTGCTTTTGGATGGATATTTTAAAGTATTTTAGCAATTTATGCTTTAATTATAGTTTTTTTAACAAAAGTAAAAATTACTATGCTCAGTCAATGAGCGCGAGGAGAGGCGGTGGACAGAAGGCGTGGTCTCCACCAGAACGCAGAGCACACCTACAACATCTGGGCATGTCTTTGTCTTTTATCCAAAGGGGAGTGTGTTTTTAAAAGCAGTGATGAGGGGAACTTCATGTGAATTTCAGGGGGTCCCAACATTGCATCCTTCACAGAGCAAACCCCAGGATAGCAGGACACAGAAAGGACATCTCAAGTGTGCTGCATCGTTCACCGTGACCAGAAGACATGATGCCCCCAGACACGACTCGGCTCCCGGCTGGTGTGACCTGAGACGCTCGTCCTGAAGCTGGGGGACCCAGGCCACCCTGTCTGTAGGGAAAATTGACCACCTCCCTTTAGGAATAAAGATTGGGCCTTCTCGTCTTGATTATGCACCATAATGAAGGCAGCATCTCAAAAAAGTGTCTTCAGGACTGAATGTCGGGCAGCTCTATCTCCTTGGAAATTCCCAGAGCTTCAAGCCACAATCAAAGTGCTGGGCTGCACCAGCCTGGGTACAGGAGGGATCATTGGCTTCTGCCCTAGCCTGTGAGAAGCCCTGGTCACCGAACAGGAGTCACTTCTGTCCCCAAATAAGTCCGACAACACAAGATGAACGAAGCCCACCACACAGAGCAAGAGGCATGAGTCTGATAATTTCTGCCTGAGAAGCTGACGTCCGTGGTCCACAGCCCCAAAAACATGCAATCTTGGACCTGCTTCTGGCTGGCAAATGGCGACAGCAGAAACCCCTGCCCTCCCCTTGGCTCCTAACATTCCAGTTTTAAAAAATGACGGTTTCACACAAAGGGGGAGGTAGGCTTTAACAGAAAATGCTGGGGAATTGTCACAAAGCTGCTCTCATTACTCCTCAATGTATTTACTGAGAAAGGTTTAAATGTAGCCCTGTGTTGAACTCTGTGTGGATGCTGAGAGTTTGAGGGGCTCTCGGAGAGCGTCCACTCATGCACGCAGACCTGGAGGAGCCGGGAAGGGGTGAACCGGTCGGATCAAAGTGGCCCCTGGAAGCCATGGAACGGAACCAGCTCGTGGCACAGCGGTCTCTGAGCGCGATGCTGAGGCCGGCAGGGGCCCTGTGAAAGCCCATCATCCATTCAGCCCGTCGTTCAGTGGAACTGTTCAGCACCGCCGCCAGGCCAGGGGCCAGCAGGTGGAGGGCGGTGCCACTCTCAAGACAGAGGTTAAACCAACAATTACCAAGAAACAGCCAACGAGGCAGTAATCAAGAGCTCATAAATTCTAGGAGGCATAGTACATGGGGTGCCGACCAATGAAGCAGGAGACCCGGGAGCCCCCCAGAACAGCGATACTGCAGGTCAGACAGGAATGGGGAGCCCAAGCTCCCAGGGGCCAGACACATGTGAGCCCTCAAGGGGGTGCCTGCAGATTTGGGGCGTGGAGGGTATGCCCTTCCAGGTGGAGTAGGGAACGAAACATGTGTCCTTGAAATGTCTAAAGGCCCTGTGTCAGCAACAGGCCAGAGCGCAGTGAGGGTCAGCCTTGCAGACAGGCAAGGGTCAGGTGGTGGTCCCTGATTTGCTGTGCAAGCAGGAGGGACCCTGCATGTCTCAGTCATGAGGGGGCATCCTGGGAGCTGTATTTCAAAAAATTCCCTTGGCCTCTTCATGCCCATTAAATAGGATATGAAGATAACACACACGGAGATAAGCAGAGTATTGGTAACATTTTAATGCGTTGCTAAGAGATATCTTACAATTAATTACCACTTACCGTTTTCATTCTGTGCTTTCTGAGAGCCTTAGAGGTGCTCCACACTCTGTCACAGCAGGTCCCCCGGCCAGCTCTGGGGGTCTGGCGACTTTCTGGGACGCTGGCCCTGCAGCTAGAGGGGAGTGGGTGGAAGGTCCAGGTCAGCGTGGCCCATTCCATGCGGCTCTCTCCCAGCGTGGGTGTGCAGCTTCAGTAGGCAGGAAGTACCAGTGAGCCCAGGGTGCCAGGCTTGTCTGAGCAGGAGGCAGCCTCCTTCATCTCCGCAAGGCATCATCGCAGAATGTCCACCTGTCCTGGTGGACAGCCATCACCAGACTTTTTCTACTTCATTCCAATTCTCATAATTACTGGCTAATTATGGAATATTGCATAATTATATTGGAACTGAGATTCTTACGCACATGAAAAGACATTTTGAGCCTCAGCCACGCATATGAGAATCAGTGAGGTGAATGTGGCTGGTGGGGAAGGACCAGAGGTTCAGGGCGCCCCAGGGCTGGCACTGCCCCCACTGCTACAGCAGCACCCCCATCCCGGCAGAGTGTCTCACCACTGGTGTTTCAGGGAACCCCCTGTGTTCGCCATCCCTCCTTCTGTGCTGCACAGCCTCTGGCTTTGGGGACGAGCAGTGACTTGCATCCCCTCTGGGCCAGTGAGGGGCCGGCAGCAGTGTGCTCGTGAGCCCGAGGTCCTCACACAAGAGCAGAACTGCTCGCGTACAGGGTCAAAGCTGCACTTGGTCTTGGCACGGCCCCCACTCCCTCTCTGAAGAGCCAGCCCTCCCTCCGCCCTCTGGCAGGGCCCCCTTAGCAGTGCCTGAAGAGCTGGTCTGGGAGAAGCACCCCCTTTCCCAGCAAAGTGCAAGTGTCCAGTATTAGACGAACCCCTTTAGGAGAAGCTCCTCCTCCCAGAAGGTGCCAAATTCTCTTACGAGCAGGCTTTGCCAAGGTAAGGTTCTTCTAGGAAGTCTGGATCCCAGAAGGCAGCACAGTGCACATGCAGATGGCCGGTGGGCGCTGCCCCTACGAGAAGGCAGCTCCTGGTCCCAGGCCATGGCTTACAGAGGGGCCAGGCTCCCTGCCCGTGCCCACGCATCTGTGAGGTTCTGAGGACATGCATTATTCTGTTGGGAGGCTCACTTCAGCCACAAGCAATTCCAGTTAAAAAATGGACCCTAAGAAAGCTTAAGAAACACATAACACTTAGTTCCTCAGCATCTAAAACTGCTAGTCAGGAAGTTCTAACATCGGACCACACCTAATTTTCTACTCACAGGTGTAACTGTTTCTTTTAAAGAGAGCACTCTCTACTATGAAAGTTTCAGGTTTGCCCAGCCCTGGGCCTGCATGGCCAGGACCCCTGCCACAACCTGGCCACGTCTCTGCACCCCCAGATGTGTCGATCTGGAATGCCACCCGATATCACCACCTCTCCTGGTCTCTTAAAATCTGTGGTCTATTCCCTGTCCAGGCCCCTCTCTCCACCTCCATGTAGCCGCCTGCTGCTCCTGGGCCCATCTTGGCTGCTGGCTGAGATGTTTAGGCACAGAGACTCAGGGACGGAACAGTGCTGAATGAGGAAAACCAAAGGTAAATCTCCTATCTGTGCTTGGGCTCATTCACAGTGTGACCGTCACACCTGTCCCCCCTCTGTCGGTGCCTGTAGACTCTGGAGCCAGTGCAGCAGCCACAGTCGGTGTAAGAAGAGTCCCTGCCCCACTCCAGAGGACAAATCATACAGTCCCCCCCACCCCACCGACACCCACCACTGTACGTACTGCGGACTCATAACGGGCACAGAGATGCATCTATTATTTTATCATTACCATTTTTACTATTATTATTATTGCTTTCTGAGTGTGGACATTATTTGAAATAATTTAATTTTACATAAGAAGCAGTTCAGTAAGTCACAGCAGCATAAGAATGTTTAAGAAATAAAATGTGGTGGCTCAGTGATGTGGTGATTCGGGTTCCTTGGGCAGAAGCACTGAAACCCGTGAGCACAGGACACGTTTGGGCCACTCCACCAGAGACCATAGTTATGAGTCCTTTACGTTAAAACACAAGGAGCCAAAGCCTTAACTGTGACACAGAGAAAAACTATGCCATTTTTCCTACATTTGTCCTTTGGCTAAAAAGTAAGAACTTTCTCTGAGCTTTTAGGGAAATAAGGGACAGCCACATAAAATCATGATCACAGAATGATTACCAGGGAGTGTGGGTTGATGCACAGTTAACTTTGCTGCTATTAAACATGGTTGGTCTGATGACAGAAGCTGTAGGTCGTGTGGCAAAGGCAGCCCCTATGCTCATCATCCAGCTGAGCGTGGCCCACACGAGCTCACCCTGAAGGCAATGAGGCCTGTGACACCACAGCCCTACACAAGTCTCCCCATACTGACTCCTCCAAAGATAGAAAGCAATTATGCTGAAAAAAAAAATCACATTCTTGTCAAATGTTTGAATACTTTTACCAAAATAAATGCATCTTTTTCTTCTAAGTGTGTTTGGCTAGGAGACAATTAATACTGCGAGGCTGGTTAGGTGCCAGCCTCTTTCCTAAATGCAGAGGAGGTCACAGCTCCATGGAAGCATCAGCAGCCTATGGATGCTGACTAGTACCATGTCTCCTGAGACATGTGCAGGGTAATGAAGTTCACTCAGGATGCAACCAACCAGCTGTGCCGGGTGCTGTAGGGACACAGAAGGAAACCATGCAGTCCTCACTCTCCAAGATCTTAATATCTAGTTGGATGAATTTAAATAAGTACTGAAATTAATATTCCACCAACCACAATATAAATACCTACACTAAAACACCCTTCAAAGTAGCATTTTAGACAGATTTATGTTTCTCAAGTTATTAGGGAAGAAAAAAAAAAGGATACAGATATGCTTCTTGCTCAGAAAAGCAGATGCAAAATTCAAAAGCGAACTAACAGAAATGACGAGAACGTCTGTGTGGGGAAGATCAGGGCCACAGATGGACATCTCGAGCCACCCTTACTCCAGAGACTCATGCATATGTAGGGAAACCACCAGAGGGATGCAGGTGCAATACTCGAGCTGGCTGCATGCACCACTTAACGCTACACACAGCTCCTCGCTGTCAGCCACAGGCTGCAGCCCTGACACCTCAGGAGCAACAAGCACACCCAGGGTCCAGATCGTGGCTTTTAAGTCCCACCCTCTGTGAAAAGCCCCCAGGCTCCCTGAAGAAATGACTGACTCTGGGACTAATGGGGGAGGAAATATACAAGAGGATTTTCTTGTAATGTGAGAGAGTGAGAGAGGAGGTCTGTCAGCAGGACAGGGGCTGACTGCAAGTGCTGCCTGTGGCCAAGGCTGGGACACTTAGGGCAAGAGCTACAGGCCACTGGACCATAACCCCATGTAAAATAATCCCCATGTCCCCTCACTGATACCAGCACATGGGCAGATAAATAAGTAAACGGGGAGAATAGACAATCTGTGCCCCAGAGTAACAAATAATTTATGTAGATGCTCCACCACTGGGAGGACCACCACCTTACACCCCTAAGTGTGGGCTGAACTCAGTGACCCCCTCACAAAGGGGGGGAACAAGGGTAAGTGTCCATTGAAGACCCCTGGCAAACATGCTCCTGACCTTCTGGGGAGATGGAGGAGCAGAGGGTTTGCCCTTTCGTTGTTTATCACGGAGCTCCACAGGTTGGCACAAGTTAACTGTGAGTCTCCTCCCACCAGCCCGTTCTTCCCCCTCTTATCTGCTCAGTGTCAACGGGAAATAAATGTCACTCATTGCAGCTGCAGGGAAACAGGATGACTTGTGCACAACAGGCTCAAGAAATCGGGCAGTGGACGGGAAAGTCTCCAGCTTTCTGGAAAAGCAGGAGGTGCCACAGATACGAACATTCTGTTACTGACTTGGTGTTGCGTTCCTTACTGTACAGGGGGCATTTTCTCACATCAACTTCTGTTAAAAATCAGCTCTGCTGTCTGGACTTAAATCATTTTGAAAAGAGTCCTGGAATGGTGTTTCTCATGAAAAGCAATCAGGACCGATGGGCTGATGGAGACCAGCACACCGGGCCTGCGGCTCGTGTATGACATGACTATCCAGCTGACAAACAACCAAAGACCCCAAGGGCAGTGTGCCCTCCCACCTCCCACTCGCTTGGGCACGTAGCTGTAAGGGACCGAGGATCTGCCCAGTCTGTCTCCGGGCCTCCCCGCACCGGGCAGCTGGGAAACCAGCCCCAGATGGGGCACAGCAGGAGCTTCCAGCGCCCACACATCCCAGGCTCCCCTCGCAGCTCCCTTCTGCACAGTGCAGACCCCAGAAGGCCACCTGGGGAGACCGCTGGAGGGAGGCCCATGAGCCACACAGCAACAGGCAGAGGTGAGCAGTAAGTCATCTGCTACAGATGCTGAAAACCAAGCACAGGGTGTGAATTTTGTCCTGTGATGAACAGAAAGCCACCCACAATTTAGAGCACAGATATGATAAAAGCAAAGGTTGAAGCTGTTTGCAAGAGAAAGGATAGAAGTGTGCTTGCAAAAACACCCCTGCGTCCTGTACACAGAATCAACTACAGATATTTCTCCAAATATTTTGAGACAATACCTGACTAGCTAAAAGCCAAAACCCTTGACTACTCAAAAAAATTGCTGCATTCTCACAACTGTTTACACAAAGGCTCCAAATGCAGGGGAAGCCGAGCCTGGCAAGGAGGGATCCCACAGGGCCCCGCCTCCCCACCTGCAGAAATGAAAGAAGAAAAATGTCCTTAGAAAAGCACATTGCTAACAAATATATTTATTTATAACTTTTAAAAGAGTCTTTGGCTATCTCATTGAAGCATGGATTACATACATCAGGCCGTTTTTGGAAATCATTATGATTCAAGATCACAGGCCTTCTTACAGTGTGTAACTCCACAGGCCATGTGCACATTTAATTCTTGGATTAGGCGGGGGCGGAGTCTAGAGATCACAGGTCCAAAATACCGGCTAGGTAACTGTACTGAAGAACTAACAGGAACTGAAAATGTTTGCATAAGGAACTCAGTGAATTAAAGCTCTTTGAAGTACATTTTTAAATGTTCTCTTGTAACCATCCTATGCTCTCTCTCTCTTCCATTAAAGGAGTATAGAGACTTTATCGTGCATGCATTTTTTTAACAATAAAATCACACTTGCATACAGAACCTTGGCCGAATCTTCAGCAAGGAGTTGGCTCCCATCCCACCAGCTAAGGCCCCAGAATGGAGCGCAGGAGGCAGGAGGTGCTAACGGACAGGCTGACACACCTTTGGCCAGTGCAGAGGGCTGCCAAGGCCGGTCCACCGTGAGCCTGCCGCCTCCCATGTCATCCACTCATCAGAACACTGGCCTGGGGGTGAAGTTCACTTTGGTTCAGAATCAGTTTTGATTTTCCTTATTGTTATTTTCGGGGTGGATTTCTTTCCCAACGTGAGAGGTGATGCCAGATTGGTGGAATGCTGGCCAAGGGGTTTGGTTTTCCACTTATATTCACCTTAAGAAATATATTGGCTTTAAAATATTAAGCTTTGGCCTTATTCTTTTGCTACGCTGTCCTCTGAGAGGACAATAGTGCAAACTGTACTGAGACTTTGCTTTTCTGAATTCCCTTACATCTCCATCTCAGACTTACCCTAGCAAACTGGTGAGGCTGGGCGTGGGTCACCCCACCTGGCAGAGCAGCGGGCGTCCAATGCAGCCCACACCCACCCCAGGACCCACTCCTCACACCGAGGTGCACTTAACACAGGGTGGGTGTCGCTGCAGCAGTGAGACCTCAGCGAGGGGAGGCTCTGTTTGTTTTCCAAGCCTGGACTTCATTCTTGTCTCAGCTGGTTGTTATTAGGGCCTTTGCAGTAGCAGTGACAGATCAACCGCGGCCAAGTCTCTGAATTTTTACACAGACTCAGCCAAAATCCAATCTGCCACGTCCAAAAGGAGGTGAGAGGAGTGAAAGGAGACAGGGTCTCCATGCAGCTCCTGATTGGGTGACTTCACATCACCATTTTAAGATAGACCAAACTATGTAAAAATCTATAGGGAAACAATGTATATTTAACTGAAGTAATGTCAGTGAATCTCAGAGGTGATATTTGCCTTTTCAATTCATTTTCATGATGCAAAAGAAATAAAAGGAGGTTGGTTCGTGCTAAGTTAACGGTGACTCGCTGCGGGGAGAGCCCCTGGAGTGGAATCCAGCTGCTCAGACAGCATCGCCACAGCCAGCCTGGCCCAGCGCAGGAGTCAGGCCGGGGTCACTTCATCCATTGGGCTTAAAATACACAAAGCAGTGGAAACAAAAGGCTGCACTTTGTACCCACCGCGAGTCAGGAAGGCTGCTTGGCAGCTCTTCCAAAGGGACGTGCTGGCTCCCTGTCCCTGAGAACCAGGGTGACGCCTACACCACAAATAGTTGCTGGAGACAAACAAGGAGGCCCAGCCTTCCTTCTTGGAAGCATCTCTGCTGCTAAGTGGCCTTGCCCTGCACACTCACGTGTCTCTGCAAATCACATCCAATTCAGATGTTCACCTTCGGAGCCCTGTAGTTATGCCCCTTCTTGTTGTCAGAAACAGCATTGTAATGGCCAACAGTGTACAGACGTTTGCTGATTTATTTACCCTGTATCTCATAAGGCAGCTTCCATTTCTACCCTCATGACAAACTAAGTTTCCTGAACGTCCCTTTTCCTGAAAACAACTAAAATGATAAATGCAATTTTAAAATCATCTCTTTTAACTGCACCGCTGAGCTGGCAGGTAAATAAGGAGCCCTCAGTGGCCAAAACCTAAAGTGTACAAGGAGAGGTAGGGAAGCAAGAGCCTGGTGTGGCCCTGGGTGTCCGATGCCCGGATGAGCCCGCTTGGCTCCTGTAACCATTGCTCGGGCAGGTCTCTGGGCACAGGGGACCTTGCTTAGGGAGGAAGCTGAACAGCCACAGTCTCCTCGCAGTGACCCCTTGGCATTGCAGGAGGACAGCCACACAGCCATGGAGGAGGGGAAGTCCCCTCCCACCAAGATCTGGGTCACAGATGAGGCGTGTGCCATGCTGGCCCACCATCAGCCCATGCGCGGCAGGAATGCCCTCAGAGCGATGCTGGGCCGCAGGTCGCTCTTGCCCTTACTGACCAGTTGTTCTGTTAGTTTTGTCTAGCTGTTCTATCAGCTGCAGAGAGGGAAGTGTTAAGGTCTTAGTCTGGATATGGAATTTCTGTTTCCATTTTTAATTTGGCCAATTTTGTTGCATGTATTGGAGACTCATTCATTAGGCATATGCATTTTATAATTATTTTGACTTCCTGATGAACAGAAGGACATTTTACCATCATGCAAACTTACCCCTTATCTCTGGCAATACTCGTATGTGAAACACTGTTGTTTCCGATATTCATGTCCTCACACCACTGACCTACATGCTTTATCTTTCCCATCCATTGATTCTCGATTATGTGCGTCTTCTTATTTAAACATTGCTTTTGTAGACAGCATACATTTTGGGTTTGCATTTTATCCACCCCAACAATCTTTGCCTTTTATTAATTATACTTAATGTAACTACTGATAAGATACAACTCAGTCTACCGTTCTATTATTTATTTGTTTTTCCATCTGATTTTTGTTTTCTATTTTAGACCACACGTTTCATAAAGATATCTGTCATAACTCTTCTTGATCTATGGAATACTGAGTCAGAGAGAGGCATCAAGTTTCTCACAACTAATGTATTTTTTGCTTTTTGTACAATTTTTGTTCCATATAAATTTACTCCATGTTGTTTGGTGCATAAAATTCTAGAGAAATTAAAATCATTCTTAATTTTGGGAGGCTTGAAGCTTGTATGATTTGGGGGAACTCGTTAAGAAAATTATGCATGTAAAATTAGGAAGAAATGAGAATATTCATTTAAAATAAAAGAACAACAAATTAAAAGTGTTAAAGATGATGATTGCTGCAAGCATCACACAGTCCAGAAAATAGCATGTCTTTTTCAGTTATTTAACAGTGCGGCCCGTATTTAACAGTGCGGCCCACTTGTATGCAGTTCTAACTGCATTTTTTGGCTGCATGCGGTCTTACCTTCGTAAGTGCTCATATCACAGCACCAGGTAGGTGGGGGTGGGGGGCGGTGATCAGAACATCTCATGAAGTCACCCCAGCAGCAGGATGCAGAAGCGACTGTGACCCACTCAATCCCACTGAACCGAATGTTCCCCTGCCCCCGCTGCCCCAGCCAGTGACCCCCCCCATGGTGGGAAACACGGTGAGGGTGGCACAGGGCAGAGACAGGAGACCAGCATCATGATCAGTTCCCCCAAAAAGCTGAGGTATAAACAATATAGTCAGAGCAGGAAAGATTCCATCTTAAGGTTAAGATGCCATTTTAAAAACCAGGAAGTTAGGAAATAAGATTCCTAATGTTAGGCAGAAAGAAATGAGTGGGATGAAAAGGTGAGAGGGCCCCCCAAAGATGACTCAGGGAGTTGACCACAGAACCAGAAAGCCAGAAATGACTCAGAGAGTTAATCAGATGAAGCCACAGGGTCCAGGGGTGACTCAGGAAATGCCCAGCATCCCCCCAGATAAGAAACATCAGAAGTACAGGCACAGCACAGCCCCTGTCCCCATTTCACCAATCAGAAAAAGCCAAGAGAGCTGACAGCTGTCAATCAAGGACCGCTCTGCCCTACCAAAAACCACATGAAAGAATCCTCCGAAGGAGCATCTGGGCCTGTCTCACCTTAGGCAGCCCACTCAGTTACTCTGCGCAGTGCATTAAAACTTAGTTTGCTTTCCTGACTTTGGCCTCTCGTCTCACTGCATCTGACTTCCCTGCGACACCCAACCACCTCTCCTTCCCAGCACTAACATGCTCTTTAGCAAACACAATGACTCAGTCCACTCCGAGGCAGGGCGGGCAGTCTTGGTTGATATGTTCCCAGAGGGAAGCTGCTATCCTGGAGAGGAACTGGCCCATTTCTTGTGTTGTTAATTTTGCAGAATTACCTGGGGGACTGATAATAGAAGAAACTTAATGTCTCTCACCAGAGCTAGCATTTAGAGACAACTTCACAAGTCTAAACCTCTCGGCCTTTTGAAAAATCTTTAAAATGGGGAGCCCCTAGCCTTCCCTGTGCCTCCTCTCCGCGGACTCACGTCCTTTTCCTCCCTGTAAGTGCGTACCTTCAAGTAAAGCTTTCTCACTGCTCAACTTACTGCGTTTTGCCTTTTTGTATTTCATTCTATTTCCAAGTCTCCATTTTACCTCAGATAAGTAGGGGGCGCTGCTGAGAGCTCAGATTTGGGCCCGCAGGTTCCTGTGGCCTGGGGGATCCTACGCAGAGGCCCCCTCTCCCTCCCTCTGCACCTCTGCACTCTCCTGCCCTCAGCTGCCCACACCACCGCTGCCCCTCATTTCTAACTCCTGCTTCAGTGAACTCCTTCCTCCCCACGCTCTGCTCTTCCGACCGGCTCCATTCTTTCTCACTCAGTCAAGAGCCCTCCCCTGGGCAGGCTGAGGTTCCCCTGGGGTGTGCAGGGTGAGACCTGCACGACGCAGCTGCCCTGCAACGAGGGGAGTTGATAGGAAAGAGGCTGTGGGCTTTGATGATTGCCCCGAACGCCTGTTAAAATCTCACAGCAGCTCACAGCGGCCAGCGAATGCTGGGGACCCACTGGGCCTGACGAAGACCCTTAAAGGCTCAGCGCCATTAGCTTCCCTGCGGATTCAGCCCTGACGGCGAGTGACAGGAAAGCAACTAGCACTGCTGTCAGGGCTTCTTGCTCACCCCGACAGCAGAAGCCCCAGCTCATGAGCGCCCCAACGTCTCTCCTCGACAGTCCATCTCCCAGCAGCATCCAGTGCTGGAAAACACGGGGGCAACATTTACAGCTTTAAAGAAAAATTGTTTAAATAAAAACCCTCCCTTCATTTACCCATTCACTCATTCAACAAATAATTAATGAGTCCTTTGTTCTCCAGGCTGTACCCCAGGTGCCAGGGTGCCTGGCTGTGAATAAAACAGAGGCTTCCCCCCCCCCCCCGCGGGGCTGGCAGTGCTGGGGAGTCAGGCAGACCCTGGGAAAGAGGCTACCTTTGGATGCAGCAGGTCCTAGAAAGACATGCCCTAATATGCCCCAAACCGGGACAGTCCAACCCATAAAGCCTCCTGAACACATCTCAAGAGATGCATGAGACAGTGAAGATGCCTACGTGGGACCATCAGATTTCGTGGAAGGGATACAGGAGAGAGACGGGGCGCACGGGCCCGGGCCGGGGGGCCCCGGGATCTCAGGCTCATTCCTTGATCTGTGAAATACAGGCATCAAAACCCAGGTTTCAGAGGAGGTCAGTGAATCACAGCACCGAAGTAAGATAGACGCTGGTAGCCGTTACTTTAAACAGTTGTTCAAACAGTTTATCACACCTTTACTAATTACTTTGGACAATGTTACTGTTAAACTACGAACCTAAAATCAGCTGAAAAGGCAACGATCAACTGGTGTTCTCTTTCCAAGAGACATGCCTGAACCAAAGCGATTCACAACGACGGAACGTGTAAAAGCAGCAAGTCCTGCCAGCAAGCAGCGGCTGCCCACGCCACGCTTTGGGGCGTAAAATAATGAAATGTACATATGAAAACTGTTTCTAATACAGAAAGACTGCCCGTGCCATGCTTTCACGGTGTCCCCTAACGGCACATTCCTCCGTTAAAAACTTCCTTCAAACACCGGCCGCCTTCGGAGGCTCCCGGCGCGGGGTGGGGGCCGGGCCCCGGGGGATGAGCGCGGACGAGCGGAGCCGGCGCGGGGCGCAGGGCCGGCAGGTGTGGGGCGGGCGAGGGCTCGGAGGTGGGCGGCGGCAGTGCGCCCAGGACGCCCGGCCCCTGGATGCGCGCCTCGGGGGGCGGTCCTGGCGGAACGCGTTTCAGAGACCGGGCGGGGCGTCCGAAAGCCAGGAAAGCCGCCTGCAGGGGGGCAGGGGGCGGGGGCGCCGTGGTGGGTCCGCCGCAAGCCCAGGCCTCCACGGGGCAGCCCTCCCTGCGCTCCACCACCGGCGGCGCTACTGTACCTTCCGCTCACCTCCGCCAGCCTTTCGGGGGTGAAAATGAAACATGCCGCTGCCTGTGGCCCCAGGCCCTGCAGGGGCGCCCGTGACACGCTCCTCCCGACGAGACCCCGGGCTTCTCCCCAGCCCTCGGGTCCCGGCTTGGGCGTGCGCTTCCCCTAGGCTGGGTCGGGGCCCTGCGCGCCCCGGGAGCCGTGTGCCGGCTGCTGGCACCGCCGCGCACGCCTGGCCCGTCAGGCCCGGTGCAGCCGCAGGCGGTTGAGAACCCGCGCAGGTGTTTGCCCAGGAGGAGGCTGGCAGGGGCCTGGGCGTGCACCCTCTGGGCGCACAGGCAGGCTCAGCCGGCAGGAGGCTGCCCTGGCCAGGCCTTTGCCGAAGGACAGAGCTCCGTGTCGGGGGAATATTGCAGGTAGCGTGACAGGACGCGGCTTTCTGCCACATTTCATGGAGTGACAACATGCCGTGAGGCGCAGCACCGGGACACTGTGGTGGGTTGTTGCACAGTGTTTGGGAAGAGAATGCTGAGCTTCTTGTCTCCTCTGTATCTCACTTTGGAAGGGGGCACCCCAAACATCCTTCCCGGCGCCTGGGGGGCTGGCAAGCTCTGGGCCCCTGGGAAGCATGACTGACACTGGAGGAAGGGGCGCTGTGCTTCTCGCGGGGGAACTCTGGGCTTTTAATCAAAGGCATATCCAGGCCCTCCGATGGGTTTGTTTGTGGAGATCTGAAGCTACTGTTTACTTTTCAGAGCAGTTTTTATCCAACATGTATGAAAGTGCCCAAGAAGATCACTGCTGCTTATAAATGGCTGTGCCTTTCGTGATCTTAGTTTTCTATTATCACTGCCCTGTTTGTTCACTTTATATGCAGACTGATGAACAAGGGAAGAAACGCCACTTTTCACCACTCAGGTGTCCCCTGCACTGCAGTGCCTGAAAAATAGGAGGTCCTCCAGAAACACACCTCATTGTCGTACATCTGCAACATCATGGCATCTGCCATGTATCACTGCCCCGACCTCATGCACTGGGACACTGTGAGTCCATGGTACCAACACTACAGATCAGAGCAACAGGAAGAGTTGACACATTCTTGGTTTAGAGACAAGCACTTCAGTCACTCAAGATGAATGTGGCTGAAAGCATAAATGCAATTTTACGGAAGTAACAAAAAAAACTACAAAAGTAGCGATTGGCAAGTGTCCTCATGCATCTTAGAGTTACAATAATTTGTATCTGATGACATTTTAGGAAGAAAAGATAGCACCCTTTGCTGAACATATTTTGTTGTACATCAGTCAAAAGTAGGATGCTTAACTTAGTCAAACTTATACCGTCCAGAGACCACACTTGGGTTCTTTGCTGAGTGTCAACTTCCTGAGTGTCAAATCCACAAAATGAGGCAAAGGAAGGAATGACACTAAGTAAGGTGTAAAAATAAATTAGAAGTCCTAAAAATAAAATATGATCATAATCGAGAAGGGCTCAAATGCAGCCATAGTAAAACACAAAGTTAACATGAAACATCATCTTTAAAAGAAAAACCAAAATCATCTTTATAAACTAACCCTTTACCTGCATCTATAGTGAAAAAATACAATAATGACTAATCTTTGAGCACTTACATATGTAGAGCTCTGTGTTAGGCGCTCCATAAAGCAGGTTTGGGGGACAGAGATCTGGGGGAGAGTAAATACTAGGTAAATACTTTTTAAAATGAGGAAGGAAATGTTCAGTCAAAAATATTAGAGCAGATATCATATATACATATATATATGTAAAATCTTTAGTTGCATAGTTACCAATGACACTTAAATACAATCTGTTTATTAAAATAAATTCTATTTGAAAATACTTGAGAAATCTTACTATGTGAATTTCTATGTCTCTAATCTTAGTGAGGTAATTTCTGGGGTTTTTTTCCTCCATTGTCTTTGATCTCACCTCCTGTTCCCTCCCTACATGAAAATCTAGCCTGTTAATTTTTTACATGTCCATAAGAAGAGTCATCAAAATGTTACCTAGCCCCCTAAGTATAAACATCACATCACCTCCAATGCCTACCTGCCACCAGCGTCCTTAGTGAGTGCCTGGGCATGCGATCTGGGTCACGAAGGCCGAGTCAGGGAGCAGGGTCGGTGTGTGCTGGGGGCTGCCTGGAGCGGCTGAGCCATGGTTAGTTACTCTCATCAGAGGTCGTGGAACTTAACCACCACTTAATATCTTCGTCGGTCCTTGGAATCATCCACATTTCTAGTTTTTTAATTTGCTAAATAAGAAGAGTGGACAAAATATAAAATCTTCATATATAATAATAAAAATTCATCTATTTACTCAGAGAGGTCAAATCTGTTTGGACCAATGGCCGAAGCAATGCAGATTTGAAGGCGAGATGGCAAAGCTTCTGTCTTCAAACTCCTTACTTTAAACTCCTTACTTATTTATGATACTGATTTTAACCTTTTGGTTTTCACACTGAGAAACCTCTAATTCTGTTAACTTCCCTGTGTTACCACTGGGATTTATCTCAGCCCACACCATGCTTTCTTGCATAGTGCATCACAAAAATGTCCAATGGGCGGTGAGCACATAACAGTTGCCTCTTGAAAAGAGGTGTCTTGTAAGGACTAGAAGTCTGGTCATTGGAGTCAGAAAACCCGGTTTCAAATCCCACCCACACCCAGTGATGGACAGTTACTGTTTTCTTCTCTAGCATCACCCATCCTTCTTGAGGCAACCATCCCTGAGCTGCTTGAAACAGTCCTTCTCTTTCAAGCTGTGCTCTTGATAAGCCTGACTCACCACCCAGTCTTGACAGATCATATGAGCTGGGGAAGGTCACTGTCATCAGTTGTATAAGGACATGCCATCCAGCACATTTCTCTATTTCTCAAAGGGGTAAGCAAACTTTTCTCCTGTGTTGGGCACTTGTGAATGTGAGTTGCAGAGGTTTATTACTAATGTGGAATTAAACTATAGAAACAGTAACTTTACTAAAGGACAGAGTGTAAATGGAGTTACACTATTCTAAGATTCTTGTGTAATACACAAAATACTACAGTACTAACTTTAGGTATTGTAACTAAGTTAAAGATCCATGTTAAAACTACTAAGATAATAATACAATCAGGTAGATTTAAAAATTCAGTAAGAGGAATCGAATGGAATACCTAACATATTCAACTAAAAAAAGAAGGCAGAAAATGGATTATATGAAAAAAGAGATGGGATTATAGAGCATACATAGTATGATGGTAGATTCAGACTCAACTACATCAATATTAGATTAAATGTAAATGTACTAAATACTTGGATAAAAGACATAGACTCTCAGACTTGGTTAAAACAACAAGAACAGCAACAGAAAGCCAATATATGCTTCCAACAAAAGATAGATGAACTTCACATACAAAACACAGACAGAATGAATGGAAAAGGGCAGAAAAGGTATTCCAGACAAACAGTGTACCAGTCAATGCCATTCAAGACAACAAATATTACCAGAGATAAAGAGAAACATTTCAAATGTTAAAAGGATCAATTTATCAGGAAGACATAATAATTATAAGTGCATATGCTCCTAATAACAGAGCTTCAAAATGGATGAAGCAAAGCTGACAGAATTAAAGGGAGGATTACACAATTTCACAAGAATAATTTGAGATTTTGACACCATTCTTTTAGTAATAGATAAGTAGAAAAAATCTGTAAGAATATGGATAATTTAAATAGTAAAAATAAATTTGATCTCACTGACATACAGAAGAGCTCAGCCAACGAGTACAGAATGCACATTCTCTTCCAAGTACAAATTAAATACTGGCCAAGACAGTCCATACATTTGGCCATAAAATATGTCTCAATAAATTTGGTACTAAATAGTTTGATCTCTGACCACAATGGAACTTTGCCTTTGTAAGTTTATAACACATTTCTAAATAATCCATGACTCAAATAATTGATTTAATCTTTAATAATTGAATAGTTTAATAATCTGAATATTTTAGTAAGTCATCATACTTGGTGGCTTGACACTTAATTTTGAATTTTTTCAATTATTAACTTATAAACTAACTTATTCCCATTTGCCAGTGTTTTGCCTTTGATTCAACAGTAAGTCAACATCACTTTCATAGACTCCATGAATAGCTGCATCCCATGAACGTTTGCAATTTCACTTCCCCATTATTTACATTTTATTGTATTGGGTCAGTAAATGTTACAAAAGTAATGTTAAGTGAGAAAATTTAAGAAGGGCCTAATTTTCAAAATGATGTGTTTATTATTGAATGTTTTTGTGTTATGACTTCACTTTATTGAGAGGCCTAATAACCTTGGATATTTTTGTGTGAACGCTCAAATTCTCAAGATTATTATACCTACATTAATATTAATTGTGGAGGCAACTAATTATATAATTTTAAGTGGAAAGGGTTGACACAAATTTGTATCTCCCATACTCCAATTATATGTGTGTGTCCATACATACATACATACATACATACACACGTGTGTGTTTTACACAAAAGATTTGTGTGGAATATACAAAAATGAAATTGTTGGTTTAATACATTTTTCATGGTTGCTTTCATGTCATTTCACTACTGTCATAATAAAAAGCAGTAAGAAAAGCCTGCAGTGAGAGCAGTGGTTGTGTAATCACCACTAAATGGCACAATAAGGGATCTTATCATGTCGATCAGCAGTTTAATAAAATAAAGGGTTACTTCTCCCTTGCATCACAGTTGACTAGGATGAGGTCAGCAAACTTTACCCACAGGGTCATTCTCTGTTGGCCCTGGACTGGGTGACTGGGAACTCACCTGATTCTGCTCCACAAGGTGACTCAGTGATCTCAGATCCTTCCATCATATGATCCTACCATCCCTTAGTCCTTTACTTTCTTGGGGAGAAAAAGGGAGGAGAGGGAGAAGTACTGAGACTGTGTGGGGCAGCTACTGCCAGGCCTGGAATTGGAAAGTATTGCTTCTGCCCATGTACCACTGGGCAGATTCACGGTCCCATTCAACGGCATGGGAGGCTGGCCAATGTAGTTTTTCAGTGTGTACAGGAATTGGAAAGAGGTTGGCAAGCGCCTTGCCAGTTTCTACCGTAGCAGTTCTCCATGGGGTCCCTCACTTAGCTTCCCTCCAACTATCTGGAGGTGTCATAATGTTGGAATCAACTAACAATCTCCTTGATTATTTCTTTCTTGTTTCCATCATGAATTTCCCAGAAGTCTTCACACTACACTGTGCTTCACCCGGTTCACCACCATGATAATGAATTCTGCTAGTTTGTTATGAATTCGATTAAAAGTATCAAAAATGACAGCAGCATAGTCACATTCCCATCTCACTGTGCTAATCTGTGCACTTAAGTATTTCTGAGCCTCTTAACTTGGATTCATATGCGCCACTACAAACCCTGTGAGGGGGCGGTAACCTGAACTGGCCTGCTGTGGTGTGGCACTGGGCACAGGGCAGGTGCTGGGCATCGCTCGTGGTCACAACAATTAAAGCTGATAGCAGGGCACAGAGGAACCTGCTATGGACCTTTATTTTATGCAAAGCCCTCGGTGATGGCATTAGCCCTCAGGAATGGACTCTTTCCTCTTTTTTCTCATATATTACGGGATCTGCATTTGCATAGAAAGCCTGTTCCGTGGGTCAGAATTTGATATATGGATTACAGGTATGGAATTTGGAATCGTTGATTCACAAGCACAGAGTGAGCAAACAGCACAACCTTTCAGAGTTTGGAACCTGCCCTTCTGAGTCACAGGAAAACTAAGGTTGGCTGACCAACCTTGAACCTGTTTTCATCTCTTCTCCAGAGACTCCCTGGGGACTGGAGAAGGAATATCTACATTTATGTCCCATTAAATGTACATATAATTTCACAAGAGTAGTTATGAAAACAATGCCTCTTTGGGACCCCTGAAGAATAAATCATGACTGCTGCTGGTACTGGTTATTGAATGAATATTTCATGTTGCTTAAAAATAGTTTATACTTACCCACTATTTGATTCTAAGGTTAGGAGAGGGAATGAATAGATCCTCTCTTTGGCAAGGTACTTGCATTTCAAATATATTCAACCAAATACAACCAGAAAGAACTATAAAAAGGAAGGGAGGAAAGATGAGAGAGAGAGAAAGAGAGAGAGGGTGGGGAGGGAGGAGGGAGAAAAACGGAGGAAAGGACAGAGGAAAAGAAGTTCTGAGAAAGTGTTCGAGTGATATATGATGATGATGGTTGAAAAGAGGTTGCCCACTAGAGACACACATTTAGAAATGTGGAATGCCCTGATTACAGGACACGGTACACTGTAAGACAGCAAATGAAATCTCAAAATTGGTTATGAGGTAATAAGACAGACTTATTCTTATCATCATTACTGCCACAGAAAAAATATAAAGTGCAGTCACCCACACCCCAGTGATGTCTTATACCACCAGCATCTGGCAGAAGTACAGGGTAAGTCCCTGGACCGGATGCACCATGGCAGGACCTCAGCCTGGTCACTCTGTCCTCAGGAGGAGTTTGAAGACTGATATTATATTCCCAGTGAAGTAAAAAACAGATGCAGTTGGGTGAGCAAATGTCAACTCTCCAGTCATTACAGTCCACAGACCATGAAATTTGGGACCAATGGGTAATTTTATACATGCAGTGGAAGGAAATACAAGGGCTGATTGGGGACAAAAAATTGAGGGCAGTTTCTCAAGTACCTGGTGACAGGCACTGCACGCAGTACGGCATTCCCCCACCGTTGAGTGTAGTCAGGGATACACGTCTCTGGTAAATAGTAAGAAACCTAACAGCAGAGAACGAAACCAGTTAAGCCTGTCATGGAAATCTGACTGAGCACCTTATGGCCAAATCAGCCTATGTTAAAAATCACACACAGATATTTTCCTACATGGCATTTTGAACTGCTTAAATAAATGCAGAGTGGCCAAGTGCACCACAGGCATACAGCACAACTTATACATCGCCAATAAATACGAGCTTGAGTGTAAATGGGTCCTTTTGAAACAAAAACCCATTTGCTGTAGGAAAACTGTCTTCCCAAAGTATTTAACTTTCCATGGCGCTTGGACAAAGTTCTGACTTGGAAGTTGAACAAAGAGGGAAATGCAAAATCCCACTTTCTATCTTGGGCACCTTGTCCTCTAATGTCTGGGTTGTTTTCTTACAAGGTTTTGAAAGCATAAGGTCCACTTTGCTATTTTTATCTACTAGTGGAAGAAACCTAATAATCAGTAGGAAGGGGGCCGAAAGGGAACAGGGTGAGTGTGAGTGTAGGCGCAAGTGAAGTCGGAGTGGATTTTCCAGGGAGCAAATGTCATTTCTGCACTAAAGCGGTATGAGCCATTCTTGCAGTGGGTCTCAGAGGGCCCAGGGATCAGGGTCCCTGAGCAGCCAGGCACAGAGCAAGGCCCAGGTGGTCGCACCGGAGGTGATGGAGCACATGGGAAAAGGAGGCTGTGGGCACTTTGAGGAAAATGGGTCTGTAAAAGAGACTGAAATTACAGGAAGGCCACAGGGCCCTGCCAAGAGGCCTTAGTCACCAGGCAAGGAAGGAATGTACTTAAAGGCAGACAGTGGGTGACAGCCAAAGTCACAGGGGGCACATTCAGGTCTGAAAAGCACTTGCAGCACATGACAGACCAAGGGCTAACCCATCACATGTAAAGAGCTCTTACAAATAGAAAAGCAACACTTGGTAGAAAAAGCAGAGGAAAAATACAGCATAAAACCATGCACAGGATATTGACAAAGAGTAAGTGTGCGAGACCATGTCACCCCTCTGCAGATGAGGAAACTGCCGCACAGTGTAGCTGACAACTGCCCCAAGGTCATCGATGGACTACATGAAACACCCATGTAATGCTCTAGAATGTCATTACCTGACATGCTGTGTACACAGTAAAGCTATTACCTTCTTCACCCAACTCGTGCTTGAGCACCTACTGTGTGTTGTCTGCATTGACCCTGCCACACACGCTGCCTCCCTGTGGCCCCTCCCAGGCCGTACCCACTCTGGAGGTGACCCTGGTTCTGATGCCTGTCATTCTGCTTCTGAGTCCACAGAAGCAGACCTGTACCCTGGCAGCTCTCTTCGGGCCAGGCTCGTCCACCTGAGGCCCCATCTGCAGGATTTACCTGGGACCTACGCTAGCAGCCCACTGCTTTTTACACACCACAGATTTCCACTGTGCAACCTAGGTATCCACCCTCTTGGTTAAGGGCTGTGCCATTGGGGAGTGTGAATAAACCCACTGTGAATACTCTTGCACCCATCTTTTGTGGACCTGGTCACACACTTCTGGGTCACATCTGGAGTGCAGCAATTGGGCCACAGGGAAGGCGTATATTTAGAGTTAGTAAATATGGCTGAGGAATGTTCCCAAAGCCACTGACCTGCTATATCCCACAGCACTGAGTGAGAAATCTCTTCGCCAAGAACTGGTGTTTTCTGTCTATAGTTTGAAGCCTTCTGGTGGGCATGCAGTCCTCTCACTGTGAATTTACATTTTTCTCCAGATCTAGTGATCTTGCTCTGCTCCTCAGATGCCCAGTGGCTTTGGGAGACCGTGTTTTGTGAAGTTCCTATGTGGTCATTGCTCAGCTTTTAAACTGGGTTGATTGACTTTTTCTGGTTTGTCAGGGGGGTTTTATGTGGAAACAAATGAGAGCCCCCACCTGATCGTTTTTGTGAGTTGTCATTTGATGAGTAGGGGATCTTGATATTTATGAAGCCCAGTTTATCTTTCTAAAATTATTTTTAGTGCTTTCCATGTCCTCCTAAGAAATATTTGCTTCTGGAAGATCATGAAAATATTTACAAGAATTTCTACAAAAAGGTGGTTGACATTTGCAGCAACATGGATGGAGCTGGAGAGTATTATGCGCAGTGAAATAAGCCAAGCAGAGAAAGAGAAATACCAAATGATTTCACTCATCTGAGGAGTATAGGAACAAAGGAAAAACTGAAGGAACAAAACAGCAGCGGAATTACAGAACCCAAAAATGGACTAACAGGTACCAAAGGGAAAGGAACTGGGGAGGATGGGTGGGCAGGGAGGGATAAGAGGGGGAGGAGAAGAAAGGGGGCATTAAGATTAGCATGCATGGGGGGGAGGGAGAAAGGGGAGGGTGGGCTGCACAACACAGAGAGGACAAGTAGTGACTCTACAACATTTTGCTAAGCTGATGGACAGTAACCGTAATGTGGTTGTTAGGGGGGACCTGATATAGGGGAGAGCATAGTAAACATAGTATTCTTCATGTAAGTGTAGATTAAAAATTAAAAAAAAAAAAAAAGAAAGAAAGAAAGAAAGAAAAGGGGGATTACTCCTTGATAGGATAAAACTATTGGTAAATCAAAGATCAACGCATGCTTTAAATATCCTTAATGTTGATCACTTAAAGGGTGTCAGATGATCAGCTATGGAGGTACTCTTTTCTGATAATATTCCTTTCTCTTAATAAAAAAAAAAAAAAAAAAAAGCAGTTACTGTGTGCTGACCTCCAATGAGTTCTGCACAGTGGTATAGAGGGCATGTCAAAGTGTGGGCAAAGGGTCTGTTTGTTTCTATGCAGAAGATCAAGGCCTAGCTTGGATACCCAGAAAATGAACTAAGATACGATATGAGGAGGAGCTTCCGGCATCAGCACTCTCTGGAGGACTTGTGCAGGGGGATGATCATCAAAAAGCCTCCACAGGGATCCGGACGATGCTGCGGTTGTGGCTGCATCCAGCCCACCGTCTCCTGGACTTGCCATAGGAATGAGGAGGGAGATGTCTAGGCTGGCATGTGCATACAGTGAGACAACGAATTTGACCGGATCTGTACTGTTGGAACTCAACCAGGAGTTGGGAGGGGTGCAAGTTGTAGCACTCCAAAATCTCATGACTATAGACTATCTACAGTTAAAAGAACATATGGGATGTGAACAGATCCCAGAAATGGGCTGCTTTAATTTGTCTGATTGTTCAAGTACACTTGGACAATATCCATCATATCATAGATAAATTTTCACAAATGCCTAGGGTGCCTAAATGGTTTTCTTGGCTTCACTGGAGATGGATGGTAATTATAGATTTGCTTTGTTTATGTCACCGTATTCCTATTATGTTAATATGTGTGTGCAAATTAGTAGTTTAAAACCTATACATACTTAAGGTACTCTACAAGAAGATATGTCAAAGAAATAATCAATCCTCCCATGTTTCCTTCCATATGCTACCTCTATAGCTTTTCTTCTTCCTTCCTAATTACAACCCTTAAATAGAATTCGTGCCTCATATCGAATTTACCGAGTATCATAATTCCTCCAGGTGGTAAAGATACCTCGAGACAAGTGCTGGGCATAGAAGCCACAGGGCATAAATCTGCAAAGAAGTAAAAAGCTAACCTTTTCAAACAATATGGCTTCTCTCTCACTTACCAACTTTACATTTCCCTGTATGGCCCCGGAAGATGACTGGTTGGCCAGAGACGGGTAAGATTCCTCAAGGGAGGAACAACCTAAGACAGGCACAGTCACAGGGGGGCCATCAGGTGAGAATTTGGGGATCAACAGAGGTGAGGCTCAGAACCTCACCCCCCCTGCTTTGAGAGAAATCTTCTGCATCCGTGGATGTTTTGCTGCCCTTGTCTAGCCTGGATTAATACTTAGTCCATAGGCACACACCTGATCATCTGATCATCTACATTGGCCCTCTTACAGCACTAAACTATGTTTTCTACCTTTATCTTGCATCTACCTACCACTTCAGCATTTTATTAAAAATAAAAATAATGATAATAATAGAGGGAGAAATGTGGGATCAACATATAAATCAAGTACAAAAATCAAACGAATATTCATATTTGACCTGATGGTTTATAGGTCATATTGCATGATCAAAACCAAAAGTTTCTGTGATGAATGCCCTTGTACTGTTCACCATGTAAGAATTTATTCACTATGTAAGAATTCGTTCACCATGTAAGAACTTGTTCGTTATGCTTCAGAAGATTGGAGACTGACGAGAATTAGGCTTGAGATGGATTAATGATTGTACATTGAGCATTGACCCCCCTATACTGAATTTTATTGTTGTTAACAACCATTTGATCAATAAATATGAGAGATGCCCTCTCAAAAAAAAAAGGTGGTTGAATTTGACTTGACCAAGATCCAAGGAGACCATAGGAGGCTTATTAAGACACACTCTCTGCTTTTTATTTGCTTAGTTTTTCACTCTTCTGACTGATTCACCATTGGGAGGTGGAAATATTGGTCTAAAAGGTATCCACAAACTCAGTTAAAAACCAGAGGTTTAAGGAGACAGGAGCTTGCACAGAGGTGGGGGTTGAGGGGGAAGGCTGAGTCTCTCCCATCTAGGAGACAAATGTGCCCGGGCACAATATCCTGTGGAAAGCATGCCCGGGATGCCATTCCAAAGGAAATGATTTATGCAGGCTTCATAAAATGTGTTCAATAAAAGGACACGAGTTCAAGTGACTTCTTCAGCCTGGCATAAACAATCGTGCCTCATGCCAACAGCATGACCAGGCAAGGTCTGTGACATTCCGATGGTGGCGTGTAATTGTTATCATCCCATCTCCAGAATTCATACCAAACCTTGCCTCTGAATTTTATTTTTCTTTTCTTTCCAAAATCCCAGAATATGTGTCCTACTATGATTGTTTTGTTGTAAAAGTAATGATTTGGTCTTCTGGTAAAGATCTGAACAGTTAATTTTACTAAAAAGTGTTTGCCCTGATCGCAGCCTGCATTCCAGCACAGACAGAGCGAGCAATGGTGCTGTTTACTGAATCAAATTCGGATCGTCCCAGTTGTCAGAACCTTTCATGCACAGGCACTAGAGATGCGGCATGAAGGGATCTTAGGGTGTGTTAATATTGCCTTTGGGGGAACTACGAAGGCACTTTAAATCAAAATTGCTTTTTCATATTTCCCTTATTTTTCAGTAATAGCTGGCATTTATCAGAAAAACACTTTGAAGAAGGAAATCCCACAGCGGTAGTAAGATATGTTTTTAAATATTAAAAGCATATGCGAGCAATCCATCTCCACCTTTTTAATTTCCACACAGATCATTTTCACATGATAATAAAATTACAATGAAGATGCAATGATACAGTGTTTTTCTTCTATAATCTGCTGGCACCGCTTCTCTGCTGGGACCCTTTCTCAGGATCAGAACTTTCTTCTCATTATTTTTCCATTGAATGAACCTGGTGTTAACTGACAACTACATCAATATCGCCAGTCTTGTTTCAAAGATATTCACTCCTGCGGATGACCTGGGGCTCCCGCTGATCCAGGCACACTGCCCACGGGCCTTCTCTCCGGCCTTGATCTGCAGGGAGTCTGCAGGCTCCCTGACGACTGGAGGGTCTTTCCCTCCAAGCCGCCGCCCTTCGTTGGCCAGCCCTTAGGCCCAGGCTGCTCTCCTTCCAAATACCCGCTTTCTCCCACGATGCCTCATTTCCTCCCTGTCCCCACAGAGGCTTCCCGTGCACAGTGAAAACGGGGTCCCTGGGGGCCTCGGGCAGCTGGGCCTTTCCCTCTGCTGTGTCTCATTCTCCCCCTGTCCTTACCTGCTCACCAGGTCCTCTGCCCCCCGGCTCACTGCCACCCATTCAACTGGGACTTCCACCGCCTTCCTAGGTACCTCGGGGTCTACAGGCACATGGAGCCCCAGGCCGCCCTCGCAGCCCACACTGGCCTGCCCATCCCTGGCAGCCCTCGCCTCCCCTCCTCCAGACACCCTACCTCAGGGTCACCCACAGAGCTTCACCTGCATGGGCACAGGCTGAAGAACCACCAGCTGGCCCACCACTTGCCTCCTTACCAGCGACTCCATCGGCTCCAGAGCCTGGCGGTCAACCAGCCATGCAGCCAGGCCTCCCCAGGGAGGCAGCCCAGCTACCAGTCTAGCTATCATCATTCTGTCATCTCTCCATCATCTATATATCTAGAGAAATTTATTTCAAGGAATTGGAACCTGCCAATCTGAAATCTTCAGGCCAGGCCAGCAGGCTGGAGACCAAGGGACAGTTGATTTGCAGTCTTGAGTCCCAGGCTGGGAATTCAGGCAAGATTTCTACGTTCCCATCTGGAGGCAGAATTCCCTCCTCCTCTGGGGACCTCAAACTCCTCTCTTAGCATCTCCAATTGCTTAGAAGCAGCCCACCCATATTATGGCGGCTTATCTGCTTTCATCAAAGTTGCTGGATCTAAATGCTAATCTCATCTAAAACCCTCACAGTTACATGCAGACAGGTGCTTCAGCACACACCTTGGTACCATGGCCCAGACAGGTGGACAGGTAAACTGCCATCCCACCAGCCATGCGCTGTGTTCTCACCAGTTATCATCCATTTAAAATGCCCTCAATAGGGTTTTTCCTAAATCACCATCTCATGCACTTGGAAAAGCCTGAGCCTCGGTGAAGCCCTCCACTCATGTTATCTTTGCACACTGGCCCTTCTGAGAAGTCACGCGTGGCAGATGACATGTCCAACCAAGGCCAGGATCACTAGCACTGGCGGACTCCTGGCATTGCCCCCGACACCCCATCACGTGCCTGAGATCGCACATGCTCCCTCCGAGTGCATCCTCATCATCACAGTGGCAGGCCGCTCTCCATGATGCAGGCTCACAGGTGGGGGTCCTCACCCACACTCTGCTCTCCATGCACGACACCCCCCGCCAGAGACACAAGCGCCGAGCCACTGCCCAGGGTCTGTGCAGCGATGTGCCAGGCCTTGCGCTGCACACCCCGCGCCCTGCACGGTCCTCTGACTGGCCACTGGGCTCTTTTGTCTCCCACGTGGGCACCTGCCCAGGGCGGGCCGTGTGCACACCTGCCACCCCTTTGCCTCCTGTCACACCTTGGTCCCCAACCAGCTGATGGCCCAACAACCAGGGAAAGAGCTCTTGTTAACACCAAAGGCAGTCCATGTTCCTGACTCCAGCCCCACATGGATTTCCAGTCCCCTCCAAGCAGCCTCCACACCACGGACCACCTTGGGTTCTCTGGACAGCCCAGCTCCTCGGCATCGTGAGTCTCCCCTTCTGCTTCTCCAGTAGGCTTTGGTTTGGGTCATTTTCTCCCAAGCATTCGTTTTCCTTCTCGAAGCATAAGAGTGCTAGCATTCCTGTGAGCTCGGTCATGGACTTCCACCCCAGAGGCCCCACCAGGTCTGTGATTCAAAGTCACCCACATGTTGAGGAGCAAAAATATGCATCTCCCAAATCTCTCTTGAGCATCATAACTGATTGGATTTTCATCTCAAACAGAATAAATCGTTTGGGGGAGGAATAAAAACCTATCCTGTATAGACTGGCTTCGGGAGCAGCATGGAAAAGAGGCCTCAACATAGAGCAGGTGACAAGGGGACCCTGCTGAGCACAACACAAATGCTCTGGGCACTAAGGGCCCGAAGGCCTGGGGGTGGGAAGGGGGCATGAGAAGGGGCCACGGGACACTGCATGGGGCGTGGGCATGTGCTTCTGGCCTTCCGTGTGGCACCGAGAGGCATGGGCCACGTCCCTGTCGCTGGGAGGCCAGGAATCTCACCCAGACGACCAGAATGAAGCACTCCTCATTCAGAAGTGCCCTGTTTGGGGCAAATTTTGGCCCTGTCCACATTTCTTGCTTGTAGGAGATGGCCAGGAAAGTGGACTCATGGCTGGTAGGACGGCCCATCCCGAACCACAGCTCCTGCCCTGCACCACCACCGGACCCAGGCACTGCCAGGGGTGCACACCACAAACACAGAAAGGTCACTGTAGTGGACACCCTCTATTTTACATAAGTATTGTTGATATACACTGTTAATTTGCTTCCTGTGTACAATACAGTGATTCAACTGTATTCAACTACATACACTACAAAGTGCTTCTCACAGTAAGTGCAGTTACCATCTGTCACAGTACAAAGGAATTAAAACGTTGTTGACTATATTTCCTATGCTGTGCCTTCATCCGCTTAAAGAATGTATTTTATAATTGGAAGTTTGTACCTCTTTATCCCCTTCACCTATTCTGACTAGGTCCCCAGCCCCATTTATAGTCCTAAACACACAAAATTATGTCTGATTAGCAATAAACTACAAAATTTGATTTACAAAAGTGTAATGCAACATGTACCAGTTTAACAAAATTTTGCTCTATGGCACATGAGGGGAAGTGGCGGCAGGCTCCCGGCGGCGGAGGGCCAGGTCCTCAGGGAGCTGCGGTGTGTGTGCCAGGAGCCCAGTGGCCCACAGCAGGAGCCCGTGCACCTGGCAGCCGGAAGCAGCAAAGCCAGGACACGCCAAGCCTCCCAGAGGCCACCGTCCCCTGCAGCCAGAGCAAGCCTTGCTCCAGGGGGGATGGGGCGCCCAGGAGCCAGGGGACGCTGGCACTGCAGTACTGGGGCACATAACCAAGGCGAGGCGGGCATTCCTCTCCTGGGCGTGCATCTGCTCAGCATGCCCTCTCTGTGCTCTTCAGTGGGGACACCAGAGATGGGTGGCTAGGGGCGGGACAGCAGGTGAGCTCTCTCCTGTCCACCTGGAAAAACACTCAAGCTCCCAGCGTTTGTGGCCAAGATCCTGCCTGGAGCCTTCACAGGCAGGTTGCCCCGGGTCTGACTGCCCTGTGAGGAGGCCATGGAGACCAAGAACGGCGGCTGACAGCAGAAGCTGGAGGTCAAGAGGTCAGAGCAGGAGGACCCCTGACCCCCTGGGAGGCCCGGATACCACCCCTGCTGGACCAGGATGTGGGCGGACCCCAAGGGGCCACAGCAACCCCACGGTTGCCCCTGGACCTGCACCTGATGTGACCACGAGCCAGGGGACCCTTGCAGGAGGACCAGGCTGGCTGGAAAGGGTCCAGCAGAGAGGAAGGAAGATAGCCTGGAAGCATCACCTACGTAGTACAGTAAATCCACTGAGTGCGCACTTCCCACGAACCCACCCCCATGGCCATGCAGGGCATCCCGTCCTCGCGGGACCAGCTCTGCATGGCGTCAGGCTGCAGGTGGCTCTCCACTTAGAGCCGCGTTCACAGCTGGCAATTCCGCTGGGAACCAGAGTCAGGGGTACTCAGAGTCATTTGGCAAAAAGTGGTGTGACCTTTTGTTTTAGGGATAAAGCCTCTGACACATTAAATAACTTTTTAAATAATCATCCAGTGTTACAGATTTAAGTCATACAAACATATGGATCAGATTTCCTTAAAATTACCAGGTTTCCAAAACTAAGCAGAAAATGCCTGGCAGTACTGGGGAAATTACTCTTTCAAATGGTTTTTTTTTAATTAGAAATGTTTGTCAAATGCAAAAATACCTGCGGGCCCACCCCTCTCAGCTCAAGACTAATCAAAGCCATTCCTCTGCAAACCTGGTAAGGTTGTCATCATCCTGCAGTTACCAAAATCCCAGGGATCTTAAGAATTTCAAATGATGTCGTCCACCTCTGTCTTTTCTTTCCCATTTTCTTTTGCCATCAAGTAACTCCACTCAATAGTCAATACTGATTTTCTATTTATTTCTGTCTAGCTTATTATATACTTACGACCAGAAAGATAATTAAGGCTACATTCTCAGCCTAACTGTTAAAGCAACAGCACCACTACTAATTTTGGGCCATAAAACTGAATTTTAACCAGAGTGCAGAACATGCCAGTGAGCATTTGGTACCACTGCATTCACTTGAGGACACTAGTCCTGTGTGACAAATAAATCTGTTGACATGACAGCCAACAAATCATGTCCTACCTCATAGTCACATTTTATTCTGGATCAAAAACAATAATGTTCAGTTGTATATACACACAGCATCTAGCATCTAACCATCATCTATTGATCTAGCTATGCTTTTTAAATGAAAACACACACTAGATTTCAGGGGAGGGAACAGGGGAGAAATCTGTTATTGACACTTTTTTGTAAGGTTCTACTATTTTAAGGAGAACTTTCAAGTATTGTTTTTCAATTAAACAGAAATTTAAATTTACCCCAGCTGATAAGAAAAAAGTCCTTCTGCTGTCAAATCTTCTGCCGCATCCCCAAAGTGGGGCGCGCTTAGGCCTCCCCCACCAATCTGACCAGTTGCATATGTGTGCAGGGTGGGGAAATCCATCTGTCAGTGTGCACACATAGGATGCACACATGGAAGATGTGTGTGGTTTGTGTACTCTACCTAAAGTGTGTCTGCATGGTTGTACATATATCCAAGACATACGTGCACATGTGTGAATGTGTCCAGTTTGCCATGGGAATCCGAGCAGCCAGCACATGCTGGCTGTGTGCCGACAGGAAGCTTCCGGGGGATGCGAGTGTCTCTGGGCTGTGAAAATCTTGGCTTTCCTGAAATGCACAAGAGCCCAGGTGAGGATGACAGTAAGCCAGGCCTCATGGCTTCACTGCGTTTGCTTTGCAGCCATCAGACCAGGAGCAGGAATTCGAGCAGATCTGTGTCCTTTGCTTACAGTGGATTGTCCCTCATGGTGAGCGAGTGTCCTCTGCTGACCCAGGGCAGGGTGTGTGGCAGAGGGAGGGGACCTCATTTCCCTGTCAAGCTAACCAGACAAAACTCCTGTCCTGGGGTGAAAGGCTGTGACCCAGGCTGCAAGGACCTGGGTTGGGTGCCCAGGTGTCACCATCCCCACATGCCCCTTGCAGCATACCCCATTTTCTTTCCCATGCACTTGATTTTTTGGTTTATCCTTTCAATTTTTTGAAGCAAATCATCCACTAGCTTCTTGAGAAAAGAAACACAGGCAAATAAGTTTTTAAGATCTTGCATATCTAAAAATGTTTTTCTTCTCTCCTGCCACTTGGTGTGTAATTTTACTGGGTGTGGAATTTGATGTTGGAAGTGAGTTTCCTTCAGAACCACCATGGTGCTCCTCTGCTGTCTTCTTACCTCCAGGCATTCCTTTAAGTCCCAAGCCTGTCCGTGCCTTTGTCTTTGAGACGCCAAGTGTGTGCCTCTCGCTCCCAAGTGCCCTGTTTTTCATCACATGCCCTGGTGGGGTTGTTTTCATCTGGGGTGCTGGGCACTTGGCCAGATCTGTCTATCTTTCCCTCGAGTCTCACTGGCCTGGGAAATTGTCTTGAATTACTTTGTTGTGAGTTTTTCCATTGCCTTTCTTTTCTCCATCTATGGCTCCTCTAACTTGGATGTTGAAACTTCTGGGCTGATCTTACGATATTTTATTTTTTTCTTCTATGTTCCATCTTGTAATTAATTTATTTATTTGTCTTTCAAATATTTTAGTGAGCTTTTACTTTCTGCTGGCAGATTTTCTTCCTAAGTCATTCTTTTTCTGGGTGTTCCTTTTACATGGTGCCCTGTTCCTGGTTCACTGGAGCAATGCCTTCATGTCTCTCCAGGGATGTCAGTGGCAGTTTCCCTTTTCTCTGCTGGCATCATTTCTGTTCCTTCCGGCTGTGCTTTGGGTTCAGCCTCCAAGGCTGGAGGCTCCCTTAGGAGCCATTCCATCCGGGCGGTCTGCTCATGATTAAGACCAGGGGACTGGAAGCTCAGAGGGCATCAGCAGCGCTTGATACATCTGGCCCGTAGTGGGGGTGCTCTGGATGAACTATGGGCTGGGAACACTGGTAGCTGTATGTGCTGAGGGGCAGAACACCCTCTAGTTCCCCTCTTTGGGCCAACCTGTAGGAGCTAAAGGGGAAAGAGGGCCGGGGGAGGAGCCCCATGTGCATCCCTCATAATGCAAACGAGAACTGGATTACATTCTGGGGACAGATGTTATGCTCTCAGTAGAACTTGGTGTCCCTTAAATGTCACAAGTATCTGCCACAGTGAGGTCAGCCCTGTCCCCGAAGGCCTGTAATTGAGAGGCTATCAGGCCTTGGAATTTCTTTTCCAACAGAATTTGCCCACTTGCGTGTCTGCATCTCTGCCCGTGGTCCCCGTTACATGGGGGGCTTGACTCTGCAGCAGAGTCAGACTGTACCTGCTTCTCCCACTGCTGTATCCACTCATCTGTTACCATTAATACACTTTCTCCTTGTCTTCCAAAATGGTAGAACTATTTTACCTCCACCTATACATTTCACCTTGTGGGTTGGTTACTTATTTTTTTAACAAAATACATTGGGAGATTACTTGGGGATATGGTAGAGATAATATTCTAACTTTATACAAACAAAACTTGAGTTCCTCAAACACCATTTTTGAAACATTCACCCTTCCCTGCACTACAGCGTGATGCAGCCATTAGCAAGTTAGGTTCTTAGGTCACTGAAGTCACTTTTAAGATCATCTATACCCTCTCACTGACCTCTAAGTCAACTCTCATACCAGTACTCTCCACATACACTCACATAAATGCACACATGCTCATGCACACTTGCAGTGCAACTGCTCACAGTCATCTACATGCAAACATGTACACCTGTCCATATACTCACACACATGCACATCACACTACATACATGCTCACATGTTTCTGCTCACATATACATGTGCATGTGCTCACACGCTCACATACATGCATGTGTGTGCACCTGCTCATGCACACACTTCCTGCCTGGGTGCTTCCTGGTCTGGCTGTCCCTGTATTAAGGAAGGGGCTGCAGGTGGAGACCAGGAGGTGCAGTGACCCTGGTCTCTGAAAGTGAGGAGGCCTCTTTCAGGAACATAAGTTGCAGTGTTTAGGAAGCCCAGTGCGATTAGTTGTTCTCACGTTAGCTGCTAATTTGGAGCAACAGTTTGTGAAAATTCTCCCAGTATTTTGGAAATTAAAAGCATCGGAAATGGTATGGTATATTTGGGCAGACACCGCAACCCCAAATTCGGCCCTCTGTCAGTGTCGTGACAAGGCAGCTTTGCCAAACAAGCAAGGTACACACGTGACGCACCCAAGGCAAAGGTCAAGGCGGATCCTCTGATTGGCGTGTCTGAGGACTCGTGTCACTGACATAGAAACGCCTTGTCCCTCAGGCACAACTAGATGTGGTGTCTCCTGTGTTTTCCTTTGGCTCAGGGAAGAGAAGAGAAAAGATGAAGGATGGGGAAATTTCATTATTTCCGGCAGCCCAGGTGTCAAAAATTGCGTATGGCTGAGCTGTAGAGAAACTTCTGTAGTTATATTGCCAGAAAGGGCTTTTGATTCTCAGCCTTCCTAAAGACAGAGAAAGTTAAGTTAAGTGTGCAAGTTGAGGTAATGGTTCAGGATGAACTGGACAGAGGACTCTGGTCATGAAGCTGTGACTCCCAGGGAGGCCAGCTGGGCCTCTGCACACCCGACCGCCCTGCTCTCTGCAGAGTCATCCACACGGAGGGTGTGGCCCCAGCTCCCAGGTGTACTTACCAGCTGAGTCCCGTCCCCAATTTCCAGAGCACAGGATCTGATAACCCTGCTCACACTGGAAGCTCATGGCTCATCCGACCAGCTGTGGCCCAGTGGAGGGAGAGGCTGCATCTCATCAGCCAGGACACCGTTCCTGGGCCTGGGCTGGGAAGTTCCTGGACCGTGGCTTCAGAGGCCCAGGAAATTCTCCTGTAGACAGCCAGCACATGCAGGGAGAAACACATGGTGCTTAAGTCCTGAGGAAAAAACTAAGAGTTGCTCTTCTTAAAAATATTTCTTTCCCCCAGAAAAGCAGTATGACAAGTAGGAGGAACAATTCATCTAAAAATAGTCCCAACATGAATCTTTATCCAAAATGTTAAAGAAACCATTTCAAAAATGTGTTCTCCATTTGTAAAATGTATTTTCCATTTTTGCTTTTAGGTGCAGCCTGTACTGAAGGACTAGAGACCAGATACTTCCAGAAGGACGACGCATGTGGTGACGAGACCTCACGGCTGGCTGAACCCAGTTTTCCAGCTGGGCCTCAAGCCCCATGAGCAGCGCTACACCCTGGCAGCTAGGCCCACACAGCCTGGACTTCAGAAAGCACAGGGCAGCTTTCACAGGGTCAGCAACCTGAACACAAGCAGAAATGGACAGAGGACAGACGTGTTACTGGGGGGCTGGCCTCAGAGCCGCCGTGCAATCGCAAACCCAGCTTGTGCTGGCCGGCAGCCTCGAGCGGACAGCTGGAGGCCTGAGGCTAATCAGCAGTGAGCTGGAAACACACACAGGAGGCAGTGTGAGGGACGTAACTCCCATTCCCGTTGCTGCATGACCCAGCACATTCCCAGGCCCTGGGGTCACACTGTGACCAGCCTGGCAACCCAGCTGCCCCATAGCTGCCCACCTTGTGCTGGCGAAGTTCTAGGTCCTGTGGGAGCAACAGCCACAGGCTGCACTGAAGCACCTGCCCTAGCAGGGTCTGCAACCCGAGCAGGTGTGTTCTGAGGGCAGGAGGCTGGGGAAGGAGGGAGATGCTTGGCGTTGTGAGGCAGGGTCAGCATTCCCTCCCGTGGTCTGGGCGGGCTCTTTGCCTCCTGAGCCCAGAGTCTGACAGAAGTGAGCTGCTGACTCCTGGGCCCAGCTCCTGCCACAAGCGTGATGTGAGGGCGCCAAGCAGCCATGCAGATGGGCCCGAGGAAGCCAAGCGGCCCCTTGAGCCAGTGAACAGGTGCCCAGTCCCGGCCCTGAGTCACACTGAGCATCGCATTCTCTCCTGTGTCTCTTCCCACCTTGGGGGCCCAGGGGCTCGCTTCTCACTTGCTGTGGCATCTCCAGCACCTGGTCAAAGGCCAGAAGATGTTCAGGCATCTGTTGTGTGTAGTCAACAGGTTTTCTAGGCCAGCAGGTCTCAGACATCGTTAAAGTGATTCATCTAGCTGGGCATGATAGGGAAGGTCCGGCCGCTCTGCTGGGCCCTGCTTGAAGTCCTGGTCCAGGGAGCCTTCATCAAAATTAAGAGGCTGTTTCAAACTCTTAGATCTTGGAGTAGTTTGTTGTGCCACAACAGGGAACCTGCACGGGGACTTAAGCAGCCCATTAATATTTGTGTGCATTTTGATAGGAGGTGATGAGCTAAAAGTGCAAATTTAGTTTTCATTAAATTCAGGTATCCCAACCTGAGACCAGACGTGCACTCACCTGCCTGTGGGGCTGCTCTCTGACATGTTGCGTCTCCTTTCTCAGGCTCTGCTGAAATCGCTCCGGCAGAGGAAGCTGTGCCTGCTGGATCCATGCAGGCTGGCCACCTCCCCACTCCTCCTCCCACTGCTGACACCATTTAAGCACCAGTCACAGGAACTGCAGTGACCTTTCTGTACCTCTCCTCCCATCTGGCTGACGCCAGGCTGCAATCATTGCTCATCCATCTTGGCGGCACCAGGGCAGAGCAGAAGGCCTGCAAAGCCCAGATGTCCGAATGTTTATGGAGTTGAACGACGGCGCACCAGGACAGCAGGCCCAGCGTTCTGTATGTTTTTGAACAGACAAAACGGAAAAGGTGGGGAAATGGGCTACATTGCCAGTTTTTTTATTTTTTAAAGATCAATAGAAAGAACTGTTGCAAAACCACCTTTAAAAAGCGGCCTGTGCTGTTAACGTTGCATTATCTAACAGGACCCACTTGAGGCCCAGCTGTCAGGAAAGCTCTTACCTGAGAACAAAGGGGCAGTTATTTAAACGCTGAACCTGGCTCAGAGCCTGCCACTCCACTGTCTGAGAGGCAGGGCTTCCGAAGGACAGTCCGGGTGACGTCCTGGCAAAGGAGCAAAACATTGGGGTGTTTCTGGTTGAAAATGCCCACAGGGACCTGCTCACAGGAAATCACACCAGGTGAGGGCAGTCAGGGAGAGTCAGTGGAGGTTCCAGGAGAGGGTGCAGCCTGGCGTCTAGCGGCAGTGAGCCGGAGGCCGAGCGGAGCTTCTGAGGTCACAGTCTGGAAGCAAAGTGCACCCTGAGGTCAGCGTCGTGGAGCCCACCTGGGGATGGGTGGGTGTGTCCAGGTAGATGAGCAGTGCCTGTCTACACCTGTCGGTAAGGTATGAGCCCATGACAGTCTGGGCTGCCTGTGGGATGTGGCCATTCTGTCCTTGTCCTCAGGGTGAATGTGTTTCCCATCCAGTCTGGTTGGGCTCTGGTTGCCAGTGGCCGACAGAGGAGACGCCTCACCTGAGCCATGTTGACTGGGTCCTGGGCTGCACAGGACAGCCCCTCCCCTGGCTTCTTCTGTGTCCCTGAGCAACATGGAGATTCTGTTCTGCCGACTTGCGGCCCTGATCCAGCACACACAGGGCCCAGGCACTTGGCACACGGAACGCTGACCACTGAGCTCCCCGAGCAGAGGGTGGTCTCGGCACCAGCGCAGGCCCCGGGCTCCTCCTGTGGCGCACAACACGGGAGGCCTTCGCGAGACATCAGCAAAGATGTAAGAAACCCTGAAGGGCAACAGGGTGAGGTTCTGGGGCAGAAGCTCACGTTTCTAGGCCCGAAAGCCCTCACTTCAGGAACCTTCACCACTTTGCAGGATCATGTCACACATGACAGGAAGAAACCCAGCCCCAGAGGTGTTGGTCAAGTATTCAAGGCCAGAGGCTGACAGAAGAGCAGGCCCACTCGGCCGGCCTGGACTGTGAACTGATGGTAGATAAACGGGTTTTCACCCCGTGGCAGCTCGTGGGAAATTTAGTTAAATTCTCCTGTCAAGGTGATTATTGGTTGCGAAATTATATTAATACAGTTTCTGATATTGAATACCTTTTGCCCCTGAAATAAACCAGCTTTGTCTTAATGAATTAATGTTTCAAGATACATTGGATTATTTATTAATAAGTATCTTATTTCAGATTTTTGTGTTTATAGTTTCAGAGTTTGATATTGTCAGATTGGGTAACTGGGTAACACTCACTTTATGAAATGGGATTGTTGTATTTTTGAAATTTTCTCCATGCTAGGAGTTCTCAAATAGTATGAATCTTCACCATATCTTTAAAGTGTAACAGAATATACCCACAAAGCCATCTGAGTCCACTGTCATTTTTGTGGGTAGTTTTATTATTACTCTGTGTTTGCTATTGTTATTATTTGTCAACTCTTTCAAATTCCTCAAGGTTACTGGTTTATTAATAGGGAACTTTGACATTCAATGCCAATAATTCAGATATTTATCTAGTTTTATCATCATTTAAAAGAGGAGGGCAAAACTGGTGGCTCCCCGTCAAGGCCAGGAATCCAGAACCTCTATACACATTACTAAGCAGACAAATCGGTACGCTGCTCTCCTGTGCGCTGGGGCGGGAACAGCCGAAAGGTATGCATGTGTGCTGCCCCCACGGATTCTGATGGGCAGTTTCCTAGAGTTGTTCCCCACTTCAGAGCCTCCATGTGCAGTCATACCACCGATGATGCAATTTATCTCTTCAAAGATGGTGATTTGCTTTCCTAGTCACCGTGGCTTCCTACTGTCCAGTTACGCAATTCCACCATCAGAATATTTTTTCCTACTTTCTGATCACGTTACTCCTTTATCACCTAGCATTTATTGTTGCAGAGAAGCCAGCCAGATTTTTGTAATCTGTTTTTAATTAGTTTGTTTTCTATCAGAATGTTGAAACATTTCTTCTTTCAAAAATTTTTGCTGGAATTTTTTTTTCTGTGTTCTATTAATTTGGAGACGTTTCCTCTGTCCAAGAACACACGCACACACACGAGCACTCCTCTGACACATGCCCCACATCAGGCTCAAGTCCGCCTCCACCCCCTCCCCACACCCACCCAGATTCACCCTTCTGCTCCATCAGGAAGGGTGCTAACCGTGTGCTCCTCAGCGCCATCTGACTCCACAGCATCAGTCATGCTGCACTGCCCCATTTGTACTATAAATTAGGCCAATATTAGTTTCATTCCAAACTTTCCTTTTGTTATTTAGCTCCATTTACATCTCAGTATGTTTCTTTGGTTTTAGCTGATGTATCTTCTTACATTTTATTAATTTGAAATCATTTCTTAAAATAATTTTCTACATTTTGAAGGGCATCTAAATCAACTCTCCTTCTGTGCCTTTTTACTTTTATCTGTAAAAATATCTTATATTTTTATTTAGACTCTTTTGTAAAAGGCTCCAAATGCGATTTTTCCCCTAGGTGTACCTTCATAAGCAAGATAATTTTTACACAATTCATATCACAGAAAGAGTAAGTGAATCTCTCTTGGCCTCTCTGTCCATAGAAATAATGGTTAACATATTTTTCAGAAAAACAGAAGAGGAAGTAAGGTATACAGCTAATGTCTTTATAATTGTTCATGGTTTGTTGTAATTCTCAGCTTACTCTGTACACTGAAACAACATTACCCAGGTTGCATCTTCGACCAGTCACACCTATAACCTGACCTCTCAGAATGTGGTGGGTCAGCACCAGCTTCCCTGTAATGTGTCCCATCTTTACTTCCTAATATCTGCAACAGTGCATTTTTTGAAGAAAATTACAGAAGAAAGAAAAGAAGAGAAAGTCCTCTGCAGTTCAGAATCGTATCTCACAAGCAGTTTCAAATTAAGTTATTATATAACAAATTAGCCTAAAACTCAGACACTTAAAATGGCAGATGTTCATTATCTCAGTTTCTGTGAGTCAGGAATTCTGTGATGTCCACTCCCAATAAGACAGAATATCCATCTGACTCGGTGAGCCATCGACAAGCATGGCAGATGGCGCCCTAGAATTCACAAGCTCATCCATGCCTGTCGTGTCCTGAGCTGCCCCCCAGCAGGTGTTCAGGGGCTGCCCCAGCGGTCACTCACCTGGCGGTAACAGTAGGGCACCACAGTGCATCTCTGTCCAGCTGTGCACATTCCGGTCAACATGCTCACCTGCTCCGGGCCAGACCTGCTCCGTTCCCAGCTCACATCAGTTTCTCTCGGGGGTCTCTGCAGCCTGGCCCCCAGCCCCACGCCAACACCCCTTCTGGTTGCTGACACCCACCCAGCGTCACACTCTGTAACAACCCCTGTGCGTTACCAGCCCAGTGACTGTTCCGTCACCCCAACGCCTGGCCTCCACCTCATCGGAGCCCAGGACCACCCTCCACGCATCACGCAGGGATGGGCTTCTCTCCCATCACCAGAAGCTCAGGATCTCCTGACTGCCTGTCCCTGACAAGCCCATCCCCTGCCAGGGCATTTCTCATGCAGGCCTCCCAGGCTGGTGGCTTCATGGCACCCAGCGTGCAATGGCTCCTGGAACTGAGGGAGCAGTTGAGGGGTCACAGAGGTAACCGGGGGGTGTCGCTTCTGGCCACGGCCTGCACAGGCCACACAGCTGGTGCCTCCGTGCAGCTGCCCATTTTCAAGCAACATCTCAGAGTCCCAGGTCAGAGGTCAGAGCCCTCCTGGCACACTCGGAGCTCATCCAGGAGCGGGCAGGCCCTTTGCTTGCAGAGGTTTACATCTGGGAGCAGTCAGACTGTGCAGCGGGTGGACCCTGGGTGAAGAACGTGTGCACACAGCTGCCAGCAGCCCAGAGGGGCGGGTGGCATGCCCTGTCCTCAGCCCAGGTGTCGCCCTGGCTGTCAGTGACCCCCTCCTTCCTCGCTAGCATCTCTCCTGTCTTCTCCAGGAGAGCCAGGTGAGTCCCGCACCTGCAAGGTGACTGCGAGCCTGGACCCTGGGGCTGGGCGGCCTGGGTCACTCCCGGTCACAGCAGCAACTGGGCGCGGCCCCCCAGACCCCATGCAGGCTGTGACCTGGGGCTGCCGGGGCACTGGTCAGGCTGCAGGGAGCACCCTGGCCTTGGCACGCAGGCAAAGGCATCTCTTTTTCAATGGTAGGTGCTGCGTTCCTGTTACAAGTGGAAATTAAAAACAAGATGAGTCACTGCCCCAGAGCCTCCCTCCTGCCCCTCTGAAACTTCAGGGGAAATGGACTGAGAAAGAGCGGCCACTCCAAGCCAGCGCCTGCACCTGGCTAACCCGCCCATCGCCCGCAGCTGGAGATGCAACCCCCTGAGCCCCAAGCATCCAGCAACAGCAGCCATGGCTGAGACCTGCCCCAGCCTGGTGGGCGGGAGGGTCAACTTCCATGAAGTCTTGAGCCACGCAGATGCCAGCAACTGTAATTTTAACAGCTGAGAATTTGGGAGTGGGTTTTAAGAGCAGACACTGTTACTTTCAGCATTATAAATGTTCCAGCATTATGATCTCTGCCAAGCAGAGCCAGGGGGTCAGTGGAAGGAAAACTACCAAGGGGCTTGAGCAGATGTCCGGTGGCAGGGTGGGGGGTTTCCCCTTGAACTGGATTCCCAGTGATCAGACACCAAAGCACTAAACTGACGCAGCCGCTCACCTCCTAACGTGGGCTGGAGGCCTTGTTATGGGGGCAAGTTCTGAGTGAAGCACCTCCCTTGACCTCACCAGCCCATCTGTGACACAGAAGGAACCACCCGACTCCTCAGTGCCCTGCTAGCGGCAGGGCCCAGCCCAGGTGACTCTGGCCCAACAGCCATTCCTCCCCGTCAGGCTTCTGCAGCATCTATTTTAACACAGTGACAGAAAAAGGCCATTTCACAACTTTCCAGAGACTGTAAGACACATGGACAGATGCTGGGTGTTTGAAACCCCCGCAGACACTGGAAGGTAAGCATTGACTACCAATCCCCAAGAGAAAGGGGGCATCTTCACAATTCTCTGATCTGACTGGTACATACCTGGGCACTAGGAATAGGGGCCTCCCTGCCCAGAACAGGGTTTGGAAGTCGGCCCAGCAGGATGGGTCTCCTGCAACCACCCTGTGGTTCACGGAAACATTCATGCGTGCGGGGACCCAGCAACCGGGAGGAAAAATGTGAGAAAAGGCTGGTCCCAGACCTGGAGCCAGGATTTAGGCTCAGAAGAGGGCAGATGGCAGGGAGACCCCGCCCATGGCGTCAAGGGGCAGCAATGGGATGGGCTTCCACTTACCTCCTTCACCAAAAGCAATGCCTGCAGTAGAGGGAACTCAGTGCCACAATCGTTAGTGCTTCAGAGCCTCACCTCCGTCTGCTGTTTGAAGCCCCAGCCGCACTCGCCCCTGACGAGAGCCAGCCTGTCCCCGGAAGCTGGGGGCCGGGCGCTGACTCTCCTCTGCAGCTGTGGAGGTCCTGGATGGCGTCTTCTCCCCACAGAAGGCTGTTCCGTCTGCCTGGGAAACCTGCTGGGTGGCGCAGCCGCCTTCACGGGGCCCCTCAGCGGGGCCTCGGGACACCTGCTACGGCTCCCCCACCAGCTCCTGCAGCCACACCTGCACTCGGATGCCGTGGAGACGCGCCTTTCCTGGAGCCTCAGAGCCAGCCTCTGCCAGCCTCAGACTTTCTCCTGTGGCTTTCTCCCCTCTCGCAGCCTTCGCTGCCTTGCAGAGCCGGGGCCTTGCTCGGGGTGAGGCTTTGGCTTCAGAGGGTGCTGTGGTGCGGCTGGGCTGATCTTCCACCCAGACCACCAAGGCTTGGTCCCACCAGCACAGGGCTGCTTCACCTCCCTGTCACTCACTGGAGGAGCACATACATTTCCTTCCAGACCTTTACCCTGGCTGGCTGGTGGGCACAGGAGGCCCTGCGTTAGGCCCGTCTTGGCTGTGATGCCCTTGTTCACTCAGCCTGATCATTTCTTCCAGCTTTTGATTGAGAGACGTGTGCCTCTCCCTCTCACCTGACACTCTAAGGGTTATTGACCAGCCTGATGTCAGTGTTGTGTCTCGGGACTGGGGCGGCCTGAGGAAAGGAGGGAGATAAGTGAAGCAGTCAGAACACAGACCTTTATTAAATTCGCCAGCTTCTGTGGTTGGAGTTCATGGTGCTCCCGAACACTTGCAGCAGTAACATCAAAGACTGCTAATCGCAGATCACCATAACAAATATGATAATAGTGAAAATATCTGAAATATTTCAATAATTACTAAAACGTGACACAGAGACAGGAAAATGGGCAAATGCTGTTGGAAAAATACAACAGACTTTCTCCATGCAGTTACCACAAACCTTCAATTCGTAAAACAAAGCAACATCTACAAAGCACAATAAAATGAGGTCTATCTGTGAAGTGAAGGACCAGAAATGTACAAGAGAGGAGCCCGCGTGCGTATGACTGTCCTGATACTGAGCATGGGCACGGGAGGCAAAGAACACCAGCACAGTAATGTAAGAAGTTTAAATGATGTCGGAAGACTCCAGGTGGATACTTACTCAGTATTTTGAATTTCCCTTTGCATAAATTTTTAATTACTTCTCCTACCCCTCTTCCAGAATTCCCACTAATCAAAATCTGGTTTCTTTATACTTATCCTGGTAGGATCGGAGCTGCGGCATCTGACCCTTTCCAGTTTTTGAGTCGTGGCCCTTAAGGGAAATCACGACCAGGGGCCCTGCCACAGTCATGCTGCACGGACACGCCCCACAGTCCCAGGCAGGAGCTTGCGGGGCCACGAGCCAGAGGCGGACAGCCTGAGCCTGGAGGAAAGCCCCACCTTCAGGCCAGCGGGAATGCCGGCCCCAGGGTTTTTGTTCCTTCAGTTCACTGCTGTTTCCCACCCCAGGAACACAGTGAATGCTGGATGGAAAGGCCGCAAGTAGGTGCATGACTAGTACAGAGGCTGACAGCACAGGTCTGCAGCACACACTGCCATGCGCCACCACCAGCTATCACTGGATCTACACATTCAAGTTCTTGTCTGTCTCTCCAGAGACATTTTATTTAGATGACATTTATGTATGGTGGTGTGTTCTTTCTGACAAAAACATATGTTCTGGGACCCACACGGGATGGCAAAATATGTCCATCCCCTAGAAGATACCTCTGTCCCCAGGACAAGCCTGCTGCAATCTGATTTCTCAGGTCCCAGGCCTGTCTGAACACTTCTAGAAACTCCTATCAGTTGAGCCACAGACCACGTGTTTTCTGTCTGGCTTCTTTCACCCAAGAGGCACGCACATCAACACATGAACCAGAAGATGACATTTTTCAGGCTGAGGAGAATCTCCCTGCAAACACCACTTGCCTGACAGACACCAGGGCTCATTCTCGTCCTTGGTTTCTTGAATTAAGCCTCTCATGCAGGGTGCATTATGGACACATATGTCCTTTCTTTCAGATAAATATCTAGAAGTGAAATTTTGGGGGAAAGGGGTGGATGTCTAACTTTTTGAGAAACTGCCAGGTGTATTTCCAAACTATACCATCTTATACTCTGTCAGCAACAGTTACAGTCACGGATCAACCACATGCTTGCCAACAGCTGTACTGTCAGTATGCACAGGTTCCGGAACCCCCATGAGGCGCAGGCGTGTTCACTGTGCCGTGCCCAGGATGCCCCGGGGTGCTTCCTTTCGCACTGACACCTGTGGGTCTTCTCTCCTGAGGTGCCTATTCAACTATATTGTCCACTTTTGACTGTTTTGCCTTTTTGTTACAAATTACAGTTCTTATATGATCTAGACATACATCTTTGTCTGACATGTGTCAGAAACTGCTTTTCAGTTGCTTGCTTATTGATTTTCCTAAAGCTATCTGCAGAAGAGCAAAATACTTTTTCTCCATTCAAAAAGGGAAGATGATTAACTTAGTTACTCCCCCCAATATTTTAAAGTGTAGTTTCTTTTAAAACAACCACAGCAAAGTGCATGGATTTATTCCACATCTTTGAAAGAAAAATGTTGTTTTATTTATTTCACAACAGAAGAAAAGCAGTATGGTTTCACTTAGAAGGCTTGTATTTTCCTATTTCCTCACCCGTTTGTAATGTGTTAAGTCCACTGAGGCCAGTCGGTGGGGATGGAATGCAGCCTCACCCCGGCACTTGTCACAGCCTGCAAGTGGTTCTCCAGGTCTGAAGCAAAGTTTGTTTTTCAGTGGAAAGTTTAGTGTTTCTTGGTGGAAATGCTTGTAAATTATTTCTCTCTGATGTCCTATGAAGAGGAGGCATGAGAGGAGAGCATGAAGCCGCACACAGGAGGACCGCAGACCCTGAGGGTCTGGGTCAGGAGACGTTCCCAGGAGGACACTGCGACGATGGGGTGAGGGGGACTCGGTGGAGCCCCACAGAGGATAAAGGGGACCAGCCAGACTGACAGCGCACACAACTCACGAGCACGGCCAGGTAAGAGTGCGTCAAGGCCTGCAAGAGGCCAGCGGCCAAATCAGGGACTTGTCTTTGCTAAGTTTTACATTTCAGAGCGAAAGGCAGTATGGCATTCACACCTGCCCTGCTTGATTCTTGTCATTTTCCTCTTCTTCCTGCCACGGCTTTGTTATCTGGATGGGAAGCTGTGACTTTTGCACAGAGTGATCCAACCTGGAGCTTCTGGCTATAAACAGCTGCCATCCAAGTGACAGGTGGAAGAGCCCGTAACAGCCCAGATGCGGGATCCTGTTCTCATTAGGGTGGTCCCAGCAGCGCACGTGCCAGGGCACCGCACCCCAAAGGTTCTCCTGCCCAAGTGAAAGGCAAGCTGGGGAGCTCTCTTGTGACAACGGCGGGCATTTCAGCACCAAGAATAAGATGCCCCCTCCAGAACACTGTGAGCGGGCTGACATGATGTGGACAGAAAGGCCTTTAACCTGTGCCCCTGGCCCCGGGGCCCACATACAGCTGTCAAGCTGACCTGCTCTCTCAGATGCAGAGGGGGAGAGGGGGAGGGAAGAACATAAATGTGCCACTGATCCAGAAGATTGGTGTCCTAGTCGCCCACCAGCAAAGAAACAAGTGCAGGGTCGCCTCCTCCCAGCTTCCTGGGGCGCTCGTCCCTCAAGCTCTGGGAACAGACAGACATGCCTATGTGCGTCTCATGCCCCACGCCCAGCAGGACACTCACCTCTGCCTCGCACTGGCAGCCCCTCACCCTCCTCGAGCCCCTCTTCCACCGGAGGGCTGTGTAAACACCCTCTTCTCCACACACCCCCAACTTCTTGCCATTAACCTAAATCACAGATGGCCACCTTGCCCCTGCCAACTGTGATCTGTCTTCAGTGTCATTCATTCCCACTCATTCTTCCTCTGGAAGCTGTTCTCTTGCCACAGGTCCTGTGCACCAGGGAAGGTGGGCACACACTGCACCATTGCATAGCAACAACCAGGGCCTGGGGGCAGGTAGTGGGACATGGGACATACTTCACAGCATGAGGCCACCCCAAGTGCCCGTGACCCAGTGACAAAGCAGGCAGCTGTCAGCTACCCCTGGAGGCATGTCCCAGATGGACAATGTGGCTGCCTGCCCTTCGTGGGCCATTTCTTCTGTGTCGGCAGCTGCAGGGTCCCAAGGCATAAAGCCACTAACAGAAGTTACAGTTAAGTTGGGAACATTCAGAAGACACAGACTGAACAACCAGTCCTTATCAGGACCTGGAACAAAGCTGGCACTAAAAACATTCATGTGGGAAAGAAGAAAGGAAGAAAAGCAGGGAGAGAAGAGTGGAGGGCTGATGGAGGTGGATTCAACACGTGTTTTAAGTCCCGCTTTTGAAAACATATTTGGTTGAACCATACAAACCTGCCATTTTTGTAAGTCAAACAGCTGAAGGTTGGCAAGTGTACATGGTTCAGTCCGACACCCACCCCAGAGGCCTGTGGGGTGCCTGGAGAAGACGCTCTCTAGCATGTGAGGCATCTGCTCCCCACTAAGGCCATCTCCCACAGGTCTGTTGGTGTCTGCATACCCCACGAATCTCATCTTTTTCTCCATTTGACTATTAATCATTTGCAAAACACAAATAACAGCACCTTTACTACAGAAACACCAGGCAGCTTCCTTCCAAAGTCTGAAATAGGAGGAGGAATGAGCCCCCACCTGAAAAGCACACCTTTAAAAAGTGTCAGAAATGGACAGAAATTGCTTATTACAGAATTTGTTTAGACCACCCTGTGAGGCACAGCATGGATGCCAGTCACACTCACACTTGTTGTCTACAAAAACATGGGTGTTCCGGTGCTGTGCAGACCCATGACATATGCCACATAATATGACTCGTTTGGTCATTCAAATACCAAAAAGGGATCCTAGGAGCCATTGAATTGCAGACCCTCAAGCGGGCCAGACAGACCCACGTCTAGTCCGCTGCAGAACAGGGCAGCACCTCTTGCCCACCGAACACTCGCCACCAGCCTCACCACCAGCCTGGCCACCAGCCTCGCCATCCGCCTGGCCAGGGCTGCCCAGGGAGCTGCCCTCAGCTGGCCTCCTGTAACCAGGGAAGGCCCACCTTGCAAAATGCCCATGGGGATTAGTGCCACGGCCAGGTCACCTACTTTCGCAAGCTGTGAGATGCTCCTGAAACCGCTGGCTGTCACCCACTCCATGTCCCCCCACAGCCCTGGGAGGCTACCTCTGGGCCCACCTAGGACCCCGGCCAGGTCTCCTCAGGGGCACCCTCCTCTGGGAGGACACCCTCCATCACACTGGTGTCTACATTTGAGCTGGGCTGTGCGTCTCCTGGATCATCTCTGTGGTTCCGCTTTGGCGTCCCCAGTCCTCTGCGTGGACGCCACAGTCCCAGGCTGAGCTGGCTCACATCTGAGCCACCTGCCCTGGCAAAGGACTGTAGAGAGCCTGGTGCATGTAGGCCAAAAGGGGCCAGCTACTCTTAACCTGATCAATCTATGAATTATCTGTGCAGAGAATGCCTTTAATTGGGTCTTCCAAGATGAAATGCCATTGCCACACCCCCGTGGCACAGCTTGTCAACTACTTGGAGAGCGAAGACAGTGAGAGCAATGCCTTCAAACTCAGCATCGCCATGAAAAGTGGGATAATGAAGCGAATCAGTTAGAAATGAAGAGCTCTGTACGAACGTGCTTCTTTCTGCTCTCTGATGAAGGCTGGCGATACAGTATATCTCACTGCTACAATATAGTAACAATATAGTACATTGTTACTTCACTGTTGCAATACAGTACACTTGGCCATTGCCTGAAAATGTGTAGTTACCACAGTGCTGATAAACTGTAATCACATCACACCTGCAGAAGGCAGATTACTGAGCCTCCAGGGCACCCTGGACTGCTCCTCGCTGGCCAGCATGGAAGCATCACGCACCTGAACCTGGAACAGCGCGGCCTCAGCCAGGAGCAACGCCGGGCCCCCCACCCTCGCCCAGCTTGGCCCCAGCCGGGCAGCAGCCTGAAGCGGAGCTGGGCTGAGCTCGGAGAGCAGCTTTCCCAGTATGTTTTACCTATGCTTTCCCTTGATAAAGTTCTGCCATGGCTGGTGGTTTTTTCACACATTATAATTTTCCTTTAACATATTATTTAGCTATTATTATTGACATTAAATAACTTTTTATTTTTCTCAATAAAGTCACATTTGACAAAACTGGAATTGGGACTTACTTCACAGAAAACTCAGATAAAAACGAAAGCAATCTGTGACAGGACATTTACTCTGAAAGCCACACATATAACCGGCCTGCCGACACAGCTCAATGCTGTGCCCTGCGGGCGGAACGTAAAAGGGAGTGGCTGCCGTGCAGAACACATGACGGCTCCTCAGAAAGGCAGAACTAGGGCCCCCAGGTGACCCAGCAATCCCGCTTCTGGGGGTTCGTCCAGAAGGACTGAAAGCAGGGCCGTGAAGGGATGCTTGCACACCCCTGTCCACCGCAGAGGGACACACAACGGCCAAGAGGTGGCACAGGTGGATGGATGGACACACGAGGTCACACCCACACGGGGCACAGTGCACAGCCTCAAGGAAGGGTGTCCTGACACCTGCTACAGCGCAGATGGACCCTGAGGTGATGCTCAGTAAAACAGGCCATACACAAAGGGACACAGACTGCGTGATTCCACTTACATGAGGTCTGCAAAGTCCCGTTGGTAGAGACAGAAAGTCCAGGGGCAGGTGCCTGGAGCTGGAGGAGGGTGAGCAGGGAATTAGTGTTTAATGGGGACAGAATTTTAGTTCTGCAAAAGGAAAAAATTCTGGAGATGGTGGGGCTGACAGCTGCACAACAATGTGCACACAGTTAATACCACTGAATGATATACTGAAAAATGGCTAAAAGGGTGATTTTTATGTTACATGTATTTTACCAGGATTAATAATAACATTTAAAGTTTAAATGATGTAACTTAAATAAGATTCTATAGGACTGTTGCCAATAGAATGTTTAATTCACCTATTTCTAACTAGTTTTAAATGAATTTCTTTTTAACAAAGGGAAATATAATTACTGTAAATGGATAAAAATGTTTGGAAAACTACAAATGTTAGAAAAATAAAAATGAGTTCTAAAATCCTGTTTCACAAAAACTTTGCAAAAAAAATTATGTATTTTATGGTCAGTGAGTGTGGGAAATTCCCATGAGAACCCAGGAAGTAGACCCCTCAGTGGTCCATGGGAGGCGACAGGTGCTCCAGGAGGTGGGGAGCCCCACCGCATTCCCCAGATGGAATGGACAACCCCAGGGCTCCCAGGCAGGCCTGACCTGGACGTGTTCTAGAAGCATCCTAGCCCTTCTCGGATCCTCTGGAGGCAGAGGGGAGCCGAGCCCATTCTGAGGATGGCTGTTCATCCTGAGGAGCTCCTGTGGGAGGAGACAGGACCAGCTCAGCCATCAGCCAAGGGGGAAAGGCCCAGAAGCCAAAGGGCAGAGGCCCAGCTCCCCACATAAAACGGGGGCTTGTGCATCAGCAGGCCAGTGGGAAGCCTGCGTGATGGCACCACGTGGGCCGGCCTGCCCTCCTTCCCTCTCTGCAAAGTCTAAGTTATGACAGAAACACTGGGTAATTTTTTATTGAAGAACATTGTTTTCACTTCGCCAGACTTTGTGCAGAAGTGCTGGATGCCACTCCCACTTCTCCAATAAGGGGGATCCGTTCACAAACATGCGGTTGGCGTGGATGCGGCGAGCAGTTTGCGGAAGGAGGGGTTGGCAGCGAAGCCCTCACCAGGCCCTCCCAGCCCAGCCTGTGGCTCAGGGCGCATTTGGCCACGAACAGCTGAAGCTTGCCATCCAAGGTGGCTGTGGTCAGCTGCAGGCAAAGATAAAATACCACGTGGATTCAATCACCTTTCATTGATTAAGAGGCTTGTCCAAAGGGCCCACTTACAGCAAAAGTATTACTGTAATTTTCTAGACCATAGAACAAAGTGCATCAAAAATAGCGAAATCTATACAGGTGTTGTACTTAGTTAATTCAAAGTACGTTCTGTTGGTATCCTAATTAATACTGGTTGAGCGCCAAGGTCGGAATCGGTCTATGTGCACTGCGAGAGAGCTTTCCAGACATCTGCGCAGCTCAGCCAGTCCCGGGCGCCAAGTCGAACATCCCACCCCCGCAGCCTCCAGCTGCTATTTGTGATGGGTCTCGGGTGGGGGTGGGCACACAGCAGCCTCCCAGCCCCCAGTGCCCAGGCAGGAGGGTGGCTGGTTCAGCCGGTGAGTCAGGACAAAGGGCAGGGTGTGCGGGGCTGGCTCCTTCCTGCCCAGCTCCCTGCAGGGCCGGCTTGGCAAAGCTGCTGAAACCCACACTAACCGGAGAAGGCTGAGGCTACACTGGGGACAAGTTCAGGACAGTGCCGACAAGCTCTTTGCCAGGGGTCCTAGTGGGCTCCAGCTGCCAAAACAGAGGACCGTGGGCCGGGACTGAGCAGCAGGGTTACGGTCTCTCAGGCTGGAGGCAGAAGGCCTAGATCAGGGTCAAAGGGCACGTCTGGGGAGGGCTGCGTCCTCCCTGTCCTCCCACACGTGGACACGTGTCCTCCCTTCCCCCTTCACATGGGGAGGGGCAGGCCTCTCTTCCTCTCAGGAGGCCGCCAGCCCTCCCGAATTGGGGCCGTGCCCTTGCAGCTCATTCAGCTCTCAGTGGGGACTGGTGCTTCCACACGCGGGGGGCCGGCCCCCAGCACCCATGGAAGCCAGGCCTCCCATTGTGCTTGTCAGCAATACAGGACTTCATTCTCTGTCTGCCTGGCTCCCACGTCCAACTCTGACCAGCCTCTGCACCCCACAGGGGAAACATGTGCTATGTATTAGCCCCCAAATCCCTGCATGTGTTGACCTAGCCAAGGGCCTTGAGTGGACCTGGAGACGGGCCACATGCAGGGCTGGGACGCCGGTACCCACAGCTTCTCTACAGGCGGCCCACAGAGGACTTTGGCCACCAAGCAAATCAGGCAACTTACTAGGTTTCTCAGCAACATTTTAATTTGGGGGCTGACCAGATGGGTCCCCAGCTCTCTGAGACACATTAATTCTTATGCACGTAAATTCAGTTTGACTTCAGCTCAGAATTCAACCTCTGAATGTCAGGTCCTCAGTGACGGATGTGGAGCTGACGCAGAATGGTCCCAGGCGTCTGTGTCAGCTGGACCCAGCAGGGCACTGCCCCTTGGTGGCTGGAGAGAGAAAAGGGAGGGCAAAGCAGAGCCAGGGCTCCATGGAAATGGAGCTGCAGGGGAACAGAGGAGCGCTCAGCTTTAGGAGAGTCTTTAAGAGTCACAGAACGCGAGACAAGGGCCTTTAGAGCCAGGGCACAAAGCGCCACCCACAGTGGGAAAGGGGGGTTCTCCCAACTGCTCTGCAGGGAGGCTGCGATGTTGCTGTGAGGACTTGGAGGATGCAACTAGCAAGTGTGGTTGCAAGGGACAGAAACCTGACTTGGCCTCATGTGGCATAAAGGCATTTTGTTATATGATTACTGGAATGTCTGAAGTTGCTAAAGAACAAAAGTGGGTTTAGAGTCAGGAAAAGCCAAGACCATGGGTCTCCTGTCAGGACTCCAGGACACTGTGGCAGTGCCCTCATGTTTTCCTTGTTCTTCTTTCTCTCAGGAACCATCTGTTTCTAATTTTCTGGTCAACGTGTCCATAAAAAAACAAAACAAATGAACAAAACAAACCAACAGAAGTCGATCACTTAAGCTGCCAGGTTTGGGCTTCAGCCGCTGCTTCCTCTCAGCTTCGGTATCAAAGTGGGGTCAGCTGTTCAGTGACTCAAGGCTTCAGTGGTAACGAGGGGTCAGAGAGCTCCCAGGGAGGCAGTGAGGCTGGAAGGCACAGCCCGAGGGCCGGGGAGGACTCCCTCCCAAAGGTAAAGTCAAGAACGCCCATGGAGGGACTGTGCACTGCCAACCGAAGCAGTACTCATTTCGCCATTGCACGCTGCAGACTCTGGGGTGGCTGCGGTGAAAGGGTGAATGATTCTGACATTTGCACAGGCCTCATCAATAATGCATTTCATATTTGAGCTGGAAAGGACATAAGGGCAAAATGCAAAAAACACCTGAAAGCCAGAAGGGTATGTTTATGACGTCACACTCATCTGTTCTAAGGAAATCGCCAGTTTCTGCCAAGCCAGGTGGGGAGGTGGCTTAGGCTTTAATGGCCATATGGACACAGAAGATGGGGACTTGAGGTCTTGTGAGGAAGGGAGCTGGGGCTGAGGAGGCTGCACAAGGCCAGAAGATCCAGGTATATAAACCTGAATGAAGTATGGCCAGATGCCCATGGGCACAAGACCAGGAAATGAGCTCCAAAGTCCAGGCGCAGCTTCAACTTATGCTGTGTGACACAAGGATGCACAAGTTAAGGAGCTGACAAAACCAAAAGGCGTGGTCTCGGCAGGTAATGCTCCTGGAGCACATAGTAGAGCAGACTAGACCGCACTTGGCTGCTCGAGCCCCCCAGGCCCCTCAGGATAAACCCTGCTGGAAGTCCTCTCTGGATGTTTCCCTATGACCAGAGCTATTGGACACAATGAACAACAGAAATGGAGAGCTGAAAACTTTAGACAGTAGAGCCATCACATGCAGACTTTAACTCAATGTTTAAATGGACTAGAAACTTGAAATAACCAGATGCTAAAATAAAGGACTAAAGACTAAAAAGAACCAAAATGAGACTAGAAATAAGAATGGAGCCACTGGACATAAACATTCAATTGATGGGTTAGGAGCTGATTAGAAACAGCTGAAGAGAGAATTAGCAAACTGAAAGACAGATTAGAAATCGTCCAGAATGCAGCTTATGGAGGTGAGAGGATGGAGACCGTGGGAGTGTAGATGACCAACCAAGCCTAATCCTCACGTACTAGGAGTTCCAGAAGGAGGACAGTGAGATGGAGAAGGGGTAATACCTGAAGGAACTACAGCCAGAATTAGGAAAAAATAAAATTGTCGTTAAGGGAACAAAATGAGTTCTAGGAAAGGTAAATAATAATGAACCCATACCTAAATTCATATTTAGTCTAGGGGCAGGACACACAACACACTGTCTCAATTGGTGGCCTCCATTCTTAATCCGCCTCACCTGCGAGTGGCGCTAGGTGAGCGTCCGTCCACTCATGCACTTGGTCTCAGCGGGGGTGGAGGGAGGCACAAGCCCTGACACCGAAACACAGGCCCAGCATGACTCTGACATGCAACAAGGACCATGTCCACTTTTTTGCACACTACTTATTTTTCAAACTCAATATTACTCTTGGCCATTAACTTTGTCATGGTGTTCTTCAACTGAAAATATTTTTAATTTTGATTAAAATAAATTCATCACATTTTTTATCTCATGCTTGGTAACTTTTCAAGTTTCGTTGAGGAAGGCTTTCCCAAGCGTAGGTCACAAAGCGATGCCCCTACATTTTCTTCTCCCTGCTCACTGTTTTACCTTTTACATCTAGATATTTAATTCATCAAATGCATGTTCCAGTAAAAAGTTTTACTTTTCCTCAATATAGAGTCCATTTTTCCTAAATATTGTACCAAGTAACCCATCTTTTTTTCTGTTGTTTTGTGGTGTGATATTTAATGTATTAAGTCCTCAAATATACAAGGGTCTATCTCTGAATTCCTATTATAGTCCTCTGGCTTTAGTTCAGTTCTTGAGCCAATACATATTGTTTTTGTTTTTAAAATATTTGTTACTATCTAACAGGGAAAATATGAAGTTGACTTAGCCCTTTATGGATTTTTTCCCATATAAGTTTTGGAATAAGTTCATTGAGCCCTACTAGAATTTTGATTGAGATTGCAATAAATTTATAAATTAGTGAAGAAATGGCATCCTTATAATTTTAAGTTGTAACTTAAACTATGAAAAATATAAAATGCTATTCAGATCTTCTATGTAGTTTCTTAGAGTTTTAAATATTTCCCCATAGTTATTTTTCTTAGTTATGCTCCTAGATATTTTCAAGTATTAGTTGCTATTATAAAGGAAATCTTATTTTTATTTTAAGTTTAATTAGTTATTATTGATATTTGATTATTTACTAGGTGTAACTTGTAGCCACCTCACTGAATTATATTAATTCTAATAGCCTAATGATTCTATTAGTTTTCCCATTAATTGAATCAAATGATCTGCACATAATGAGCTTTGTCTCTCCTTTTCCAAGCCTTTTCACCCATTTCTTTTCTTTCCGTTTTATTGGCCAGAACCTACAGCACTGCGTGAACGGAGCTGTAACTACTTTGTCATGTGCCTGATCTTACAGAGAATGAACATAAAATTTCTCAATTAAGTATGTAGTTGCTATAAATTTTGTTATATAACCTTTGCCAGTGAAGAATCTTCTTTCCATTCTTACTTTGCTAGCTCTTTCCTTTTAATCTTAAACAGTAATGGACTTCAATGTTTTTTCTGCATCTACTGATAAAACAAAATATTTTCTTTCTACCAAAGTAGTGAATTAAGTCATTAGATTTTCTGACATTGAACTAATCTTGCATTCAAGGACAAATTCTACTTGAGAGTTACTTTTAAGTGTACAGTGGAATTCAGTTGGCCATATTTACTTAGGATTCACATAGATCTGTTCATAACAAATTTTGTTCAAAAAATTTTGTGACCAAAATTGCATGGCCACTTACAAAGCAGTTTGGCAGTTCCAATAAAGTAAAACACACACTTAACATATGACCCAGAAATCCCATATGTAAGTATTTATCCAAGTTACATAAAACATGTTTACATAAGAGCTGTTCGTGAATGTTTCTGTAGCTTTACTCATAATTAAGAAAAACTAGAGACAGCCAAAACACCCACAGACTAGTGAATTTTACACGAGGCATGATATCCATGTAATGGCACAAACTACTGATATGTGCAACAACATGAAAATGATTCAAAGCATTAAGCTAAATGAGAGACCCACACAATAAACACATGCTGTGTTATTCAATTTCTATGGCTTCCTGAAAAGTCATGTAGGGACAGAAATCAGTGGCTGATGGGGGAAGAGGGAGGAGCTCATGGGGCCTTGGGTGAATGGAAGATGCTCCATCCTGACGGGAGGATTTGGGTCGGGGGATATGCTCCAACCTGACTGTGGTGGAAGTTGTGTATGTGTACACCACAAAGGATGAATTTTACTGTATGTAAATTATGTATTAATAAAACTTAATTTAAAAATAATTATAAATACCACCACATGTTGGACTAAAAGATGCCTCAGATGGGAGCTGGCAAATGATTACCTAAAATAAATCAAATCCAAAATTCCTACTGGGTGAAAAAAATAAGCCTTTGCATTCTAAGTGATGTAAAAGCTGCAAACGATGTTTGTTATCTTAGTGCAGCTGAAGTCTCCTTGTACATTAATACTTCATTTGAAGAATTAAGAACACATCATAAATGAGATTTTACAAAACTCACACTACCAAAGCATACAGAGACCACTTTCTTTTTCAGTATCACACGTTTTATGTACATGCAATGCAGCAATCCTGAAAAATAACCAGTAATAATCTGATGTGAAAAAATTGGTTTCTAAGAGTAACTGAAGAATATAGGAAATATTGGACAAGAATTATAGGTTATAAATCCAGGCTTTTGTCTATTTTATACACATTTAATTTGTAAATCTAGCCCTAACAACACAGGTTGCTAAATGGCTAAATGTTTCTATTTATTATTTTCCTAGCAACCATCAAATATTACACATGTTCCATATGTCTGATTTCCTCCATCACTAGGTAAGTTTTTAAATGTTTCCTTTTAAAGAAGTATGGAGGTTTCTCAAAACCTAACAATAGAAATCCCATGCAACTTAGTGATCCCACTGTGGGTGGCCACCATGGGCAGGAGGCAGGGGTGTGGGAGATGCGGGTGGGGGGGGAGTCAGTGAGAGTCTTTGCTATCTTGATCTGGGGTGACGGTTGCAGGAGTGTGTACACACGTCAAAATTCATCAAGCTGTACACTAAGCTTTGTGCATTTTATTACATGTGACTCAATGTAAAAAAATAATAAAAAGAGTGAACATGAATAAAGAGTGTTTACTTTTTCAGTATTTGAGACCCCACAGCCCTGAGACCTGTCTCCTTATCCACTGAGAGGCACCTTCCAAGTTTGCAACAAGTGGGTCAGATCATCCAGCAACCCTACAATATCTGACTGTCTACACTGATCTGAAAATGGCCACTTTTCTCCAAACTCAAGACTCTTCAGGACCTCCATGCTTCCTTCTTCCCACAGTGTGTGTGGCCCGTCGGCGAGAGAGGCAGGCCAAGCGCCGCGCACCAGCACAGCCTGGGCCGCAGCTCTGCCATCCACCGGCTGGGCCGTCTCAGCGAGGTCTCACAACCACCCCGCCTTCACGCGTCTGTCTACAAAACAGAGACAGGAATAGCATCCTTTCCAGAGGACCTGTTTGAGAACCACATTAATATGAAATACAGTCTTAGAACAGAACCTGGCATATAGAAAATGCTACTATTGTTACAATGTCTCCTCCATGACATCCAGGAATGTCTCCTCAATCCGACCAGATGTGAGCAGAGCGCGATGCCCCAGGATCTGTATGTGAGCTCCCAGTACCCCAAGGGGTACACGGAAACAGCATCCATGGTGAGACGGGCCCCAGGCTGGCCACAGAGGCCAGGCGCCATCCTGGCTTTGCAGGATGTCGACACTGAATGCCATTCCTCACCCCTCCTGCCAGGATCTGGGCCCACCCTTCTGCCTTCACCTGCAGGGGGGACCTGCCACTCCCTAGGGAAGAGACCACCTTGTGTGTAAAGGGTGGCAGGCCCCACAGGTGAGGTGGACAAATGGGACCCAGTGAGCTGAGAACTGGAGCAGGTGACGAACAAGAAACACCAAAACAAGCATGACTATCACTCTAATGAAACCAAAAGTTTCCAACATACTGTTTTTCCTGCATGAATACACCCTAAGGCATAATTCAAGTCATCAGGCACCTGTGATGACCTACAGACCATACCTTCACTACAGGTCTTTCTTACATGACAATCTATCTTCAAACTCAGACCATCCTTGCAAATAACCAGAAAAATCACTGCCTTTCCTCCAAGCAGTGAGCATGAGTAAATCTCTATTTCAATTGTAGTTAGTATGTTGGACTTTTGAGGACCATAAAAGCATGTTTAGTAAAATCTGCTTAAAACCCTTTGATTTGAAAATCATCCCACCAGCTGAAACTTTTACTCACCAAGACTCAGTACAGGCAGACCTCGTTTTAGTCACACCACTATTGCGCTTCAAAGACATTGTGCCTTTCACACACACGAGTCGTGCGGCAGCCCTACACCCAGCAGGTATTGGTGCCATTTCTCCAAAGCATCTGCTCACTTCATGTCTCTGTGTCACATTTTGGTAATTCTCAAAATATTTAAATCCTTTTCATTGTTTTTGTATTTGTTACGGTGGTCTGTGGTCTTTGGTTTTACCAGTGTGATCGTTCTGGGGCACCATGACCATGTAACATGGCGAACGTAATCGATAACCGTGTGGGTGTTCTGACTGCTGCCCCGACCAGCCCTTCCCTAGTCTCTCTCCCCGTCTCCTCAGGCCTCCCTATCCTGACATACAATACTACTGGAATTAGGCCAATTAATTACCTTACAATGACCTTTATCTGTTCAAGTGGAAGGAAGAGTCACACGTCTCTCACTTTCAATCAAAAGCTAGAAATGATTAAGCTCCGTGAGGAAGGCATGTGGAGAACCAAGCTGGGCCAAAGCTGGGCCTCCCGTGCCAGCCAGTCAAGTTGTGAAGGCAAAGGAAAAGTCCTTAAAGGAAATCAAAAGTGCCGCTCCAGTGAGCGCAAAAATGATACAAAGGTCAAACAGCCCTATTGATGAGATGGAGAAAGTTTCAATGGTCTGGATGGAAGATGAATCCAGCCGCAGCACCCCCTGAAGCCAAAGAGCCTCACCCCAAGCAAGGCCCTGGCTCTGCAAGGCAGCGAAGGCTGCGAGAGGGGAGGAAGCTGCAGGAGAAAGTCTGAGGCCGGCAGAGGCTGGCTCTGAGGCTCCAGGAAAGGGGGTCTCCACGGCATCCGAGTGCAGGTGAGGCCGCAGGAGCTGGTGGGGGAGCCGCAGCTGGTGTCCTGAGGCCCCGCTGAGGGGCCCCGTGAAGGCGGCTGTGCCACCCAGCAGGTTTCCCAGGCAGAAGGAACGGCCTTCTGTGGGGAGAAGACACCATCCAGGACCTCCACAGCTGCAGAGGAGAGTCAGCGCCCGGCCCCCCAGCTTCCAAGGACAGGCTGGCTCTCGTCGGGGGCGAGTGCCTCTGGGGGCTTTAAGTTGAAGCCAGCGCTCACTGGGCATTCCGAAAATCCTAGGGCCCTAAGAATTACGCTGAATGTACTCTGCCTGTGCTCTGTGAATGGGACAACAAAGCCTGGATGACAGCCCATCCGTTTACAACATGGTTTACTGAATATTTTAAGTCCACTGTTCAGACCTACTGCTTAGAAAAAAAAAACACCTCTCAAAATATGACTGCTCACTGACAAGGCGCCTGATCACCCAAGAGCTCTGATGGGGACGGATGAGATTCATGCTGTTTTCATGCCTGCTCACACAGCATCCATTCTGCAGCCCGTGGACCAAGGAGTGATTTCAACATTCAAGTCTCTTTTTTTAAGAAACACAGTTCATAAGGCCATCACTGCCATAGACAATGATTCCTCTGGTGGACCTGTGCAAAGTAAATTGAAAACCTTCGAGAAAGGATTCACCGTTTGAGAGGCTACTAAGAACATGTGTGACTCATGGGAAGAGGTCAAAATGTCAACACTCACAGGAGTTTGGGAGAAGTTGATTCCAACCCTCTGGAGGACTTTGAGCTTCAAGACTCCAGTGGAGGGAGTCAGTGCAGGCATGAGAACTAGAATTACAAGTGCAGCCTGAAGACGGGACTGAATTGCTGCGTCTCATGGTAAAACTAGAACAGATAAGAAGGTCCTTCTCACAATGAACAAAGACAGTGGTTTCTTGAGATGGAATCTGCTCCTGGGAAAGAGGCTGTGAAGGTGACCAAAACGGCAGCAAAGAACTTGGAATACAATGCAGACCTCACTGACAGGGCAGCCGTGGGTTTGACTCCCATTCTGAAAGAAGTTCTCCTGTGGGTAAAATGCTATCAGACAGTGTCACATGCCACAGAGAAATCATTCATGGGTAATTTTAAGAAACTGCCCCACCAGCTAGCCTTCAGCAGCCACCAACCTGAAGGCAGGACCCGCCATCAGCAAAAAGATTTGACTCACTGAAAGCTCAGATAATGGTTAGCATTTTTTAGCAATGAAGTATTTTTTTTAAGTATGTGCATTGTTTATTTAGACATTGTGACACTGCACACTTACAGACTCTAATAGAGAGGAAACATGACTTTTATGTGCACTAGGAAAACAAAAAAATGATTAGACTTGCACTTGCTGTGTGTGTTTTACTGGAGCGGCCTGAACAAAACCCGCAATGTCCCCAAGGCGTGCCTGAGCGCCTCTCTCCTGAAAACTCCATCTCCATCTCCCAGCTGGAGGTAATGAGGAGTCACAGGAACACCAAATAAGAGATATTGGATGGTGGAGACATCCACTTTCCATGATTCCTGTGACTTGGAAACGTGCCTGTCCATTACCACTACATCTAACAGAACAGGCACGTTCTGGGGAGGAAAACCTGAACATAGAGTTGGAAGTGAAGAGAGACACTCAGGGCATTGTTTAATTGTGATGGACTTGGATTCCTGTCTAATTAAAACACAGGCATGTATTTTTGCTTGGATAAACAGCTACCAGAATCTCTGGCACAGCCATTGTTTTTCTTTATGCTTGACAAGTAGCCAGAACCTGCCTATCCACACATCTTAGGTGATCTCTGTGGTAGGTGAGTGAAAGGTATGAAATTTTCCCACAAAGAAATTACTGTTCAGGCTCATCTACCACAGGAAGAAATTGAGAAATGAGAAAAGGCTTCCAAGTGTGCCTCAAGGCAGAGTTTTAAGACCATTTTCAATGTTACTCTTTATATGCAGTTGCTTCCAATGTTACGGTGGGCAGCAAAGACACAAGTGAGGGTCAGCTGGCCCTCAGCTGTTGAAATAGCCTCTCTTTCTGTGCACAGTGTAGGGTGTTCATTTCGATCTTTTCTAATCTGAGATTAACACCCCCTGTCCTGCGATATTTCCGGTTTTTTTTTCTTTTGGTAGCAAATAACCAAAAGAGAACTTTCCAACTTTTTTTGTCATTTAAATCTTATAAATAAATCCTACAGCCTGGCAGAGAGTAAACACAGTAAAGAGGCAGGGATTGCTCTGTGACTTACCGACTAGTTACCAGTGACTTTTTCTGTGAGGCGGGTGGATTATCTGGTCACTCTGTATCTCAGCTTCACCATCTGTCAAACGGGAACAACATGATTTCGCTTCAGAATGTGAATTGGTGCATGCAAAGGCATGACACATATTAACAAACTAACTGATATGATAAGCAGGATGTGTTGCTCATGCAATGGCACTAAGAGGAGCTGTTTAATGCCAGTACAGTCTTTTGCAGAAGCCACTCCCACAAAGTCACCTGATTCTGAAGCTTAAGGGAGTTCAGTGTCCTAACACTATAACCTCCCAAATAGAAGGTATTGTTATGTTCATATGTTTTTTTCATTTCTCTTCATCAAGTCCTTCCTATGCTCTCAGTATTGCTTCTGTTGACACATGGTCATTTAGTTGGACTCTATGATTTCAGAGGTGAAAGTAATCTTAGAGAAAAATCTAATTTGACTTTTAACTCATTCAGCTGGTTTGTGGAAACTCACAAAGCTGGTCCCACCCTCCAGAGCAGACATGCTTCTGTGTAGGCACCTGTGTTAACTCCTTCAAGTTAACAGGCTGTAAGTTGTCACCTCTGCCACAGAAACATTTAACAGTATCTTACACAGGTACCTTCCCTTGACAGAGGCGGCAAGCACCAAAAATTAGTTTGGATTAGAAGCTTCAGGCTAGTTTTTGTATTTGGAAATGTCAATTTCATGGGCAAACATGGTAGAGAAAAGCTGGAGAACACACTGCAGAATCCCACTTCAGCCTAGATGGTCACTGGTTCTGTCTTACAGATTCCAGAAAAGGAAATCCTGTGACGCAGTGCCGTACGCCTCCTCAGCATCCAACCAGCCTTTCTTGAAAGGCACTGATAATGTCTGATCAGAACATCATGCCTCGGCTTCAGACGCTTGTATTGATCACTCAGACTTCACGGAGGATACTTGGCTACCCATCAGACCACACTCCTGATCAATCAACTCAGAGTTTCCGGGATGGGCCTAGGCACCATGGCTTTTGAAATCTCTCCTGGTTTCAGTGTGCAGCCAAGGCTAAACTTTCTGAAGATTTAAATTCTATAATTTCATTACTTTTCAAATGTCTCTAATCCAGGATAAATATTTCCACTTCATTTAAATGTGCTGACGTCCAACATGTGGAAATGTTTTGTGGTAGTCCTGGCTTCTCCCCAGAAGTTGTTCCAGTGACTCAACATCACCAAGTCCATCCCAACTCGGTGCTTCCGTCCTGCGTGTGCAGCGGGGTGGGGGGGGCAGGCTTGGGCCTGGTGCGGGTCTGGATAGGGACACAGAGGTGTGCCAGGATTCGGTGGCTCCGTGCTGAATGGGTAGCCAGGAAGTGTCAGTGAAGGAGCAGGCCACCTGCACCACCTCCACGATGAGCTGAGGCTCAGCACCATAGGACATGCTTGCCATCAGCACTTCCACAGCTCATTTCCCTGCCCAAGGACTTGGGCCCAGGTGTCCTGGCAAGAACAGAATTCAAGCAAGTGTGTCCTTCTTGACCTTGAAACTCCCTGTGTTGTTATGAAAATAAGTTTAACCTATGTGCTCTGAGTTCCTGTGAGAACAGTTAAAGACAATTCTGTAGTCCACGAAGAACTGGCCACTCTTCACTCGTGCAGCAGACGGGCCCTGGGTGAGGCTTAGAGAACATGTCACTCAGCTCTGGGAAGCTCTGGGATTCTACAGGATGAACTCTGACAGTGCAAGCGCACTGTCACATCCTCCTCCTCAGCGCTGGACACGGTGGTGAGGGCGGTGGGAAGGGCCTGACAGCGAGCATGCACCAGTCTGCAGCAGCACTCCGCAGTGGCTGGAGGCTAAGCAACACTCACTGCTGTGGGTGAAGGGAAAGAATCTGCAAACTTGCCAAAGTCCATCCACAGGGTGGAGACTGGGGGTAGAACTCCCAGTTCTGTAACTCATCTGCAAATAGCAGTGAAGTTGCAACCCTAAACCCTGTCCCCACACCTGCTCCCCATGTGGGAGCCGCATTCCTTATGTTATTCAGTGATGCGGTAGAGAGCCAGACAAGGACTGACAGGGGTTACACAGAATACAATACACAGAATGTGCAGAACTGATAACAATTGGGAAGATAATTGCATTTCAGATGAATGTGAAATAAAAACATAATCCAAAAAATAATATAAGTATGCTTATAGGTCCCAAAGAGATAAATGGAAAGTACCAATAAAAAACAATAAATTATTTTGTAAATTGCAGTAAAATATTAAAAGATGGATGTTAAAGAACACATTGGGGAACAATTAATGAAGAAGAATGGCAGAACATTGCCTTGCTAGACAAAACACACTTGAAGGAAGAACTAGTTCACTGAAATATAATACGAAGGAATTACCCAAAATTCAGCCTAGAAGGGCAAATCAATTTAAAACTATGAAAGATCAGTTATAAGAACCTAGATGATACTTACAGAGAGTCAAAAATATGTCTAACAGAATTCAGAACACAATAATAAAAGCAATTTTGGAGAAATAGTATTTGAGAGGTAAGGGATAGAAAATTCCTAAGCATCAACATTAGACACCAGAAGGGGATGAAAAAATATTTTCAAAGCATTAATAACAATAGTAAGAGATATTATTATGTTAATAATATGTCCATCTAGATCTTTATACCAAGCTAAACTAGCAATACTAAGTGTAAAGACAAAATTAAGACATTTTTGGATATACAAAAACCAAGAGATTTTATCACTTACTTTCAATATCTTACTGAAAAAGGTATTATGAAAACATGTATTTCAGCAAAAGAAGGTAATCTAGAAGGAAGAAACAAGCTACAAGAAAAAAAGTGACACAAAATTGATCAAAACTTCAAACAATAAAAATCTCTAGGCAACAACAACAACACTCATTGTATTATATCAGCTTATTTAAATTTTTACCTTGTCCAGGAGGAAACAGAGATACAGAATAAAAGTTACAGTGGTAAGGTTAGGGGAATTGCACTTCTCAGCCTCACAGGATCATGGAACATCTCCTACATAAGGCCACTCCTTCAAGACCAGGAGACACAGATGAACTGCCTAATACATAGATACAAACACAGAGATATAAGCAAAATGAGGAGAAAAAGGAATATGTTCCAAACAAACTAAAGAGATAAAACCTGAAAAAAAAGAGCTAAATGAAATGGGACAAAATCTACCCATAAAAAGTTCAAAGTGATAAAGTAATGGTCATAAGGATGCTCATCAAACTCAGGAGATGGATGGGTGAACACAGTGTGAACTTCAACAAAGAGTTGGAAAATATAAAAAAAAGAATTAATCAGAGATGAAGAATACAACAACTTAAATGAGAATACACCAGAGGGAATCAACAAATTAGATGAAACAGAAGAACGGATCAGCAATCTAGAAGCTAGGGTAGTGGAAATCACCCAAACTGTATAGTAAAAACTGCCTTTGAGTGGCTGAATCAAACCAGAGCCCAGTGGTGGCCTTTGCTGAGTAGGGTCCTGTGCCGGGAAAGCCTTGGAATATGGTCCAGAATGAAATCCAAAAGCTGCAGTACTGGTGTGTGGGATGCACGCCACACCCACAGCAGGACCCTCCACCCACCCACCCACCTGAGATAGCCCAGAACACTCCCTTCACAGCAGGGTTGAGAAATCCACCAGCAAGGAAAGGACATTTCTGGAAAAGCCCTGCACAGGGACCCCATGGCCAGGGTGGCCAAGGAAGATGCTGCTAGCAAACAGGCTCCATGTTTCACTGAAGATGCCACAGGACAGGTTTGCAGAAGCCAAGTGGCCGCCTTGGCCCGCAAGATGGGCTCCAGCACAGGCAGCAGGGCGCCTCCACCCCAGGGTCTGACGTGCAGTCAGACTTGGGCAGCTCGCTGACCATGGAGGTGCCTGTCCCAGCACACACCCTAGACCCGTTCCATCCCTATGCTCACCCCAAGAAGAGGCTGGTGAGGGCATCAGTCCAAAGCCTGTCTGGCCGTGGACTCACTGGCTCTGCGGACGCCCAGGTTATTTCCCCGGCTCCTGGGTGCACACTCGGAACACATGCCCCGTAGCTGGCAGCTCCCCAACACCGCACTGCGGAATCACACTGCTGCTGGGGGAAAGGAAAAGGGAGTTCCCCTCTGTATGAACTGAAAGCCAAAGCAAGGTCGCTTCCATGGGGAAACTGCACAGATTAATGCCACTGTCAGACCTGGACAATGAAGGGTTTTTATTTCCTTTAATCCTGATTTGGCCCATGTGGGATCTGCACTTCTCAAAAACAATGGTGCATTTTATACGCTTAGCATGATGGTGACTCAGTCAACCTTCTGCCCCAGATGAATTCTGTGCTCATGGATGACAACAGGCCGTCAGGGTCCAGGCCACCACCTTTGCTCAGCAAGCCCTGTGTTCACGTGTTTATCAGAAGTCATCTGTCCTCATGCGCCAGGACCACAGAGCCGGCCCGCCTCTTCCCCCCACAGGACACGCAGCTGTCTCACGCTGGCCCACACCTTGAGGGCAGCGTTGCCAACAGTACCTGGAGGCAGAAGTGGCAGGTGCTCTGGGGACGTCGCATGCACTGAAAGGTGGAAGAGAAACTCCCAAACCCAGAAGGCAACCTGAGGCTCCTGCCTCCTAGTGTGTGCAGACGGCACAGAGCAGGATGCTCAGGGGGCCAGGCCGCCTGGGGTGACCAGAAGTATTCCCCTCTGCCGCCAGGCTCCCTCTGTCAGAGGCTGGTGTTCAGGGTTCCCTGCAGTTTCTTGCCACCAAGGTTCCAGTCTAGAGCCCACCAACAAGAAGCACTGGTATGAGATGCGGACAGCAGTGGTGACAGAGAAACCGCAGCAGCTCCCGCAGCTCGACAAGCAGGTTTCACAACTGACCATTACAACACTGTGATGCTGCAGACATCCCTACAATGGACGCCTGCAATCCCGCATCTCCCCGCGACCCTGCAGGTCAGATCCACGGGTCTCCTGCAATCCCCGCGTCTCCCCGCGACACCGCAGGTCGGATCCACTGGACGCCTGCGATCCCCACATCTCCCTGCGATCCCGCAGGCCTCATCCCCCAGGTGGAGGCAGAGAGGCACAGCCAAGCTCATCTTGCCCCTGCAGATCCAGCAAGAGGGGGCACACCCTCCCCCAGCACCCCTGGGTGCATGCAGCCAGCCAGCCAAGCCAACCACACACCCAGAACAAATGCTTGTTTTGAGCTGCTGAGTTCTGGGTGTGGCTTATGAAGGTTTTTTCTTTTTCAAGCAACAGCTGAATAATGCCTGGTCCTGCCACACTCAGCAGAGAGAACTAGGCTCTGTCATGTGCCAGGTATTGTGCCAAGGTGAATAAAATACTTCATGCTGACAAGCAGTAGCCAAATGCATGAAGGTATCTGAGGAAACAGACTTTTCTCAGGTCTGTAAAATACTGTGGATGTTCTCATTAGATGAATCTGGACTACTGGGGTCTTAAATGACCCTTTATCTTTCCAGAACCCATTCCATGATTACTGAGAATGCATGTGGTAGATGGCATTTTGAGGTCATCTGGTCGTTAACCTGGGAAGCCTACCCACTGCCCTGTGTGCTGGAAACAGGTTGGAGAACACCTCCTGTGGCCCTCCCTGCAAGCTGGCTGAGGAGAGTAAAGGGCTGAGAAGACAGGGCAGTGCCATCCACGTGCTTGGAGTTGGGGCCCAGTCTCCCGGATAGCTCTGTGTAAGCTGGGTGGGGCCGGGCAGCTCAACACTTCCCGACAAATAACCCCAAGGTCAGGTCCACAGAACACAATGTGGCAGCCGGCCAACCAGATGCCCCCTGGGACCTGGAGGCCGCGGTGTTTTTACCAGACCCCCCGCACCCTCTTCGCAGGCCAAAGTAGCTGCCGGGGAACAACGGCAGTGGGAGGAACAAGTGGGTCACCCAAGGCAGAACAGGCGGCGTGTGCACCGCCGAGAAAGGAAGCAGCAGGGCTGGGCGCCTCACGCAGCCACGACCCAGTTCCCTCAGGCCTGGCCCTGAGAGCTCAGGGGCCGCGGCACAGACCCTAGATGCACATGCCGGGTGGCCTCTCTCCCCGGAAGAGCACCTGCGCTGGCACTGCACTCGGCACAGTGCCCTAGAACCAGGGAGGGGTCGGGGGGGGCCACCCCACATGGGGCCTGGGGTAAAGGCTGCGCTGCTTGCCCTTATGGCACCTTGAACTCCCGTGAATCACCACAGACTTGGTGACCCGAAACACCACCAATTTATCATCTTCCAGTTCTGGAGGTGGAAGTGGGCCTCGCTGGGCCGGAACCGAGGTGTCAGCAGAGCAGCCCTCCACTTACAGGCTGGCTGCGACCTCTGCCCCTTTCCCATCCTCAAAGCCACCCACGCCCCAGCTCCGGCCGTCCCTTCTGCCTTCCTCTCCAGGATGTTCGTGGTGGCATGAGCTGCCCAGGCCGGAGGCCAGCTGACTGGCAGTCGAATCCCACCCTCCTTTACTCCCCTTCACCACGTGAGGTAACATATTCACAGGCCTGGGGGTTTGGGTGTGGAGACCAGTGGCCGTTGTTGCCCATTCTTGGAGATCCGCTAAGAGGTGAGCAGACAGAGATCAGCTGCTCCTGAACTATTTCTTCTATGAGCCAAAGAACACTCAGCAGGGCCCCTGAGATGGTGAAATGTCCACCTGCTCAAATGGAGATCTGCACACACCCAAGCTTTGTGAATCCATGGGACAAAAGACCTCTGACAGGTCTGTCTGTGGCTGTCCTTAAACAAGGCGTCCCTGGGCCACATCGTGATCAGTGCAAGTGCGGTCAGAGAACGGGCCCACAATGCTGGGACGGCCCCGGGCTCCTCCTCAAGCCTTCAGCCGAAGAGGCCCAGGGCCACCGACGGAGGGTCACACCCAGGACCATGACGAGAACTCTGAATGCTGGGTAGCCAATGGCCACCATCTGACTTTATGAAAAAATAAGGCAAGTTCAGATCCAGGGTCTGGAATGAGGGGTCCTAAGCTGGAGACACTGTAAATGTACTGATGCCCCACCTGTGGGCTGATCCTCACCAGTGTAATGACAGATGGCCCGCCCTACCCCGGCACTGTATAAACATTCCTGGGAAGAAAAATGAGTGAAAGAGATCAGGTAATAGGATTCTCTTTCCAGGCTTCCAGAAGCCATCCCCAGACACTGCAGCCTGTCATCTGTTGGTCCATTACATGCCCTTTTCCTTGGAAGGAAAAGAACAGAGTTTAGGGAAAAAATGCAAACACAAATGTGTTAGCTACATGTTTGGGGGACCGTTCAGTGCATGTGGCTTGCTTACGTTTTTGATTTCTGCTATAATTTCCTGGGTCTACCCAGTGTTCTCATAGCCACATAAAATGGAAGGACCAATTCTCAATTAAACTCTAGTTTAATATATCCTTTCCGCATTTATCAATCTAGCTTGCCACTTAGCAAGATTTCTGTGAAAAAGCCGTAACAGTTTATTCTTAGCTATGCCCCTGGGATAGTATGCTGAGTTCCTGGGCCATTAGAAAGAAAGTTTGCTAGCAAGTGGGACAAAATCCTGGTTTAAAATGGTAGTGATGGGTTAAAAGTGTACAAGATCAGACATGTAAAATTTACTTTGAAATACATCAAAATTCGGATTCCTGAGTGGAAAGACGGAAAGACAGAAGGATAGTGATGCAATAAAGCAGTGGGATAAAATACCAGGGGCAGAAACTAATGTTAACTGCAATGCCCTTCAATTCTGCTGCCCCTGGATACCTCCAGGACCATGCCATGTCACCCATTCTGCAGTCTTTCAAGGCTTATAAAGCTCAATTATTTTAGGCTGTAGGATTTCTACAAAAGAAGTGAAGACTTTATCTTCTATTTTTGTGTAATTTGCCACAGATCCCCGCATGAGGTTGCTTGGCTGTCACTGTATCTGTGGAATAATGAGTGGCAGGTAATATCCCATGTGACAGTGACCATGTTGCAGCTGAGCAAATCCTCCCTTGGCAACGACTAGACTTACAAAAGCATGTCAGCCTTATTAGTGCAGGTTAAGTCACTGCAGAGCACTCATAAGAGCCTGGTAAGCTCTGATCAGTCAGAAATCACTTGCTAATTGCCAAGATCCAGTGCTGCCCATGGGGTCTCTGGAGGGAGGGAGAGGGAGGGGAAAACGCTGATGCTGTGAGTAACCCCTTCACAGCCCACTACACCTGCATCAGGCATCCCTCCTAGCCCGCTGGAGCATGAACGGGGAGGCTCACATCCAGCAAGCTCATTCCCCCGGCGGGCACACCCCAACACCACCCCAGGGCACGTGAGCCTGCTGTCCCCTTTGCACATGGGAACAAGACTCTGACCACTTAAGTAACGTGTCTAGGCTGCACCACTGCTGGCACTGGGCACTGAGCACAGGCAGAGAGAGCCACCCCTCCAGGGTAGTTTCAGGCCAGCAACAGCCACCAACACTGTGAGGTTAGAAATGCAGAGTCCCTGGCCCTCCCCAGATCTATCAAATTGGTCTGCTTTTCCCAGGCCCCCAGGGCTCCAAAGGTACCCAAGCTGGCCCAGCTCCCTCAGCCCTTACACAAGTGTCCTCAGACTCATGCCCTGAGCTGCCAGGAGGACTGAGACAATCACGATGGCCGGCCCTGGCCCTGGGCTTTGTGGCCCTGTGGTGCTGGGCTTAGGGCCCAACAAGCTGCATTCTTAACAAGTTGCCAAGAGCTCGTGCTGCTAGGCAGGGGCTTTGAAAACCACCACAATCTTCTGCACTGCCTCCCAAACACCATCTCAGGTGCTAAATTTATCCAAATACATATGCTAAGTAACACCTTCCAGCTGCTAAACTGATAAACAAAGCTTCCAGAAATTAAGTGAGGGTGCATATTAGCAATTTTACAGCATTTTCTTGTTTTCAATGAAATCGTGATTTCTTGGCAAATGTGCAGTAGTACATCATCTGAGCTGAAAACTGAAATGCTGCAACTTTAGAGGTTATACTTGAAGGACTTCCAAGCACTGATATTTCCATGTTTTCCATTTTAATCATTTTTCTCTTTGATGGCAGAAAAATGGCATACATCACAGTCATCTGAAATTTCCAGAGAGATAATCTGGATGCCTGTTGGTGGCAAAATCAACAGTTCATTAAAACCAAGGCAAATATTTCAAGAGCTTTTCCTTAACTCTGAGTCAAAAATGTTGCAGATAACATTTCCTCAAATATTGTTTTTGAATTAAGAAGTCAATAGTCTAGAGTGAAGTATTAGTCCATATGAATAGTCTGTGTGGAACAACTATAGATAATAATGTTTTAAAAGAAGGTGAGAAAGCATGGATTTGGTATAACCTGAAGTGGAATCTGCTAAGATGTGTTATAACTGGTGGTGGTAAAATATATGGGGAGGGAAAAAAAGGTATGGGTGTACAACTTTACAATGTTTCTGAAAATGAAAATGTTTAAAGCTTAGATTATTTGTAAGTAGGTATATATTATAGAAGCTATTTAAATCTATCATGTATTATTGAATCAGCCATGCCAATGATGATTTATTGATTTTGGTGTACTTCACTTTCATCAGTTATGTGAAGTTTTTTCAGAATAGAAGCTGAGATCTTGACTTGCTGTACCACATAGCAGCCCAATGGCTTAGAGAGTATATTTTAATTGCAACTTTTGAGCTCAAGGTGGAGACTGAAAGTTTTCTAAATGAGAACACTACCTTCTACCATTTTCATCAAACACCTGATGACTATAGAGTTAACCTGATACTGTGTCTTCATGAATTCAACCTAAAACTACAAGGCCAAACACTACTTATACTGCAGTAAAGTCATTTTGATGACAACTAAGGTTTGAACCACAAGTAACATCAGCACTTTCTATGCTTTTAAAATACGAAACAAAACTGTCATCATTTATGCCTACTCTTACCATTTTTATTCAACCTAGTACTAGAAGACCTAGAGACACAGCATTTAGGCAAGAAAAAAATGAAGGCAGCTAAATTAGTAAAGAAGCAGCAAAATTGTCATTATTTGCAGATGACATGATACTATATACAGTAAAACTAAAGACTCCATCAAAAAACTATTAGAATAAAAGAATTCAGAAAAGTCACAGGATACAAAATCAATAGAAATCTGCTATATTTCTAAATACAATGAACTAGCAGAAAGATAAATTAAGAAAACAATCCCATTTAAATTGTATCAAAAACAGCAAAATATCTAGGACTAAATCTAACCAAGGAGGTAAAAGACCTATATTCTGAAAACTATAAAACACTGATAAAAAGAAATTGAAGAAGACACAAATAAACGGAAAGCTATTCCATGCTCACGGGTAGAAAGAATTTATATTATTGAAGTGGCTATACTACCCAAAACAATCTACAGATTCAATACAATCCCTACCAAAATACCCATGGCTTTTTTCACAGAACTAGAGTAAATAAGCCTAATATTTGTGTGGAACCCCAAAAGACCCTGAATAGCCAAAGCAATCTTGAGAAAGAAGAATAAAGCTGGAGATATCACACTTCCTGACTTCAAACTGGTTACAAAGCTATGGTAAGGTCACAAGAGGAGACAGAAAAGTCAGTGGAACATAATTGAGAGCCCAGCTATAAACCCATGCATATATGGTCAATTAGTGTATGACAAAGGAAGCAAGAATATACAATGGGGAAAGATAGTCTTTTCAATAAGTGGTGCTGGAAAACTAGACAGCTACATGCAAAAGAATGAAACTGGATCACCATCTTGTGATCAGTTTCACAACAAACTGTATACCAACAAATAAGATACTACATATGAAACAAATTCCTATAAATGCACAAACAACCAAAACTGATGGAAGAAGAAATAGACCTATAGTAGTTAAGAAGACTGAGTGATGATGAAAATGATTAAAATTTCCAACAAAGAAACACTAGATATCTTTACTAGTGAATTCTCTAAAAATATAAAAAATTAGTATCAATCTTTTTAAAATTTTCTAAAACCAGAAGAGGAGAAAACATGTCACAATTTATTCTATGGTGTCATTATTTCCCATGACAAAAGCCATACTATGACATCACAAAGAAATTATTACAGAACTACATCCCTTATACATATAGATGTAAAAGTCCTCAACAAAGTACAAGAGAACTGAATGCAACAACATAAAAAGGGTTATAACTACGATCAAGTGGGATTCACCCCAGGAATATAAGGTTAGTAGAACCTAAAAAATCAATTCACAGAATACGCCATTATCAATAAAATAAAATCTATGACTACCTTAATAGATGCAGAAAAATATATTTGGAAAAGAACAACACCCTTTGGTGATAAAACATTCAACAATCTAGGAATGGAGGAGACCTTCTACCTGATAGAGGCCTTCTATGAAACACTTACAGCTCACATCATACTTAATGGTGACAGACTAAACACTTTTAAGATCTGGGATGTGGGAAAGATACCTGCTCTCATAACTTCTATACAACATTACAATGGAGATTCCAATCAGAACAATCAGACAAGAAAAAGAAGTAAAAGCCATCTAGAATGGAAAAGAAGTAAAACTGTCTCTATTTGCATATAGCATAATCTTATTTATTGAAAGTTCAAAAAATACATTAAAAATAATTATTAAAGCTAATAAACTAGTTCAGCCAGATTGATGGATACAATATCAATATACAAAAATTAGTTGCAACACTCTATGCTAATAGTAAACATTCTCAGATTAAATTAAGAAAACAATTCCATGTACAATAGCACCAAAAAGAATAACATGCTCAGGAATAAATTTAACAAAACATGTGAATGACTTTTACAATGTAAACTATGAAACACTGTTTTAATTTAAATAAACAGAAGGACATCTCATGTTCATGGAATGGAAACTTATGTTACAATAGCATACTTGAATTAGAGATCCAATGCGATCCCTATCAGAATTCCAACTTCTTTTTCATGCACAAAAAGACAATCTGATCTCAAAACTCATATGGAAATACAAGGGACCCTGAGTAGCCAAAATAATCTTAGAAAAGTACAAAGTTGGAAGGCCCACACTTCCCACAAAGCTGTGGTAACCAAGACAGTTGTGGTAGTGGCATAAGGACAGGCAGATCGAACAATGGAATACAACTGAAAGCCCAGAAATATACCCAACTTCTATGGTCAATTGATTTTTCAAAGTTTCTGAGACCATTCAATGAAGGAAAATAATTATTCTGTCAACAAATTGTATGGGATAACTGCATAACCACAATGTATTTGGACCCCTACCTCACATCATATGGAAAGATTAATTCAAAGTGAATCAAAGACCTAAATGTAGGAGCTAACACTACAAAACTCTTGGAAGAAAATACAGGGATAATCTTTATTATTGTAGCTTTGGCAAATGATTCTTTGCTATGATACCTGAACCACAAGAATCCAAAGAAAAAATAGACAAATTGACACTTCATCAAAATTAAAAACTTTAGCATGCTGAGGGCTACTATAAAGAGTAAGAAAGTAAAAGCACAGGCAATAGATCAGTAGAAAATAGTTGCCAGTTACATATCTGATAAGGGTCTAGCATCCAGGATATATAAAGAACTATTAAAAATAAACAATAATATTAAATAACCCAATTTAAAACTGGGAAAAGCATTTGAATAGAATTTCTCCAAAGAATTTGAACAGAAATTCTCCAAAGGAAAGGATTTCTCCAAGGAAGACATACAGATAGACAGATGGCCCACAAGCACATGAAAACATGTTCAATATCATTAATCATTAGGGAAATACAACTCAAAACCACAAGATACCACTTCACACCGAATAGACTGGCTAAAACTTTTAAAAATTAGAAAATAACAAGCGTTGACAAAGATGTGGAAAAATAGGGACCCTTACACATTGCTACTGGAAATTTAAAATAATGCAGCCATTATATAAGTCTGGCAGTTCCTCAGACAGTTAAAAATAGAATTACCATATGACCAAAAAATTCTACACGTGGTACATACACAGAATTGAAAAGATATGTTTACAACAAAGACTTGTACATAATCTTCACAGCAGTGTTATTCACTATAGCCCAAAAGTGGAAACAACCCCAAGACCCATCAACAGAAGGATGAACAAAACTTGGTATATCCACACTATGGAATATTTTTCAGCCCTGAGAGGTAGTGAAGTCTTGACACACACTACAGCATGGATGAATCTTGAAAACATGCTAAATGAAAGACAGCAGACATAAAGGGACACATATCGTAAGGTTCCACATATAAGAAATATTCAAAGAAGGAACACCCCCATTATTGGGGGTGTGGAAATGGGACCAACTGCTAATGGGCACAAATTTTCTGAGGCGATGAAATGTTTTGGGACAGTGGCATTGCTGGCACAATATACAGATATGTTCAAACCAACTGGACTGCAGTTAAAAATGGTGAATTTTAAGCCATGTAAATTATATCTCAATAAAAATATTTAATAGAAATACATACTGAAACATTTACAGATGAAATACCATCTGGGATTTGCTTCAAAATGCTCTTCATGTAAGGGACTGGAGTAGCTGAATATGGTGCAGCGTACCAGTAACTGCTTAAGCCAGGCTCATCATTTGCCCTACTCTTAAGATATGTTTTAAATTTTGCATAATAAAATTATTTTTAAAGGACCAATTAAGTAAAACTTTTCAAGAGGCATATTGAGAGTGGTTGTTATAAAAGCTAACTAATCAAACTTGGTGTGCTGCCCTGTACCAGAAAATAATGTGAAGAAACAGACCCAAGAATATAATGTGAAGAATCTGGCATTTCACATTAGAGAGGAAAAAAATGATTAGTAATTGGGGTACCTAGCCAATCCTTTTGGAGAAAAATAAACAGGTAATAACTTTACCAAGTATCATACATACTAATATATCCAGAAAGATTATATTTTAAATGCAACTTAAATTATATAAGAACAAATTATGTAAATATCAAACAAAATTAGGAAATACCAATGAATATGTAATCGTAGGGGAAAGTTCTAAGTCCAATAAAACATCTTAATTTTTTTTAAATATCACAAACTGAGGAAAAAATATTGCTAACATGGAAAGGAGTTAATAGCTAAAGGAAAAAAGGATATTTCAGTGAAAAGGGTACTTCAAAGGGTGAACAAATAATTCACAAAAAATGACATCAAAAGCTCAAGATGCTAAGCAAACCTGTTTGTGCGCTGATACCCAACACTCGTCTGCGGGGGAGCCCCCTCCGTGGGTGCAGAGGTAGGCCGTGAGGAGCTCCACCTGCAGGGACTGAAACTACAAGGGCCCTCTTTTCTCTTGGGCCCTTGCAGTCTGGGCAGAGGACTATGACCGGGGTCAGCAAATATTTTAAAAATAGTAATTTTTTAATTTGTTGCAGACAGTCTCCTCACACTCCATTAGAAGATACATCAGTCGGCTCAAACACTTTGGGGAAAATTTGGCAATATTTATCAAAAGCTGTTAAAAAGTGAGCATGTTGACTCAGCAATTACACTTCTAAAAATTATTATGGGAAAATAATCACACAAATATAAAAACTTTTTAAAAAGATGTTCATCATCTCCCTGAATGGCCCCGGAAGATGACTGGTTAGCCAGAGATGGGTAAGATTCCTCAAGGCAGGAACAACCTAAGACAGGCACAGTCGCAGGGGGGCCATCAGGTGAGAAATTGGGGATCAACAGTGGTGAGGCTTAGAACCTCACCCCCCCTGTTTTGAGAGAAATCTGCATCCGTGGATGTTTTAAGGCCCTTTTCTAGCTTGGATTAACACATAGTCTACAGGCACACACCTGATCATCTACAATTGCTCTCTTACAACACTAAACTATGTTTTCTACCTTTGTTTTACATCTACCTATCACTTCAGCATTTTATTAAAAATAAAAATAATAATAATAATAAAGGTAGAAATGTGGAATCCACATATAAATCAAGTATAAAAATCAAACAAATATTCATATTTGACCTGATCGTTTATAATTCATAATGCATGATCAAAACCAAAAGTTTCTGTGATGAATGCCCCTGTACTGTTCACCATGTAAGAACTTATTCACTATGTAAGAATTCGTTCACCATGTAAGAACTTGTTTGTTATGCTTCAGAAGATTGGAGACTGATGAGAATTAGGCTTAAGATGGATTAGTGATTGTGCATTGAGCATTGACACCCCTATACAGAATTTTATTGTTGTTAACAACCATTTGGTCAATAAATATGAGAGATGCCCTCTTAAAAAAAAAAAAAGATGTTCATCATAGCATTCCATGTGCTAGCAAATCAAAGGAGGAGCTTTGTGACCGCAACAGCAAAAGATTAACTAGAAAATTACGGTGCAAGTTACCCCAGAACCAGGTGCAAATGTCAGAGCTAACCCCAGGGCACCTGTATACCAGAGCTAGGTGCAGGTGTCAGAGCTAATTATGACAAATTAGGCTAAAAGCAGTACTTGCAATGGGATCTCACTTCCCTAAGCACATATGTATGTGTACATGTATATGCACACACAGTCACACACACTCGGGAGGAGGGATCTGGGAACACGTGCACAGCAGTTACCCCGGATGTGGGAAAGCCAACGACTAAGAGCTGTTGTTTTTCCTTTTGCTTGTTCATTTCATTTTGTTCATGCATGTTTTTTATTTTCCAAAATAATATGTATTGCTTCCTTAAAGAGTGGGAAAGTATTTAGAAATATCTTCTCTGAAGTTAAAAAATTATTTGACCAATATTTTTGGTATCTACATTTTAAATGTCCCATAAAATGACTGCATATTATACAGATTCTACTAAGAATAGAGATTATTTTTCTTGGGAATAAACCATACTCCTTAAATGAGAGCTATGATCCACCTTTTAATTCAACTCAAGCTTGTCCTTCAGTGAATTCAAGTAAGCGCTGGGCAGGTTCATTTAAACAGACCACTGTTTAAAAACTTCTATTTGATAACCACAGGTCCAGATGCAGCAAAGTCCATGGGCTTTATATGTGGAAAACCTTGTGCATCTTTTCTCTTAGTATCACATAGCCATTTTCTCAAATACCACTTAACCTTGAATGTGAAAAGAGAAGTTGCCATATTTTCATAGCTCCCAGCTTCATTAGCACTGAGCCATAGCCAGCGATGACAGAACTGCATGTGACCAGAATCCCACGTGTTATGATGACTAAATGCTGCAGTTCATTTAAAAATACGCTTTCAAGCTGGGCTCATAAACCATTTATAAAGAAACTGAGCAGAACTAAAATTATGGGCCAACTGTCACATCCCTCTAATGTGACCACAGTGTGCCTGAGGCAGCAGCCATGGTGGTGAGTTCTGCAGAGCTGAGGGCTTTGCCAGACCATCCGGAACAAACATCTTCCACTAGCCAGATATTAGATCAACACCATGAAATATAACACGAACCATCTTCCATGCCACAGCTCAAAGCTGCATGCACATGCAGCTGTAAACATGTCACTGGAAGGTCAGGCCATGTGAGAGGGCACAGCACATCGAAGGGACATGAGACCAAGAGTGGCTGTGTAGGAGTATCATCTAGCTGCTCTCTTGAATGCTACTCATCCTGGAGAGCAAAACAAAACAGCTAAATAGGAGAGGAGGCTGGGGAGCAGGTAACAGACACAGAGTGGGCCATGCATCCCCTGTCCTGAGCAAATGGGAAACTTCTTCGTATGAGTGACAGATGGGACATCTCCTGAGAAAGATCCTAAGAAGTGCCGCGCAATGGGGTACAATGACTCCCTGCAGACAGTGGGCCGTAGCAAGGCTTCACAGGCCCTGTCATAGCCCTGTGTGCAAAGATGGGAACAGCAGAGGCAACGTGTGCACGCGACCACACCTCGGGCCCCACAACCAACAGAGCAGCCCCCAGAGTGAAGGGACCCACTTTTTCAGAGCCACTTGGAGGAGACTGAGGTTCCAGCCACTGCAGTGACAGGCATTTGTTTTTACCCTAAGACACGTGAGGGACATGGTCCCATAAGTCTCAGTGTACCCTCCAGAAATCACACAGAGAGCTAAGAGTGGACTGCCTTGTCTTTTCCCTCACCTTTGGAGAAAAGCACCATCTTTCAACATTAAATGATGTTAGCTGTGTGCTTTCCACAGACTGTTTTTATCGGACTGAGGAAGTTCTGTTGGTGTTGGAATTATTCATAAATGGGGTTTTGTCAAAAGACTTCCTGTGATATTGTGATGACCAGGTTTATCTCATTAATGGATGTGATGAGTTAATTTACCTTCATTTGTTAAGCCAGCCTTGCATTCCTGGGATAAACTGCACTTAGTAATAGTGTGTGATCCTTTGTATTTACTGCTGGATTTGATTTGCAAGTAATTTGTTGAGCATTTTTGCATCTATATACAAAAGATACTGGTCTTAGCTTTCTGCTCTTTTGATTTTTTAAACATCAGAGCAACACTGACATCCCGGGATGAGTTGTGGTACGTCCCTTCAGACTCTGGGAAGAGGGTGTGAAGAAGTGGCACCATTCTTCAGGCGTTCAGCAGGAGTCACCAGAGACACCATCTTGTCCTGGGTTTTCTTCGTGGGAAGTTTTATATTATTATTATTATGCCTAATCTCTTGTTATAAATCACTAAAATTTTCTGCTCATTCTTAAGTCAATTTCAATAATTTGTGTCTTTCTAGGAATTTTTCCATTTCCTCCAGGCTACCTAATTTACACCGCAAGTCCGTGGTAAGGCTGGAAACGATGTTCCTACTTTCATTTCTGATTTTTCAATTTGAGTCTTCTTTCTGTTCTCTTGGTCGCCTCCAGCTCTCATTCTTCACTTCACTACTTGGTAACTTCATACATTCTAACATGTAGATACACAAATTCTCATCCAACTAAAACATGAGATTATTTTTATTTTTGTCTCACCTATGAATACTTTTTGAATTTTCTGTGAGTTAAAGTACAATTTTACAAGATGCCTTATCTAGAAAATAAAATAGCTAATCATTCATAGATAAAATTCTAAAGTGTACTGAGAACTACCAGGAATAATGGGAAGCAGCACCAACCTAGGCTTCTGGAGACTTCTAGATGACTTGCTCTGCTGTGATCCGCTCCATCATTTTCAGTGAGCCACTTACTTTCTTTACACCACAAATGGAATGGAATGGATGATCCCAAGGGCCCACCACACGCTCGCATCAGGGGCACAGCTGCAGAGAGTGGCCCACAAAACTCTGGCCGCGACCATGTGAAGGTAGTACTCATGGTGTGCCGGTCCTAAAGTGAGGCCACTAAGTGCCCTCACTCCCTTTTCACAACTGTCTTCAAAACTCCAAGATTTAGTATTAGATTTTCTTGGATCTGACAATTAAGTGGTGGCAGAGCCATGCAGGAATCTCATGAAGTAGGTCAAATTCTTAAAGTCAGCAACAGGGGAAAGAAGTACACTCGTCTTTCATAAACTCTTTCTTTTCCTTCCTTTTATAACCTGACATAAATCATGGAAAGCCAAAGGCAAAATTAAAGGCAGTAAAACATTTTCCAGTAGTTCACCTTATCTCCAGGAAATGAGGCTTATTAACTGTTTCCCAGATGTACTTAATATAGCTTAAAACAACAGAGCTTTGGCTTTAAAATGTGGCATAATAACTTCACAGTGGGCTGCTCAAACCCCAAGGCCACCCGCACTTGAGGGCTCCCGTCCTTCCTTGTGTAGGTACCATGCAGAACCTGCTGAAATGCAGAATCTGGCAGGTTAGTAAAGGACAGCAGAGGAGGTCAAAGATGAGGGTCAGAGAAGGTGTCTTCTGTGCAGACACCATCAACACAAGTTATCACTGAGCTGTCATGCCAAGCGGCGCCTCCCCCAGAAACTGGCCCATCTGCGGTTAGGTCGTGTCTCCGTTAGACGCGGTGCCATCCCTCATACTTGCACTTGAGGGAATTGAGACCAACAACCACACACAAGATGGAGGGATCGCTTTACAGAAGCCGGTCCAGAAGCAGGAGGCATGTTTGAAGACTCCACCCGTGGAAAATATTAAGTGAACCTTCTGTGCCAGGAACAAACACAGGCCCAGAGGATAAAGATGAAGTGCTGGGCTCACAGTTCAGAGGAGAGTGAGGCTGTCTGTGTTTTCTAACTTGAAGACTTGTTTCCTTTTAAGAGTCCTGCAAGGAGAAGCTTTTACAAATATAATCACAAGCCTTCTATCAGGAGCGCCCACGGTGTCCTATGCCATGTCAGCACTCTTGGCCCACCATCCTCGCCATTCCACAGGCGTCGCCAGGTCTGCGAGTCACCCCAACAGCTATGGCACAAAGTCATCAATATTTGCAGGAAGCATTTCCCAATTATGTCAATTATTTTTATGAACCTTGATTCTAGCTGCTGTCACTATAACTCTGGACATATTTCTAGATATCTGAGTATTTCACGTCAAGTATGGAGCTAATAAAACTTGCTTGTTCTGATATGGATTGCTTAAAAATGAAATAATGTGCTACAGACAGATGGCTCTTGTACATCCATGCACTCTCCCCAGAATATGAGCTCCTGCTCGTCCACACAGCAAACATTTACAAGAAGCAATGCTTCTGCCTCTGGGATTCCGCCACTGAGTCAACCAGTGGGTCAGAAAGCTGAATCAGATCCACGTGAGTCAGAACTCCTACTTGGGACCAAGTTTTACTGATAATTTCAGGGACACAGCCATCAGGAGGCATAAGAAAAGCAGGAGGACATCTGAGATGCCCTTTCAGCTCTTGGGGTCTCTCAGCAAGGCGCGGGGCTCGGTTCCGTGAGCAGGAGCCCATAGACTAAGGAACATCTCCATTTTATACCCCAGATAGCTATTGTACGGCTTGCATGACATTGCCTAGGAGGCTGGGCCTCACAGATCCACAGATCACAGATTCACTTATCACAGACAGTCCTAACCAGAGACGTACTGTTAGGGCACCACACGGGCAGTCTCTTCCCAGTAAATACGAGCCATTTTCCAGGAAGCCAGCTGCCACACATTAACAGACTATACTGGTTACCTGCCTTCACTGACAATTAACATTTTAGGGTCCTTTCTAACTCTTGCTCCCATTTTGGGATGATGCATTTCATTTCATTATTGTCTCTTCTAACTCAGAATGATTTCTCAGCTTTTCTTTGTCTCTCCTGACCTTGACTTTTTGAAAAGTACAGGTCAGTTCTTCTTGGAGGGAGGAAACAAAACTATTCCTATTTGCAGATGACATGATTGTTGACACAGGAAATCCCAAGGAATCTACCAAAACACCACCACCAACAGGAAGACAGGTCCAGGACTAACAGGCAAATACATCAAAGGCACAAGACACAACATCATCACAAAAATCCATCTCATCTCTTTATACTAACAGTGACCTTGTGGAAACACTATTAAAAACAGGGTGATGTACAATTTCTCTAAATGAAATGACTTACCAGGTATAACTTTTTAAAACATACAGAGTATATGTAAGTTGAAAGTTATAATATGCTGACAAAAGAAATCAAATATCAAAATAAATGGAAAGACAAATGTTCAGGGGTTGGAAGAGTCAACACAGTAAAAATGTCAATTTCCCCCAAGTTGATAAATAGATTTAATGCAGTTTCTATAAAAAGACCAAGAAGGACTTTTGAAGGTGCACAGCCTGGGATAAAGGAGCCTTGAGAAAAGGGAACACGTGGGGACCTGGCGCCCTTCACATCAGCCTCAAGGACCAGGATGGGCCAGAGACGGACTCGCCAGACACGCTCAGCTGATGCCTGATGACGCACAAAAGGAAGTCGAAGAGAAATGGCCCTTCCAACACACAGCTTGATCCGTGATCGCCCAATGCTGGCATTGGCCCTGAGTCCTTCCACAGGTAAGGGGCGAGGGACTGGTTCGTTCACACCGTGGAATCCTACCCAGCCCCAAAGAGCAATGAATAGAGGCTACAGCAATGGCCCGGGTGAATCCTGGATAATTATACTGAGGGATAAAGCCAGTCTTGAAGGTCATACACTGTGTGTTCCCATTTCATCACATTTTGAAATGACACAATTTGGAAAGTGGAGCACAGATTAGTGATTTTATAGGGACAGTCTATGAAATGAAAGGTAGACGACAACTTATTCTATGAGGCCATTATACACTTGACATCAAACATCAAACACAAAACATGAAAACTGTAGGCCAATCTTGTCCCAGAATCCAAGACAAAACATTAGCTAACTGAGCAATGTATAAAAGGGACAATAAATCATGGGCAATCTGAGTTGTTCTGAAGAACCATAGGTGGTCCTACAGCAGAAAGACCTCTGAATGTCATTCACCACATGTACAAATTAAAAAGGAAACAATGACACTCACAATAGATGTAGAAACATTTGATAAAATTTAACACTGATTCATGCTGAAAACATGAGCCGCTGAGCCTGACAGCGACCACCAATCAAAAACCAACGGCCAACATCACCCTCAACAGTGAGGTGCTTGGGATTCCTTCCCCAGGCAGCCGCCGCATGCTTGCAGGCAGACCTCAGACTCGCCCTGTGAAGGGAGATTAAGTGCACGTGTCACTAGGGCAAGAAGCCACCACGTCAGACGAGGGGTTGTCACCCAGCACTGGAAAGTGAGCGGCCAGGACATGGAAAGCCCTGGAGGCGTGGAGGAGGATGGGCAGCTCAGGCCGCTCTAAGTGAGCCACTGTGGGAAGCCTGCACCGTCACACGCCCACCCGTGCCTGCAGTGTCCGCACCAGCAGCGCCCTCAGGTGCACTGTGCACCCTGGGGGCGTGTCCCTTCGGGTCTATCAGCTGTGACAAGCCCTGGGTTCAAGAGCTGCCACAGGATCCCAGGCACTAAAACAGGTGATTCCACTTCACTCTCACCCCAAATGTGCAGAAACACAACTTTATTTCTCTAGCTGGATTCCGCAGAGCTACCAGGGACACCTCAACTCTGCAGAAAGACCACTGTTCTCGCTGCCACCTCAGTCACCGCTAGCTTAAAATGATCCTTTGGCATGAATGCTGGGCCAGCTTCTAGCTTCCACTTGGTCTGCTCAGCCAGGCGCTCCTCACCGACCCCTGCGGCTCCTGGGGCAGCAGGCACGTGAGGGGGGAACAGCACTCCAGCCAGCAGCCCTCAGCCCCTGGTGGGCATGGGTGATGCTGGTATACTGTGCCATCTGATCTCTCGGCAGGAGCCCCCTTACACTTCCTCCAGGCTGAAGAAAGAGAAGGCCTCCATAAAGCCCACCTGAGAGCATTAAATTCTCATTAAGGAGTCTTGCCCCATCCCTCTGATGTTTCTTCTGAAAGCCCATTGGGCTTTAATTAGAAAATCCTGTAGCTCTTTCTCACTGATTTGGTCTTTTCCCTAAAACCCCTGCTCTTCCCTCGTTTCACAGCCAGCTCTGTTTATTCGAAAGCCTTCTGTGCTGCAGGCATCACCAGTGACTGGAGGGCCAGAAGCCTAAGGCTGCAGACACTGCATGGCACCAGGTTTTCCCTACTGGTCATCAGACTTCTAGAGTATCCTTGGAATATAAATTTGCATTTTAAATGAAGAACTATTAATATTCAGTATACAAATGACTCTGAGAGCAGGTGCCCAGTGCCTTCAGGTACAATCTTGCATGATTACACAAAAAGCAATCCGCTCCTGAGAACTGACCCTGGGTCTGGAGCCTCGTCCACATCGTGACACCCCAGCCAGGGCCACTCAGCCCCCAGGACAGAGCTAGGCAAGACATACCTTGCTGTCCAAGCTAAGGGTCTTGGCCTAAATCCTAGAGCATGGAGACAATATTATGGAAAAGCCACTATCATTTGTAAAAAAGGTTAGAGGGGAAAAATAAAAATTGTAAAATAATAGAGCAAAGTTGTAACCATACTATGTATGAAGTTCATTACAGTATAATTCAGTGATTATACTGAAAAATATTTCATAATATTAATGAGCCTTCGATTTTAAAGTGGACTCGCAGATTGTAAAACATTTTAGAGGTATTTTTAGCAGAGACAATTTTCTTCCATAGACAATTACAATAACAAACCATACCACTGGGAGAATAAACCAAGTTAATAAACTTAAAATATCTTTTAAAATGATAGAAAGATTAAGTATTAAGCCAGAGATTTCACCCACACTTACAGAGTTCATTGATTTTCAGCAAAGACACCAATGAAACCCAATGGGAAAAGTAGTATTTTTAACAAGTGTTGCTAGAGCAGAGATACTTGTGTGGGGGAAAAAATGAAGCCTGACCAATACGCTCTGCACACCCCCGAATTAACTCAAGATGGGTGTGCAGGAAAGCACAAGAGTCCGGGTGCCTGGCCCATGAGGGCCTCTCCATGAGGGGGATGGGGCCAAGACTCATCCTGAGCTGCAGAAAGGGGGCAGGCTGCGCGGAACAAGTGCAGGCGCCTCATGTGTGACACCACAGCACCTTCTTGCTGGAGGCTCTGTCCCTTGCCGAGTGTGAGGAGGCAGGCGGCCTCGCCGGGGACCCCACCTGTCAAGGAACTGCAGCGATCCTCTAAGAGTGGGGCCCTCCATCCTACAGCCGCAGAGACCAGGACCGGCCGGCAGCCTGAGTGAGCCTGGAAGCTGACCGGCCGGCAGAGCCTCCGGCGAGGACACAGCCCGTCAGCCACCCAGGAGGGATCCTGAGCTGTGGACCCCCCGAGTCGCCAGTCTTGCCCACAGAAACTGTGAGGTAATAAATATGTGTTGTTTTAGACCATGAAGCTTTTACAAATACTGTTGTGGAGTGGTAAATGCTAATACAATGGATCTTAGACCTAAATACAAATAAAAACTACACTTCATGGAAGAAAACTCTGAGAATATCTTTGCAGCCCTGGATTGGCAGAGATTTCTGAGACAGGCTGCAGAAAGCACTAACCATAGAGTCAGAGTGGGATTTAACAAAAATTTAACGCCCACGTTCATTAAAGGATATTATCTTAATACAAATTGACAAGCCACAGATTGGGGGGGCATATCTGCAATATATACATGTGACATACAATAGCATCCAGAATACATTTTTTAAAAGTTCTACAACTCAACAATAAAAAATAAATTAAAAGTAGGCCTATGAACACAGATAAAGTGCTCAGTATCACTCCTTATTAAAGAAATGTAAATTCAAACTACACTAAAACTACAATAGCTAAAAATAAGACTAATAAGACTGACTATGGCTGAGAATATGGAAGCACAGGAGCTCTGACAGCACAGGCGGCAACAAAGAGGTGGAGGGCCAGCGGGGGTCCCCACCCTCACCCGCTGGGCTCCCACCTGCTCACTCAGGAGAAACAGGAGGTGTCCACACAGACAGCTGCTCCGACGCCCCGGTGCCTTCGCTGTGGTCACCACAGACTGGAAACGTCAGAAGCTCCTCAGCTGAGAAACAGGCAGACCGGGCTGCACCAGGCAGGGGGATCCTCCCCACATGAAGGAAAGAGGTGCCAGTATGCACTTCAAGTCACTGAGCCAGACCCCACCAAGGTGAAGAACCAGAAAGGACAAAACCAATGCTGATGGATGTGAATGCCCGTTACACTGGGCATGAATGTGGGGATGGTGGGAAGGGCATGTGGGCGACCCTGGGTGGGGGCAGCACTGGGTCCGGGGGCCTCACAGGTGCATCCGTCCACGCTCCTGAGCATGCCCCAGACCTCGGGCCTTTGCTGTGGGGCAACATGACCTCTACAGAAAGAAGAGAGTCAGTCATCCAGCAGGGTGCTTATGTTAACACTGCTGCAGGCAAACGGCAACCCCTGGGCTTCTTTTTTCTCCAATCCTGCCCTTTTAATCACTATTGAAAAAACACCTTTAATTTTGATTAAAAATGTCAAAGTATAGAAAAATATATTGCTGTCCCCTTCACATACTTAAAACATGGTCAGGAAGGAGGGCTATAAGTTAAAAAAAAGAGACTATTTTCATTGTCATGTTCTATGTTATATAATATTTTAGACTTAAAAATATTTTCACCACAGTGTAAAGTGGACACACACCTACTTCAGTGTTTATAGGAACTGTACCATCTATAAAACCTTTTTAACTTTATGGTATTTTTATAATTTCTAAAATCTATGAGTATTGGATAAATCATGCCCTTTTTCCCCATATGATTTAAAATGTTCTGGGTCCAAGCATTTGGTCTGCATTTCATCAGAAACTGGTCTAAATTCCATCTTCCTTTTGAATTTCCCATCGCCCACAAACCAGCAGTAGCTTCCAGACGGCGAGCACTGTTCTCGCCGAAGAACTCTTCATTCTGAGGTGTGCGTCTGGGTCATCTCCACCCACAGGTTTCTCATGGCTGTTCCCACAGGTGACGTGAGGCCAAGGCCACATGGGCACACCACCCGCCAGTCATCAGTGCCCTCAAGGTCACTGGCCAACTACAGGCAGTCGGGTGCCCTGCTGGACTACTGAGTTCCAGAGCAACGTGGGGTTCCGGTCCTGGGAGCCTTGCTATGGAATGACAGATCCGGTATTCCTGGAAAAACAGCAGAAGTCAGTGGTTGAAACCCGGAGTGAGAGAGCTCATCAGGCAGGCAGCCAGCACACCACGTCCCAGCAAGAGCCTCCCAGAGCGTGATCCGAACACTGATGATCCTGTGAAGAGCCAGAGTCCCAGCCTCTTCTATGGGTCTAGGGAAATGCAACATCTGGGATAGGGGTCCAAATACCTTCCTTTTTTCCAGAAACTCTCCAGTAGATTTTTATGCAAGTACAGTTTATGTACCGCAGCTTTCCAGCCCAAGTACATATTGCTCAGCTAAGATGAACCCAGTATTTGTCCAGAGCACATGAGCCATAAATCTATAGCCAAACAGGTTTTTCATTTTAACTACTGTTGGCAAAAGGGAAGTTGTTCACATTTTGAATCCGGGAATAAATTCTGCTACTAGACGTTCAAGTTGAAAATCTCGTGTGTTTCTCAGTGGAACACACGGTCTGCACGTGGAGGCTGCAGCCCGGACCGGCTGGATGGTCTACAACACAAACAGCACCGGCTTCAGGGCTTGGCTTCACTCCCTTCCTGTGAGGAAACCCTCCCAGCATGCAGAATCCCTGAGGTCAGCACCTTGTTTATGTTTCATCTTCTTAATGTGCCATGTGGTCAGGTCATCCTACAGCCCAATTTTTGGAGTATTATAGACAATTACCTGAACATTAAAATAACTATTGTGACAAAAGCAGGCTTCCTTTCCCCCTAGTTCATATTACTTTCAAATTTATGGCTTGGCTGTTGGCTTTGCTAGAATCTGCAGAACGCCTTCCAAGAGGAAGGTCCTCCAGATTTCTTAGGAGTGAGATTAGCTTTTATGCAGTAGGCATAATGGGAGTCAGGAAATATCTGGGAATGATATACTCTTCAGAACTAAATGTTACATATGAAAACACATATTTGAAAGCATTCAACAGTCAAAAAGATATTACTGCCACATCAATAAAAATAGACTACATATTGTCTCTCATAAAATGGAAACAAGCAACTTTTTAAAAATCCTGACTTAGAATTCAGTTCTAGTCCATAAATCTGAGGCAGAAAACATTGCCAGTCCCCATGACCCAGGACTCAGTCCTGGTCTCCACCCCAGCTTCTGCCTCTTCCGGTCCTAGTGCCTTCCAATCCTGCTTTTCTCCCAGGAGCCATCCTGGTCCTCAGTGGCGGCATTTATGATTTCTCCCTGTTGTTCTCACACAGGTCCTTGGGGATGCGGGGCAGGTGATCCACAACAAGGGATCTGACATTGGGGCCACGGAATTCAGGGCTCAGCTTGCCCACCCAACCACCGGGTTTGTTCAATCATTTAAGTTCTTCATTCTCACCTTCCTTAATCTGAAGATAATTAAGTACCCACCTAGATATTTGGTTCATTTATTTTTTTACTTCTTTAATTTACATATGTATTTGGTGCTTTAAATTTTCCTCCAAGAACTGCTTTAGTTGAATCCCAGGGACACTGAAATATCATGCTAATAATGAAATAACTCTCACGTGCTGCCTCACGATGAGATTGTGGGTGCCACTAGGAGCACGGGCTGCAGGGAGGGTGCTGCACTAGGGCTACCCAATGTGTGGACTATCTGCAGGCACTGCTCGTGCAATATGCTGGAGCTACAGAACAGCCAAACGGAGTCGTCATACTGCTGCCTGGGCTGGATCACAGTGCCGCCTTTCCTTATGAAGAAGACACAAATTGGATTATCACTTGCATCTATCTTCAACTGCTCCTATTGCATCCTCTGGTTAAAGCTAAAGGAATCTGCAGGAACTATGCCACTAATGATGTGAAAGACGTTACTAAATTGGTGGCAAATCTTCAAAGGACTATAAGATAACCTTCAAATATGTCCCCAGGATGGATGTTTTGGTATGTAAACTGTACACTTCTGAGTTTCATAGTAGATGATAAAAGAAATAGGATCATTTGTATTGAGACGGGAAATTATCTGCCATTTAAGAGTTTGCTAATTGTCATGATTTGACGAAGGTATCTTTGGAATTTGACTTGCATAGTGTTTTGCCCCCCTCAAACAACTGTTAAACTTTAGTTACAGGTGAACATTTCAGCACGTATCTTATATCTGTATTGCCAAAGTAAAAAATACCATCTTCCTTAAAGCTAGCCAGTTTTTTTCTTTTTCCTCAGCCTCCCCCCAAAAAGGCTTGAGTGTAAAATTATGTAAACTCTTTTATATACATCTTTCCTATTCAAGGAAACAAAATGTTTTATCTCAGGATTTGTTAGCAGTGCCATAGATTCTTAGAACCTTAGAAAAATTGAAACCAAGAAATCTGTTTTTCTCATTACACAATATCAGAATTCAGACTCAAGTATTTTGAGCAAACAAAACAATGGAAGCCTGTGTACCCACTACACAGCATGTCAAACCTTACCATTGTACAGTATTTCCTTCAGATATATTTTGATAATGAAATATTATAAATAAACTAACACCCATCCAGAGAATTAAAGGTGGTGGCATGAGAGGTGAGACAGAAACCTCCTCCCAAAACCACATATAATACGAAAATATACCAAATACATCAAATCCTGAAAGAGCAACAGGAAAGTAGGATGCGACAGACTGTCTAAACCTGGGGAAACCAGCAGACATCAAGGAAAAGGGCACCAGTGCTCATCACCTGCGACCCCCACCATCCTCCAGGGGCTGAGCAGCTCCAGAGAGTAGAGCTTCTGGGCACTAGAGGGCGCCACACACAAATTTGAAATATCAAAGGAACCTGGTTCAAACCAAAATGCTATAAACACCAGAAAGAGGACCAAGTGAAACTGAACTAATCAGTCTTCCCAAAACAGATTTCAAAATAAAAATCATAAGCATGCTCACAGAGCTACAGAAAAATATTCAAGAACTCAGGGAGGAATTCAGGAATGAGATACAAATGTTGAAGAAATACAAAATCTGAAATGAAACATACAATGGAGGGATTTAAAAGCAGATTAGATGAAGTAGAGGAGATAGTAAATGAAACAGAAATTAGAGAACAGGAATACAAAGAAGCTGAGACAAAGAGAGAAAAAAGGATCTCTAGAAATCAAAGATTATTGAGAGAACTGTGTTACCAATCCAATCAGAACAATATTCGCATTATAGAGGGACCAGAAGAAGAAGATGGGAGGAAAAAAAAGGGAAAGAAGTGTCTTTGACAGGGTAATTGCTGAAAACCTCCCCAGTCTGAGGAAGGAGATAATCTCTCAGGCCATGGAGGTGCACAGACCTCCCAACACAAGGGACCCAAGGAAGACAACACCAAGACATATAATAACTAAAATGGCAAAGATCAAGGATAAAGACAGAGTAGTAAAAGCAGCCAGAGAAATAAAAAAGATCACATACAAAGGAAAACCCATTAGTCTATCATCAGACTTCTCATCAGAAACCTTACAGGCCAGAAGGGAGTGGCATGATGTATTTAATGCAGTGAAGCAGAAGAGCCTCAACCAAGAATATTCTACCTGGCAAGGTTATCATTTAAATTTGAAGGAGGGATTAAACAATTCCCAAATACACAAAACCTGAGAGAATTTACCTCCCACACACCATCTCTACAGTGTATTTTGGAAGGACTGCTATACTATAGAAGTGTTCCTAAGGCTAAATAGCTATCATCAGAGTAAATAAAACCACAGTAAAGAAAGTAGACCAAGTAATTACTAAGCAGATGCAAAATCAAAAAACCACCCCCAAAGTCAGTCAAGGGATAAACAGTACAGAATATGACACCTAATATATAAAGAATGGAGGAGGAAGAAAAAGCGGGAGGTGGGGGAAGAACCTTTGGATAGTGTCATACTAAGTGAGTTAAATTAGACTGTTAGATAGTAAGGAAATTGCCCTTGAACCTTTGGTAACCATGAATTTAAAGCCTGCAATGGCAATAAGTACATATCTTTCAATAATCACCCTAAATGTAAATGGACTGAATGCACCAATCAAAAGACATAGAGTCACTGAATGGATAAAAAACAAGACCCGTCTATATACTGCCTACAAAAAACTCACTTTAAGCTCAAAGACATACACAGACTAAAAGTGAATGGATGGAAAAAGATATTTCATGCAACTAATAGGAAGAAAAAAGCAGGTGTTGCAGTACTTGTTTCAGACAAAATACACTTCAAAACAAAGAAAGTCACAAGAAACAAAGAAGGACATTACATAATGATAAAGGGATCAGTCCAACAAGAGGATATAACCATTATAATTACCTATGCACCCAACACAGGAGCACCTACATATGTGAAACAAGTACTAACAGAATTAAAGGGGGAAATGGAATGCAATGCATTCATTTTAGGAGACTTCAACACACTACTCACTCCAAAGGACAGATAAACAAGACAGAAAATAAGTAAGGAGACAGAGGCACTGAAAAACACATTAGAACACATGGACCTAACAGACATCTACAGAACACTCCACCGACAAGCAGCAGGATACACATTCTTCTCAAGTGCACATGGAACATTTTCAAGAATAGATCATACTCTAGGCCACAAAAAAAGCCTCAGTAAATTCAAAAAGATTGAAATTCTACCAATCAGCTTCCCAGATCACAAAGGTATAAAACTAGAAATAAATTATGCAAAGAAAATGAAAAAGCCCAAAAATACATGGAGGCTTAATTAACAACATAATCCTAAATAATCAATGGAACAATGACCAAATAAAAACAGATATCAAGCAATGTATGGAGACAAATGCTGCAAAATCTGTGGGACACAGTGAAGACCGTGCTAAGAGGGAAGTATACTGCAATACAGGTTTACCTTAGGAAAGAACAATCCCATATGAACAGTCTAAACTTACAATTAATGAAACTAGAAAAATAAGAACAAAGAGGCCCAAAGTCAGTAGAAGGAGGGACATAATCAAGATTAGAGCCGAAATAAATAAAATTGAGAAGAATATAACAACAGAAAGAATCAATGAAAGCAGGAGCTGGTTCTTTGAGAAAATAAACAAAGTAGATAAGGCCCTAGCCGGACTTATCAAGAAAAAAAGAGAGTCCACACACATAAACAGAATCAAAAATGAGAAAGGAAAAATCACTACAGACACCACAGAAATACAAAGAATTATTAGAGAAAACCTATGAAAAATTACATGCAAGCAAATTGGATAACCTAGAAGAAATATCCAACTTTTAGAAAAACACAACCTTCCAAGGCTGACCAAGGAAGTAACAGAAAATCTGAACAGACCAATAACCAGCAACAAAATTGATTTGGTAATCAAAAACTACCTAAGAACAAAGCCTGGACCAGATGGCTTCACCGCTGAATTTTACCATTTAGTGAAGACCTAATACCCATCCTCCTTAAAGTTTTCCAAAAAGTAGAAGAGGAGGTAATACTTCCAAACCCATTCTATGAGGAGCATTACCCTAATACCAAAACCAGACAAAGACACCACAAAAAAAGGAAATTACAAACCAATATTCCTGATGAACATAGATGCAAAAACACTCAACAAAATATTAGCAAATCAAAAAGATCATCCACCATGATCAAGTAGGATTTATTCCAGGGATGCAAGGATGATACAGTATTTGAAAATCCATCAACATCATCCACCACATCAACAAAAAGAAGGACAAAAAACATACGATCATCTCCATAGATGCTAAAAAAGCATTTGACAAAATTCAACATCCATTCATGATAAAAACTCTCAACAAAATGGGTTTAGAGGGCAAGTACCTCAACATAATAAAGGCCATATATGACAAACCCACAGCCAACATCATATTTAACAGTAAGAAGCTAAAAGCTTTTTCTTTAAGATCTGGAACAAGACAAGGATGCCCACTCTCCCCACTTTTATTCAACATAGTTCTGGAAGTCCTAGCCACGGCAATCAGACAAAGAAATAAAAGGCACCCAGATTGGTAAGGAAGAACTTAAACTGTTATTGTTTGCAGATGACATGATATTGTACATAAAAACCCTAAAGAATCCACCCCAAAACTACTACAACTAATAACTGAATTCAGCAAGGTCACAGGATGCAAAATTAATACACAGAAATCTATTGCATTCCCATATACTAACAATGAACTAGCAGAAAGAGAAATCAAAACAATTCCATTCACAATTGCATCAAAAAGAATAAAATACCCAGAAATAAACCTAACCAAAGAAGTGAAAGACCTATACTCTGAAAACTACAAGACACTCAGGAGAGAAATTAAAGAAGATATCAATAAATGGAAACACATCCCGTGCTCATGGATAGGAAGAATTAATATTGTCAAAACGGCCATCCTGCCTAAAGCAATCTACAGATTCAATGCAATCCCTGTCAAAATACCCATGGCATTCTACAATGAACTAGAGCAAATTGTTCTAAAATTCATATGGAACCACAAAAGACCCACAAAAGATAGACAAAGCAGTCCTGAGAAGGAAGAATAAAGCAGGGGGGATTATGCTCCCTGACTTCAAGCTCTACTACAAAGCCACAGTAATCAAGACAATTTGGTACTGGCACAGGAACAGACCCATAGACCAATGTAACAGACAAGAGAGCCCAGATATAAACCCAAGCTTATATGGTCAATTAATATACGATAAAGGAACCATGGACATACAATGGGGAAATGACAGCCTCTTCAACAACTGGTGTTTGCAAAACTGGACAGCTACATGTAAGAGAATGAAACTGGATTACTGTCTAATCCCACACACAGAAGTAAACTCAAAATGGATCAAATACCTGAATATAAGTCATGAAACCATAAAACTCTTAAAAGAAAATAGAAGCAAACATCTCTTGAATATAAATATGAGCAACTTTTTCCTGAACACATCTCCTCGGGCAAGGGAAACAAAAGCAAAAATGAACAAATGGGACTACATCATGCTAAAAAGCTTCTGTACAGCAAAGGCCACCATCAGTAGAACAAAAAGGCATCCTACAGTTGGAAGAATTTATTTGTAAATGACATATCCAACAAGGGGTTAACATCCAAAATGTATAAAGAACTCACAAGCCTCAACACCCAAAAAGCAAATAACCCATTTAAAAAATGGGCTGAGGAGCTGAACAGACAATTCTCCAAAGAAGAAACTCAGATGGCGAACAGGCACATGAGAAGATGCTCCACATCACTAATTATCAGGGAAATGCAAATTAAAACCACAATGAGCACCTCACACCAGTTAGGATGGCCAACATCAAAAAGAGTAGGAACAACAAATGCTGGCAAGGATGCAGAGAAAGGAGAACCCTCTGACACTGCTGGTGGGAACATAAATTAGTTCAACCATTGTGGAAAGCAATATGGAGGTTCTTCAAAAAAATAAAAATAAAAGTACCATTTGACCCAGGAATCCCACTCTTAGGAATTTACCCAAAGACAACAAGTTCTCAGATTCAAAAAGACATATGCACCCCTATGTTTATTGCAGCACTATTTGCAATAACATGGGTGGAGCTGGAGGGTATTATGCTCAGGGAAATAAGCCAGGCAGAGAAAGACAAGTACCAAATGATTTCCCTCATTTATGGAGTGTAACAATGAAGCAAAACTGAAGGGAGCAAAACAGCAGCAGACTCAGAGACTCCAAGAAGGGATTAGTGGTTACCAAAGGGGAGGGTGGATGGGGAGGGAGGGAGAAAGAGACTGAGGGGCATTATGATTAGTACACATAGTGTGTGTGGGTGGTCATCACAGGGAAGACAGTATAGTACAGAGAAGACAAGTAGTGACTCTGTGGCATCTTACCACACTGAGGGACAGTGACTTCAATGGGGTATGGGGATGCTTGATAATATGGGTGAATGTAATAACCACAATGTTTTTCATGCGAAACCTTCATAAGAGTGTGTATCAATGATACCTTAATAAAAATAACAATAATGAAATAACATCATTCCACAATTTCATTTTGTTTTACATCTTTAAAGCAAGATTTGTTCAGTAGAATTTTTGTATCTCTAGGTGGAAGGAACTTTTTGGGGTTTTGTTTCCATTATCAATTTATGGTTTGGTTGCATTATAGTGATAGAATCCTATTTTTTGTTCTTTAATATATTTCTCTATGAACTTACATTTGGTCAATGATCATGTCTGATGTGCATTTGAAAAAAGAATGGTTTCCTTGTGGGCATGTCTAGAAGATAATATATTATTATGTAATGCAGGTTTAATATAACCTTATAATTTCTGTGTACTCCATCTGTTGAGGACTAAGATGGGTATTGTTATAGTCTCCATTATTAGTGTTTGGCTATTTATCATTTCATTTCTTGTGTTTCTGATTTATGAAATTTGCTCTTCCATTTATTTTCCTGGATGACTAGGTTTTACATTATATTTTCATTGTCTTTGCCTCATTAATTTTGGAAGGTTGAATTATGTCTCATGTGGAATCAAAATCACAAAATATGCTCTGTCTTCATTTCCTGATAGACATTTGTCTATCTCCTTTTTATCTGAATCACCTTGATTTAGGGCATCTCCCGCATTCAGCATAAACTCAGATGTTTTTCCTTATCTATAAAATCCAATCTGAGAGCCTTTTTCTTTCAAAAGATGGATTTATTCTCCTTGAACTTACTGCTAGGATTGACATGTTGATATCCATTCTATCCTATTGTTTTTTGTATTTACAATATATACACAGAATCTTTCATTTTATGATCTATTTTATTTCCTCTTGCTTAGGTATTTCTTTTTGCATTCTTGTAGATGTCACCTTTTATTACAATCTTTATGTGAAACTCTAGCCCATTCCCCTCTCAGACCCTGCACATCTGCTTTCTATTAATGCCCAATACTGAAATCACTTGGCACTATGTTTTCATCTCTGCTCCCTCTCCCTTCCTATCCAATTTTAACTGTTAGAATTAGCTTAGCATTTTTGTTATTGATAATATGGGTATATAATAAATGTGAGTAAATTCTATTCTCAGTTTCAAGTGATAATCTTACCCCCAAATGTTACATATGAGAAAATCAAGGAGCTTACTCTGCTTTCTAGAATACTCTCACCTCCACCACCTTTGTACTATTTTTTAAACTGTAACAAATACATTTAGAGTGTACGTTGGTGCCCTCCTCTCCATCTGTTAGTTATACAGCTGAACACATTCACTGCCCACCTGACCCTTTTGCTGAAGGTCCTTCAATCTCACAGTGGCTTTTCTGGAGCTTCTTTCTTCCAAATGAACTCACTCATGTTCATAATAGTGAGTCTGGCTTTACACTTGAAGGACAGTTTATCTGAATATAAAAATCCTGACACAGACTTTTTCTATGTTAAACAGTCCCTCCAATGTCTTCTAACATAAGATGATTTAGAGAAATCTGATGCCAACCCGACATTCCCCTTACTAAGTTTTATATGGATGCACTGAGGTGTTATGTTGGCGCTAGTTCTACTTAATGATTATAGTCAAACAGATTTACTAAACTCTAGTGCTTTGGTGCTGGTAAGTCTGGGTCAATTTTTCCAGGCCCTTTCAATATACAGATTTAAGTGATTTCTAAAAAAAAACTTTTTGAATTACAATTTTAAGTATTAGTTCTGTTCAACTGCTTTTTAAAAAAATTCTTCAGGGACCCCAACTATCCATAAATTCAATCTATGTTGCCAAAATTCTGTATCACCCTTTTATCTGAATGTCTTACCATTTTCTTTATTCGAGTATGGGTTTATTTCCTCATCTTTCTCCTTCACATCCCCTTTTCCCCTGGTTGTGCTTTCTGCAGTGTCTACTTTCTCCTATATTCATTCAAATCTGGTTTTAATTCTGAAAATATTTTTCTAGTGCTCTTTTATAAATTTTTATTTCACACACTCCTGCTACATAGCAATTTCATTTCTGAACTCTCCTGTTTCTGCTTTAGCTGCTGTATTAAAATAAAGTTTGAATGTTTTTCTTAATTTCCTTCAGCCCATTTACAAATATGCTCAACTAGAAAACACGTTTTTCTCCTCATTATCTGTGAGAATGATTTTTGGCTCATCTTATGAAATGGACTGTCACATCCAGAGTTTGTATGGCAGTGAAACAGGAAATAGCAGGTACAGGAGAACAGAGACAAGGCTAGACAGGCAGTTGGAGATGTACTGTGGAGGTTCTTGTGTGCCACACAAATGGTACTTAGTCTATTTTCTACATATCAGAGAAACCAGAAGAATATTCTAAGCAGAAAAGCATCATGATGAGCAATAATTTGTTTTCTAGCCATTAAAAGAAGTTTGGTAAAGTCTTATGATAGACATTTCTTTTTCATCATAGAAGCATGTTTGTTTTATATACTTTGAAGCTATGCTATTAGGTGCACACAGACTTAGAATTATGACATCTTCTATGCAGACTGACATCATCATCAAGTCCGCACACCTCTGGTGATGCTCTGAGAGATAAAGGCTGCTCTACACTGAGTCTCCTTACATCAGCAGCACTTCCCATCCATTTTCAGTGTTTCTGTATTTTATACTCTTTGTTTCAATTATTATATTTTTCAGCTGCACTCACATAGATGTTAAATAAAACAGTGATTAAAAATCTCAAGAAAATTCAATATACACAGTTGACTTATATTTGGCTCCTAAAAGGAAAGATTCATAACTTAACGTCATTTCATGCATTTCTTAGGTAATATACAAGTAGTGGTCAAGACTTTGAGGCAAATAAGGATTTGATTTTCTACCTGAAATCCAGGAAGCTATTACCCGTAATTAGATATTCTAAAGGGACAGATGGATTTGAATTGCTGTGAAAGCTTTGGGTACATGACTGAATACAGAGAAACAGTTTAGAGGAAAAACTAAAAATTCCATTATTTTGTTGTTGGTGGTGGTGGTGCCAGCAGGGTTTTTGTTCAAAATTGTAAACAAGTGTAACTGAAATGGTAGCAAATAGTTCATCTTGCCAAATAAAGGTTATTTATTTTAATCTTTAAGTTGCTTTATAAATTTGTAAATTGTATCAGCTGCAGGGTAGTCAAATTTTAGAACAAAATGTTTCCTTTGAAAAATCCTAAAATATCCATTTCTATCCATTTTTCACATGATCAAATCACCTCATTTAGAGATGAACTCAATACCTATCATAGCAGATGGCAAAGGTGTCTATGGAGCACAATTAGTTACACACTATAAAATTTTTAGAATAACTTTCTCTATTTAAAAGTTTCATAAAGTATCTTTCAATATTCTTAAATTCCATTGTCACCAATTAAACCAAGTAAGAAAACAAGTTTAGAAAATAAGTCCCTCAGTTAAATTGTAAAGTGATCTCTTCCAAATAGAGTTTATGATTTCCTTGAATTTCAGGAAATTTCCTAATTTTCATTTGTTTAGATAACCCTTATAGGGAGGTAGTGTTCCCCAAGATGCTACATCTAAGTCATGACCCCCAGGACCTATGAACCTAGTCTTATTTGGAAATAGGATCTCTGCAAACGTAGTTAAGACAGGATCATAAAATCAGCTTGGATTTAGGGTGTCTAGTGACTGGTATCCTCTTAAGAGAAAGAAGAGGGAGATTTGAGACACAGGGGCCACTGGGGAGACAACCATGTAAAGATGGGGCGGAGATGACGGGAAGGCCCCAAGCCCACCCCCAGGAGGGGAGAGGGCCTGGAGTGGATCCCCTCACAGCCTCAAGAAGGAACGGCCCCGCTCACCCTTTATCTCAGGATTTCTGGCCTCCAAACCATGAGGCTCAGAGGTCTGTTATCTTAAGCTGTGAGTTTGAGGGGATTTGTTAAAGCAGCCCTAAGAACCAATACAAGACCTTTCCAAATATGCTCAGGACAAATGGATACTTATTAATATATATCCCAAATCCATCATAAGACATGTGTCTACAATGCACTATGAGTGCGAGGGGAGGGGAGCAGCCCACTAAAATAAGTCCATTGCTCCTGAGACACGGCCATCCCAGCAGGGCAGATATGACCCGGTATTCTGTTTATTAATGATATTACCTGGTACTTCAAACAACATCCAGCACGTAACATGTCTTCCACAGAGTGGGGAATTTATGTGATGATCCATACATGAATAAAGAAATGAACGAAGGAATGACTGGTGTTGAAGTATCACGCTTCCCTAAAACACCATGAGTGCCTTTCAACCCCACACATTACTTCTGATGAATACCATTTCTGTGAGAATCTCCAAACCCAAGCCAGCAGGCAAGCTAAGCAACAGTCACTGGCAGCATCACAGGCCCCGTGATCACAAGCCGGGGGGCCTAACGAGGACATCCAGCGCCACGCGGCACATACATGTCTGTCGTCGGCGCCACAGCCAAGCAGCATCCACATGGGCTGAAAGCAGTTCCGCATGGGCGGCAGCGGCTCGCGGGGCCTTCAACATGGCACACACACCTGCAAGCACAGAAAATGCCGGGAGGAAAGCGATTCTCTACTTTTTAACACAAGTTAGAAGAAAGATACTGACTTTCTGCTTTTCTTCACAAAAATGACCAAAGTAACAGTGAAAGAACATTTTTATATGTGAGGATCATTAATGCCAAGTATGTTACTCTTGAGATCTTTAAAAATAATTAAAACATCTCAAAAATCAAATTCAAAAGATGACTAAATTAACATTAAATGAATTTTTTATACATGAAGAATATTAAATGATAAACATATTCTGGAGGTCTTTTAAATATATAAAATTAACACACCTTTAAAATCAAAAATTATTTAGAGCAATGATTTCAGACTGGGGAGGTGAAACATTGTACCAAAGCTGGTTAATTCCACAATCAAGTACTTATGAAAATCTGTTTCCTGTAAAAAATGTCAGGGAAATGATGCTAGTTTTATTGAGAAAATCTCTGACACCTTTTAGCCTATAGGGACATCCTAAGAAAGCCTTCTCACTAGCAGGCCTGGCTCCTGGCACTTGTGTCTAGCAGAGCCCACCTGAGATGCCCTGTGGCACACAGACCACCAGAGGGGTCTCAGGCTCGTCCAGCGATTAAATGGAGGAGCAAAGGCACACTGCTCACTGTGTCCTTGTGAATACATATGTGCACGCACACATACATGTTCATACATTTCATTGTTACATTATGCATTTGTGGAGTACACCTATCTTATAAATATATGTGTGCCCCTTGGTTTAACAGCATCAGTTATTTCGCTGTGCACCGCCTGCACTCACGGCCGTGTGTCCCACGGGGCAGGGAAGGCCCAGCACCTACTATCTCACCACCCAAGTGCATGTCACCTTCTCTGTACTCAGAGTTCTGTCAGGTTTTGGCTGGTCTGAAGTTTCCCCACAACCGTATCACATTTTGAAAGAGTTCAACTGGGTTTGCAGACATCGAAAGCTAACTGTTTCCTAAGCATTTGTAGAAACACGGACCCAAGCCTCTGGCTTCACCCCAACTCCCACCTGCAAAGCGGGAGGGCCTCACCTCAGGGCTCTCAGGTCCCACAATCATATCCCATCACCAACGGCTGTGGTTGCTAAAAGATTATAAGCCTCTGGCTGCTGGACCATGGATGGCGACCCCTGTAATTGTAAATTGTAAGGAGGATAAAAACAGGCTTTAAAGGCTGAATTAATGAACATAATGCTAATGACATCTAACAACTTTGAATCTAAAGTAAGAAATGAACACAAACTTTTTTTTATAATAATTTCAGAGTTGGACTTCAAAAACCTCCTATGAATAATTACTAATGGTACCTTCTGACCTTAAGACTTATTGACATGTTTTTTCTAAATGTAATGCCACTGAAAATCACAGAACTGCCAATGGTAAAAGATCAAAAGACTGAGATATTACTATGCCAAAAGTTTTTTTAAGTGAGAAATTTTACCTTTATTATTGATAACGATTAGAAGTTATGATAGTTTTTCCTCATATACTGTTCTTTCCTTCTGGATGTTTTTTTATTTTTCTTCCTAACCCTTAGCACTTTTTTGTATGTGACTTTTATTTCCTATTTTTAAAAATTTTTTTATTAAGGTGTCATTGATATACACTCTTCTGAAGGTTTCACAAGAAAAACAATGGGTTACTACATTCACCCATATTATCAAGACCCCCCTATACCCCACTGCAGTCACTGTCCATCAGCGTAGTAAGATGCCACAGAGTCACTACTTGTCTTCTCTGTGCTACACTGTCTTCCCCATAATACACCAAAATTTATCTTTAAGGTCATAATCCATATTCAAAAAATTATCTGAAAGATGCCCTTCATGAGGCATTCAAGGTCTGAGTCATTAATCTGCCAAGTACGAAGCCCTAAGACACTGTGAGCAGGTGGCTGTGCAGCACAGGGTGGAGACCGGCTTGTGTCACCTGGCTGTAGATCCCTTGGGAGACCTGCCTCTGACTCATCGTCAGGCACACCCACCTGCCCTACACTGCTGAGAAACGCTGTGGTGATTCCACATGTCCCAGGGATGGGATTGAACTGTGCTCCAGCTACAGCGCCATCTGGGCCCCACATTACTTAAATATGCTGCAGCCCTTAATGATTTCCATCTTCCTTCCATGTCAGCAATACCCAAAATATTAACATGAACTTAATGAAGTAATCCATAAGCATTTATGCTTAAAATGTACACATACCTAGAAGAGGCTCTTCACTTACAAACATCAAAGACTTACATAAATTTGGTAATAACAAACACATATACTGAATCTAAACACTGTGCCAGATATTATTCTGAACATGCTACATCTTATCCTCTAACAAACTTATGAAGGGTTTTATGTCCATTTTCAGGTGAGATCCACAACACACAGAGGGCTCCATTCACCTCGTAAGCTCAACACAGCTCAGTGCCGCGCGTTAGGACTAGGTCAAGATAGCCTGAACATCCATAACCCAACACGCAAGTCAACAGACACCTGGAGTCATCTATTGAAGGCTGGGCACTTTGCAGGCAGGAACATAAAAAGTAGGACACAGGCACAATGTAACAGACAGACAGACGAGTACACAGTTTCAGCACCTACCTACACTGCTAGCTTCTGAAGCTAAATGATACAAACCTGAATAGAGCAAAAACGATAGACAGTGGTCAACACTTTCACAGGGGAAAAAAAGAATTAAAAAATCTTTATCAATCCAATAGAGACTGGAAGAACAAATGAAGAAGCAAAGAAAACTCAAGATAAATATAAAGTACAGAATTTTTAAGGTAGAAAGGGAAGCACAAAGTAAGATCAAACATAAGAGTGACCATAATAATTGCAAAAACTGAACTTGAGTAAAAGAAAGAAGGGAGGGTCTAAGTTTTTCAAGAAAAACAAAGCCCATTTTTAAAGCATGGACATGAAGGGTGGGAAGAAAAACAGCATATACACCAAGTAAAAAGAAGAAGGCTGACATGTGGGTGCTAGAAAAAACAGATGCAAAGCAAAGAACACCTAATGAGAAATAGTTTCTAAAAACTATAAAACTACAAAAGGAGCAACTGCACATGAAAATATAGCAAGCCTGAACTTAAATACACCTAACATGGCCTGCAAATATGTAAAGCAAAAATTAATAGATTATAAGAAGAAATTGACCAGATCACAATCATAGAAAGAGATGTTAATACATTTCTTTCACTAATGAACAAATTCAATCATACAAAAAATTAGGAAGAACTGAATAATTTGAATATGATGAACAATTTTAAGTCAATGGACATCTATGCAGACACGCAACCAATAGTTAGGAAGAAAATGTTCTTTCATACACATGTTTAGTATATGTGAAAATGAACCAGAGAGTCATGTTTTGAATAAATACAAAGTCTCCAATAGAAACCAAGAAAATCAGTGTTATAGAGCATGTGCCCTGAACACAATGCCATAAGATTAGAAATCAGTAACAAAAAAGATCACCAAAGATGAGCTCATGCCTGTGTAAACCTAAAGCACACATTTAATAAAGCCTACACTGAAAACAATCCTAATGAAAAATATAAAATATTTAGTGCTAAATAATAAATATAATATATTAAAACTGGCAAACAATAAAGTATGTTCAGAGGGAAATTTACAGACTTAAGTGCATATATTAGAAATAATGTATATATTAGAAATGCATTAAAATAGAGAAAACTCATACATGTAACATGGAGTAAAAATAAGGTAGCACAGAGATGTGCAGATTGAAGCCATTATGTACAAGAGTACAACATGCCAAACAAGACAGTGAACATTTTTTACTATATACTTGGGAAAAAGCCACACCAAATTCAGTAGAGGAAAGAAGAATGAGACAGAGAGATGGATGGTAAGTTTTATCTACATCAGTAATTATTTATTTCATTACTTTTTAAAAAGCCCAGCAAGATTTAATGCTAATAAAGTGATATATTTTAAAGAAATCATGCCAATGTAAGTGACTGGCATTTCTGAAAACCTAAGTTTCCTGTGTAATAAAGTTTTTCATTAAAGAACTATTTAACCCCTTACATAATTTTTAACTTTTCAATTCAAATGAGCTCTTTGGTATTATATATTTATATCATAAAAATACAAATGTCTGTAGATTAATGATAACAAAATTTTTTTTGTACATTATGCTACTGATAAAAGTGAAGGTAATTAAAAAAAATACAAATATCATATTCAGACCCAGAAAAAATAACTGGCAGTCAAGTTTTAGAAATATAAAGAAAAAAACACCTGCTATAATTTTTAAAGACATCAATAAATTGTAAGAGATTTATGCATTTTCATTCTGAAAATAGGCCTTTTTAGTGATCTAACTCATAATTTACAAATAGGAAAATAAGGCCCTTGTTTTTCTGATGTACATAATACTCTCATTAATATGATAAAACAAGTCAAATCCTGCTTGTCAGACAGACTAAGCAGCTACAGGAGTGGCTCTCGGGAGAGACCCCTCTTCTGGTTGTGCACAGGGTGCTTGCAGAAACGCACGGCTGGTCAGGACCCATGTGGCCGTGCTTGTTACTCAGCATGAAGGAAACCAGAGATGATCTATATTATATTTACTGGAAATGGGATATTTAGGCCAATCACGATGTATGCCTCTCCTCAATTTGGACTCGCAGGACGACAGCTCATGAGGAGCGGCCCCCACGTGGCTGCGGTTAGCTGGAACACTTTGATGCACATTGTGTAAGTGAACAAAAATTTAAGGGAAGTTTAAAAAAACAAGCTATTAAATCCAGCATGAGCCTCTGAAACCTTACACCCCTGCCTTTCATTCCTTCATGCACCATTCAGATGTTCATTTTCAGGAAGTAAAACCAGCTATTTTCCCATTAAAAACTTCAGAAATATTTTTCCCCACATAGCACCTCTCATCCAAGAGCACACCACGACTCCCAAAGTACCACCATCACTTCAACCCATATCGAGTGAGAAGATACTGCCCCTGAATGCTCTCAGCGGAGGAGGTGTCAGCGCTCCCCCGAAGTAAATGCCCTGCATCTCTAACAAAGGAGACTCTAAGGGAGGAGCCCTCTTTAAATTGGCACCCAGATGGCCACTGTCACCGAGGAGGAGGGACGGCCACTTCTACCTGACGGGTTCGTCACAGGCCTGCCCCGCCCCGTGAATAGTCTTCCTGGAGCTCTGAGCAGGAAATTCCTAGGACCCCAAAGGGAACACCCAGGGTAGGACCTCGGTGGGAGGCACCCTGTCCAGCCTGGCACTGCACCCTGCAGGCAGGGCAAGTCGGGGGCCCACCCTGCCCAGCACTGTCACCTTCTCCCTGTGTCTCGGCCCCGAGTCATCTGCAGAGACACCGACTGCAGAGCCAGGATCCAGGCAGGAGACAAAGCCCAGCAGATGCCCGAGTGGAGGAAGCTTAGCCTAGAGAACTGCTCCATGGAGCCAACTGCTCCCAGGGCACTGGGGACAGCACTGCAGACCCCGTTGCTGGCCGGTGCGCTGCACAGGGGGCTGCAGAAGCCGGGGCTGGTGTCTGAAAGGGAGTAGTGGCCCAGCCCCTGAGGGAAGGCCCTACCTGGCTGGTGCTGCCACGCAGGACAGGGGTGTAGAGCTCCAATTCAGCAAAACTGAAACCTGAACACTGGACTTAATCTCCTCAAAGTCTCATGTAAAATAATACTATTACCTACTATTTTTATCAGAACCACAAAAACAGGAAGCCTTTAAAAGAAATAACATTTTATGGTGCACATCCTCAAAAGAGCATACTGTCCCCAACATGGAGAGAGGCTCTCAGACACCCCACAGCTCTGTGGACACAGCTGCCACCTTCCCAAGGGTCCATCCTTCACCAGCAGGGTCACCATGAGCTCTGCTCAGAAACAGCTGGCATCTGGGGCACTAAACAGCTGAAGAGAACACTATCGGGGACTGGGCCCATGTTTGGGGGAATGATCCTGAGCCCAAGACACTGCAAACCGGCTGTGCCCATCACTGACACTCAGTGTGAAACACAACCTCTCCTGGAGGAAAAGACACCAGGTCGGGGTCAACTACGTCCCCAGCTGAACGTGAGACACAGGAGCTCAAACTTAGTCGGAGCAGAGGCTGAAACAGGGCTGCCGCAGGCCTGCCCGGCGGCTGGGAGGCGAGTCGCTGGAGCTCACAGCACCTGGCCAGCACACAAGCCGGCACCAAGGGAACCTGTCCCAGGTGACAGTGCTGCGGGGACCCCCAGGAGAGAGGGACCCTAATCACACTGTAGAGCTAGCTGGCTGTGGAGGGCAAGGCACCGGTGTGCACGCACAGCACAGGGGTCTGAATGCCAGGACACAGACCCCATGAGAGGCTGGCATGTCCCACCCTGTCACTGCTCCTTCCCACCCAAAGTGAGGGCTGGCTCCAGGGCACGAGGCCTGTGTAAACCTCCACCTCCACTCAGAGCCAAGGTGCGGGCCTGCACCCAGCTGAGACGCCCGGAGGCAGGACGCACAGCACACAGCAGCGGAGGCCCGCCTCAGAGGCAGCCAGCACTACTGGCACCACTAGAGTTCCTGTTCCATGTCCCCACCTAATGGGGACACTCTGGCGCTAGAGCATAAATCAGGGTGGTCTCGGTCTGCCTGCGGAAGCTCCCCAATCCCAGACACAGCAGAGTGGAAATGGAAGACTGATCCCCTAGCACAGCCCAGTGAGGTGTCTCAGCTTCTCAGGACATCAGCACAGGCCCCCAATGGCTCTACAGTGTACTGTTGTTATTTCTAGTTGTTGACTGGAAATACCCAAATAGCACTTCAAGTCTGAGGCATTAGAAGCTTTTTAGTAATAATAATTTTAAAACCTCTTCTGATTTAAGAATATAGGAAAATAGATTGATGCAATTAGGAATTGTATGGCTGTTCCTACAAATATTCTCTATGAAGGGTCTCCTCTGATTTACAGAAAATGCAGACCCTGCACTCAATGCCGGTTTCAAGTTTTCTTCTGGGTCACTGACCATCCCACAACCAAGGTTGTCAGCTTTACAGTAAGGATTCTATTTTTTAAGTTAAATACCATACTACAGATTGAAAAAGTTAGTCTGAATGAATAATGTTAAGGAAAAGACTTTGGAGTAGCATACTATTTATTAAAAATGCCCAAATGCCAAAAATAAGATGCACATTTCATGGGACACTAGAGGAGGGCTTCTCACCGACACCTCTTGGGACTCGTCCCAGGCCTCACGCAGACGCAGGTGGAAGGCAGGCCGAGGGTGGCCTGGGTCCCTCTGGACGAACGGGCAGCATCCCTGGTTCTGACTTCCCCGCGAGATCCTGGTGCTCAGTGGGAAAAGAGTGACGTGCCCTTGCAAACTACAAAGGCGGGCAGCTCTATGATCATGATTTAAACGGACCCCGTAAGTGCTGGCATTACCCCTCTGGGCTCCAACTAAGCCAGCTGCTGAACGCCGACTGCATGCCTGCCTCCAGGGCATCAGCATCTCCTAGGAGAGGGCTCCACATGCAAAAAATAACCATGATGATGAAGATAAGTGGCTTTGAAATGACCATCTTTGAGAAGAAGTATGTACAACAAATTAAAAAATTAAATGAACAAGTATCTTTTTCTAATAATTCATAAAACTTTGGAATAGAGACAAGAAGTAGCAAGTGTCAAAAAGCATAAAAAATATGTTTTAAATGTAACATTTACAACATTACAGGATCATCACACAAATTCATACTTAACCTTCATGACTGAAACATTTTAACTCAAAAATGGCAATATTAAGTCAATTCTTTATCTTTATTTAATTCTTTATCTTTAGAGGAACTCTTTATATTGCATTTTAAATATGACTAAACATTTTTAAATGCTATTCATCAAAATTGAACCCCTATAATCTCATGCTGACTAGTGTTTTCAAAAAACCCAGTGCCCTCTGCATTTACATCTTGTTTCCCATATAAAGAATCGCATCCTTTTCTTTCTGTTGATGACAGATTCAAATCAGAAGATTACTGTGAAGATTCTAGGCATAAGACCGTTGTTCTAGGTGACTGAAACACCAGTCTGCACTCAAGTGTCTGAAAGTCACATGCCTCTGCCTGAGATTTGCACTAAACAAACCAGCAAGTCAGACTTACCCTTTAATATTGTATGTCAAAATATTGCCTGTCAATAGCTTGCTGAACTGCTCTTGAACTATCATACTTAAATAATAAGACGAGCATTAGGCTAAATCATTTTAAATACATGATTCACTTATAAACTTTATTTAAAAGTACAGAAATATATAAAGTCCAATACTCAAACTTAAACCCCCACTTGACGAACCTCACTGTGACATCAGCAGCAAAGGGCACGGCTCTCGAATACAGAGCAGCGTGACCCTTCCTCTGGCAACTGCCAAGCCAGCTGCTTTTCCAGCCCTCGCAGGAGACACGACATGAAAACACAGGCTCTCTCACCCACAGAGCTGATCTGACTAACACGCACTTCACTTTTGAAGTTAGCTATCTGACTAGCCTCATAAAGAGGTCACAAAATCCTTCAAAGGGACTCCTTCATTCATGTGGGGGACCTACTGCACAGTGTTTAAATATTTTTGTTCTGTTTTTATGCAATAGGATTCTGTGCAAATAAAGGAAGATGTGTAGGAAAACAACCTTTTCTTCAACAACCTCTCTAAGCAACACTTTCCACAGCATTGCACAAGCCAGAAAAAACCTCTCCTATAGTGACTTGGTGTGTCTTAATTAACCTCTAGGGTATAATGTACCTTTCAAGGGCCTCCCACCCAAGACCAAGGATGCCCCACAGAAAGTAAGTGAAGACACCATCCGTGGGGTCTGCTCACCAACCCCACAGCCTCCACCCTGTTATTGGACTCAGACCTGGGATGACCCCAGAGCCGTCCAGGCCAGTAGGCCAATAGCTCACATTGCTGGGCACAGAGCTGCAGGTACCCGCCCACTGCCCCCTGGGAAAATCTCATTCTGGATCTAACCTCCTGGTCCCACTAACACAGAAGGATGTGGAGCAACATGGGCCATGACAGAACTCAAAACCGTGATTCAGATTCTGGGCTGGCTTTCCCATTCCAACTGCTAAAAACTTCACAGGCTGTCAGACCATATGGGAATTTAATGCAAACCTGGTATAATGTATTAAAACTGTAGATAAAAGGCTTTTTAACCACTACAGTAAGACTCCACTTTTAAAAAATGACACTCTTGAATCCTAATGCAGAGTTAAAAGGCTTTACAAGTCGAACCCTTAATCTGGAAAGCCATTCCAAACACACCAGAGTCAAAATTGTGGTTGTAGTCCTAAAAACACAAGTTTTGTTCACAAGTTTCTTTGACGTTCTTTTGGGTGACAAGGTATCATCATTTGAATGAAACTGAATGAGACAATGAATTCATCAAACTGGCCATTTCCTCTAATCCCAGGTCTTTACCCTCAGCTGTGGGTATTTTTAACTATTTCTCTGTCATAACCAACTAGCCATACCCTGTTGACTCATAAGCACTGCTTCACACCCCTAGGGGCTCACCTGTCACTGAACCCAACCGGCTTGAAGCACTCGGACCCTCCATCAGGTTCTCAGGGAGAGCACGTTATTAGAGAATCAACAACTGGGCCCATAAAATAACCAAAGATGAATGTGCAAAATCTGACATCCACCATGCTATTGAAATATCTTAAGGTTGAAGATCAAGGCTTGGAGTACTTAATGGTCAGTAAAAGTTAACATGGAATTCAGCAGCAAACTGTTATAAATTGCATCATGCATTTGTAGTTGTTAAACACCTTCAACATAAAGTATTAAAAAGGGCATGTACCATCAAAAGGCACTCACTTTATTTTAACAAATCTGGTGCACAGGGCGTGCACAGGCTTCTGCTGTCATGGCTGCGCTGCGGCCCACATTGAGATCCAAGACTCCCACAGCCCTGTTCTGGCCAGTGGCAAGCACAAGGTCTGCACAGCTCGGTTAGGGAGGTCCTCTCACAGCCACCCACGGGGAGGGACAATCTATTTACGGCATTAATAAATTTTAGAACACAAGTTGGTGCTCAAGTAGATGATTAGCTACAATTTCCTGAAGCTCCACAGAAGCCCAAACCAGCCTGCCCCTGTCTAGCAAGGGCTGCTGGACAAGGGGGAAGACAGTGGACGGGGTCACCTGGAGTGAGTGAGGGGACATGACATATGAGGCATCCTATTAGGCAAGCAAAATCCATGTTATAAATCTGGTGTATGAGTGACCACCAGAGCTGCCCACCTTCAATGTTTAGCCTATAAATACTATTATAAAAAGTGTGATTGGTGGAAAAGTTTCTAGAAAGAGTAGATTCCGTAAAATAAACCCAATACTAACACCAACGCATGCAGAGACAATTCCATCAGGACACATTTCTGTTAGGTGGGGTATTACGTTTTTAGCAAAAGGTTATAATGTATTATTATATAAAATACATTAGAACCTCTGCCACCTTTTATCAGCCGTTCTGAAGCTTCAACTATAAAAGTCTTAAGAGACTTTAGACTTCTGAATAAATTAAATTTTTATATCATGAACTCCAGAAGATCAAAGATTTGCTTCTAAATTAATTAAAATCAATGCTTTCCAACCAAAAGGGATGATGTTTGCCATAAAGACTCAAAATTGAAAATTTTGGACTCACCTTCATACTCAACAGCAAGCAGTTGCTCTGTGCTTCGCCAGCCCACAGCCAGGTCAACTGGTCAGCTACTCAGAAGATGCCAGCTGCTTGCGTGCAGCAACTGTAAGACATGCCTGCCTGCTGTGTGTTACTCAGAGCACCACAGCTGGGCACCGGTGACACTGCCTGGCTCTGCTCACACTACCAGCTCTTCTTGGCTGCACCTCTTACCACATGAGATAAAACTGTTACACAGGTGACTAACCGACCCTGAGGACCATGAGCCCCAGGCCCCACAGCACAGTGCCTGGAAGTTGGTTCCTCAGCAGAGGCTTTTGCCAGAAGGATGATGTTCGGGCCGTGAATGCACTGGGAGACCCAGAGAAAGGATACAGGAGTGGAAGTTGTTTACTGCTGATAGCTGGTAATCTCTACTGCAATCGGTCAAGTCAGAAAACAGGTTTGCACCTGCTCTTCTGCTTTTATATATGGAAGAAAAATAAAGATGCTCAATCTCTTCCACTACAACTAAGCATTCTCTACATTTAAAAAAACTGAAAATGAAAACAGGTTTCATATCAATTAATAATCATATTTTATAACACTGAGAATAAGTTGACTACTTTAATTTTACTTTAGGAAACTCCAGTTTTTCCCTTAGGAAAACTTCATGAAAAAATATCATTACATGTAGCCATTTCTGTCTAACAAAAAAGCAAATTTTTGCTTTCTAATTCTGAAATAATGATGTATACTTTAGGAGACATCCAACCGGCCATATGTCCTTAATATTTTCTGAAGGGTAACATGAGCAGTCAGTGTAACTTAATGAACATGTAGTCTTAACATCCCCTAACAATTCTGTCACAAAGGAGAGGAGCCCACTGGCAATCCTGGGTATGCCCTTAGCCCAGGGAGGGCAGAGCTGGCCCGCAGGTGATGGGGCAGGTTCGTCAGCCTCAGTGTCTGAATCCGTGGGGCCTTGGAGGGCGAGGATGGAACAGCAGCACAGACAAGCAGCCTCAGTGAGACGCTGGGGCCCCACAGTCCAGAGCCCCATAATGTGGAGCCTTGAGGGTTTGAGGCTGGGCCTCCACCTCCAGCTGATGCAATGCACGTGAGCTAAGCAAGGCAGCCACTGCTGGAGGAGGGCCCTGAAGCCATTCTCAAGCAGGGTCCATGAGCCCCCAGACGGAGCAGAGGTGGAGCAGCCCCCCTGGAGGCCCACCACCCATGGGGCCACGGTCTCCAGGGCCCAGCTTCACCATGCATCAGACACGCCCTTCCCTGCAATCTTCTGGAAGCCCAGTAAGCTTCTTCAGGGAACCATATTACCAAAAAGCAAAGACACTAAAAGTGCCTGGTTAGCAACAACCAGAAACCACTCAGTTCCTAAAGCAATCCCTGCCCCCACTCAACACCAGCAGAGAGCAGTCCAGGGGAGTGACATCATTGATCCACCTCCCGAGACAGAGATCGGGACCCCACAACACACCCAGGCTCCAGAGAATGTCTGCACCTCAGGGAAGTCCAGGGGCCACGAGCCCTGGCTTGTCCTGACCGTCTTGACTTGGCAAGTAACAAAGGCCAGCGGCGCGTCCACCTTCCCCTCCTGCCCCTGCGCGGGGCTCTCCACTGTGCCGCGGCCCGCCTGGGAAGGGGCCAAGAGCGGGTCCTTTGTGCTTCCACCACCATCACCACTGGGACAAGGCCCTCGACAGCATGGCTTAGAGGCCACGAGGGCTTCTTCCCGGGCAGGGGTGAGTCCATTTCAGGCATGGGCGTGCCCATGGGGAAGGATACAGGCTGGGATGCTGCAAGAGGGCGACAGCACCAAGGCTCCAAGTAGGAGCAGGGAGTGACCTCAGGGACAAATCACAGCCCATCCACACCCAGCCGGGGGCTCAGCCCCTGTCTCCTGGCCAAGTGGCTGACCCAGATGTAAGCCAGTGTGCTGGCCCAGATCAGGGGACTGCTGCTGTACGGTCTCCCTTCACGATTATAATGTATCAAGCTACCTGAAAAGGTGATTAATGCACATTTGCCCACAAGCCTCCAGGCAAGCTCAGGTCCCAACATGGGCTCAGACTCCCGACACAGCCTTCAAACCCACATACTCCTAAAGAGGTGCACAGACAGACTGACCCAAGATGCCCACCCACATCCAATGTCTACAGGCAGCAGCAATTTACCCAGATTTCAGGCTTTGACAATCCCTGACCAGACACTCCGAAGACTGGTCACAGTCCCAAATGCCAGGCGTGCTCCAGGGGACTCTGGCCTGCAGGCTTCAACAAGGTCTCCCCAGTTCATCCTGCTGTAAGAACTAGGGATTTGCAGGCTGGAGCCACAGAAGCCACCTTGAAATCATTAAGTGAGAAACAGCAGAATAGACCAGCACACACTCAGAGTGGAATCATTAAGTCTGAACAACAGAAAGTCAGTAACAACCCAGATGTCCCTCAACAAAAGAATGGGTAAAGAAGCCATGAATGGAAGCAAACACATCAAATTCAAGATGAAGAAAAAGGAGAGAGAACAGGTCTGAGAGGGCAGGTCACTCATTTTATCTGTAATGTTTCTTTCATTAGAAAGTTTTGAAAACAAAGAAAGCAGCACATTACTATTTGCCAAAGCTAGGTTAGCTCAGCAGATGTTTAGCATCCCATACACACACACACACACACGTGTATATATGAGATATTTCAGAGTTTCATTATAAATAGTAATAGCCTCACATGACATCAGTTCGATCTGCTGCAGAGCCAAGGCCCTGGCTGTGCTTCCTCAGCTCCACAGCTTCTTAGCGTGGAACAGCCGTCCTCAGATGGCAGCACAGAGACCCCACAATGCAGAGGAGGCCTAGGCGGCTCTCCTGTAAGGCATCACTAAATGCTGGCTGACATCTGTAAACACTTTATTTGCATATAGCTTATTGCTGAAATGTGGAGGGAAGGCACATCAGGGGGGCCACCTACCTCTTTATGTCATCTTCACAAGTGCCAATGTGATACTTCAGCAGGTGGAACTCAGGGCCAGAAGATAACAAAATAAAAGCATCTATGTAATAAAACTGTGCTGCATATTGTATAGGCTTAGAAAACACACCTTTGCCCGGTAATACAAATCAGTAATTATTACCAATACAGTGTTTTTAAAAAGCACTACTGCTCTATGTTGCTTCGTCTTAACACCAAACATCTGTTTATTCTAAATGTATAGACACACTTTGTTAGAACCAATTTACGACTTTTGTTTCTTCTTCCTGACTTTTAAAAGATGTTACATGATTAAAATTTCACTGTAATGAGTGTTCTAGCCACTTAAAACCTTAAAAGAAAATTGAAACTAGACATGTTTCAAAGTGTAGTTCTGACTCTGGTGTGTCTCTCACTGATCCTTCAGAGCCGGCAGCAGCACAGCGAGCAGCCGACAGAGCCGACCACCCAAACATGAGCGCTCTTCTGTAAGCCACTGCCAGACGCCGCATCCAGCAGAGCCCGAGGCAGCTGGGCCTCCTTTCCTGGCCACACTCTTCCTGTGGCCACAGGCTCAGGGAGTAAATGCTGACAACATGCAGACCTGCCAGCTCAGTCTGGTGGACACTGCACCCTGTCGCTGCCTCTTCTGCCCTTTTAGCCATAAGAACATTGTCACCTGGCTCGCTTTTCTCGTCATTTCCAAATATTGCCATGAGTTCATGAGAGCAAATCATTTTCTCACGTAATGTCCCCTTGGCCACTGTTATCACCTCTGCTATAAAAATCACATTGAATTCACACGCATTATTCCAGTATTTTACATTTCATCCTTCTGCCATTTTTGGACCATACAAATGTAAGAAATATCTAATCGTGTGCACGTGTGCATGTGCATACATGTATTATATGCTCATGCATTTAAGAAGATACGTCATCACCAAGCAATGTTTATGCATTGAAGCAAACCCCTGCTGTGCCCATTCCTGAGCTCCTGGAGAGGGAAACACCACCCTTGGAGACAGTTCTGTCTGGACAGTGTGACTCTGACAGACTCAAGGTCAAGGGCTGGGCGCTACAGACCCCTGCCGAAAATGGATAGGAATTGCCCATTACTAGACACAAGGCAGGTTCCGGCCTGCCAGCCGACCACACCCTCAGCATCCTGTCCTGGGAGGCAGACAGCAGCCACTGGCCGTCCTGGCTCCAGCACACGGTACTCACCGCCCCATCGTGACCCAACAGAGGACAGACAGGAGGGGCCCAGCATTTTCACCAGCTCCAGAACTGCACCGAGCACCCAGGGGAGGTGTTTCCCAGCTACAGTGACACCACAGAACCAAAGGCTTAACATGGTTTCTGAAGGAGGTGTTTTAAAGGAGCAAAAGATGAAGAAACTTACAAAATGCACAGACATCTGTGGGTTTCAAGATAATGCATTTTAAAGCACTGTTACTGTTTTTTAACACTGAAGGAGAAAGTCAATGGATGTACTGAACAGTCACATGTGCTCTGATTATTTGTGATCATTTACTGCATATTCTCCTTTTACAGAAAAGACATGGATGCTCAGAAAGGGAAGGCAGGCTTCTGTGCGCGACACTGGTTGTGCTGGGCACTGGGCAGAGAGTCTGGCACTGCCACAGTCACCCAGACCACCGGCCGGCCGGGGCAATAGCACACTGTGCAGGGCTCAGCCCTTGTCCACCTCAGCTGACCCTCAACCGCAGCTCTGAAGCATGAAGAGCCGAGGAAAGGCGTGGGCAGATGGCAGGTTTTGGAAAAGAAACCCATGAGTCTGTATGAATGGTCAGCAACAGAAAGAGGGCAGCTGGGTGCCCATGTGACGGGGACACGGCAGGTCAGAGAGCCGGATGTGCTGGACCACCAGGAACAGACACAGGACAGGGCATTTTGCTGGGTGCCCGGGGACAGAGAGACAGGACAGGGACCCGGGGAGGGCTGATGACAGTTCTAAGCTCAGGCCCCATGTCTAGAATGCCACGACCCCCAACCTTGCTGAGCCGAGCCGCCCCTTTAGGTTTGGGATCCAGGCTTTTGGACTGAAAGCGTTGGAAGTGGGAGAGCAGTTCTGCACACAGGGACCTCCCTCCTACTGGCTCCTGCCGCTCAGCAGGTCTCAGCTCATGACTCACACTGAGTATAAAGGTTAGACATGAGGTGCCATGTCACCATGTCACAGCTGTCAGAAAACCAGCAAGAAGAAAATGGAAAAACCTAGGAGACTGAACAGCATCCCTGCTCTGCACCAGGACCCCGGCAAGCCTACAGCCAAGGTGCCCGGGCAGAAATTATCTGAAATGGCTCTGCTGCCCTCTGCTGTGAATTTCAGGAGTCTCCCAGGCATGGAAGCAGGCATGTGGGACGCATGACCCTGCATGGAAGCCCCACAGGCCACTCCCAGGTGTGCTGCATGGCGCCGCTGGGCCCAGGCCCCAGCAAGGAGATCGGGCTTGCGGCCAGCCCCGCACCATCCCACCCTGGGGCTGTCCATGAGCCAGTGTGGCTGCTGAGCAGCTCCTCCTCCAGGGACCTCAGGTGAGGTGGCTCAGACCAGTACTGATACTAGATACATTCTTCCCTCCCAGGTGGCCACCCATGTGGACCGGGGACACCCTTGCCCCATCCCTCCCGTTGCTGACAGTGCTCCAGATGCCCAGACAGCAGACGACTAAGCTCTCCCAGCATCTCTCCCAGCCTAGCCACTGTATAGGGGCAGACTGCTGGTGCCTGGCGACGCAGTACAATGCCCTACCCAGAGCTTCAGCTGAGTGCCAGCACAGCCCTGTGCCACTCCACAGAGAACCAGAGCCCCAGCCTTCCCACCAGGCCACTCTAGACACACCCCTCACTGCGGTGCGCACACTGGGTCCCCAAGCCAGGGCCCCAGGACCAGTGGATCGATGGGCCTAGGGGCCTCACAGGAAGGCCCTTTTCCTTGTCTCCTCAATCTCATCACTGCACCAGAACCACACTTGTGATGTCTGTGTCCCCATGGTGTGCAGGGCTGTGATGAACTCAGACACAACAGCACCCGAAACCCTGGCCTGCCCCTTCCCAGCTGACCGTGTGGAGGCCTCACGCAATGGGAGCGCCCTGTGCTCCCCAAGGAACACAACACGGAAGGCAAAGACCCAGCCAACCTCAGGTGAAGAACAGGCCAGGAAGCAAGACATTGTGAGCCGAATTTCATCCTTCATAAGAATCTGCTTTTATATAATTACATAATAATAATGAAGTCTTAACTAAATTAATTTTCTGAAGGGCTGACATCAGAATTTAACTGTTAGACGCCTTGGGCACATCATCACAAGAGGTGACCCTCCTGCAACGTACCCACATATGTCCATGTGTGTCCCTGGGCATCTGCCCAGTTCCAAGTACAGGCCAAGAGCAGGGGTTGCCCCCAGTCTTTGTACCAGACAGCCATGTTTGATGGTCACGTCCTAAATCCTAAAGCAAATACATAAGCACTCACTACATGAATAGGTCTGTGAGCAGCCACGCAGACTGGGATACTCGCAGGCTGTGCGCGCTCAGGGGCCCGAGTCCTCCAGGAGGGAGGTTTAATTTAGCATCGCATTTTAACCACAATCAAAATATCCTTATTTGTCTTAGATTGCAATGAACATAAAATCACCCATTATTCTGCTTTCTGGGTAAGTGCTGAGAAACCAATCATGTTCTCAAAGTTGAGTGGTGAGACTATTAGCCAAGTAACCACAAAAGATGAAAACAGGCGAGGTGGGCATGACACCCTTGTCCACAGAAGCAGCACTTCTGTAAAAGGCGAGTTTGAATGTGCGCTGTGTGTGTATCCTTCAGCAAGAAGCCCTTTTCCAACAGGGAGACGCCCATGAACCACACCATTACCACGGGCATCGGCTGGGCTCCAAGACGACGCCCACTAGAGCACCCACCAAGCACCTCTACGGGAGCATCACAGGATATACTGCAGCCCGGTTGGGTGAGGGAGAGTGCACCCACATCCCTGCAGGGGCCATGGCAGGCCTTGGGAGCAGCCTGCGCCCCAGAGAGACAAGCCTTCTCCACCCCACTCCACCACCCCCACTCTCTGGTCCACAAGAACACATGGACTTGTGAGAGGTGTTTGGTTTTTTGGGTTGTTTTGGTGTGTAAAACATCGGGCAAATGTAAGTAGGGAGGAAGCAGCATCCGGAACCCAGTGAAGACACGCAGGTGTCAGGACTACACCTGTGCGTCAGAGGGCGGGGCAGAGACATAGCCCTCCCAAGGCCGTCTACAATCTGCCTGCCTAGAACATCATTTGCCTCAATACCTTTATAAAAATATATGTCACAAACCCTACTAACTGTCAGATGATATCTGACCACATGTCCTAAGACTCACACCACAGCCCAGAGAACCACAGGAGCTCTGGCACCTGCCCTGGGCACCTGCTGTCAAGCCGCAGGGGCATGCCTGCCCAGTTTGGTGAGACCCCAGGGAGCCTCGTCATTCCAGCCGCAGTTCAGGCTTGGTTCTGTTCCATTCTTGTTTTGAAGGACATTTAGCAGCTAATAAACAAGAGCAAAATGAGCCCAGCTGTACATGGACACTAACTAAATTACGCCCATTTTACCTGGGAAAACAGGTGTCCCAGTAAGATCAGCATTGAAGACCAGGGCCAAGTGGTTAGCTAAACCACAGGCCAGCTGCCGGCCATCTCCTGCTTAAGTAAAACATGCCCCCTTGTCAATAACAACTCACAGGAATCAGACTTGCAACAGGTAAAAGGTAGAATTTTAAGTTAACTTGATGTTTGCTTTTTCATGGAGTGAGAAAACCTTAAACAAGCAGGTAACAGGGTTTACTCAGTTGCCCACTGGCCAGCACCGAGGTCCATGGGCCCAGGCCCGGTGGAGGCCCCCTACCTGTCCAGAGCCTGTACTGGGGAGGACCCCGAGGAGCAGGAGGAGAGGCCGAGGGCCAGGCAAGAGCCAGTGCAGGACCCAAAGCTCCTGAGCCCCTGGGCGTGTGCGCTCAAGCCTGGAGCTTCTGGCCTCCATCCACATGCTTCCTGAGGGCCACGATTGGCTCAGCAGCTCTGGCTAAACACTCCCTGAAACAGAGTGGGCTTAAATTACAGACGCCCCCCATAATATTTAAACTTAAGGACCCTGCTTGTATAACCCTGCTCAATAAGCAGGCACAAGGGTATTTATTGATAATACTACATATCCAATCTCTCAAAATCATTCAACAATTCTTTGACCAGAATTACACGAGAAACAGAATTTGCACAGTTGCAAATGATTATAATTAGGAATGCACTAATGCCCCCTGGGCAGCTGTCTTGCCCAGGACTGCTGGGGGTGAGGTGGGTGCTCTGGTATGCAGAGGCCTTCATCTGCCCTAGACTGAGGGCAGAGACACATTCTCCCTGGAAGCAAACCTGCCGGCAGACACAACGTGCACATCTGAACACAGAGCTCGAAGTGCAGGGCCAGCTGGTGACAGCGCCTCCTGACTTCCTCCTGACTTCCCTTAGAGAAATGCTGAGGTCCAAGAAGCCTAGTAAAGGCCTTTCATGCTCATGAGGACAGTGGTGACCACACGGCTGGGAAGCGCTGGGCCCCCTGGAAAGGCTGTCTGCAGAGGACAGTGCTGACACATGGCATGCAAATCAGCCACTGAGCAGCTTTTTTCAACCCACCGACGAATGAGATGACCACATCTCTGGGAAAAGTTGAGGACCACCGTGCACCTGCTCTTCACCTGTGATAACCCTGGGAAGTTCATAGGGGAGACCCTCATGCCCACAAAGCACCCACCTGTGTGTGAGCTCGTCTCTCCAAATCCAGGCCTAGAGCTATGGGAGGCTGTGCCAGGGGCCCCAGGCTTGAGGGACTGAGCCCAAGCTTTCATATGGACTCAATGCCAGATGACTTTAAGTTACCAAGACTGTAAAAATCTGTTTCAACAGAATAAGGGGGCAGAATAAGAGACTCACAGAGGCAGCAAAGTACCAGCCCTGAGACCTGCATACCTGAATACTGGACGCAGCACACGGCGGCCCAGCCACAGGCCACAGAAGCTGCCTGCTGCGTTTGGTCAGCAGAGAATGCTCCAAAAGGGGTTCCCTACTTCAGGAAGGTCAGAGAAAATAAAGATCAAAAAACAGTGGACAGTGAGGTCAGAAATACGGTGGATTTCCCCATTCACATGTGTAATTTTATTCCATCAAATTCAAATACATATAAATATAAACTCTCACATTCAAAATCATTGAATTACTCCTTAAAATACACTTTTACTCCATAGAGCCAAAAATCTATGCATTTTAAATAGAAAATGCCAAGAACTTCCCATGTTTAATATCAACTGACATGAATACTGTGATGACTCTGGACTGTACTAAGACATTTTACTTTACAGTAATCTACAAATAGGGTATATCTGCTATAAAGATAACCACATTGCCAGTTTCTAAAAGAAACCAAGGAAGACTCAGGAAGGTGCCACCGCAGCGAAGCAGCATGGCCCCCCTCAGTGCAGCCGCACTTTTTGGCAAACCCCACTTGTTCAATTTCAGTGATGGGTCATGCAGCCTCCAGGTGACAGCAAGGCCACAGGTAAGGGGGCCAGTCAGGTGCACTCCATGTCCTTGCCTCCTCAGTCCCAGAATCCAGCGTAAACTGGCATGAGGACACCTGTTACCCTATACTCCGCTAGAGAAGCGGAGAAACACAGCAGGGCTGGCAGTCGGCAAGGAAAGTGGCTATGCTGCAAGCTCCTTAGTCTGAGCCACTGAACAATGAACTTGGTGCACCTGTGCCCACCGCCCATGCTCAGTGCAGAATAGGACTGCCCGCTTTGCAAGCCTGCCTCACAGCAGGCAGCGCCATCCTCTCAGTGTCAAACCTGGTAGGTGCTCGTGCAAGCCTTTCTCTGAGAACTCTTGCCTGCAGCCAGGACACTGTTTGGGTCCTCACCAGAACTGCCACCTGCAACCCCTGAGCCAACATCAGACAGCTTGCTCAGCCCTGAGAGCCAGGCTCCTCAGAGCACAGACGACCACCAAGGGCACTTGGCTTGGGTACAGCCTCAGTGTCCCTGACCTCCCAGCAGGGGAGCGACAGGCTGGAGAGCATCATAGCACCAGGCAAAGCCAGCACGGGCAAGCGCGTTTCGACCCGAGGGCTGTGCAAGTACAGACCAGATGTGTTCTGGGGCCCTAGTCTCCGTTTGGATGATGTAACCTTAAAGTGTGGCCTGGGAGGGCCCTGGAGGTTCCCCCAAACACCTTCTTGTACAGGTCAGTGGGGCCCAAGGAATTTGAGGCCTCGTCCACAGTCATGCGGATGGTGTAGGGCCAGCGCCATAAGGCCAGCCCCAGGTCACAGGGCTGCCAGATAAAAGGACGCATTTCCAGACCTGTGAGCTGGCCCTGGGCACTCGGCATTCACACCGAGCACTGTACCTGCTCAGATTTTATGAAGCTTAGGTGCTTAAGAGTAAGAACCTTATCAATAGTAATCATTAGCTACAATACTTTCTAAATGAAATTTTAACAAAAATTAAATATTCCTAAGTTGTAAAGGTGGGTAGAAGCAAGTTTGAAAAATGATTAATATGAAAGAATTAAATTGGACTCAAAGATATACATATATACACATACTTGTGCATCTACGTATACACATACACACTTATAAGGTCTTGTAATGGGAAAAAAATCAAAGTATTTAAAGGTCTCTTCAAAATTATTTCAAATTGATTTCAAGTGCACAAACCAAGTTACATACCATTTGTAACTGTTCTTGCATTTTGAAGATCTTTTACCAACATTTTGGTATTTGTCTTTGGTGAAAACATAGTTACACTGTGGAAAAATAACTGTCACTCTCCAAGATTAAAAGTTCTAAGCTTCTTAAAACACCTGTATTTTGCAGTGAAGATATAAAGACACAGATGTTTTCAGTGTCCCATTAGTAATAAACTGAATATTTAAGTACTTTAACAGCATTTTTCCAATTATAAATTTACATTGGTTATTTCACTACTGAAAAATAAAGTGTATTTGGGTAGAAATTCTGGAAAATATTATGCTATTTACTTACAAATTGTAGATGACTAGAAAAAAATCAAGATAGTCATTTTGTAAAGATCGCATTGTAAATTACTGATTGATCATATTTTGTGAGATTTGTGTGATTTATAAATCATAAAAGTCACTAAGTAAGAATGCTCCTTGAGTACAAAATATGATTCTTATGAGATTGTTTCTTTTTGGAGCACATTTATATAATCGTAACAGAAGTCAAAGTTAATTTATGGACACTATTTTACAACTCTACTCAGAAATATTAAATGAAAGGTACTGGGAAGTCACAGTGAATTCTCCCCTTAATAAACAAGATTGTTAAATACTGGTGGTAATTAAACAATGGTCTTACACCAGAGACACTGAGAAGACCATGCTGAGTCCTGGCCTGGAGCTGAGCCCCTGCATGGCCCGAGGACAGCCACTCCCCACCTGTCTTCCCAGCACTCAGCAGGCAGCACCCAGAGCCTCCAAGCTGGCTGCAGGATCCTCAAGCCCCCAGGTGCTGATGCGGGGCTGGGGCCTGGAGGAGGGGCCCAAGCCCCTAAGAACAGGAGGAAGGGCTCCAACCCTGCTGAGGAGGACCAGCCAGAAATGAGCAGAGGAGACAGGCCAGAAAGGGAGAAGGGCACGTCAAGGCCAGCTTCTCTTCCATCTGCCCTCATGCTGCCCCAGGTGCCCATGCTACATGTCCTGACCAGGTGACCCCATTTAAAATCCCACCACCACCCTGTACTTTTCCTATAGTTCACACATCTGGGTTGGTTCCCAGGGCCATCCATGGTCTGGACCCCGACCCTTTGGGCTTCCACACATAGCCCCATACTCAAGACATGCCTTCACAGTGGACTCTAGGAGTCCACACCTAACACAGCGGCTGAGCCATCCACAGGCTTGGGGCATGGGCTGCTGTGTGATTTCACTGAGGCATGAATCCAGAGTTCATCCATCCATGCATCCACAATCCATTCATATATTGATCCGTGTCCACCCACCCACCGAGCCACCCATCAATCCACTCTCCATCCTCCATCCCTCTATCCACACCCTGCATCCATCCATCTACCCACCCATCCATCCACCCAACGGTAAGTGCTTTGTGAGAGGGTCTGAGGTGCCTGGCACTGTCCCAGGCCCAGGGTTTTGTAGAACAGATAATGAGTAAAACACAGCCATGCTCGCCAGTGGTGGTGCCAAAGAGAGAGAAGCAGGAAAAGGCCACAAGGGAGAGGTGGCAGAGGCAGTGATCTTATACAGAGCAGCAGAGAAAGGCCACCCTCGCCTCCCCTCACCCATCCCCTATGGTCATCACTGTGGCCAGTCCAGGACAAAGATAATCTGAGGCCTGGTGCACAGTAAGCACTCAGTGAATGCTGTGATCAGGACATTCTGTGGGCTGACTGCCACATTCTAACTGCCCTTTATGTGTGCCCACCCCTACACGGCCCTCGGGGACACGTTTCCATCCTTTTACGACACAGCCTCTATGAGGTGGCGCATTTCTGTTTCTGCTCCGACGTAAGTGGCTGGTGAACTAATTTACTCTCCATGGTACAGAAGCGTTCCCAGACGACCTGACCAGCTGTGGAAAACCAGTGCTGGTCCTTTGGGACACTCCATACAGCTGTGCAAAATGAGCATAAAGCAGCAGCAAATTACTGACCACTGCACATTCATTATGGACATGACAAAACATAGCTCCTTAAACAGACTCACATAAATAGAATGAATTTGACTTGTAAATGTAAGGTTTCACACCTGCTGCCAACTGACCAGTACAAGCAAAGGCTAAATGAGGGCATTAAAGCATAAGAAAACAACAGAAAAATGTTTTTCCCATTCCTTACATAATCCGGAATTGCAATGTTTCATACACTTCAAATATTTAAGGATTAAAATGACAGAGGGACATCTGGAGGACACTACACTGCAGTGGCCTGGGCCACATGCAAAGCTCGGTCTATGTGGAAGTCTTTCCATGGGACCCTAAAAACCAGCCAGCAGGGGGCAATCCCCTCTACACGTGGGTGTCAAATACAACTCAACTGTCTTGCCAATGGGTTTCAGACCCGGGCAAGTTCTTTACGGATTCAATGTGACCAAAGAAATTGACAGCAAAATGTTCCTGGGGTGAAAGGGTTATACCCAACTTTATTTCCAGGTGACAGGTCAGTCACTAGAATCCATTCACTCAGAGCGAGTCTGCATGCAGCAAGCCGGTCTCTACCTCTGGGCCCCCCTCTCTGCACAGCCGTCCTCTGGGGGTCTCTGCCTGCACAGCCATCCTGCACAGCCATCCTCTGGGCCTCTGTCCTCAGCCCTGCCACCACTCCAGCCTCTACTCTGCTCTCCAGCAGCCTTACAGCCCTGCCACCATGTCACGCCCAGAGCACGGGGCAGAGCTCTTTATATAGAGTCAACAGCCATGTATTGCCCACAGGTGTGCAGTGAGCTAGTCAACCAGGGCCAGGTGAGAACCCTGGCCACGGGAACTCTCATTTTATCAATAACAACCTTTCTACAAACAAGAACAGCAATCATCTTAAATAAATTCAGATTTCTCTTCTATGATTCTCCTTATTATATGATGACTAATAAGAAAAGTAAGTCACTAAAAATAATTACATCAGCACATTTTAATTGCAAGTTACTTCTCAACCTATTTGTAATGTAAGTTTTCTGCAGCACTGCTCACTGACAGCCCTGACAGTGCATGAACTTACCACAAATACTTACAAATCTCAAAAATGCTTTCAGACAAAAGAAAATTCTGCCAGAATTAGTTATTTTTACATGCATTTAATGCTTGGTATTCACTATGGATATTCTGTAAATAAAATGGCTTTAGAAAAATAGAATATTGAGTAATTCTAAAAATAGCTCTCTTCTCTTAACAAAGAAATTCGCTTGTTTCTGGCACTACTCCAAACCTGGTAACTTGAACCATATTTCCATCAAACAGCAAGTGAGCCAAACGAGCAGAACATCCATATGAATTCATGTGATCAAGAGCCACAGAGGGTTCCCGACTCAGTGGCTCACAGGAGGCAGAGCTCCGCCTGGCCGGGAGGCTGCCTAGGGTCGGGCCCAGGCCAGCACCGAACGGAGCCAGGACACCTTTCCCGCCTCAGCGCCAGGGAGGGAGGAAAGCGTCCTCCAACAAAAACTGAGCCAACAGGAAAATATTCTCAAAGTAAGATGAAAAAGCTACAGACCCAGTGTCCTTGATTATGAGAACACCTTTGAATTTCTAGAATGAAGTTCATAATACATAACTGCATATTATTTTAATAAATGCTTTAAGCAATAAAATATAACTTTCTCATATATGCTTTTTTCATTATTTCTATTTGCTTTTCTAAGTACAGGTGTGCTGATTTTTTTATTATGGCATTACTATGAATCAGTCATCTTCATGAATTTTCCATGTGAATATTTTCCAAACAACGCATAAAAGGGTGATAAAATGCCAACACTTGGAAACTTCAACACTCTCTGGATAAAGAGAAATTTAATCTCTGTGTTAACCTTGTGTTTATACAGCTGTTCTTACTAAGGGCTTTGTTGTAAAATCTAAGTATCATTAGTTGTGAGGCATACAGAGCTCATCCTGCAAGGAATTTTGAGTAAAAATATATTCATAGTTTTGGACTATTATCTAAACAACTTGGTATTATTTCAACTATTAGCAATTTTAATTTATATTTTTCACCAGTTTTTCAAAAATACTTTAATAGGAATATATATATATTTATATAACATAAAATTGTTTGGGGTATTAATTAAGGCCACTATTCAAAAGAGTTTTTACATTGCCCAAGAATATGAAGGAGATGCGGGGGTTCTTGTTTGCGGAGTCGAAGAATGAACTTAGCAAACAGTCAAGGTAGGAGAGCCAGGGAGACTTTTATTGAGAGAGACAGTGAGAGGACAGAGCTAGCTCCTGGCCCTAGCCAGGTGGACACAGGAGAGCCCAGGGTGATAGGTGATTGAGAGACAAAGAGCTAGGGATGCAGACCCACCAGATGGTCTCTAAATGTTTATCTTTAAAGAGACACTAAGTTTCTTATCAGGTTTCCAGACTATTTTGCAGAGTTAACATAAGAAATTTACTACTTAGTTCTTTCCCAGAATAGCAGTTTCTTGGTTTGGGAGCCTATCAATCAAGGCTGCCTGTCCTGCTCTCAAGGTGGGCTGAGTTATTGTCTGTTTGTTAAATAATAAGAACCTCACTTTGTAACTTCTTGGGTGTTAAATTGCAATCTCATCTTTAAGGTGGAATCCTTCCTACCCTTCACTATGTTGTTTACCGCTGGGCCTGCCGGCCATATTAATTGCCCAGGTTATATATTATGACTTGATTAGGGGCAGGAGGAGGAAAAGCAGCATCTGCACAAAGTTAAAGAAGATAAGCTGGGCCTTTTAGCAGGCTAAAGTAAATTTTACAACAGCCTCATTTAATTGACACAATGAAGACATGGGCTGTGCTGAAGTACTTTCTTATCTGGGGGATGTTCAAATATTCCAGGCCAAGTTATTCCTTTTTAGTTTTAACTGATCTTCACTGAAGAACGCTTATATTCCTAGGTTGATATTTTACTTAAGAGAATTAATGTGACTGACCTTGCTTAATTGTTTAATAGGGAGTTTTGGTAGGGGTCTTTTTCTAGAGGCCCCCACCCTACTCTGACTACACCCATGGTCCCTGTCTCAAAGGTACTTGAAGCCAATGAACAGCAAACAGTTAAAATGGCAAATTTTGTGTTGTATTTTAACACACTAAAATAAGGAAACAAGTACACATAAGAAACAAGAAATAAATGAACAGAATACGTTTTTAAAAAGAATATGAAAAACAGACTTTTAACCATATGGATAAAGCACAGGATGAAGACATACACCTAGTGAGGATGTTCAGCGTGTGAGACAGGCATGAATGAAGCAAGTCTGCAGGCCTGGTGACCGGCCGGGTCAGGGCAAGGGCATGGGCAGAGCAGGAAGGAAGAGCCCTAGGCTGCCCAGCAGGGTGGGCAAGGCGGGGTAAAGGCAAGAGGCTGGAGGACGGGAGAGAGATGGGGCAGGGGCAGCTCACCCCCTGTCCCGGCAAGCGCACGACCAAGGACAAACCATGGCTCCGAGCGCTGCTCAGGAGAGAGGCCTGTCCTCAAGGGCTGTGGGCATTTGACACCAGCCATGCAGGAGTGCCATGCGGCTGCCCGAGCCGAGCCAGGTCATCTGACCTGGATGGATCAGGCTGCACCTGGGAGGCTGGGAGACGGGGAGACAGAGACAGAAAGAAGGAGACACCAAACAGCTCAGAACCAGGGAGAGAGCTGCTCCCGGGGGGCCTGGCCAACAGAGACAATCCAGTGGGTGCAGCAAGAGGGATGCTGAGCAAGGGTTGGCACCGCTTTCCCCAGATGGGCTCTGGCTACGTGCAGGGGCGGGAGCAACCCTGCGAAGAGTGGCCAGGCCTGGAAAACAGGCAGACATGAGGACATAACTTCAGAAGGTTTAGCGAGAAGGGACGGAGGGCTAGGCAGGTGTGGTGAGAGGCTGGCCACCAGGCAGAATGGCCCACGCAGCAAGAGTCCAGAGGTCCCAGGGGCCTGCAGCAAGCCCATCCAGATGCACAGGGCCTCCCACAGTAGGGGGGGGGGGCCTCCTTAGGACTAGGAGGTTAGGTAAATAAGGCAGAAGATCAAAGCGACTAAACACCTTTATTGTTTGTTAATTAGTCAACCTGAGGCACCTGTGAGTGGGTCCCTAACAAAGATCCTACAGTGGAAGTCAATGGAATGTAACGAGGTCCACCATCTTAGAACAGAAACCAATTTTAAAATTATTTCTTTGTAAAAAGCAACATATGGATGTGTTTGCATGCTGCTTACAGTAAAGCAATGAGAAAATATTTTTGAGACCGTCAGGCATAATGTATATGCCTGGATAATACAAGCTACCAAAGAATTAATGTCCATTTTAATGTAACTGCACATGGGCAGATTTCTAGAAAAAAGTATATATTTCTTGTAGTATGCAGGGGTGAGACAGAAGGATGTTTGGGATTTGTTTTAAACTTTTTCAGCAAAGAAAGATTGTTCTCATGATAAATAATTATTGAGTGTCCACATGAACCATCACTGCTCCTGCCACTAGAACTGTTAGGCAGGAAAATAGATACCAGTGGGGTGGAAAGAGAACAAGGCCAGGAAAACCACTGAAAAGACCCAGACTTAATCAATTACAGCTCAAAAAGCCAGGAGCAACTTGGCCTGGAATGTTTGAATATTCCCCAGATAAAGGAGGGTACCTCAGCAAACCCCATGTCTTTATTGTGTTAATCATACAGGCCCAGCTTATTTTTTAACTTTATGTATATGTTATTTTTTCTCCTTCCAGCCCTAATCAAGTAGTTTGTAACCTAGGCAACTAATTTAGCTTGCAGGCCCAGCCGTAAACAACATAATAAAAGGTAGGAAGGAGTCCATCTTAAAGACTGTATTTTAATACCCAGGAAGTTAAAAATGTAAGATTCTTAACTTACTCTCTAGCAAACAAGACAATAACTCAGCCTACTTGGGGACTGGGCAGGCAGCATTGTTTGATATGCTTGGGACTAAGACTCCAGAGAAATCAGAGCAGGAAGTTGCTTGTGCTAAGTTAATTCTAAGTATTCAAAGACCACTTAACAAGCAGTCTGAACCCCCAGCCCTTAGTCACATTCCTGAAGAATCTTTAAAAGGGGGAACCTCCAACCTTTTGGGGTGCTCCTCGCTCTGAGGTCACCCACACTTTTTAAGTGTGTAACCTTTTAATTTTAAACTTTCTTTCCCCAATCATTCAGGGCACCTCTCCTGTGAAGTGGCGGTACTTTTTCTCTCTTTCAGTAACTTTAAATAAAACTCACTCTGCCCTTCAGTTCTTTGTTGAGGCAGGGACAAGGACGGAGGAAAACACACGATGCTCCGCCAACAGAACCATCAGGATTTTTAAATGGTTTTGAACTCCTATGAATCATACCCAACTCAGGAAAACGCCAAATGGCACGTACAAGGCGTGAGAGGCAGGGGGGAAGGGGCAGGGAAGGAAGGGCCACAGTTCGCCTCGGCCCTCGTGCATCCAGGACAGGGGGACGATGGGGCTGTCAGGGAATGAGAGTGGACAGCTTTTGCATTTTTTATATTTCAGAGCACACCATACTCACCAGATTGTTTTTGACTAGCTGGCTTAGTACTTTCTTCCTCAACAATTATGAAATACAGCGGAGAAGTTGGTAAGACGTAAGAGCTAAAATGAAGTCAGAAATCCATACGGTGTGCAGACTGCACAGGGCGGTTGTTCAAGGACACATACATCTTAAGTACGACAGTTACGAGTGAGTCACCCATGCAGAAATGCATGAGTGGTACGTGGAAGTCAGGAAAACAATCGGGCTTATTCTTTTCCTTCTAAGACAGGAAGTTTTGGTATTTTTAATAAAAGTGCTTTTATAATTTATATTCTATCTTGAAAAAAAAAAGGTGTTTTGCATTAAACTGTGAACCATTTCATTTTCAGCAAGATAAAGGGATGGTGTGAGCAGTAATTTCCTTCTAACTGGACCAGCAGTCTGGCATTCACTAAACTTCCTTTACCTCTCAAGATAAAAGGAATCTGAAACCCTACAAACCAACATGCCTCAGGCGTCTGTCCCGAGGAGCCCATACCAGACAGCAGAGGGGTCCTCCCCTCGGGTGCAGGTGCGTCTGAGACCTCAGAAGAGCCAGCAGGTTGATTTCCAACACAGCGACCTTACTTCCAAACAAGGACGTAAGCAGGCACCCCGCCTACGGGAACAACAAGCTGGAGCTGTAAACACAGCTTCTAAGAATCAAATCTGCTACAGTTACCTAGCAGCGGTAACAGTAGTAGCATAGTGCTGTGTGATTCGTAGAACTTTCACTTACAAAAGCTCACCAGTAAGCCAGTTTATCATAGTGTGGAAGACGGTGAGCACAGAGCAGCTGTCCTACGGGGCGGACAGCGCTCTGCAGGCACTAAGTGCAGCTGGTGTTGTGTGACTGAGCTTATGATCACTGGCATTGCTCATCATAGCACACGATCCAGCAACTTGAATACTGAGGCTCCAAAAATCTGAATTTCCAGCAAAGAGAAAGAACAAGCGATGTTTAGAGTAAGTGCAGAGAGCTGACTGCCTGTGGACACGTGCAGCACCAGGCTGCAGCCCAGCTCAAGTCCCATGGACTCCAGTCAGTGCTGGGAGAGCAGGCAGAGCCTCCCAGAGCACAGGACAGGTCTCCGACACGCGGCTGACTGAGGGGACGGCAGCAGCAGGCCGCTGAGGGAGCAGCAGGTGAGCGTGACAGAGGCAGGTCTGGGAGCTCCAGGAGCGCCTCAGCCTGCGGTGCTGCACGGGCCCAGCCCCTCCCCAAAGCAGGGCGCCAGGAGCCCTCGAGGACAGAGGACGGCTGCATCTAAGACACTGGCTGCCCGCTGGCTGCCAGGTACACAGGGAGCAGCGGGGCCTCTGCAGGAGGGCACCACCCCCCAGACGCGGGCCTGGGACTGGTGAGTCAGGGAAGCAGGGAGTGTCAGTGGCTGCCCCACCTGCTGGCAGGAGTGAGTCCCAAGGGCAGTGGTGAGGAATGGGAGGACAGAGCCACGACTGGACGAGAGTAACACAGACACTGAGCCCAAAGTGACTGTGAGGCTGTCTGGGCACGGGTGTCCTGCCTTGAGAGGGAAAAACTGACAGAGCTGACTTGGGAGTCCCTACCAGGGGCACTGGGAAGACCAGGGGCACTGAAGGAAGGCACGTCCCTCGGAGCCCCCACAGAGACAGAGAGGGCAGTGCGGGGAAAATGGAGATTTCTGACCAGGATTCCTGCCTGGCCTTAACAGCACCCACTGTGTATCTATATGAAAGCCTGTGTGCACACCTATGGGATGTTTACCGGAGAGAGAGCAGCTGGTCAGTCACAGGAGTACCGGCCCTGTGGAGGGATGGAAAGGAAACACCCACTCTTCCTCCCCTCGCTTCCTGGTACATAATTGGTCAGGCATTGGCCAGTTGCCAGGGACCTGCCCACAGAGCTCCTCCCGGTGCTGGGGCTGAGAAGTAGGAGGCTGCTGGGAGAACAGGGAGAAGGCCAGGGAGCCCCAGTGCTCCCGGTGCATTAGGCCAGAGCACGGAAGCAGGGAGCTTGGAGAGCTTGGAGGGAGGCCTGGCGGGAGACAGAGGAGAGCATGGGGGCTGGCAGAGGGAAGCCGGAGAAACGAGAGACTGAGACCTATTGCCAGGAGAATAAACCACCTCTAAACCCCTAACTCCTCGTCCTTATCTTTCAACTAATACACAGCGAACTTGCCCCAGGCCGTGAACCCCCTCCTCCTGGAGCTACAGGCAGGGAAAGGGAACAGCTGGGATGCACCGAGGTCAGGGCAGAGCCAAACACTGGTTCAGCAGCGCAACCCTGGTGAGAGCCACCTACACCTGGCAGCTGACACATTGCATCCTCAGATTCCGCTGAGTTGGTTTCTACACTAAGACTCCCACTGCCCCATAAATCAGACAGAGAAAAATGTTAAAGTTACATGAAACACACATCAAAGGTTATCTGAACTTGATCTTACCCTTGTAATGTAGAACCGCTTCCAATTCAAAGTTCACCAAGTTAAATATGAATAAGCCAGCTGAGCTTCCAATCCACAAGCATTTGGTATTTGCAGAAGAAAGACTAATTTTAAAAGAAAAGGAGAAAAAATGGTCCTGATCATATTCCTTAATATGTTCCACAGCACACCCCTGGGCCAAGTGTTAATTTTCCCAGACGCAAAACCGAGGGGATCACTGAGGCCTATGCCTGTGACCTGCACCTGCCCGTCGGCTCCCATAACAGGTGGGCGTGACGACACCGGCCGGGCTGGGTCAGAGGCGCTCCCCATTTCCTGGATCCACTTCCAGTGAAGATGACCAAGTCAAACAGCCACACCCAAGGCCACCTCCACTCTGGTATGTGGGGGTTCACTTCTGCAGTCACAAAGAGGGGAGTGCTGAGTCCTCCAGCAGAAATAATCTCATTTCTTTTATTAAATAGACTTAAAAATGATTGACCAAGCTTACCAACTTTAAGGCTTAAAATATACAATCCTAAAAACACAGTTATTATTAGACAAAAATAACTTGGTTTTATTTGAATCATTCTAAGAAAAAGAACCTAATTTTAAAGGTTTTCTTTGTATGGCATTATAAACAACCATCATACTCACAATCCACACGGGGAACTTAGGAGGGAGAGATCACAGCATGCCAGTCTCAAGATTGAAGTGTCACGTCAACCTTCTCCCCTTTCCCCAGGTCACCTGCCGAGGGGAGCCGACTCTCTTCTAGGAGGAGAATTACTGACAATCTGAGATGTGAAATTAAAATGATCCATCAAGAAAGCAGCTGACACAGTAAGATGTTGTAGGAAATTATGTTGCTCCAATAACTCAGATCATGAGTCAAGAAAAACACTCAGGCTTATGTGTGGTAAAGAACAAGGTTAGAAATGCAAATGAGACCCCATATCATGAAGTCTGTTAAGGGAAAAAGATGGAGATTCAAGCATAGAAGCATGAAACGGGGAGGGAGGTGGTCAGCCTATGGTGTAACACTGCTCCTAGCACAGGTGACCACAAGACGGGCACTTCCGGGAGACATGAGGAAAGCCAAGATGCACAGCATCAGGAAAAAATAGATACGCTGGATAATGGTAACTTTAGACCTACTTTAAAAAGAGGTATACACAAACCAGGAAAGGAAGCACAAGCAAAGAAATGTGTAATGATACAAACATGAAAGATGCCTTTGCTGTGATAGGAAACTCAGGGGACCGTGTCAGCCTTGAGAGGGTGGCTAAGCAGACTGGACTGTGAAATCCCACCTGCTGCTTCTGTGACAGTTTGGCAGATACCAAATGTCAGAGCAAAGGGCATGATGGAGATGTGGATGAGCAGACAGCCCCGGGCAAAGGGAAGACAGGGGATGGGCCTGCCCTCCCCCACCTGCCCAGCACAGGGCCCTGGCTGCTGCTGTGGGTGCTGGGAGTGTGGCCGTGGGAGGCCTGAGGGACATCACCCAGCAGCCACATGGACTGGACTCACCCCTCCTGGTAAAGAAAATCTCTCTCTTCTTCCTTAGGTCAACACGTGTCACACAACGATAATGATGACCTTCAACCAAACTGAAGATACAAAGCTGGAAAGCAAACACGTGCAGACACATAACTCTCACAAAGGGCACCAAGCAAACAGCCAAATGAGAAAATGGGGGAGCAGACAGGAAAGCAAGTCTACAGAGCCCCCGAGACGCCCCGGACCCTTCTATGGTCTCCGAGGCCCATTCTTAGCTCGCCTGCTCCCCTCACATACCCAACGTCTCGGAGTGCTTTTTCACGTTGGCACGTTGCTGGAGTACAGAGGTCAAGTTTTAGAGGGCTTCCAGCCGCTACAGGACCAGTTTCTCCTAGCGTCCACGCCCAGCTCTCTGCACACAGCCACGAACACACTGACATCTCGCTGGGGAACAACACACAGGTAACAGCACTCAACTTTATTAAAAGAAAAATATGATCTTAGTTTCCAAAATGTGTCTAACACTATGATTTATAACAAGTATCTCTGTGGTCTGAGATCCTGATCCCGGCTCCAAACTCCCGCAATCTCCTGTGGTAAGAGCCACACAGGCATCTTTTCTTTTGCTGATGAGCCGACCTAGTGACGGTCTCGGTTGAAATGGGAACTTTCAGTCCACCCCTGACCTCCAGGAAGGGGAGGGGCTGAAGGGTGAGTTCAATCCCCAGTGGCCAAGGAGTTAATCAAGCAGAGCTTTGCAATGAAGTCTCCGTGAAGTCCTGTGGTATGGGGTTGGTGGCCTGCCAGGTTGGTGAACAGTCCACCAGGAGGGTGACAGTCCCCAACTCCAGGGAGACGGACGTTCCCTGGCCTCACCCCTGTATCTCTTCACCTGGGTTCATCTGCCCTTTATCACATCTCTTAATGAACTGGTAAAACATGTGTGAGTCACTCTAGCAAATTAATCAAACCTGAGGAGGGGTCACAGGAACCTCCAATTTCTATCAAGTCTGACAGAAGTCATGGGTAGCTAGGGCCCACTTCTTACAACTGGTGCCTGGTGGCGAAGGGTGGTCTCATAGGACTAAGCCCTTAGCCTGTGGGGTCTCCAGGGGGACGGCGTCAGAATTTCAGAACTGAGTTAAATGGTAGCACACCTAGCCGGTGCTGCAGAGAACTGCTTGGTCAGGGGGCACTCCCGCATCTGGGGATGAGGCGTGTCGGAGGGAAGGGTGGGGTGTGAGCAGGGCAGGACACCCACAGAAGGAACTGGGTTACTTCCTAACACAACATCCTCCCTAAAATATATCAACAGCAACTTTTATAAAAGAGAATAGTATACATGCTTTGTGAAGTAAATCTAAATTGCTCACCAAAAAAACTAAGTTTTGAAAGAATATCTCCAAACCTTCAAAGTTCATGAAGCTCACACGAATGCTTGTAGTTAGGGGTGGCTCTCCACGCGGGCCTCCAGGACATCGGGGCGGACCGGCTCCTCCACAGGCCGGGGCACAGCGCCCCTGCTGGCGCCTGCCCCACGGGGACACCGAGGCCTCCAGAAGACCCAGCTTCTTAGCAGCTGAGGTCGCCTGGTTTCTTCAAATCACAGAGAACAAAGCAAACAGAAGCGAAGACCTCGCTGAACACGTTCACGGCCGCGACGCTGGCCAGCGGGCTGAGTGCTGAAGCCTTTGACCGGCCGTCAGCACCCCCAGCGCCGGGCCGCCGGCTCCCGTCACCTATGAGCAGATTTAGCAGCGAACAGCTGTTGAACAAACCACAGACCATCAGCTTCTAAAGGCCTGGCACAGTGTACCCCACAACTACCAGAGCTTTATTTACTTGTAATGTTTCTTTCAAGTTTGAATTATTCCAAAATCATTTCTTCACCAGGAAGTGGAAACCATGAGTGGGGAAACAGCAAGGTGCCCAGTGGGAATGGCGCAGGCGGGCGGGTTACAGGCTGCTAGGCCGGGACAGACAGGGAACCCAGTCTTCCCCCAGACGCCTGGCGCGTGCTTCTGCAGCTCTCCCCTGACACCCTCCGCTGTTTGGCCAGAGCGCTGAGGTACGTCACTTCCGCTCAGCTTGGATTTGGGGCGACCATCTCACTTCCGGCTACTCCAGACCGTCGCCTCGCCGACGGCCCCTCCGGACTGTCGCCCCACTTCCGGGAAGCTGCCTCACGTCCGGCTCTGGGACCGCATCACAACTTCCGGGTCATCGCCTCACCTCTGGCTCCCACGGTCGCCTTACTTCCGCTCAGTCGCCTCACTTCCGGCTCCTCCGGCGCGGCCCCGATGCTCCTGCGCGGCGATCTGAAACGAGCGGTGGTGAGTCCGGGCGGAAGCTCGCCGGCCCCTCCCGCCCTAGGCGGTGCCTCTGCCCCCGGGGCTGACGGTGCCCCCGCTGCGGCTGCGCGGCCCCGTCATGGCGGCCCCGTGGGGGCGCGCCCTGCTACTGCTCGTGCTCGCGGCGGCCGCGGCGCCGGAGGATGACGGCGTCCCGGACGAGTGGGCCCTGCTGCACGTCGTCCAGGGCCAGGTGGGCGCCGGCAACTACAGCTACCTGCGGCTGAACCACGAGGGCAGGGTCGCGCTGCGCGTGCGCAGCATGCGCGGGGACGCCGACCTGTACGTGTCTGACAGCACCCTGCACCCCAGCTTCGACGACTACGCGCTGCAGGCCGCCACCTGCGGGCTGGACGTGGTGCTCGTGCCCGCACACTTCCAGCGGCCCGTGGGCATTGGCGTCTACGGGCATCCTTCGCACCGCGAGAGCGAGTTCGAGATGCGCGTGTACCTGGTCCACTCGGCGGAGCCGCAGCCATTCGCGGATGCGGATGGCGGGGACGGCGGCAGCAGGCGCGCCCACGCCCCCGAGGACGTCACCCACGAAGAGGAGTCTGTCCTCTGGACCATACTGATCAGCGTTCTGAAACTGGTCCTTGAAATTCTCTTCTGACCGGTTGGCAGCCCTGCGGTGGGAGGCGCTCCATCCTGGAGGTTGCGGGCCGTCCTCCGAACCTACCTACTCTGACCTGGTTGAAATGCTGGCGGCCTTTTTAGCTGGGGGGTGGAAAACAAAGCCATTCACTTTTTTACCTCAATTACCCCGAAAGCAGGAGTAGCAGCAAGCACGACCTATTTTCTTTGAAAGATCAAAATTCCTGTAAATTTTGCACAATAAAATGTTTAAACTCCACTTTGGTTAGTTTGTCAGGTGACTAAGATCCCTATGCTTAGGTTTATATAAAAGCAAAACAGAACCACTTTTCATGCAGCTACACCAATCAAATTAACAAAGGTTGGTAACTGGGATTTTACTCGAGATTCTAAATCTCTAGACACAGCACTTCAAAGCCTACCAAGTATTTAACAGCACAGTGATAAACTGTACTACATTACAGTGTGTAAGGTTTTCAAGAGTTAGCTATAAGCAAGTCTGAAATGTAATGGTTTCTTCATGGCTGCCTGAGCATGGACTAAAGCCCCATGACTACACCCCAAGTAGGGATGGTACTTCTACCCTGCAGGACCTCCTGGCAAGGCAGATACTGTAGTTCTAAACCCAGCTGAACCGAATCTCATCAGGTCCTTCGTAATTTTGTCATCTTGGGCTACCGAATAAAAATTCTTGCTATTAAGTAACAAGAATGTTATGCTACCCATGGTTGGCCAGAAACAAGAGATAAGGAAAATTTCATGAAAATCATAGTAACTTTCAGGCTAATGGAGGAATAGTTAAACAGAAGGGTCAAGCTATTAAACTTTTTGGAAGATGAACTGTTTCAGTACCTGAAACTGGTTTCAAAGGTAAGAGTAGCTTATAACAAATAACTAAACTTGCAGATTTTAAGCACAGTTAATTTCAAAATAAAAATATTTTATTGGCATAAAAATAATGTTGTAAATAAATTGGCACCAAATATTTCACTCAAATGCATATTACATCGTTGGGGTCAAAAAACTATTTTATCCCTCCTTGCTGTTTTTCCCCCTTCTGCCCACTTTCCTGGGTGTTGGGGGTGCTCGCTGACAACAGTCACATATCCAGCGACCTAGGAGAAAAATTGTTAATTAATAGAGAATGAAATGTAGTTTTTTAGGACTTAATTTTAAACCCATTTAGCTCTCCTTCCTTAGCTCTCAGTAATAATATGCCTCTGTATTCCTGGTGGAAGGGGCACTAATGAGCTCCTTAATTTAAGGAGAAAAACAGAAAGTTCCTCTAAGATAGGGTAATCAGTGCATGTGAGTTCAGTGAAGCTGGGGTGGAGTAGGGTGAGGGGTGCACTGCTAGGTAATGAAATAGACCTTAAGAAATTATCATAATCCTTTCTTTTAAAATTCAAACAGTATCACACAAACCTCAATATAAAACCTGTTGCTGCATTGGCTTGTTTTCATCCTTTTTTGTGCTGCTCACTGGCAGCTGTGTGGCTAACAATAGCAGCCTCTCAAGTCAGGGTGTGCTGGACACAGCACTTCAAAGTCTACCAAGTATTTAACAGCACAGTGATAAACTGTACTGCATTAGCTGATCTGAATTAATACAGGACTTTAAGTTGCTTGCTTCTTAATGATTCCCAGGAAACTCAAGTCTGGACATAAAATGTTATGAAGTATTAGTGTTAACTATGCAATTAAGTTCTCTAGTTACACAGTTAGCTGTGTAATGTTTAGTCCAGTCACTGATGTATTCTTGGATTCTGTGTTCATCGTTATCTGGAATTACAAAATGCTGCCTCGCTTAGTAGAAATCCAGTTTCATATGCATAAAGGCATAGCAGTCATTTTGTTAAATCTCTGACTAGATGACATGATAAAATTAAGGCTTTGAAAAATTGATGCTGTTGCTTTCAGCTATTTCAATAGAAAGACACTGGCTCCTTCTCTACATGGAGCCCAGCTTCAAAGACTACGCAGTCTGACATCTCGTTTGTCCTTAGTTGGGTTGTCTAGGGATGAAAGCAGGTGGATGTGATCTGGGTGGATCAGTTTTGGTCACTTTCTGTGAACAGAAGGGTCTGCAGGCCCTTCATGTCACGGTTTTTATGCAAGCTTAGAAAGTTGGCAGAGTCCCTTCACTCTGATAACATTCTCTTTTGTAAATCTTTACCTGATGGAATAGCACCAAGGCCCACACAAAAAGTATGATAACCTCTGTCACACACATCACAGAACATCATTTCTTCTTCATGGTGGGGTTGTCCACATATAATGCAAGTTTTACATTCCATACATTGCCATGGGTAGGTCTTAATCATAGAAACAAGCTCCAAGGTCATATCCAGGCAAGAAGGATGGCCTAAACCAAAACCAGTATTAGAATTTCACACAAAAATGTTTAACTTGAGGCATAATCAAATTAGTTTGCTTTGGGATTCCTCAAAAAATAGCTACAATGTTTAATCTCCAAAGAAAAATGAAAATACAATGTAGAAGAAAATACACAGGCCTTGTCTATGCCTTACAGGGTACCCTATGTACTTGATGATTCTTTGGTTCAAGCCTCACTGACACCAAACCTCCTATCTTGGAAGCAACAGAATATGGCCGAAACACCCAGAAGGTGTGTGCATACTTACCGCTGTTGTCACACTGGGAGCAGTGTATAAGTGGCTCGGCCTTCCCTTCCTTGTTGCGCTCCTTACCCTTCAGACAGATCCCACATAGAGCATTTGGAATGACCTTAGGCTGGAAGGGTAGAAGAGGGCTATAAATTCATGCCAGAAGAACTTACTATGGGTTCAAAAGGAATCTGTTACTGGACTGCTTATCTTTACTTTAGTAACTTGCTAAGGACCTTTTTGAAAGACGTAACTTGACATGAGTCTGCTTTCCACGTACAAGAGCCTACCGACTAAAGCCTTAGGTATCACTGTAAAATTTTGTCGATGGTTTGATTTCATGTTAGGACTAAATGTAGTATTCCACACTCCCTACATGCACAGTAAGGTCTGTATGATGAACAGAAGGGAAGGCTAAATACAATGTCACATTGCATTACTAACTGGAAGAGAAAATCCAGGTACCAAATAGCCGTTGCATTTAAGTTAGGCTTATTATAAAAGAGAAGACTCAGTTTTAGCAGCCTATATAGTGACTTTGTTTAAAAATTGGTATTTTCCAGAGCTCTAGAAAGTCTAAGTTACAAAATTATTGTTTTCACATTTTTAACTGAAAGGTGTCTCATGTACCATCATCACATGCAAATATGTTCTGTAAAGTTGTGATCATTCTGTTTGCCTGTCTAACAAATTGATAAAAAGAGCCTACACTTCGGAAAGAAGCATTCAGTAAGAGATACAAAACATGAAAGAGGTTTTCAGATAAGCAAAAAAATTGTTAAATAAGAAACACCCCTACATTTTTGAGTACCACTCATTGTTCAGATTAAAAGTATGCTCAACCCAAGGAAGGTATGTGAGCTTTAAGAAGCACTGGGCAACACATGGAAAAGGAGGACAGAAGAAAAGGTTCGCTGCATCTAAAATTACCAGGGGAGGGACAACATCTGAACACCAGCCTGGACCACAATAAAACAAGGTTCGTGCGATGTGAACACACAAGTAAAGGTGACAGAAAAAGAGCAAGCATGGGGCAAGTGTGAAATGGGGGCTGGGGCATATACTTATGTACACACACATATGAACTGGAAGAAATATTATATAGAATTACAATATTTCTGTTTTATTCCAACATAGCCAAATGAATCTTTTATTTCCCTGTCTTAAGTTACTGTAACAAAGAGGAGCCTACAGAAAACTACAACTATGTATAAAATATTCCAGCTTTGAAATGTCTCACTGCCACCTTGAAAACCTGTTAGGTCTAAATACTTAGTTAATTCTTTAAATTTTTATTTTTTGAATTATCTTTCTTTGCAAAAGATGACAGAGGCATTCAAAAATAATTTTTGACTTATTTATTTTAAAAAAGTCAACCTTATACATAAATATAATAAAAACAATAACTAAACAATCACAAATGTGTCTACAAAATAATAAATATCATGGAAGTTAAAACATACATATAAAATGTTACTGTTGCCCAGTCTGCATTTCCTCTGTATCTGTGTACCCTGTTCCCGCAACAGAAGGATAGTGTCCATGCTCACAACTTTATGTCTTGCAGTGAAGTTACCCTCAGTTGTTACTGCTACATTCTAAGCATAAGGTTCTCATTGTGTTTTCCTAAACCTAAATAAAAAATGGCTAGAAAGTGCACTTCTATGACCCAAATTCTGGTTCACTTTACAATCAAATCCATAATTGCCATAATATACAGCAGACAGCCACCTCTCCAGCCACCAAAACAAGTGTCTTTTGGTCTTGGTACTGTCCTAAGATAAAGGATGCGTGATACTCATGGTCTACATTAGATACTGGCGTAGTAAGAACACTAACATCTTTCACTAATGTCAAAGCAACTGCAAAATATTAAGCTGTAAAAAGAGAACTCCTCATGGGAGATCCTTTACAGAAATCAAAAGGAATGAAACACAAAGCTAGTCATTCACATTCTAGAGTAATTCAAGTTCTACAATAATTAAAATACCTTAAAAACCTATGATAAAAAGTACACCAAGAAAATTCTAGGTTTATTGTTAAGTGCAAAATCATAATGTTTTGTTAAGCCACTTAAAAATTTTCTTACCCAATAGTCTTCTTCTTGATGAAAAGAGGGAGAGAAGGGTGGGGAGGGGGGATGAACAGCGAGGAGGAGGGGAAAGAGAGAGAGACAGCAAGCTCTGTGGCATTTCTATGATGCTGCCGCAGCTCAATATAAAAAAATCCCTGTTCATGCAAGCACTCTGGGCTCCCTAAGCCACACTGCTCGCATCTGGGGCTTCACACGCAGGTGCCCACCGCTGGTCGGGAAGCTAGTATCTCAGTGCCCTGCGAAGCTGCAGCAGGAGCAAGGGAGCATGTGTGCGGGACTCCCCTGGAGATCCATGGGACAGAACCCTGTTTCTGATGCAGACAGCTCTACTTGTAATGACCGCAACAACATCAAAGTTTCACTACGGACAAGAAAATTAAAAATACTCATCCTAATACTTCTAGCATCTCAAATAAAAGGCTCACAATACATCTATTTTCCTGCTTGAAAAATGACCAAAGATAAGTGAGACATTTGTGGTAGCACTAATATAGTATAGATTTTAATATATACTTGTAACATAGGCCTGAATCCTAACAATTATGCCTTAATTTCAGGTTAATGTAACCAAACAACACTGTTCTACAAATTAAGGGCGAGCACTAATGAATCTTAGTAACTAGACATCAGATACATTACCACTTTTCTTAGCTCTCATATTTTAAAACATGTTTTTATATATGACCTTCTGCTTGAAGTACCCTAATATTTAGGCACATCTTGGCTTATTAATACTTTTCATAGAGGTTAACTTTGAATAAATATATTCACATTAATGTACCAAGTCTAGATACTGGTTGTTTCAAACTCTGAAAACCTGAAACATTTTTAGGTACCAAAAATGTTCACAGATTATAAAATGTGTATTTTGCATATTAGACTCCCTTGATTTATTCCACATTAAATCAATGATAGCACTGAATAGTTCTTTATTTTCAGCCTTGATTAAAAAATCTCTATTTCAGCATGCTCTCCTATGAACCCGATGAACCCGGGCTGACGTCTGAAAGGTCTCCTCAACACCGACCGACATGTGCTTCAAGCCACCATCCCCATACGAGGCTCTCATCAGACCAGAACATATGTAGCACACACCAGGCTAACTGGCCAAAATTCCATCTTTGGAGTTCATTTGCTTTTGACATTTAAGCCTTAATTTAAATCCTCAGTTGAAAAATTAGACAACTGATTTATGCAAACACAAGTAAAAAAAAAAATCACATAGCTGCGGCCTTGATGCCATCCTCGGAAGCCAACCCTTGCTGAACAAAGTGTCAGGTTTACTTGCCACAAGCTGAAAACGCATGTATATTCAAGTTGAAAGCATTTTCTAATTACCTATGGAGTACACTAATTTACTAAGTCACCTTTTTTACCTCACTAAAACAAAGGTAAGCTACTGCTAGAAGGGTGCTGGTTACGCTGCAGGGGCGCAGACTGGCAGCTCACTGGAACCTGTTCTGCTGGATTATCTGCCACAATCCAATCCTGATAAGCAACAAGGTATTCAATAAATCCCTCAGCAAAACTTTCTGACCACCTGACTCTATCATATCCCTTCAAACCACCTTCATAACAACAGTAAAAGGCATATTCTGATACATTCTAGATCAAAGAACTGTTTTACTATAACCATCAGCAACATAAAACTATGCAGTTAATTCCACTCCTTTTATGATATTCCTAAATCCCCATATGCAAATAAGGCTACTCGACTCTCACCCAGCCCTCAAGGGGAAGGGGCCAGGAGGAGGAGGAAGCAATAAACACAACAGCATTGCTGGTCACAGCTGCCTTACTGAGAACAACCAGGTCAAAAAGCTAGCAGTGTATCCAAGCCAACGCACCTCACTAAACGTCTAAATCCTTGTCACAGAATTATATAGATTATTTGCCAAGCTTAGGCTAAAAATCACAACAATGTAAGTAACAGGTTTCACAATTTTCTATCAGAGTTAGCTGAATTTGGCACATGGATCAAACAGCGCTCAGATTGAACTCCCCTCTCTCCTGAAGAAAGGCACCACAGTGGTTTGGTCTATTAGGGTGCCCGCCTACACTTCACAGCTCACATGTGCAGCTCTACTAAATACTAGCACATTTAAAACATCAGACAATTATGATCTTTACTCCAAGAAAGCAAACTATAAAGTTCTGTCTATGAAATAATTTTTTAAAGCCCATACTTGCCTGGTTATCATTTAAAAGACAAAAAAAGATTGTCTTGTAAACTGTACATATGCAGAAAACAGAGCTACACCACAGCCAGAGGGAGAAGAAAGCCACCAGGAAAATGAAGCAGGAAGCAGAAGCTGACAGAGGGCACCCCCCAGAACAGCTCGCGGGCACAGCAGGAGCTCCACAACTCTGAATTCAAAGCTAAAACGTCAGGAAGGAGGCTGGTCAGGGGCTTTTTTCTTCTACCTTGTACCCAGGAGCTGACTTGGACAGTACAGAGCGTTTGGAAGCATCTTTTCTGGGAGTAGCAGCTTTGTCCCTGCATCTCTGTCTTCCCTGGACAGGCTCCTCCTGGCTGTCGGGAGGGCCTTCCCCCTCAGACACGTTACCAGACGAGCTATCCTGAAGGTCAAAGGCACAAACAGTGATTCCTTGGAATACAGGCAGATTTGAAGTCTGAATTTTGAAAACTACAGAGAATATTCAAAAATAGCTTTAAGTTCCATCAATTTCAAAATCAAATAGATATTGCTAAATATAAGAAAGTGTGTCCCAATGGACTAAATTAAGTCATGGTAAAAGTCTCTTATCTGTCGTAAAAGTACATTATAACACAAAACTAATTCTGTTTTCATCAGCAAGTACCTTAATCAACTTGGTTTTCTGACTTAAGTCAAACAGAACAGAATTAATACTTCAGCTACCATCACACCATACAGCTTCAACATCATTCTGCATGCAACAAGGGAACTTGTTTCATACAAAAATACTGTTCAGAAAATAAAACGTTTTAAATAAGTATGCATATTTTCATTGAGTAATAAAGGTCATTAAATGCTTCAAGCACACCCTTGTGTTTTCACAACATTAAACTATGTTGGGACCAATATCACTGAGTATTCCTCAAGTAGGTGACACTCTAGATGCACAAAGTTTAGGAGTTCAGTATTAGATCACTTAATTCTTAATTCTTTAAGATTTTCTAAATAGAATAAAAATGTTATGTTCATATATTACAAAATCATAAATGGAAATACCAGGTTATCCATAACCACCCTGATCAACATTCTGAAACGTCTAATGCCGGCACAACTGGACCCCCTTCCCGTCTCCCGCTTGTGCTTGCACACACAGGACGCTGGACTCACTCCCAATGAAGCTTTTGCCCTCATTTTTTAAAACACAAAACTGGATGACACTGTGTGTATGTATACGCATGTGAGTTTTAATATTTTGTAACTGTTATGTACATTTCATCACATCATTATATATTCTGCATTTCTATCATGTAAATGTAACATATCACCCATGGTGGACATTAATTTCTAATTTCCACCATAACAAATATTACTAACACTCTAATGGACATCTTTTCTCTAATTTTATCAGCATCTGATTAGGAGCGCAGGAGAAAGTCACGTGAGCAGCGCCCCACAGCCCCTTCTACCGGCAGGACAGGAGGACAGTGGTACTTGAGCACCACCTTATTTTATGCAACATGTATCATCAAGTAGTTTCTGAAGCTGTTGGTGACAAGGAAGTGTACCGCCCTTTTAACAGTGGCTTATCCTCAGGTTCAGGTCAGTTATAGTGCAAAGTGTAAAAATAGTCAAGTCACTTAACATGCAGTGCTAAGTAAAATCCAAAGCCTATGGCCATCTGTTTCTTGTTCTCCCTTCCCTCACTTCCACAAAGCACTGCAATTTCCTAACTTACTGTTGCATTTTGCTACAAAAAAAACTAATAGTACAACATAGTAGCCTTAACATTTTCCTACAGGAAGCCTAAGGTTATTACTTAAGCAAGAGGAACACAAGTTAATGTGCTCCCCCAAACCAAGATAGTTAAATATAAGACTGCTTGGTACTAATGTCTGGTCAACCCTCCTGCTCCTGATGACTAAGGAGGGGCAACTTTAAATATGACATTTACTGAAGGCCATGCATGGCACAGTGCACCTATATCACATACACAAGAAATAATTTTTCTTGATGAAAGCATTCTGGAAATGATATGCAACTGTCCTTTTACAAAATGAGGATGGTGATACAAATTCAATTTAAAACATACCAGGCAAGCAATCAGGCAAAGACACAAAGGGAATGGAGACACTAAGGACCCACACTCTCACCGAGGCACCTTTATTCTTCCGTTTCTCGTCACCGGCACCATCCTCGGCATCATCTGAATCACCATCACTGTCCAGGGCGGGGAGTTCAGGGTCCAGGGGCGGCTCATAAAGTGCTGTGTTTAATGGCAAGTACCGCAGTTCATCTGGTGAGTACCTAATGTTCAGAGATACCTTCAGTTTTATTAAGTATGAATGGACTTTCAGCTATAAAGATAACCTTCATCTTCTGAATTAACCCCAAATATTTCTGGAAAGTGATTTCAGAGGTTATAAATAATTTTTCATTTTGGTAATCAAGTAGGGACAAATAATAGAAAGCCTAGTCATCTTTCACCAGACCGAGTGTAGAATACACATTTGATTCTTACTATCAAAAGAATAATGTCTCTCCTTTACCCTCAACCCAAAAAAGAAAAAACATCAGCAGACAAGGGTGAAAGCATCACAGAATCCTGCACATGATTCAGGCTGCCTGGCCGCCTCTGCCTGCCCTTCCTAAGTTCATCACTGCACACATGCTGTCACTGCCTCACATGTGAAGTGCATGTGAGAAGTGCACATGAGAACAGCATCTATCTCACAAAATAGAAATGAGGATTAAATAAATTAATGCATGTGAATCACCCCAGGGCATGGCATATGATATTATTTAAGAAACAAAATTTTCAGTAGTATTATTTTAAACCAACTCATGAAGCATGTATTCTAACGAACTTATTCATCTACTTTATCTGAAACCAGAGATTGTTTCTCCAGGTCAAACAGCTCAGAGCCCAGCTGACATGCGCACACACAGGCGTGCCCTCTGCCACCTCACGGCCCGTCAGCACTGTGTAGCCTTTGCTCAGGAGTGAGCACTGGATCAGCATCTCCTTCCATGAAGACGCCAAACCGAACAGCAAAAAGGCTGGTATACTGACATTATCCTTTTTCATAATGTGCTGACCCATGATTTAAATTTGACTCTCAAATAGTATGATCCTATAGTCTTATTTCAAATATTACTCTCTAAAGAATATGCTGTATCCTAAGAACAAGGTTCAAAGCTAAAGTAAAAGCTGAGATTCGGAAACAAAACTATTCTGTTGGCCCTGTTTCAGTTACGCCCAGTTTGGGTAAGAAAGAACATGGTGGGAAGCAGGAGTCAGGCCAGTGAGTGAGGTGGCTGGTGCAACCAGGTGGCCAGGCCGCCCTGGCAGACACTCATTGCTTCCTGCATTGCTCCGCACACCATGCTGGTGCTTCTCAAATGTTCATTTGCACGTGCATCATGTGGGCATCTGGGGATGTGCTGACCCAAGCCAGCAGGGCCGGGAGGGCCTGAGAGTTCGAGCTTCCAGGGACACCAGTGATGCAGAGCCCTGGGCCACCCCTCGTGGAGTGAGATGCCAGAGCACCTGTCCACACAAACACAAACGGCGGGCAGGGAGCCGGGCCGCGGGGCTCTGTCAGCAGACGTTCAAACACTGAGGGGTGCTCTTACCACAGAGCCACAGACGGAAAACATTCACTCGAACCTCACGGCATGTGCAGTGACACTCGCAGAGCTCGGATGATCAGGGAACAAGTGCAGAAGGCTCTGCAGCCTCCCCCCAGCAGCCAGTCCTAAAGGGATGACCCCTGTACCTTTTGTAATACTCCTGGAACTGTCCAGGGATGAGGGCCACAGGATAGGGGCTGGCCTTGGTGCGCTCGGTCGCCAGCACCGTGTGCTTCCCTTGAGGCACCTGGACGACCTGGCGACACAGAGAAAGACAAACTGATTCCTGTTCTCCACTGTACTCCTCCCCCTAAGAGCTAGAAGGAAGAAGTACTAGGAACGACGACCTGAGGAGAAAGTCAGTGGGGTCTCTAATTCCCGGTGAGCCTCACCCGGCTCCGCCCCACGTCATTTTTGGGGAGAGCCGGGATGACCGGGGTGACTCAAAAGCCTGCAGCTCAACTTCCTCACCTGTCGGTGGGGCAGCACTGGCTTCGCCCTCATGTGGTGAGAATTAAATGAATTCACACAGACTCTCTTACAACCCTCAGGACACACAACAAGTAAGACACGGAGCTGTTAGTCTTAACTCGGTACAATGTCAACCACAAAGCAAAAGACATTTCTCTCTCACATGCACACAAGTGAACTGAGTATTATCAGGCACGCCATTAAAAACTGTATTGTAACTTCTGGGGAAAAAAGAACAAATCGCTGGTACAAAAAGTAACAGTAATAAAGGAGGTACTGTGCACTCCACACAAACAAGCAGAAAGGGAGGTTCAGGACTAATGAACCAAAGCAATCTTACATGTGTCTGTAGGTCAAAGTAAGCTCTCCTTTCTTCCATACGTTCCCGGTTTAAGTTGCTGTTAAATTCAGCTGCTTTTTTGGCAGCTTTCTTGATGTACTCAGGCACTCTGCTGGCTTCAACTTTCTGAGTACTCTGTTGGTGCATTTGCTGAAATAAAAATATTACAGTTGGAAGTCACACAAAACTTTACAAAATGTCCTCTCCATACCAAATAAAAGATGCTAATCACCTCAGTACTTACAGAATACTCTTTATAATGATCTGTAATTCGCTGGCGTTCTTTCTCTTGTAGAATAACAGAATACTCAGCATGTTTGGCTGGATATTCTTTTATCATTAAATCAATCACTTCATCACTGCGCAATGCTGTTAAACCTATTTTAGACACACACATACACAATAAAGGTAAAGAAGCTCTTTTAAAACTAAGCGAACAAAACCACTTTTCAAAATTTGCTTTTCCTTCAAACTGTCTACATTTAAAAGATCTTCCGAAAGGTCAAAGCAAAATGTTTTAATACATTTGAACATAATAAAAAATAATATTCATAATGTGAAGTAAAACAACGAAAAGAAACTGATTACCAAAGTTGCAAAGGCAAAAAATTAATTTTTCTACTAAATCTTTTTTTAAAGCTTTCATGTACCACAAACATATCCCTTCATTAGAAACAACTGTTAACTAATGATACACACTAGCAACTGGCAATTAACATAAGCTATTAAATGAGAAAAACAAGAATTTTTCAATATATTGCAATTCTTGGACTTCAAATTCAAAACACTAAATTTATTATAGAGTCAATTCAAACTTCACTGAAAGCATCAGCTCACACACACACACGTGAGTCACACAGGCAATTTTCAAAACTCGCAGCATCGGATTTTACCAAATGCCGAGATGAACTCGTTTCATATTAAAAAGTAGCCATGTTGCATTATAATGTTAATGAAAGGAAAATCACAATAAAGTATGGAGATAACTATATAGAACTAAAAATTGTGCAAAATTTGCCTTTCCAGAGATCAGGACCAATACTTTTCAAAAGTACTGTACAAATTTTGCACAAAAAATACACTTTAACACTTCTGTGAAAATTATTAGAAAATTATATTGTTATAAAATACACTATTCTCCTTTGTATTTTAACAAAGTTTTACTTCAAAAATTACGTAAACAATTTAGCACTTATATAATTCAATCTATTTTATTAACTCTGCAAAGTTTTAGGAAAGGAGATAAAAACCTATCTAAAATCACCTCATAAGTGGTCAATTTTCAAAATTTACATGAAAAGCTTTTATTACCTAGAGTGCACTGAGTTTCTGTAATGACATTTAGCTCTCTCAGGTAGAGTTTCTCCTTATGAGACAAATCTCGTCGCTCTAAATCTCCAAAAAAAAGAACAAAAGACTATTAGAAATAGTCTTTTGCATTTGTAACTACGCATTAGTAAAACTTTTTAAGTTTAAAAAACTTAAAAATTTTTGAAGTAAAAATATTCAAGGATTTAAAAAAGCACTTCATGTTATATACTCCAAATATTAAAGACTACACAAAAAAATCTTACAAATTCAAGAAATAAGTTAAAATAAAATTGAAAATAGAATCCAAAGCAAGAAGGTCAATACAAATAACAGTATCAAAATAGCTGATGAAGTACAGCCTTTCTCGAATTCAGGTACAGCTTACATAGCTGCCTCCATTGCTAACTAAGGTCAAGGAGCAATGATAAAGAATCAAAATGTTTGGTCCATATGGCTATAAAATGATTTTTTCTAACATTTTCCTCAGGAAATTTATCATCTTCATTTTGCTTTTAAATCAGATTATAAGGCATAAGAACAAACTGATAGTACAGAGAGATGCTGGATGATCGCAGTAAATGAAAATCAGCCAGCAGAAGAATATAAATTGAAAATAATCCATAATCAAATATTCAGAAGTTGACAACCCATCAAAAAGAATAACTATTAGCTAAAAGTTAGATTTCATCTTTATATACCAACTAAGACTTAATACCTGGATATTTCCGTTTAAAGGAGGTCACACCCAAATATTCACTGACTTGTTCTTGAAGCATATAGTATTCTCCTGTTTCATCAGGTGGCCATTTGTATTCTATCAAATTTTCTGCTGGATAGTAGCTAAAGCTAAGCACAGAAATATATATTATGCCTTAAATGTGACTTTTATTAAATTTTAACCATTTTTTAAGTATATTTATTTTTAATATTTTTTTTAGGATAAAGATTTTGAAAAACTATTTAAATTCTCAATCAGTCTTCCACAACTTGGCAATAAAAAGAAGTCCCCACAATTTCCTGTGTAGCAAACAGAAGGAGACCAGCAGAGGGAAGAGAACCATCTGGAATACCAAATAAAAAGGTACAATGGAAATAACACTTCTATAAACCACAAGGAGCCAAGACTCAACTGTTACAAAGGCGTTTTCTAGCTTTAGAGCTCTGTAAGGCCTCAACAGGTGGTGACAGCAGTTTTGAATTCTTTCTTGGGCTGAATACCCACAGCCATGATTTCATCCACCCAAGGTATAAAGCCTTCAGCTCCAGTCCCCATCTGCTGTGCAACGAGTCCCAAACAGCTGAGAAAGCAGAACTCTAAAAACCGACTTCTCAGCAAACTGAACTATAAACCGTAATTATTTATTCTCAGACTCCACAAACCCTAAAGCAAAGAGTAACGCAGATCAATCTCAATCCTGAAGAGCAAAGACTAGATTTCTGGACCTAGGCCAATTCAACCTCTCAGATTCATCAATGGATAACAGAGGCAGGAATGTGACACTACTTTATACATTTAACCAATTAAAAGTAACAGACAAAAAGATAGTTTTCTCAAAAATAGTGCTGGGAAACTGGATATCCAAATGCAAATTGCACTCTTATCTCACTCTTAATCACATGCAAAAACTTTTTTAATGGATCAACAAGCTAAATATAATAACTTAAACTAGAAAACTTTTAGAAAGAAACACATGAGTAAATCATCTGATTTGGCAATGGACTCCAGAATGACACCTAAGTAGGAGCTAGAAAAGAAAAATTAGGTAACTTGGACTTCAGCAATATTTTAAAATCTGTGCATCAAAGGACACTATCGAGTGAAAAGACTACCCACAGACTGCAAATCACATATCTGATAGGGAATAATATCCAGAATATATAAAGAACCCCTACATCTCAAGAAAAAACAAATTACCCAATTTTAAAATGGGCAAATAACTTAGACTTTTCTCCAAATAAGATATACAAATGGCCTATAAGCACATGAAAAGATAGTGATCATTAGTCACTATGAATATTCAAATTAAAATCACAATGCGATGCCACTTTACACCTTTTAGAATGGCTATTATCCAAAACAACTGAAAACAGACCAGGAAGGACGTGAATAAACTGGAAGCTTTGTACCTTGCTGGTGAGACTATAAAATGGTGTGTCCACTGCGGAAGACAGTGCGGCAGTTCCTCAACAGGCTAAACACAGCCTCACCCTATTCTGCTCCTAGGGGTGCATCTAAAGGAACTGGGAACAGGGACTCTGAACAGACATTTACACAACAATGTCCACAGCACCATTATTCACAGTAGCCCAAACATGGAAACAACCGGAGAGGCCATGTCAACAGATGAACGGATAAACAAAACCTGGGGTATCCATACAACTAAGTATAATTCAACCTTAAGAGGAAGGAAATTCTAACACAGCTACAATGTGGACAAACTTTGAAGAAATTATGATAATTGAAAAAAGCCAGATACAAAGGACAAACATCCTCCCATTGCTCCTCTGTGAAGTGCCTAGAACAAGCCAATTCATGACGACAGAAAGCAGAATGGCGGCTGCCAGGGGCTGGGGAAATGGAAACGTTTATTGCTTGATGTTTATTAAGTTTCTAATTGCCGTAGTGAAAAAGTTTTGGATGGTGGCAACGGCTGCACAGCACAGTGAATGTGCTAAATGCTGCTCAACTGTGCACGTCAGAACGAATTTCATGTATATTTACCACACACACAAAAAATGTTTAACTTGCACGACATAGCAAAAGCAACTTTGACATCACATCATAAAACATGAGAAAATCGTTCTACAATTCTTGGTAACTGCCTTTGCGAGGGCCGGGGGGCAGGGAGGCCGGACTCGCACGCGCAAAGCAGAAGGAAGGGGCAGGCGGTACCCGAGGTCCTGACTCGAAGCCTCGCAGCTGCGGGAACTGTCTCCTGAGCCCATGCGTCTCCTCTTGCATGGCTGGGTCCCATCGTTTGAATTCTCCTCATGATCATCCTATACATTTAAAAGATTCAGAAAACAGTAAGAGGAAGATTAGTAAGTAAGAGAAGAATGATTATGTCCTTCCAAAAAGGCTCCATTCAAAGGCTTTTGAAAGACAACTGGTTATACAAATGTTAAACTTTCTATATAACTAAAAGGGGCCAAGAATTTGGCATGGTCAAGACCTGGAAAAAACTGCAAACTGACCTTCAATACAATCAAAGTAAGAAAATCTTCAATTCACCTGTAAATCAAAATCTACGTTTGCTTTCCTACCAAGGTTAAATGCTTTCTGCTTTAAATGATAAAATTGCAGGAACACTTAAAATCAAAGCAAACCCTCCTCCTACCCCAGTTTGGAAGAAACACTATGGATGCCATACTATTTCACTCAATTTACCAACTATTTTAGGTACGTATATCCCCGAGAAAAAAAGGGCACACAAGAACAAAAACAGGCTGCCAATCCTAACTGTTTTTCTTAAATGAAAAAACGTAGTAATAATATACCTTATAAGAGGCAGCAATCTACACAGCAACACACACTTCCCACCCCCCCAAAAAAGGAGAGACCTAAAATATTTTAAGTGACATTATCCATTAAGTGACAATAATATCAAGGCTGTCAAGTTGGGCCATTCCATTAAGGAAATGAAGGAAGTATCAAATGTTGGGAAATTAATTTATTCACGTTAGGTAAGTCTTAATGAACATAAGGCTTAAAAGAGATTTTTAAAAATCAACGTAATGTAGGCTAAGATCACAATTCTTTAAACTACCATGGTGCTCTTGCTATAGTATCAAAAGGAAACCAGTGCTGCAGCACACTGAGCTGTGAGGTCTACCGGCCAGACAAGCGGAAGCTGGACCGCCGGGGCTTTACTGTGCACTGGCCGGTCCCTAGCTGAGCAGCCATCCCGTCTGAGCGGCTCCTTACCTGCAAAACTGAGACTGTGACATGCTTGGCTAAGGCAAGGATGTCATTAGTTAATACTGGGGAGCACAGCGCCCAGTCAGTCAAGGTGATTCGGAGGATGATCACAGTCTCAAGACTCCAACTGTTGACATTTACTCACTCCTCCCCAAGTAGTAAAATACACAGAATATTCTTTTCAGGTCTTATAAATAAGCATTCTATTAAAGGGCTCTGTATATTCCTGTTCGGCGACCAGGTAGATTGAGAATAGTCTAAATCTCGTCCTCCAAAATTTGCATTTAAGAGTTAAGTATCACAACTGAAACACTTCATATTCGATAATTCAGGCATAACAGCTTTTAAGCATTCAGATACCACTTTTTCTATTTGCTTCCGGGTATTTTAAGTATTCTTACGTCAGTTAAGTACATTTCCCTCGGCTGAAAAATCGAGTCACTCAAAAAGACACAAAGTCTAAATAAAAACAAAGCCCTCAAAAGAGCTGGGGCCAACGGGGGAGGGGGGGCCGCGCTCCGAATCCGCGGACACCTGCCCGCCGCCCGCCTTCCCCACCGCTCGGCCCGCGACCTCCCCGAGCGCCGCGAGCGGCCGCCCCCCGCGCGAGCCGGTGCAGGGTGCCCCGAGTTCAAGTTTCCGCGGGACCCGGGCACCGCCAACTTCCGCAGCCACAGCGGCGACCGCTGGCGTCCCGGGGCCCGCCCGCCGCCCTCCCGCCCGCAGGCCCGGCCCGCCGAGGCCGCCGCCAGGCGCCTGCTCACCTTCGGGGACGGCGCTCCGGGGGTGGCCGGGTCGCTGTCGCACGGCCGCGGGGACTGCGCCGTCCCGGGGCCGGCCACCGCCGCCATCAGCCCGAGCGCCCCGCGCCGCCGCCGCCGCCGCCGCCGCCGCTTCGTCCCGGCCGTTGCCGCCGCCGCCGCCGCCGCCGCCGCCGCCGCGCGGGCCGCCCGCCGCCCGGGCCCCGCCCCCTCCGCCCGCCCGCCGCCCGGGGGCCGGCCCCTGCCTCCGCGCGGCCCGCGGCCCGCCAGCGCCGCCGCCACCGCCATGGCCGCCGCCAGCGCGCCGCCCTCGCCGACGACCCTCGGCCGCCGCCCGCTTCCGCCCGCCGCCCCGCGGCCCGCTTCCGCCCTCGGCGCCCCTCGCTCCGCCGCCGCAGCCGCCACCCGGGCCGCCGCCGCCGCCGCCGCCCCTCCCGCAGCCCTCGGCCCCCGTCCCCGCCCCGGCCGCCGGTGCGCAGGCTGCCGCCCCTTCCCCGCCACCCCCGGCCCGGCCCCCGCACACGTCAGCCTCCCCTCCCACCGCGGCCGCGCCTCCGCGGGCCCCCGGCCCTCCCCGCCCGCCCTCCCTCCTCCGGGGTCCCCCCTCCCGTCCCCTCCGGGGTCCCCCCTCCCGTCCTCCTCCGCCTCCCGGGTCCCGCGCGTGGACTGGAGGCTGGCCCACGGCCTCGCTCCGCCCTCGGCCACCGCCCCCTGCCCGCCTTTGTTCTCCGCGAGCGGCGCGGGGGCCGGGAGCCACCTGCCTGGGATGCGCTCCGGCCCGGGGCGTCCCCGCTGCTTTTCTCGGAAAAGTTTGCGCCAACCTCCGCGCCTCCGAGTGGGAAGAGTGAGCGCAGCCCAAAGTCCTCCCGAGCGCGCGTCCCCGCGGCGTCCTCCGTGGGCCACGGGCGGCCTGGCAGGCTGCGGGGAGGAGGCGGCAGGGCGACTTCCCTGCCTGGCCGCCCCTGGGCTCCGGGGACCTCGCCGCCCCTGCTGCTTTATCCTGGGCGCGCTCATACCGGCTGCACAGCCTCGGCAAACCATTGAACCTCTTATTATATGCAGAGCAGGAGGAATCCCGAATCTGAGGGATTCCTGGAAAGGACACGGTGGTACAGTGGTAAGCCCATCAAAGGCACCAAGAAAATGGGAGCCGTTTTATTTGAACCGAATTTATTAATCCTAGTTCCTGGCTTCACCTGGTCCTTTCTAGGATTTACCCCCCCCCCAAAAAAAAAATGTTTAAAGTTAGGCCCTGAACCTTCACACATGGCAGACAGCTATGATAAGATGGCAAGGATGCCAGAAATCTGCTAACGCTGACCTCTCTGCAGACACGTTATTATGTGAGAGTACAGACGACTTGTTTGAGGGCCAGAGGCCAGACAGACTGTTCTGGGTTTACAGTACAATATGGATTCCCTTTCATTCCGTATATTTGCTGACTTTCAGTGGAGAGAAGTTTGGAAAGATAAAGTGTGTATTCTAGCCTATCACATTAATTCAAACGGCCTTCTTTGAACCAATCCTCCTATTCCTCACTTAGGCCCTTAATCAGATCATAGACTCATCACCAGCAACTTGAGACTCACAAACTGCTCCTAATTTACACTGATTTCTCTCACAATTAGCAATCAGTATCCTTACCAATGAACCCACTGAAGAAAACGACCAGTCCCAATCTGCCACGAATTCTCTTTCTCCAAATTCTCTTAACTGATCAGGGCCCTCAGTCAGATACAGTTTCACACAAAAAACATACAGTTGACCCTCGAACAGCATGCGGCTGGGGCACCAACCCCAATGGAATCGAACATCCATGTATAACTTTTGAGTCTCCGAAAACTTAACTAATACCTTAGCAACAACAGCCTATTAACACATATTTTGTATATTTATTATATATGGTATTCTTACAATAAAATGAGCTAGAGAAAAAATATTTTTTCAAGTTGTAGCAAATCTCCAAAAATGTTTCCAATATATTTATAGAAAAAAGTCCCAGTATAAATGGGCCTCACTTGGTCAGCACATAATAACCAAAATTAGAACTGTACAGAGATTAAGCATAGCCCCTGTGCAAGGATGACATGAAAACTTGGGAAGCGTTCCATATTTTTCTCTGTGGCCCATCAAGGATTTTGTTTATCAAACATTTACTATTTTCATATTCTTGGAAATTACTTCCCTTTTCCTTTGAACTCTCAAGCCCCTACCCCCTTCCTGGATGACACATGCCTCACTCTCCCTGACTGTCTGGGAGCCAGGTCCATGGCTTTCCCGGACTAACATGATTGAACTTTGGTTTTTCTCCTCTTGAAAAAAAAGAGTCAGTTATTTGGTTTTATTCTTCTCACTTGGATATTCTGTCTCTAGATCAAATACAAATCTAAAACTATTCCAAGTCAACAAATACATGTTCCCCCTTTCAGCACAAGGCGAGGCAGAACACGGAGGTGGCGCAGTGTGTGTCACATTTCCCGCCAGTAGGCAGTTTCGATGCTGAAACAACATGATACAACTATACAATTGTACTTAGAAGCAGTTTAGGTTTAGGTGGGAGAAAATATACTTCAGTTAGCAAAATTAAGACTATTTAAGGGTGACACAACTTGAAAGCTATCTTAAGAAACTGGTAGTACAAGTACAGGTAAACAAATATAACTGCATGTGGAAATTGGGTTTTAAGCCCACAAGGCTGAGGTGGGAAAATAGCCATATTCAAGTACATAAATCATTCCAGTCTGGCTTGAGCATAGGGTAAATAAAGGCAGATTCTAGGAATTAGGGATCAAGTACACAAGCAGGATGATGTAATGGTGAGAACAAAGATTTGGAGTTAAGACTTTGGTTTGACTACCAGCTGTGCCTCTCAGCTGTGTGATCATGGGTAAATTATTTACTCTGTCTGACCCTCCATTTCCTCCTAACAATATCTATTCAATTATTTCACAAATATTTCATGGAGACCATGAACTGAGAACTGTCAGGTGATAGAACTTGTGAACCAAGGAGAAGGTAACCACTGTACTAGGACCACAGACAAGGCTTCTGAAGACTGACTATGGAGGTTTTCATTGACTCTGGGAGTCTCAAAACAGCCACCATGAAAATTTAAATTAATTCTATGACACCATATTGTTAAGTTAAAAGCTAAACAACCAGCACCCATGTTCCCGCTAAAAGACAAGCAAGAATGTTTGCCCTTCCCTTTAATTTCCTTCAGCACAAGGATGTATGTAGCAACCCCCTCCCCACACCCCCAAACACATACACACAGACACACCCTTTTCTCTGCAGGCATATCTTACGTAAGTGAAATGTGCTCCATTGAAGTGCTGTCTTTCCTTGGCTGTCTCAAGGATAAAAGCCTTGTATGACTTGGACCCTTCAGAGCATGTCTCACACCCACCCACAGGAGTTCTATCCTCCTGGGCTTATAGGTCCTAAATTTGGCTCAAACAAAACTCTTGTCTTGATTTTCAAGGTGATTTTAATACATTTTTCATTGAAAAGTATAAGGACTCATACATTCATTCACTCATCAAATATTGTTTACCACTTATTAAGCTAGGGCCATGTCTTGCCAATGAGTTTCAGCCCAGGGCAAGTTCACTATAGATTCAATGTGACCAAAGAAATTACAGTAAAACGTTCTTGGGGTGAAAGGGTTATACCCAACTTTATTTCCATGGTGGCAGGTCAGTCACTAAAATCCCATCCACTCAGTTGAGTCTGCATGCAGCAAGCTGGTCTCTGCCTCTGGGCCTCTGTCCTCGGCGCTGCCACCACTCCAGCCTCTGCTCTGCTCTCCTGCAACCTTGCAGCTGTGCCACTGTGTCGCACAGAGTACTGGGCAGGGCTTTTTATACAGAGTCAACAGCAATGTATTGCCCACATGTGTGTAGTGAGCTAGCCAACCAGGGCCAGGTGAGAATCCTGGCCACAGGAACCTTCATTTTATCCACACGCCAGAATTAGACACTGGCAATACAGTGGTGAAGAGAAAAAGCTATAAAGCTGTACGAGATCACTTAGAGTATGTAGAAATCAGGGAGAAAAAGACCCAAGACCAAGAAGCCCAGAGATACAGTGGAAATAGGTAGAAAAGGTGTTAAGTCCAGGGAAAGGAAATCCTGGGGCAAAATACCTCTAAAAACCAAAATCAGTCAAAGGGAGAAATGAAGTTTAAAACCCGTTTATTGCTCACAAACTGCAGTCGGACCCAACTCTCTCTCCTGCTCCAGCATCCACAGCACCGTCCTCCCCCTCACCTCTCAGGTACAGATAAGCCCTCCTGGCCCAGCTAATCACACACTGACATGGAGATGAACTTCTCCACCCCTGAGGAAAGATACAAATGCACTAAAGCCACACTTCTTCCCACCTCTGAATGCCTATTGATATGCAGATGTACTAAAGCCAGGCAAGATATTCTGGAAATGTTTCAATTTTACCCACAGAAGAAGGAAGAAAAGCAACTGTCTGAGTGCTTCAAAAAAAGGGCTGGTCAACTCACAGAAACTGAGTCAGATGAGGAAGGAAATGCCCATTTTATGCAGCAATCTAGGGATCATAAGCAGTCTTAATTGTTTCAAACTGCTTCAATGGAGTGGCAATTTCAGAAACCAGATTGAAGTCAATTAAGGAAGGAATGAGAGGCCAGGAATTGGAGCCCAAGTGTGGAGAGAAGATTGATTGTAAAGAGTGAGAAAGAGGTAGCCAGAGAGGCAGGTTGTGGCTGTTGTCAGGTAGGCGCTGCAAGCACAGGGTTACATGCTTACAAATGCTGAGGCAGGAGATGACCTGGCTGCTGGGAGGCAGCCCTTGAGAACATGGCTTCAGCAGAAGACAGTCCACCTGCTGAAACAGGATGGAAAACAATGTGGCTGCAGGTGCAAGCAGGTTTACAGATTTGGGGAGGTACACGAATTCAGTGACAAAGTTCATTAAAATCACACTGAAATAAAGACAGCTTTATTTGCTCCTAAGGACGTAAGCCCCAGAAACACAGTTCTGCTGTTAAAGAAGTGTTCCAAAGGTCTCAGACCATATGATGGTTTTCCTATCCTCAAGGAGACAGGCCTGAAAGACCGAACTTCAAAGGGCTGCATTTCATTTACGTAAGATATGCCTGCAACTGCACTATTTACAATAGCCAAGATATGGAAGCAACCTAAATGTCCATCAGTAGATGAATGGATAAAGAAGATGTGGTACATATACACAATGGAATATTACTCAGCCATAAGAAAAAAACAAATCCTACCATTCGCAACAACATGGATGGAGCTAGAGGGTATTATGCTCAGTGAAATAAGCCAGGCTGAGAAAGACAAGTACCAAATGATTTCACTCATATGTGGAGTGTAAGAACAAAAGAAAACTGAAGGAACAAAACAGCAGCAGAAGCACAGAACCCAAGAATGGACTAATAGTTACCAAAGGGAAAGGGACTGGGGAGAACGGGTGGGAAGGGAGGGATAAGGGCAGGAAGAAAAGAAAGGGGGCATTACGATTAGCATGTATAGTGTTGGGGGGGCACGAGGAGGGATGAGCAACACAGAGAAGACAAGTAGGGATTTTACAGCATCTTACTATGTTGATGGACAGTGACTGTGAATGGGGATGTGGGGGGGACTTGGTGAAGGGGGGAGCCTAGTAAGCATAATGTCCTTCATGTAATTGTAGATTAATGATACCAAAATAAAAAAAGATATGCCTGCAAAGAAAAGAGTAGGAAGGGGGCTGCATACATCCTGGTGTGGAGGGAATTAAGGGCAAACATTCCTATTATCTTTTAGCAGGAATCCGGATGCCCACTAATGGTTCAGCTGTTAATTAACAGATGGTATTACAGAGTTAGAACATTTAAGTTTTCATGGGTGGCCGTTTTGAGATTCCATGAGTTCATGAATCCTTCAATACTTAGGCCTTACAAATATTATCTTGGTCCCTAGTATGGTAGTCAGCAACTCACAGTGGAAAACTTGAAGGATTTTCCTCTGATCCTTGTTTCCTTAACCAAGTACAAGGTAAGGCAGTCGGCCGCAAGGGGGCAGCGGAGAGCAGCGGTGTGGATAGTAGGGAAGCAATGTTGCTAGGATGCCAGATGCTTTAAAGTGAAACCAATCAGACAGGTTTTGCCATGCTCTCAGTCAAGTTTTGCTATTTGTTTAGCTTATTTGGGCTAGGACAAAATGGATAATGAGTTTGCACAGGGCAGGAAAGGGTTTCCCGGATAAGGAAGGGCGCCAAGGGAACTGGAGTGTGTTTGTGAGGGATTCGTTGTAAAGATGGATCACGAAATCTAAGATGAACAAGGAAGAAAAAAAGAGGGTAACCAAACAGTGGAAAAGATGGGGGAATTGGAGATTGCTGTAATATTGAAGAGTTGGGTGTTTCCAGGGTGGTGACCTGAAGGACGGGAAATGATTGGATGAGAAGAGCCTGCCTAGAATGGAGATTTCAGAGGTCAGATCGCACCCCTGACAACAGGCCTGCAGCGTGCCCCGGGAGGAGGTGATGAGGTGGGCTAGAGAAGGCTGGCGGTAGAACTGAGAAGCCAGGGTACAGACAGGGTGGGCTCTGCGTGATAGGACAGGACTTCGGATAAGGCCACAGAAGTGGAATTGTGCAAAGCAATCTTAAGGAGAAAAATTACAATTGTTCTGACTTTAAAGAATCATCGTTAAAATGTTAACTCCTTTACCATCAATTGTAAATGTATACAGAATTTTTAAACTATGAAATTAACATTTAGTATACTGTAACTTAAAACATGAAACTTTGAGAATGTGTTTTATTTCTTTGTGAGAACCACCAAGAGTAGTTTGAACAGTGCTTGCTTTATCCCCTAACTTACCTGTTCTGTGCCTTGATAAATTGATATAATCCTTTCTAATAAAATGTATTTCAACATTTTATCTTTTGCACTTTTGATGTTTGTAAAATACTCCAAGAGTTTCTTTAACGGGAAGTTTTTTATCAGTGCCACTCCCTCTGAGCGTTGTCAGCCCTTAGCCATGACCACTTGTTGCAACTAATCTGTGAGATCTGGCTGCACGCAGCTCAGTATTCATCAGTTCCTGTGAAAGTCTAAAGCGATGGAACCAGATTTTACAGGGAGTAAAGGGTGGTTTTTCAGTGTCTCTGTAATAAGTTTTCTTTCAATGTGGCAACTGACTTCAATATTTTGGCCTGAATGCTGGCCAACCACAATTTTTCTTTTAAATAGTCTTCTACCCAAAGTAAAGGAACGTGTTTCTCAACCTTAAGGGGCTTTCTGTTCATAGGACAATTCAAACGGGAAGATGTTCAAGCAGCCTGACCTGGTTTTCTCCACTTCCCGTGCTTCCCCACTGTGGCCCCTGCAGGACCCGCAAGCGGAAGGTCTCGTCTTGTCTTCGCTTTGCTGTGGCGATCCCAGTTTCCTAATCTCACCTGATTTCACTCCCAGAATTATCACTCCTAATTTCTTGGATGCACTTTCACCTTTTTTGGCCAGTTCCCTCTTTTGATGGCACGTTTTGCGACGCAGCATGTGGGTTTGTCACTGGGAGATGAGGCAGCACAAGTGCTTGCTTCGCTGTCTGTGCGGTGCACTGAGGAGCTGGGTGCTGCGTGCGGTGCCTGCTAGCTGGGGGACCCGGCGGGCATCATGAGCACCTGCGGCCCACACGGCCTGTGGCGGGGTGCGGAGCTCGCGCACACGCAGCCATGGCGCTGAGTTGGGACCACGCTGGGGCCCGGCCCTGACATCTGTGCACGCCCTGGAGGGCTGTGGCTGTGGAGGTGGACCCAGCTCGGTCTGCAAGTAATGAGGGTGCGAGCCAGGGGACCGGGCAGAGGACACAGTGAGGGGCGCAGCCCACAGAGCAACCATTTTCAGGGGCTGCAGTTTCCTGCGGTGAGGGCGGCGACCTGCCTGCGGGCTCCGCAGCAAAGGGACTGAGCAAAGAGGCCGCCTCCGGGGGGGCCGCGGTGAGACTCCGCCAGGGAAAGCCTGGGAGAGCCCTGGGGCGCGTCTGGAGGGGAGGCGGGCAGCCAGGGCCCGGGGACGGGCCCGGGGAGGGGGCGGCTGGTGTCTGCGGTGACCCTGTCGTTTGGCGTGGCGGACCCCTGGGTCCTCAGGTCGGCGGGGATGGGGCCTGCGGGCCTTCGCGTTCCCGGGGCTGCAGAGCAGGTACCGCGGAGCCAGGCGGGAGGGCGCTACAGGGCGAGGAGGGCGGCGGCGCGGGGAGGGCCGCCAGGGTCGGGAGCCCCGCGGCCTGCAGCCCCGGCACCCGGCCCGGCGCAAGCCAGCCGGCGGGCAGCCCCTGCGCCGCCACCCCGCGCCCCGCACCTCCGCGCAGCGTGCCCCGAGGCGGCCTCGACGCGCGCGCGGCAAAGCAGGGACCCGACGGAGGAGGAGAGGGGCTGCCGAGCGCGCGTGGGGGTCCGAGCCGGTCGGCAGGGCGAAGCGGGGCAGCACAACCCAGTCACCGCAAAAATCTGCAGAAAATAGGGGTGGACAGGGCGCGGCAGGAGAGCCAGAGAAAGCAGAGCTGCCGGCACGCCTGGAGGCCCCGCCGAGTAGCAGGAGGTGACATCCCACCCAGGCTGGGTGTGCTCCAGGGCAGGGCCCACGTGCTTGGTTATTGTGGAGAAGTTGGGGTTCCCATGTCCAGGATCCTCACTGAACTTAAACCATCTGACGCTGTAACTGGCCTGTTGCTGGGCTGCCGCTTCCACACCCCTAGGCGATAAGCTGTTACTGCTCTGTAGAGAGAGCTCGCCCAGTGCTCTGGGCGGAGGCAGGGACGCTAGTTCCCCACCTACCGCCGGAGAACAAGCGGGTAACAAATCCCTTCACCCCAAAGAAACGTTCTACTGTCATTGCCTTGGTTACACTAAGTCCATAGCGAACTTACCGGGGGGCTGAAACCCATTGGCAAGACAGTTATATATCCCCTAACTTATTTCCCAGAGTGACCTTAGGAGGAAAGCGGAACTCTCATTTTTACAAACAATGAATCTACAAGGCAGTCTCTCACATACTAGGCAATATGTCTCACAACTAATTTCTCCCATCAGGAAGACACAGCTCTTAACTATGTTATAAGTTTGTATCCCTAATATTTTCTGTGGCCACGGTTAGCCACTGATGACCCTGTTCTTTGCACAACTCTGGTGTCTGTGCTGGTGTGGGAAAAATTGCAAGGAGTTACAACTGGGTACTGTGAAGCCCCATCTGGACTGCCCAATCGTAACACATAAGGGAAGAAAAGTGTGTCCTGTGACAAGTCCTCTATCTTCCAGTTTACAGATCATTCAACTGACAGGGACTTTCACTGTCCATTGAATGTGACATGGTTTTTCCTGTTCTGCTTGTGACTGAACATGGGATGGATCACCACAGACATCATCGGTGGCCCCCCCAAAGCCCGCTCTGCTCACCAGAGGAGCTCCGGTTTGCAGTTTCCGTCTCTATCTCCTGGCCATGCACTTCAGGGAAGTGGGCTCTGGCCCCAGTCCCAGGAGTGAGTGAGGACCAGCCCAGTCACTGGAATGTGATTAAATTCTATCAAGTTAAGCAAACATACATAGATGTCTGCCGAGAAGACAGAAAAAACCTGGATCCTTGATCAAATGCCTGGGCAATAACATTTCCCTTTTTTTTAGACAATTGTGTTAAGCTTTTGATTCTTGGACCCAAAAACAGGCCAAGTAATAGACTAACAGACAAACATCTGTGAGCACTTTGTCGGGAGAGGCAGCTGTCTGTTAGGGAAGGGGTAAATATGCTAATGTCTTCCTTTCAAGCTTGGTCATTCCTTTCAAAAGAATGCATACAGTGTATTAAAATACCATTCAAATCCATCTGCCTTTAAAGGTTTTCCAAAATCTAAACATTTACTTAATGTGACACTTTACAAGCTTGTGTCCTAATTTTTTATAGCAAATTCTAATTTTCTTAAATCTAACAAGAATGACTATTTCCCCATATTGTAATCCACTATAAGCATTCATCTATTCAAATAATCATATACTCATGTATTTATACTTTTGTAAGTACTTTTATACTTTGGGGTAATAAAATGTTAAGTATGAAAGTAAAAATCCAACTTTTATTTTTTTGAATACAATTCAGATGCTCCAGTTAGAGATAAAAACACAGCAACCTAAATGACGGATTCACAAGCCTGCAGGTTTGTGTCCTTGGAGAAGCTGAGAAGTGCTCCAGGCGCATGAGAGAGCTATTCACAGTACAGAGCAAACACTAAGGCCAGTGCCAGGTAAGTCTCAGTCTCATGTTTAGCTGCAACCCAGCTGTCCCATGCAACGTCCCAGACACACCTGCTGGCAATCTGCGAGAGAGTTTAAAAAGGTCAACTTCAGATTGAACAGGTTAAGTGGTAATTTTTATATCTATACAAGTTTGATTTTTTTTTAAGATGCCTTAGTATCTTAGAAAGGTTTATTTAAAAGGTAATTTGTCCAATTTTCCCTTTCTTGAAAAGACTTAAAAATGATGCTTCCTGGGCCACCTTCTCTTTTCCTGGACCTTAGTGGCCGCCTCAGCAGAGTGTGTGCAAGGGCAGGAGCGGGAGGCCCTCTGTGATGCTGGTCTAGTAGCTCTGCATACACTGCTACTCTGCTGTGTTAGAGCCCATGATAAGGAATTACTCTTCCCAACCTTAAAAGATACTCAACTGAAAGTTTGTTAGGTCCTTGTCTTGCAAGGAAGAAATGGCATTGATTATACACACAGACTGTTAGTGAAAATCCTGACTCCTTTACTTACAATGCCACAGTGATCTGACTGCAGCCTACTTTCCTGTGGTAGATCTTAAATGGCCAAAAATCCTTTGCTGTTTCCCTCCTCGAGAGGCTGAGGTGGTCATCCAACCCTTGAGTATGAGCTGGCCTTGGCACCTGCCCCAAGTTATGGAACGTGACACCGTGCAACTTCCAGGCAAGACCTCCAGAGGTCTTCTGCTCCCCACCTTCTTGGAACACTGAGGAGACCCCAGTGGAAGGAAGCCCATTCAGTCATGGGAGGATGATGGCTCAGGTGAGAACCCCAGCGTCTCAGCCATCAGACACACAAGCAAAGCCACCTTGGACCTCCAGGCCCGACTGTTACCAGCTGGCTGCGAGCACATCAGTGTGACCAGCAGAAAAACCAATGGTTAATTCAGGCTGAGCTGACCACAGGATGATGAGCAAATAACTGGCTGTGGTCTGAGGCTGCTGGACCCTCAGGCGGTTTGCTGTGGAGTGATGTTACCTGATACATGTCATGCTGTCTAAATACAGGCACCCACTCCGGCCATTGATCAAGTACAGCAAATCGATCCCTGGCTTAGGCTCTTTGTACCCTTGTAAATTCTCCCTGATCTCAGCACAGCTGCTTTCCTCTTGTTCAGCTGCAGGAGGGTCTTCCTGTGTCTAGACAATCCCAAGGAGTGGCTCTGTGACTGTCACATCACCCCGCCTTAATTATCTGGAAGAGCACCTGTCACCATCTGGGAGCCTCCCCCCTCCTAAGTGTGTATGTGGTGTACGTCGGCCCCTCGGGCTCCCTGGGGGCCAGGCCCCCATCAGGCTGCCCGCTGTGTGGCAGCGCCCTCTGCCTGTGCAGCCCTCTCCCCACCCCCACCCACCACCGGGGCTCTGCACGCTACAGGTGCGCACACACCCACTCCCAGCACACAGGTAACTTGCACAGCCCATCGGTACTGCATTTTCATTTGTTAATGACAATGACCTTATGTCTACTGAGGACTCTGTGCTGGTGACCTCATTAAGGATTTTAAAACAGATAATCTCATTTTATCCTCCCAACAACTCCAGCAAGTAGGTTTTATCATCCCCACTGATACATGAAAAGGCTACGTCCAGGTCACAGCAGTGCACTGCTGCCAGGATCACATCAGGACACTCGGACCCAAAGCCTAGGCTGCTACTCTAGCCGCATCTTTTACTTTCTTAAACTTTATAAAATGTGCTGCCTTATTTCTTTGACTAGAGTAAAAACTCCTCGAGAATCATGGTCCATATATCATAGTTGTGTTAACACTCATTAGTGCCCAAAACAATTTTACTGGTTTATTAATTATTAAATGATAGTCAAAAATGGTAGGAACAGGGTATACATACAACTTAATAAGTTACTAATAGAAAAGTGCAATTTCTAGGTTAGCACTTTTCAAAGAATTTACAGTGAAAGAAAATATATTTAACAGAAGTATCCTTTTACTCAAGAGGATCTTGAAGTGCCTTGGAGACATTACAATAAACACCAAGTCCTTAGAGAAGAGAGATCTTACATTTGAACCAATGAAGGCTGGCTCAGTGGATACTTACATTTATTGCCTGACCAGTCTTTTGAATAAATAGTACTTTTATAATGAACTTATACCGGTGGTACCCAAATTCTTTGACTGCTAACAATATGCGGTCTGCTAATTCAAGCGATAAATGAGAGAAGACTTTATCATCATATTTGACATCTTTAAGACTTTCCTTTAAAAAAATTAAGAGAATATTTTAATTTTCAAACCAAATATTTTCTAAATAAAAATTCAAGTAGAAAATGTGTCTAAATAATACATACAACTTCAAAAAATACACCTATTCCCAACCATGTCATTTCAAATGAATGTTGTACTTGGTTTATTTCAATAACAATTTTTGAAGAACATTTATTTTGTTTCTTAAATCATGTTCAATTTTTCTTCATTCCCAACTCTTAAGCTGTAAGTTGCCCTTTACTAAATTATCAGATAGTTATTAGGGAAACACGGGGGAATTTTAAAAGAAAGCTTCTGGGAATTATTAGGTAGAGAAAAGAAATCTTTTAAGAATTTACATATTTGCTAAAATTCAGATTTGGGCTTACCAGAGCAAGGGTTACTTGGACCCAGAGCCTGCATCATATTATTACCATCTTCCTCAGGCTCCTCAAATTAAAGCCCCCTTTTTCTGACCCTCTCCCTATGGCTTCTCACTCAACTTTTTTCCTGTGGCTTCCAGGAGAATGCAAAGGAAATCAAAGGTCTCTCATACGTTTATTCATGAATTAGTGCATGACTAGGGGGAGACAGATGGGGACCACGGCGCAGACCTAGACCATCCGGTGAGCAGACAGCCATGCCTTTGACTGACTTGAACCCATGATAAATTAACCTATGTTCTGAGTTCTAATGATAACAGATGGATTCCTACCAGCTAATTTTACAGGCATGTAAAACCAAAGAAATTGCCTTTTTTTTAAGTTTTTGTTCCCTTCTAGAATGCTTCTGGATCAAAACTGGTTCTAGAGGTATTTATTTCCTTCAGACATTGTCTGTGGTTCTATTTTTCAGACACTTAGCAACATCCATTTTCTCTTCTGAATTTCCTAACAGATCCCAGGCTTTATCTACTTAAGCACTCTTTTTTATTAAATAATGAGCACTTGCTATAGGATGATATCCCCAAGCTCCTTCAGTATATATTATTTCTGTTTTTCTAACTATGTTCAATGGTCCCAGAACCTAGTGAAAATCTCTGGCCTTATTATGATCCATAGCGTCTACCTACATACCCAGTAAGCTTTACTGGCCCGTTATGCTCAACACAATTCTACATGTTGTCATATGTAAATACAATCTGAAATCCTTCTATATGCAATACATTTGAACTTGGCATATGTGCTAGGGCTGAATAAGAAATGCACCAAAATGTATACTCTTACAAGTGCTTGCTATTAGTGTTTAGGTCAGAGTAGAAGGTAATCGGTAATTATTTTACTGTATTAAATTGAGCTGGATGTCTTTATTTCCTGAAGCCATGAGCCATAGTATCTTTAACAAGTATCATCTGACAATCAGTTCAGTTTGGAAATATGTCTCTACTGCAGTGGAGGGAGGCTCGAGAAGGGTCTCTTAACTATTCTTCTATACTAATAAAGGTTAAATCATTTAAGTAATTCAATTTGTTATGATTAAAGGATTATTAATCATTCACACAAAATAAATTACACGTATGCTTTTTTCATAGTAGCTGTCTCCCATTAGTTGTTACTGAAGGAACCTCATAAAGTGGAGGGGGGATTAGTTTTAAATTAAATTTAAAACACTCCTGGAGTGGGATTAGGCTGTATGGGGTCCCACAAAAGGAATCTGATCATCAGAAATCTCCTGGGTGTCTGGTGCTCAGACTAGAAAGCAAAGATGGAAAGGGGATTCAGAAAAGGTGGTGCCTCAAACTCCTACAATTAAAGAAGTTTCAGTTTGACCCTTTATTGGGGAAGATGGTGAAGGGAATTATTTCTTTCTGAGCAATGTAGCCCTCAGATGCCAAAAGTAGTATAAATAATATTGGTATTAATATTAGTTTTGTAAAATTGAAGCAGCTTTTCTGGACTAGACTGGTTCGCACAACTGTCTTAAGTGAATTTTAGATTCCCGTCAGCTTGAAGATGAAGACAGTTTGTGCACAAGTGGGTCTTTAAGATGTTTTGAAGTAGTCAGGAACCAATTTTTCACACATGAATACATAGTATGTTCTTTTTTAAACTCATTCTTCCAATATATAGGAGAAATATGGAACCTGAGAGCTAATTTATGGATGATTGAGTTGAATGAAATAACAAAAGAATATTCCCTTTAATCCAGCTCATAGTATCAACGTGAAGATTACTGAGTATGACTACAAGCCACTTTCATGTTTCAGAGATAAATGCTACAAAAAAATCCATCAGGAAAATTATACTGCCATAAATCTTGAGATTATCAAACCCCCAAAGCTAAGATGTTGGTGTCATGCATATCTATCAACATACACTTAGTATCTGCTGGACTTTAGTTTCCACTGAATGAGCTTGGAACTTTTTCAACGGCTCCATTCTGTACAAACTGGCGAACTTCACTCTTGCCAGGGTCCTCTTCCATGCTTTACCTCTGTCACTGATTGAGTCATGAAACGGGGGTTCCACATACTGAACACCATGAAATGATTCTCTCAGTCTTTCTCTTAAGACTTGTGCATACTACAAGAGAGGGGAGAGAGAGAGAGGCGGAGGAGGGGGAGGGAGATTACTTTTTCAAAAATTTTTTAAAATTTTGGTGTCATTAATCTACAATTACATGAGGAACATTATGTTTACTAGACTCCCTCCTTCACCAAGTCCCCCCCACATACCCCTTCACAGTCACTGTCCATCAGCGTAGTAAGATGCTATAAAATCACTACTTGTCCTCTCTGTGCTGCACAGCCCTCCCCGTGCCTCCCCCCACATTATACATGCTAATCATAATGCCCCCTTTCTTCTCCTCCCCACTTCTCCCTCCCTTCCCACCCATCCTCCCCAGTCCCTTTCCCTTTGGTAACTGTTAGTCCATTCTTGGGTTCTGTGACTCTGCTGCTGCTGTTTTGTTCCTTCAGTTTTTCCTTTGTTCTTATATTCCACATGAGTGAAATCATTTGGTATTTGTCTTTCTCTGCCTGCCTTATTTCACTGAGCATAATACCCTCTAGCTCCAACCATGTTGTTGCAAATGGTAGAATTTGTTTTCTTCTTATGGCTGAATAATATTCCATTGTGTATATATACCACCTCTTCTTTATCCACTCATCTGATGGACACTTAGGTTGCTTCCATTTCTTGGCTATTATAAATAGTGCTGTGATAAACATAGGGGTGCATCTGTCTTTTTCAAACTGGGCTGCTGCATTCTTTGGGTAAATTCCTTTAAGTGGAATTCCTGGGTCAAATGGTATTTCTATTTTGAGCTTTTTGAGGAACCTCCATACTGCTTTCCACAATGGTTGAACTAATTTACATTCCCACCAGCAGTGTAGGAGGGTTCCCCTTTCTCCACAACCTTGCCAACATTTGTTGTTGTTTCTTTTGGATGGTGGCGATCCTTACTGGTGTGAGGTGATAGAGAAATTACTTTTTAAATTGTGAAATGAAGTTTCAGATTTAAGAGCCCTTGTGTGATGGGACAAGGCTGCCACCCAGCCTGGAAATCCATCATGATAGACTTCTATGATAATGTAGGTGCCAAATTCTAGATCCTCCAATTCGCTCCTGGCTATTCATTTGGTAAAATTAAAAAGAATACCATCTTGCTAGTGAGCTATAGTCTATTTACCTATAAATGCAAATAAGCACAAACACAAATCCGCATGCATGTATTCAGAATACCCAGGGATGACATAAAAGAGCTGGAAACGAGAGTGGCCTCTATGGAGGGCGGCAGAGATGTGTGCAAGGAAGGTCTTTCTGAGGTCATGAAGATATTATCCTTCATTGTTTCATTATTTTATTATTATTCTCTTTGAATAAATATAACTACTTAGGTAACATTCACAAGCCTTTAATTGAAAAGATAACAAAAGTGTGTTGATTTGGTACATACATTATTCCATGCTTTTGACATTCAGCATTTCACCACTGAAGTTAGCTACCTCGTTTGTTGTTTTCTTGATGTAAAGTTGTTAGAGATTTTCTTGTTTCTTGATGTTGGTTTTTATGACTATGAATTTTTACTTCTAAGTTTTTCTTTAAGAAATACATTTCATATTGCTATAGCTGCCATATATAGTGATTCCTCTGATGGGCCTGGGTAAACTGCAACCTTCTGGAAAGAATTCACCATTCTAGATATCATTAAGAACATCCATGACTCATGGGAAGAGCTTGTAACATCAACATTAACTGTTTGGAAGAAGTTGATTCCAACCCTTATGGATGACCTTGAGGGGTTCAAGACTTCAGTGGAGGAAGTCACTCCCGATGTGGGGAAAACAGCAAGAGAACTAGAAGTGGAGCCTGAAGATATGGCTGAATTGCTGCCTGTCACGGTAAAACTTAAACAGATGAGGAATTACTTCCTAAAGATGAACAAAGAAAGTGGCTTCTTGAGATGGAATCTATTCCTGGTGAGGGTGCTGTGAAGACCATTCAAAGGAAAACAAAGATTTAGAACATTACATACACTAAGTTGCTAAAACAGCAGCAGGTTTTGAGGACTGACTCCAACTAAACTTACTGAATAAAATGCTATCAAACAGCATCATATAAAGGGAAATTGTGCAGGGAAGAGTCAACAGATGCAGCAAATTTCATTCTTTTAAGGAACTAACACAGCCACCTCAACTTCAGCAATCACCAATTTGATCCATCAGTAGCCATAAACGTGGAAGTAGGACACTCCACGAACTAGCAAAAGATTGACTCACTGATGACTCGATGATGGTTAGCACTTTTTACCAATACAGTATTTTTAAATTAAGGTATATGCACTGTTTCTAAAGATATATTATTGCACATTTAATAGACTATAGCATAAACATAACTTTTACGTGCACTGAGAAACCAAAACAACTCATTTAACTTGATTTGTTGAAGTACTTGCTTTATGGTGGTGGTCTGGAACTGAATCCCAAATATCTCCAAAGTGTGTGTGTACAGTTGTAGCTACACCCTACAAATTTAATTTTCATTCAGTTTAAAATATTTTGTTTTGTTTTCTTTTACCCATGGGCTAACTAGAAGTGTGTCATTTAGTTTTCAGACTAATGCAATTATATGCAAATATGCAATTATCCATAGCTTTATTATGGATTTCTAATTTTTTCCAATGTGACGAGAGAACATACTTTGTATGATTTGAATCCTTTTAATTTATTGGGACTTGTTTTATGTCCCAGGACATGCTCTATTGTAGCAATGTTTCATGTGCACTTCTAAAGAATATTTGTTCAGCTGTGGTTGCATGGAGCATTGTGTAATAGTCTGCTAGTTCAGGTTGGATTATGGTATTGTTAATACCTTATATCCTTACTAGTTTTCTTACCTGACCTATCAATTATTGAGAGAATGATACAGATATTGATGTGTGTTACAATTGGCAGCTGTAATTATGGATGTCTATTTCAGCAAGTGGAAATAATTGACATTTTTTGCTTCCTGTATTTCAAAGTTCATTTTAGATGCATAAACATTTAGGATCTTCTTTTTGATAAACTGACCTCTTAATATTATGAAATGACCCTCTTTACTGCTTATAATATTGCTTAGAAATGTACTGAAATGAAATAAGCACTCCAGCTTTCAATTAGTGTTCACATGGTTTTTTCCTCACCCTTTTCATTTTAACCTATTTATGTCTTTATATTGAAGTGTTTCCTGCAGACAGTATATAGTTGCATCTGCTTTTATAATCAGTATGACCATCTCTGATGGGTGTTCATAACATTTACATTTCATGTTGACATGGTTGTTTAAATCCTTCATGTTTTCGTATTTATCCCATCTGTTCTTTGTTCCATTTATTTTGTTGTGCATCCTTAAGTATTTTTAATGATTCCATTTTATCTCATTTTTTGGCCTATTAGCTTTATTCTTTTCTAGTGGTGGTTTTGGTGCTTATTATGATGTATGCTATGCTTACCAGCCTCCTTTCACACCACATCACATCACTTCCTATGTGGCACAAGGGCCTTACCATGGTGTCCTTCCTCTTCCTCCTCTAGGCCTCTGGCCTTTGTGCTAGTATTGCAATGCATCTTACTTCTACAGATAACATAAACCAAATATTATTTGTGATTTAATCTATTATATTTAAAGATTTTAAAATAAGGAAAAATGTATTTATCTATATACTTACCATTCTCAGTGCTTTGTCTAATTTACATCTTGTATCATATTTTTTTTTGCTTTAAGGACCTTAATATTTCTAATAGTAGCTTTGTGATGAATTCTTTTAGCTTTTATTTCTGAAAAGCTCATTATTTTGCCTTTGTTTTTCAAAGACATTTTTACTGAGTATAGGACTCTAGCTGACGGGTTTTCCCTTTTTAAGCTACTTTAAGGTATCTTTCAGTAAAGATGCCTGTGTTTTTTGGCTTGTACTGTTTCTGATAAGTCTACTGTCATTTCATCTTTGTTCCTATTTACTTAAATTTGTTCTCATGTTTTTTTCCTACTTGTCTTTAAACTTTAAAATGCTTATTTTAAGCAGTTTGACTATTATGTCTCAGCGTAATTTTCTTCATTTTTTGTGCTTGAAGTTCATTGAACTTCTTGGATTCATGGTTTTATAGCTTTTAATGAAGTTTGGAAATTTCTCATCTATTATTTCTCTAAATATTTTTTGTCCCTTATCTTCCTCTCACTTTGTGATGCAAAACTGAATAAATGTTTTGCCTGAAATTTTCCTATAGTTCAATGATGTCTCCTAATTTTTTTAGGTTTACTTTCTCTGGCTGTCTCCAAACTCACTAATTCTTTGTTCTGCAGCACTGAATCTGCTAATTCCATTCAATTAATTTTACATCTCTGACACTGTAGAAATTTGATTTGGATTTAACATGCTTAATATTTTCTCTACATGCTTGAAAATACAGAATATAGTAACTTTTACACTATGTTATATAACTGCCTTAACTTGCTGAAAATGAATCTAATACAGTATCTTTTATAACTACTTTAGTGTCCTTTCATACATCTTTTAATCATTTCTGGTTGTTTTTATTGTTTCTTCTCATTTTGGATTGTTTTCCTTTCTTTGTAGGTCTGCTAATATTTAATTGGACATCAAACATTGTGAATTTAACCTTTCCTATTTGCTGTATGTTTTTGTATTCTTATATTTTTCATTTAAAACGTAGTCACTTAGAAACAGGTTAATTCCCGAGGCCTGTTTTTAAGCTTTGATAGGCCGGCCTAGAGATATCTCGTATAGGGCACCCCCCACTCCAGTCACGGAGACAATACACTTCTTGGCACTTAAAGCAATGCCCTGTGATTTACATGGTTTTCTACTCTTACTGGTGGAAAAAAACTGGTTTGTGAATCCAGTGACGTTTTTGTCCTTTTGCGTGATTCTTTCTCTGGCAAGAGGGAGTTTTTTACCAGACACAGTGATGCACTAACTTGAACATGAGGAAAATTATCTGCGCATCTCTGAAACTATCTGTTTATCTCTCTCCTCTCATAATACTCTGCAGACTCATACCACCTTGACCCACCCTGGTACCCAAGTGAGACCTCTCCCTAAGGTGTGGGCTGGAATATGCTACCCAGCAGGAAGTTAGGCGGACTCTTAGTGCTCACCTTTCCTGTCTCTCCACTCTCAGTATCACTATCCTGACTTTACATCTAACCAGTGGAAACAAATGTTTCATGAATTGTGTTATTTCCAGGAATTTCTGATGGGAGTTACTCCACGTGGCTCCAAGTAGAAGTCCTTCATCAGAAACAAATCGGACACTTTGATCATTTGTCAGACTGTTTTTAGTTGCAGAACAAAGGCCTCATTAGCATCCCAAATCTCTTAAATCCAAATTCTTTATCAAGAAAATGCTCCTTTAGGGTAATCTTTTTCCTCACAATATGTTCAAGTGATGCAACTACATTACATCATTGACAGTGGCTCACAACTAAAATGACTCCCTTTGGAATAGGGCATTTATGTGTCATTTAAAAATAAGAGATTCTAATATGTTGAAATCTCGCATATCTACCATTTCTTCCTTGTATATAATACTGGCCTTGTGATTTAGTATGCTCTGTATGAAGAGCATTTTATCCCTTTACTAAGAAGAATCCTTTTCACTTCTAAAAACTAGGACTAGATTTTAAATATAATCAATTTTTTGACATCTCCTAAAACAACTTGAGTTTAAAGACTTAACCTATTGATAATGGCATTTCCTTACATTGAGTCTACTTATAATCGTGGAATAAACTGAGTTTGGTCATGGGATGCTATGTACATTAATGTACTTCTACTTGCTATTTGCTAGTATTTAAGATTTTCAAATGCATGTACCCAAGTGAGATGAACCATTCAGTTTTTAATTATCTGTTTAGGGTTTTGGGCATTTTGGTTGAAAGCCATAGGAACTGATTCTAGTTAAGCAAAAATATAATTAGTTGAAAAGCTATGGGGTAGCTCATGGAATGGGAGAGAAGGCTGAAGAACCACATGTGAGGCTCTTCAATATGCCATCCTCAACTTGAATTAATCTCAGCCATTTGTGTTATTCCAGGAAGAGGTCATCTAATTAGCTTAATTTTGCTCTCATCCACACCACAAAGCTAAGGAGTGACTGACAGTCCCACCAAGACTCTTATCTAATGGAGGATGAGTTAATTCTCCAAAAGAAAATTGAGATGGATTCCTGGAAGGAAAAAAATGGATGCAGGACAGGTAAAAGTATTTACATTGATTTAACGGTGTGTCCCCATTTTTTCTATGTTCAGGAACTTGGGAAAGTCTGAACTGACTCTTTGGTGTACTTAACTGTCCTCAGGCACATTTAGTGAGCATTTGTGGGATCCTTTCTGTTTCTTCTCAATTATTCCTATGCAAATTTCTTACCTCTAGCAGCCTAGATTTTAGACAGCTATGATCGATCATATACTTATCAAATAAGCGAGAACTGCCTCAGTCCCGGATGTCGGCCTGTATACCAAGTGTACCTGTGTGCTTCCCTTTAGATTCTGACCTTTAGTAGGCATTAATTTTTAAGAAGGCAAGTTTGTCTGCTTCAAAATACAGAATTTTGTTTACTGCTGGTGACCTGTTACTTAGACTTATTGCCAGGTAATACAGCAGTTTCTGGGAGCATGAAATTTAAAGTCCAACAGATTAAGATTTCTAGTCTTGCTCTGAACTTGGCCTGTTTATTTGTACTCCTTTAGTTCTTTCCTCTGTAAAATGTAGACATCAAAGAGCTGTCATCAGAACTTCAAACACTGCCATGACTTCTTTTGAGGATTCTTGTTGTTACCTTAAATGTGTTAGGACCTTTAAAAATTAGTGTTTTGCCTGTTTTCTCTCCTTTACCCTATCAATTATCAGCCCCATGAAGGAGGTATGAAAAGAAACCATCAGACAAGTGGACGGAGTGTCAGAGCAGATTCTAGACTCAGTTCTACAGTTTTGACAAATCATTTCAAGTTTCAATAAAAGTTGGAGCTTTGATTACAACAACGGCTTTCAGACTATGGTCTCAGGGAAACCTAGCGTCACACCAACAGGTGACATTCTTCATTAATCTCAGACACGAAGTTAATGGGCTGAATGTTTTCATTTTTTCCCCTGTACGTTCCTCAAACACCGAGGCTGTTTTTAAAGACTATAAAACACCCCGCCGCTGTTAGGTGCGCGAGGTCGTTGTCCTCGGTGGCCGGCAGCGCCGGCGGCGTCACGTGGACTTCTGCGAACAGCATGGAAGCGCCGGGTGGCTCCCGGGGACCCGCTGCCGAGCGCTCTGGGTGCCTCTCCCGCCCCTGGTGGTGCCGGGACCCCCGAGCGCCGCCTCTGCTTCCGGGTGGGGGAAACGGGAGGTCCCGCCGCCTGCACACTCACTGCCTCCTTGTCGAACATGCTGGGCCTCCTCTCTTTCCGAGGCGGCGGCAGCTCGGCCGGGCCGGCAGCCACCTTCCCGCCCCGGCCGCGCTTCTCCATAGCCCCGCGTCGCTAAACACCGAGCGCCTCGCGATCACGCCCCTAACGCCTCCGCTGCTTCCCGCGACAGCGGAAGTCTCGCACCCGCGCTGCTCCGGAAGTGTGACGCAGGGGGGTGGGCGGGGCGTTACGTCATCCCGCGACGCGGGCGGCCAGGGGCCGGAAGTCATGGAGGTATGACGGGGATCGGGGAGCCCCCGAGGTTCCTGAGCGCGCTCATTGGGCGCCGAGAGCGGGACGGGAGGCGGCGGAGCGGCGAGGGTGCGCGCCCCGGCGGGATGGGTCCTGGTGGGATGCTCGCCCGTCAGGGCCGCCGCCGGGCACGTCATCCTCGCCATCTTCTGATCCGCGGCTGCAGTCGGGCGGCGGGACCCGCCCCGAATCGCGCCGGCCTCGTTACTGGCGCCTCCAACCCCAGGTGGCGTCAGGTCCTCGCTCCCCGCCACAGCCGTGAAGAATTAGCGCGCTTCCCAGCCCGCGTCTGGCGGCTGCAGGCCCCGGTGGGATCGTGCGGGAGAAGCGCGGGCTGCTTTCAGCGTGTGTCCTGCCGCCCTCGCCCCTAACGGAGGGCGTGTAGTATGTAATGGTGGCTACCTTAAGTTAAATTAAAATTATATTCCACATTTTTAGGCTACTTTGGTAACAATCTGAATCATAAAGCCTCAATCGCTGTAGATCAGATTCAGTGGGGGTTGCCTCATAATAAGGATTTTATTCATTTTTCTCCTCTGGCCATTAAATATCAAACTAATGTCAGTTTTAGGCATACTTACTCTTTTAGTACTATGTGCGGGGTGCTTCCCAAGTATTATCTCTGGATACTGCAATCCTAAAAACGGATAGTATTTTGCACCATTTTATAGTTAAAATCAAGGCTCAGACATGTTAAGCAACTTTTTCAAGGCAAGAGGTAGGAAGAGTTTGAGGAAGAATTCAAATTAAACTCTTCAGCACAGGCCGTTTGCACTACCCCGTGTTGCCCTGGGCATGACCCTGAAGTGTCAAAGAATAATGATGTCGGTGGTCACACAACATCCATACACACGTGCAGGGTTCCTGGCTTCCAGAAGGGGGAGAGACATGTCTATAGCTGTAATACACAGGACAACGTATTTAATTGTCATGTGGGACAAAGTATTGCATGCCTAATGTTTGTTGGTTTGGGGTTGGATTTTTTCATTAATGAACAGTGTGGTTTTTTGTCCAAGAGTGTGTGCTTAAAAGTCAACCTAGAAGACCAATGCTAGAACTATGTGTCTTGTTACGGTATGGGGTTCATTCCCAAAAGGTGAAATTTGTGGAACTTGGAAGAGTATATTTCAGCCCAGTGTAAGAGGAGCCAATCATTCAGTTGACTCTTACTATTCCTGTATTGTGCACAGGTGGCTGTGCTGTGTCTTGGGGGCAGTGTTGTGTAACACCTGGTCTCTGTGCTCTAGGAACTTACAGTTTGGTTGAGGGGCATCTGTACTGACAGGGCATCTACACCAAAAGAAAACTTCACTTGCCATATCCAGGGCTCACTTTACTAGAGGAGTAGACGGGCTGTTAAAAAATATTTCTGCCTGCCATCTGTCACTCCAGAAGTAGGGCTCATTCATTTAGAGTTCAAATGCTTTTTAAAGTGCAAGGAGTCCCTTTGGATGTGAAAGTAACCCTTAAAGTTATATTTCTGTGTCAGTTGGGAGAAAAACATACTAGTCTTTGAACTGAGAATTTAAAGTGAAGAGTTAACAAGATTTACATTTCTGACTAGGTGTGTTAAAGGATAAGAAGTATCATGGAGGTAGCCGCTTTAGGAGGCAACTCTGCCCTACCCTTTAGGGAACTAAGGGAAGGATCAGAGACATAGCGGAGGCCCATATAGCTGGAACTCAGACATCTAAGGTGGAGGCTGTGCTGTTCAGAGACAAGAAGGGGGGTCTGGGAGAGTCTGGGAAACAGACGTTTGAAGAGGAGGTGCTGGACATGAGGTGGTGTCTGGTGGGGGCGCAGTGGTGAAGCTGGGCTTGTAATGGGAAACTGCAGACCAGAATCAGCTGCTGCTGAGGGCCCTCTCAAAGGAACAGGAAGTGGACAGGAAGTCCTCAGGCTGCAGGTGGCAAGAATAAGTCCCTTTCTGCCCTGTTGTCCTGCTTTGTCCTTCAGATGTCCTGACTGGCTGAGCAGAATGTGTTCTGCTCAGTTACAGAGATCACAGAATATTACACTGAAGTTTCGTGGGCAATATTTTAACTACTAGCATCTGCAGAAAATTGGATCATGGGCAAGGTGGAGATTATGGGATGAAGCTGCTAGGGTCCTGAGGGACGAGAAGAGTGGACAGGGTGATACTGAGCAGGGTGGAGGGACTTTGACTGGCCCATTTCCGAATTTGGATACTGCCAGGACTTCATCCCTCATGTTAGACCACAGACACCCTTTACTCAGTCCATCAAATAGAGGCCCCTGGGTTTGCTCTCGACCCAGAATGTTACTTCCTGGCAAGTTTATAAGATGATCTCAGTGTAGTGTGGAGATAATTACAAGGCATCTGGTTTTATTTAATCCTTCATGGAAAAGCAGTGTGGTTTGCTGCTTTTTACACCTAGGATCTTACAGTTCCTTTTCTCTTTTGGGGGGCAGAAGTATCCTTTTTACTTCTCTTTTAGTTCATTATGCTTGGTTTTCTGCTGTCCCACTCCCCATTTAAAAGTTGTGTATTTTGATAACTTTGGGATGGTAAAGGAATGCTAGCAGGAATAACACATGATCCATAAGACATGCTGAACTCTGCAGACTCCTGTCTTAATAGATATCATCATAAATATCTTCAGATCTAAAAACATTTATTTGAAATGTTTTTCCACATTTCAAGTTATCTTTAATGTTTTACCACAATGTTTTAATCATACAGCTCTCATGATACTCAGAATGTGTGTTAACGGTAGCCCTGCCTGAGTAAATTCTGTACGTCAGAATTTTCTTGTGACTTGAATAATAATAAGTATTCCTTTGTTTTTACCTCTGTTAAACAATATCTTTTATGTTTTATATTTCAGATACTAATAGAGGATCCTATTACCACATGTCTTTCGCCCTCAGTGTATGATATGATCTGTAAACTCGGGTTTGAAGTCAAAGAAAATTGTGACATCAATAGTATTGTAACTCAGAGTGGTGAAGTATGCTGGAAGACAATCACAGACTGTGCAATTTATACAGTGTCAGGTTTGTCCTTTCTCTGCACCCCAGACATCTGTCAGTACTGTTGCTTTTAAAAGGTCTTCACCTGTAAAATTTCCCTTCCTGGTATTGCTGCTTCTGGTTAGAGGGTGTTGTAATACCGGCCTAACTCAAAAGAGGAAATGAATCCTTGTGAAAGAGGGACTTGAGGCCAGAGAAGAGTTACCGGGCTGGACCAAGGGAACTGAGTGTGGGAAGATGGGTGGGGAAGAGTGAGGGCTGAGGATCCATGTGTGGTATGGGTCTCTGCTCCTGGTGAGCAGTCTAGGTGGGGGGGAAAGGAAGAGAATCATATGAGTGAAGGGCAGGGATCACTGGGAATATGTTACACAGTTACTTTAAATGTCTCCGGGTGTTCTTGTACAATTTTTGGAGAAAGGATATGGGTTGGGAAATTTAATAACAGTTGTAAAAAAATTACAAATAAAGGTGCTGTGACCCAGCAGTTCCTTCCCAGGAATTTGTAAGGTTCACCGACACACGTGAGAGTGTGTTTGTGCAAGGCTATTCCTTGCGGCAGTTTTAACAGCAAAAAAGAAAAGACACTGGAACAGCCAGATGTCAGGCAGTGGCCAGTAAACCAGGAAGGGTGCACATGCGGGAATGTTGTGCAGTGGTGGGCGGGAAGGAGGCCTGTCCTCCTGGTGACAGGAATCTAAGTTGTACAGCTAAGTGAAAACATAGGAGGAGTGTGTATTTGTTCGCTTGAATATGTATAAGTACAAATAGACCCAAGGAATTAGTAATAGGTCTTACAGGAAGGAGAATTGGGGGGCCCGGAGGGAGACTTTCACCCTTTTACATTTTTGGATCGTGAGCCCTGTGCATATTCAGCCCAAAACTTAACAAAAAAATTAAACAATAAAAGATGCGCATTATGAATATGTTCTAGAACAACTAATGTCACTGGAAATCTCACAGTGTGATGATGTCAAACATACCAGGTTAAAATAATACATACACAGTCTGAAACTGGTTTTATATAAACTTATAGGTAAAGAACTTGAAGAAAATATTTTTTCTTCTGTTTGAACCTTTCTGTATTTTCCAGATTCTCCTGACAGTAGATGTACTTTTTTTATTTTTTTAACTTTTGGTACCATTAATCTACAATTACATGAGGAACATTATGTTTACTAGACTCTCCCCTTCACCAAGTCCCCCCCACAAACCCCACTACAGTCACTGTCCATTAGCGTAGTAAGATGCTGTAGAATCACTGCTTGTCTTCTCTGTGTTGCACAGCCCTCCCCGCGCCCCCTTCCCACATTATAGTCGATGTATTTTTTATAAACAGATAAGCCCTTTGTAATCTTCCAGTAGCATCTGTGTGTCTTTTGTGAGTTCAGTTATAAACTGGCTGTTGATTTTGTGGGAATGTTATAATTAGGGCACTTTTTCTTTGATGATTTAGACATTTTTCATCACATGATGTGGATCTGTGGTACTAAACCTTGTTTTCTTACCCTTGAAGCCCAGGATCTGGATTACCGTGGGAGCGTGAGGCTGCTGGGCCCTGTGTGTGAGGCTGTCCACTCACACCTGTCGTCTCTGACCAGGGAGCAGTTTGAAGTCCAGTGTGCACCGTGGCTCCAGTGGACACACTTTCCACAGGTTTGGCTTTTGAACACCTTTAGGTATAAAACACAGCAGATTCCACTCAGAGGCCCTCATTACTTGCTGATTTTAAAGGGGTCTCCCTGTCCTCTGGGCTACCCACCTGTGACAGAGACTTGGGGGTTGCCAGGGACACTTGGAACTGTCCTGCAGAGTCTCCAGGCCTGAGCTGAGAATATGTCCTTTGAAGGAAGGTCCTTTTTGGTTGTGTTATCAGGCTTGGAGGCTCAGGAGGTAGCTGGGCACATGGTGGCTGATCCAGGGACAGAAAAATGGACACCTCCAGGAAAAAAGGAGCACTATGGACAGATAGTAGGGCATTCTTGAGATAGTGGGACCAGGAGACTGTAGGTGGGGAGGCATGGTTTTTGGGGTGAGTGGAGGGAGGAGGGGTGGTTTGGGGTCACACCCAAACTTTGGTTTGATTGCTTGGTTGGTTCAAACAAACCATTTCACTTGGCACATCAGATGACTGCAATAGAGCGCAACTGTTAAAAAAACAAATTCTAATACTTTGAATTCCCTGATGTAGAGAGTCACCCCTTCTCCCTTTGCAGTAGTTACCCTAAGTGGCAGGCTGAGCAGCCTTGTATTTATCTATTTTTAAGAGCTAATGAAAATGGGAAATAAGATTAGGTCAAAATATTTGACTTTTCAATCGACAATTATCCCAGATTTACTCTTTCTATAAACATTTAAATGAGATAACTGTGAGAAAACTTCTTACATATTAAAGTATTTTTCTTGATTCTTTAGATATTGTATGTATGTAGCAAATGTTTGCCTACACCAAAAATGTCATTAAAATTATGTCAATTGAATTCTTTAGAGGTTTGGATTTCATTAGTAGTATTGTTACTTAGAGTATTTCTTTTGAGAAATATATCTTATTGAGCACAGCACAGATTCTAACATATGTCTTATTCCAAACAGTTATTTCCCGAAATTTTTGAATCTTTGAGAAGTCGTCAGTCTCCTGCCATTTCTCTCAGTTTGATGAAGCTGACCTCCTGTCTAGAACGGGCCTTGGGTGATGTACGCGCAAGGACTCTCTTTGTTGGTCCATTAAAGAACTTAAACGGAAAAGTTTCACAGTTGCACTTGGGTTTCTTGATTCTAGTTATTGTTGTCCCACAAAATATGATCATTTGGCACAAATTTTTTAAAACATTTCTGTGAGTGATTATAAAATCAAAACATTGGTGTCTGTAGTACTTTTCTCCCCTTATTTGTACAAACCATTGCTTTAGTGGTGTTTTTTTAATGTCATGTGGCTCACTGTAACGCAATTTTTAACAATTTTGTTTGAATTTTAGGTGTTTTTGCTGATTGGGAAGGAATGCCCCTTCCTTTTAAGAGATCTTCTTGTGTCTGAAGAGCTCACACAGGTGTTCGGGCAGCCTGTGGTAAGCTTGCTCCCCTCAGACTGGTAGAGCAGCCACTGCCCAAAGCAAGGGGTGGTGGCCGTGCCCTGTGTCTCAGAGGTTGATGCTGCCTTAGAAGAAGATACATTATGTCAGTGATTCAAGCATTCTCTCCTGTCCCGCCTCCCTTTTCAAAGTTGCCACTGTTCCAACCAAAAGACACCCGTCCCTTGCCCTGAGTCTCGGTGTGATTTAGTGGCTTCTGGTGTGATGACCTCATGTGATGGCCTCCGGTGTGATGACCTAGAGTGTAATAGCCTCAGGGCCATTTAGAGGGACAATTTGAAGTCCATTACTTTTGTTAATCATGTATGAACAACTACAATACTAACTTATTCTAGAGTAAAATGTCAGCCCTTAAAGCATGCTATTATACTCTTTTATTCTAAATTTTATCACACTCTTTTAGTCTAGTTGTATTCTAAAAAAACTATTTTTAACATGTGGGAAATTATGCCCTTTGCAACTGTTCAGACTTACAGTGAAAAAAAAATTTTAATGCTAGTTAAAAAAACATGCATAGCTATATACTTTTAAAAAATCTTCCAGAGGCCACATGATCAAGATGGTTTGGGACTAACGAATAACCTGTAGGCGACTTTCTGAGAGCTGAGCCTACCACACCAGGACGATACAGCGGCCATGTACTCCATTACATGCTAGACTCATTTTCACAGAGGAAATCTGTTTCCCGTAAAGCTTTCCCACTTTCGATGGTTGATCCTTTCTGCTTGTCAGCTTAAAGATGGCTCTTTGGTGGGCAGTATGGTTTGAAGATAAAGTACAGACTTGTGGCTGTTACTCTGAACTCTTCAGCACTCAGCTTTTTAGACTTGTTCTTGTTACATGCCTGTGGGCCGCAGTCCCTTTTAGCCTCCAGATGATTCTACTAATTAGTTGGCATATATATTCTGATTGTCCAGATGGTATGAGCAGTTAACTTAATGTTAAATTATCGATATTATAGTTGTTAACATTACATTGACTTGATATTAAAGTATTAAAAATTGACATGAGTGTGCAGGCTTCCCGGAGTAGCGTGGGACCGTTGTTCTGGTTGGTGACCATTCTGGCACTGAGTTGGCGCCGCCCTCTTGCTTGGTCCTGTGCGCGGCTGGGAATTCAGAGCGTCTGTTTGTTCTTCTCAGCAACAGTGTTCTAGGTGTATGAAGACAGCTTTCACTCCTTTGCTGAGTCTTTGCAGGCTCAGCTGTTCTTTCTCATGTGATGTTTTGAATTCTTTTAGTCCCTGAATATCTTCCATTTTTTTCTGAATCTCCTCTGAAGTGTGGTGCTCCCAAGAGGTCATGCAGGTGTCCAGAGGTCACCTGTAGAAGTGTATTACTACAGCCCCATAGCAGGATCCCTATCACGGGTGTGTCTTCCCTTTACAGAGGGAGGGACAGAGCAGTGAATGCTGAGCTTCAACTCTCCAGCCAAGCAGTGGAGGCCCTGGGGCTGGAGCCTCCATGGGGGAGGCCTCAGCCCTTCCCACAGCCCTCTGTGCATCACTCACAAGCACACGCTTCCTGTGGAGTTCCTGTTTATCACATTCTGTTTTATTTTTTCCAGGTATTAGGCACGTTTGGTACCTAGTATGAAAGCATGGCCAGGGCAGGCTCAGCCCCTGTATAGCCTGGGGGCCTCCGACACCGTGGCCTTACGCTGCGTTTCTCATCTGCACAGGGCAAGTGTAGTAGTGCCTTCCTCAGAGGCTGTCGCGGGCGATGAGCAGTGGGTGCGTGGACAGTGCGCCTGGCATTTTACACCTTTGTGTGCTGTTCATTCTGAAGAAGAAAGTGGGCAGTGTCTCAATATTATGTTGGCTCATTCGGTTGGTAATGGTCAGTCGCAGTCTGCTGCTCTTACCCCCTCAGGTGAATGTGCTGAGGGTCTTCATGGGTTCCCCGCATGGACTCAACCTGCGGAACGTCTTATGGCATGGCTTCGCATCCCCGCAGGAGATTCCTCCCAAGTAGGTTGCTAGTGAAGTGATTTTCTTTCTTTTTCGGTATACTTAAGAGTTTGTTTTATCTGAGTTTCATGTTACGGAGAGATGTATTTTGAGGAAGATAAGAGAGATCTGGGACAGGCTTTGAAGACAGAACTGAATGTTAATAGAATACAGGAGTGGTGGCAGTGCTGTGATTCGCTGACTTCCACCCCAGAGGCAGTTTGGAGGTTAGACCAGATGCCCAGCCTCCGGGTAGGGGGAGGACACGAAGGTTCCAGTTCACAGGTTTCCGAGATATGTTCTCCCTAACCATGCACAGGTCAGTTCCTACCAATGCCTGCAGCCGGTTGGGGAGACTTCCTGCAGTTTAATGGTGTTTTGCTTTATTTTAAACTTTTTTTTTCCTGTGTATGACTGAGTCATTTTTCTAACCGATCTCTGGCATTTCCCATTAGGTACTGTTCAATGATGCTGCTGCTCATGGTGGGACTGGGTCAGCTGCTGCAGAGTCACCTGCGACGTACACGAGCCACATTGGCGCACCGACCTTTTGTGGCTCTGCCAGACTTGAAGGATGCAGTCGTTTTCCCTGGCAAGGACGGCACTTCACATTTGTCCCTGTCTTGTCATCAGGATATTTATAAAGCCATTAAATAGTGTTAAGACTTGAACTTTTTGGGGGAATGGTTGTTCTCAGTGGCAGGAGGCCTTTGAAAATTGCATAAGGCTTTTGAATGTGCCACATAAAACCTTACCTCTTCCCACTGTGCCCCCAGGGGCCATGGGGTCTTTGAGAGTCACGGCCACGTGGGTCAGTATTAGTGATGGACTCAGGCTGTCCCAAAGGTGTGCTGGCGTGTAGATGGCTCGGGCCATTTTGTAATTTATGTACATTCCCTCATCCTGTGAGTTTTGTGCCTTTGTGCCGATGACCAGAGTGTCACGAGTATAAATGGTCTCCTATAGCTTCCTTTTTACCCCATGACAAATCCCTTTGCATATTATTGGGGCGGGGGCACAAAGCTTTGAAAGTGCAGTTAAACCAAGTGTTTGGTCCAAGCCCACCCCTTTCCACTCCGGCAACACAGATGTTAACACCTTATTTGCTGATGGAAATTGTGAAGGAATCAGCTGATGATCTTGGCTGTTTAGTCTTTTTGAGCCATTTACCCTTTTGGTGACTGTCCAGAGTATGTATTTTTTAAGCCTTTTTTTTTTTTAGGGTAGTTTTAAGTTTACAAATTTGAGAGGAAGGTACAGAGATTTCCCATGCTCCCCTGGGAGCCCCCTGTTGTCAGCATCCCCACAACATGGTGCATTTGTTGCCAGGGTGGACATGTCGTCACCCAGGGCTCATAGTTCACTTCGGGGCTTATTCTTGGTTCCTGTATCTTCCAGAGGTGTTTATCTTTTCTTGGTCAGTGTGGTCAGCTGGCCAGTCCTGAACTCCCAGAAGCTGGAGCCTCAGTCACTGGGAGGTGTGCTTGTCCGCACCCCCTGTTCCGGGAGCTCCCGCGCCCCCTGGAGCTGTGCTGCTGGTGCAGGCAGGGTCCTCACAGTGTGTGCTGCCCCAGGGACCTAGACGGCTTAGTGTGTCAGTACCACTGCCCCAGTGTCTCACGTCTTTTCCCCATGGCCAAGTGTGATGAGGCTAATGTATTTGCCTTTTTGCAGATGTTACACATGACGTGCTTTCGGTGTTAGAAGAAGGGATGAGGAAGTCCACTTTTGTGCTGAAAAGCATGTTGCCATATTGGGAACTTGCATTAATCAAGTTCAAGTCACACAGGTAACCGAAGGGCGGTATTACAAAGGTGGTTACTGATGATGTGGAGGCCAGTCCTTAAAATCTTCCATAGTCCACACTTTTTTGCTGTTGGAATCTAATAAAAGTGGGGCTGACTTAGGAGTAGAGCTGAGCATAAAATATCAACATGTAATTAGTTGAAAGATACCTAATTGTGTTTTAACATTACGTACCATCCTTTTGGTACAGTTAATAAAGATAATTATCTTTTAGAGGCAACTTTTAGATAATTTTCTGAGTTCTTACCATGAGTGAAATACTGTGCTCAGTGTTAGAGAACCATGAGGCCGAGAGGAGGTGAGTTGCCTTCACGTCCCCAAGCAGCAGAGCGTCTGCGTGCAGATGTGAGGAGGACAGTGGCTTTCACTTCCTTTCAGGTCTGTGATCCTGACCCTTGTTTGTAGGTCTTGAGAACCACTGAAATCCTGCTGTTTGCATTTCTTTAAGAAGTCATGACTTGAATTAAGCAGATCTTTGATGGCATTTTATTTGGCTGAAGCTATTAAAAATGTTTCATCACACAAAAAACACTGGAGAATAGTCATAGAATCACAAGCCTTTGCTCCTCATGCCCTACTTGCTTTGAGTGCATGTTGGCACATCTGGGATGCAGCTCTGTTACTGTGGTATTGTTGCCAACATTTACTTTTTTTTTTAAATTTTGTTATCATTAATCTACAATTACATGAAGAGCATTATGTTTATTAGGGTCCCCCCTTCACCAAGTCCACCCCCCCCACAAATCCCATTACAGTCACTGTCCATTAGTGTAGTAAGATGTTGTAGAATCACTACTTGTTTTCTCTGTGTTGTACAGCCCTCCCCGTGCCTCCCCCCACACATTATACATGCTAATTGTAATGCCCCCTTTCTTTTTCCCCGCCCTTTTCCCTCCCTTCCCTCCCATCCTCCCCAGTCCCTTTCCCTTTGGTAACTGTTAGTCCATTCTTGGGTTCTGTGATTCTGCTGCTGTTTTGTTCCTTCAGTTTTTCTTTGTTCTTATACTCCACAGATGAGTGAAATCATTTGGTACTTGTCTTTCTCCGCCTGGCTTATTTCACTGAGCATAATACCCTCTAGCTCCATCCATGTTGTTGCAAATGGTAGGGTTTGTTTTCTTCTTATGGCTGAATAATATTCCATTGTGTGTATGTACCACCTGTTCTTTATCCATTCATCTACTGATGGACACTTGGGTTGCTTTCATGTCTTGGCTATTGTAAATAGTGCTGCGATAAACATGGGGTACACCTGTCTTTTTCAAACTGGGCTGCTGCATTCTTAGGGTAAATTCCTAGAAGTGGAATTCCTGGGTCAAATGGTATGTCTATTTTGAGCATTTTGAGAAACCTCCATACTGCTTTCCACAATGGCTGAACTAATTTACATTCCCACCAGCAGTGTAGGAGGGTTCCCCTTTCTCCACAACCTCACCAACATTTCCAACATTTACTTTTTAAACAGTTTTGCATATTTTCCTTTGATTTCCCAGGTTTGCTGACTGTGCCATTTTGTTGTTGACACAGCTGGAGGCGGGACTTAGGAAAGTCTTCGCCGGTGTCAACCAGTGTCCGCAGAGACTGCTGACCGCTGAGGTACATGTGCGTCCATGGCTGGCTGCCATGGTTGTTGATGTTCTCCTGATAGTTTTCTGTGCCAACTGAAATTTTTAACATCTTATTTTTGTTGTTCATTGAGTTTTTTAGCTAAGAACTTTATTTGGAAGTTTTGACTGTCATTTTTTGTGGCTTTCTATTATAATGATTTTATATTATTTGTGCTTACGATTGTTTTTGATAGTTCTATAATATCTCCAATAGTTTTTTAAACTTAATGATGTCATAAAAGTCATAACCACTGATTTTCTCTCTGAAGCATAATTGCTGGCATACTGTTGTAACCCCAGGAGGTGGTCTGTGGTCTACAGGGAGCCCCTCTTTAAGGGCACTGCTTCCTCTTGGCCAGAACTTCCAGGGGGCTTGGAGGTATTCCTGGGTGGCTAGGCGCCAGTTAGCTGAAAGAAGGTCTGTCAGGCGGGGGAGGGAGACCATGCTGCCTCCGGAATATCGTGTGCTCTTGTTTCTTTCACTCTCCAGTTTCCTCTTTTTGCCCCTGTATGTAGGCATCCCTCAGAATTCTGTGGTCAACCCTGTCCTCTCTCTACATGTGCTCTGTGGGAGATCTCACACAATTGCGTGTGAACCTCTGTAGAGCGATTAGAAAAGACTTTGAACCCAATGAAAATGAAAGCCCAGCATATCAGCAGCTGTTGCCGTGGGTAACGCAGTGCTAAGAGGGCAGTTCATGGCACTACCTTCCAGCGGCCCAGCGCTCGGTCTCTGCCTCAGCCCTCCTTCTCCTCTTGGGGTGCTGCCTGTCTGCTGCGTATCTTCATCTGCGTTTTCCCCAGCACCTCAGATCTAGTTTATTTCAGGATGGCGTGTTTTTCTCCCACAGATCTGTCCTCTGGTTCTCCTGTCGTCCCTGTCCTCCAGCTGCACTGGCCCCAGACTTCACCCCCGCCCGTGCTTCGCCAGCACCTCGCACTCTTCACCCGCTCCGTCTGCCCCTGATTTACCCTGCACCCCATCTCTTTAGCACTGAGACCACCTGGCCTCCTCGCTGTGCCCTCCTGAGCTCGCCTCCCAGCTGATCTTCGTGGTTCTCTTCCTTCTCAAATCCATTCTCACATTGCTGCTAATTATTTTCCAAATTAATAAATGTTCTTACCATCCTGGATGGTCCCATCTGCCTAAAGCTCTTTAGGTGTCCCTACACCTACCAGCCAGGTTCACACCTTCAGGAGCACAGTGTGGTCCCCAGCCTCTCTCCAGCTTGTCTCCTGTCCGACCGCTCCGGGAACCAAGCTCCTCTAGCGCGTGCCTCTGCTCTAACTTGCGCTGCTTTGCAGAGAAACCTAAGTGAGGGGAGGTGTCCAGGGCTTCCCTTCTAGAAGGTTTGGAATTGGGGATCCGATGCTGAGGCAGCGTTGCCCCAGAGCCTGGTCTTTAAACTGCTGAGACACCAGGACACGTGAAAAACAAAGGCCGTTTGGTGGAGAAAATACTCGGGTGTGCTCACTTGTACACACATACCAGCCATCAGTAGAAATACTCTGTGCAAGTAATGATTTGTGAAGTTACAGGGTCTTTACTTTCAGAATGTGAGCTAAGGACAGAGTGTGTCCTCATGTGAGGGCAGTGTTCTAACGCGGTTCAATGGCCAGCTTCACTTTTACAATGTGTTTATGTTGTCAGTGATGTTCTGAAGCATTGCTAGATATTTATATTCAAAAGAATATTTCATGTTTGTGGCTGCGTGCTAGAATTTTTTCCTTCTATAAATAATGTTACTCTACTTGTATTTTGCTTTAATTATTTTTTTCTTTCCTTTTCTGAAGTCAACAGCTCTTTATACCACTTTTGATGAAGTAAGTAAACATAAGATTTGAAACAAGCAAAATATGTACTCTTTTAAAATACAAATTAAAAATCAGCCATGCATCATATGCTTATAGGAAAATAGTGATAGTCATATAAGCCAAAAAGGAAAAGAAAGCTTATCATAGAGGTAAATACAGTTTTCAGGCTAATTTTGAGACTCAATATTATTGGCCTAGTTTCTAAAGTTATAAAAGGCCAAAGTTGGAAAATGCCAAGAGATACTAACATTATATGCTGTAATTATTTGAGGCTTACATTTTAGGTTTAAGGGTAATACTTCCTTGCACATGAAATACACATCAGCCACTGTTAGGAGTACACAGACACTCACGCATTTAATCTGCGAACTGGTCATGTGGTTCTGAGAGTGAAAATCTGGAATAATAAAGATGACCATTGAAAATACCTTTAATGACTTGTAGAGTTATAGTGGCATGTGTGTGATCCTGGGTAGTAATTCTCTTGCCCTAAAGCCGATACTGCAGAGCTCGCCTGCAGGAGAGACAGAGGGAATGTTTGTGCAGAGATGGGGGCATTCAGATAGTTTTGCCTTTAAGATAACCACTAGATTCCTAAGTGGGTGGCCGGTGGGTGAATTAAAAAATGTTCCTGCAGAGTTTATTCCATAAGGTAAATAATTGGCTATTATTTAAATATGTTTGATATCATGAAGATTAATTTAGAAGAGTCACATCTTTGTAAGACTAGGTCTGAAGGATTGCATTGGGTGGTTGGGTTCCAAAGTCCATGGTGAATTAAGTGACTCAGAAAGTAGCTCTGATGTGTACTTTCCTACACACATGCATGCATGAGTCAATACACGCATACACATATCTGTACAGAGATATACATGTGCATATACACGTAAATACACATGAACACATGTGCACAATGAAGAAGATACAATACATACCTTCTTAGAGTCACACTGGTTTAGAAAGACCTACCCGCACAGGCAGCTGCTATTCTTGAGACCATCGCCAATGTGCTTAGTGTCCTTGGGACTCACGTGGCGTGCTGTACCAAAGACAGTGTGGCCTTTGACTCTGGAAGTTCTGTGCATGTGTGTGTGTACCATTTAATCAGTTTGCTTATTTTTGGTACTGCAGATCCTGGCAAAACACTTGAACGATGGTCAAATCAATCAACTTCCCCTTTTCCTTGGAGGGCCTGCCATGGTAAGGAATTAGGCCTGTTCTCATCCACATTCTTGTATTTATGTGACTGGCTGTTCTCCAAAATGAAACGATTCTGGCTAGTGGCAGGGTTCTGAACCATTCCCCTGTGTTTCAGGCCACCTGTGCAGCAGGGATTTGCTGAGCCCTGACTCCAGCTCTGGGACTAAGCTTCAGGCTAGTTGCATACAGCTTCAAACAGTTCTTGGCTTGTTGGGACAGGCCTGTGTCTGCTCTGTGCACCTCCGTGGCAGTCAGAGGAGATGAAGGCTGAGTGTTGGATGTGAGAGAATTGTTCATCGTTGAGCTGATTGCTATTTACTGACTTTTTGTGCTTTATGACTGAAAGAGGAGTCTACTTTGGACTGAAAAGAGGAGTTTATATTTATCCATTTAACTGGGAGTTGGCAATCCAGGTCCTAGTCCTGCTGTGTGACATGAGGCAGGTTGTGTGTGCTTTCAGGCGTCTCCTGCTGCCATCAGGAAGCTTGGAAGACTGAACTAGTTTCTCTAACACTCTCCCATCTTGATTCTGCAACACTTCTGCCCACTGGCAGTTTCCTGGGGCAGTGGTTCCGTGGTTCTCTCCACTCCACCCTGGAGCAGAGGCCTGGGACTCGTGCTGTAAAGGGCTCCAGAAATGGGACAGACTTGTGTGAGCAGCTTGGGAGAGGCGTGAGGAGACAGAGAGCAGGGCTGAGGTCACCCACTGCACAGTGGTGATTTCTCTTTCCGCGTGGGAAGTGGGCACCCTGGTGGACAGCTCAGGGCCGCTTCATGGAGGAGGGTGAGGGAGGGCTGGGGTTGGTTCACTAGCTTTGGAGCCATCCATGTGGCTCTGTGCATGTAGTGGTCAATCCTCTGAACACTGCAGTCCATCCTGCCCCAAGCAGCGGGTGCAGTCAGAGAGCAGGGCCTGCCAGTGGGATTCCTGCCCTGAGCAGCAGGTGCAGTTAGAGGGCAGGGCCTGCCAGAGGGAATCCCAGTTTGGTACTTGGCAGTTATATGACTGATTATATCAGTCTTTTGGGGGCACTTTTTCTTGCGTGTGCAGATGAACATTGCTGTTCCTCACATGTGTCAGGCGTGGTCCATTTTGGGCCTTAGAACATTTCCTCCCTCAGCTAAGAATAGTAACAAAATTTTTTCTGTTTTTTTTCCCTGAAAGGAATTTCTGTGGGATTTCCTGAACCATCAGGAGGGTCCCCGTATAAGAGATCATTTAAGCCATGGGGAAATTAATCTACTTGAGTTTCCAAAAGAAGCAGCAGATCAGTTGCTTGCATTTTCCATTGTACTTTTACTCAGATTTGTTGACGAAGACCTGTCATCATCATTTCAGGTAAGGTATAGGAAGGACAGCCAGTAATTAGGGTCACTGTCATTCAGCTATGAAAGAATGTAGGCTACTTTGAAATATAATTAACTCTAAATCTTTAGTTTTGATGTCTCTGAGTTACAGTGTGCCTTCATCACAACAGGTAATTGTGGCTTGATGACATGCGTGTGTATCCTCTGTAACAGGTCAGAATTATTTAATCTAATGTAAAATAATTTAACTCAGTTAAGACGCATTTGCTTTTGTTTTTAACAATAGGATGTTGCAAACCTAAGAACAAAGTATAAAACAGGATTAATTAAGCATGCCAGCAAGCTATGGCAGGGTGTAGTACTTGCATCTATTGATAAACTAATTCTTTAGTTTTAAAATAAATAGGTTAGAATGTTTGTTACTGGTATTTTAATTCTTTTTTTCAGACTAATGTAGTAATTGTAGTAATTACTGTAAATATTGCTTAGAAGTTCACATAGGTAACAAGTTAACACAGAAGTGGGAGCCCTCGGGTTCCTCCCCCAGAGATGCACGTGAGTGGCTGGGCATGTGCTGCCCCGCTCCGAGGGCTCCCCACGGGGGCTCATGGCACCATCGAGTCTGTTTTTGGCTCCTGTGTTCTGCCTGATTTTATCACCTGTTTGGCATTCCACTTGATCAATACAGTATTACTTGCTTAAGCTGACCTGTTAGGTGAGCTCTAATTGTCTCTAATGTGGGAAATTCCTGATGACCCTACTGAAGTCAGTACCTTCATTGCTTGGGGGCTCGTACAAGTAAATGTGCAAAAGTAAATCTCTAAGGTAAAAGAAAGCAGTAGGACGCTGTTTCATTTTTACTTGTGTATTATTTTGCTGTATTTTCTTCTATTTATTGGAAGTTTGCAGTTCTCTTGTAAATTGCCTGTTAATGTCTTTGCTCCATTTTATGCAGTTTTATTTTTGCTGTTTTATTTGTCATTTTCAATGAGCATGTTGCTTGTTTGTGTTTTGAAGTTTTTTGTCTTTGGCTGATGCATTTGGAATTATTCTTAAAAGACTGTTTACTTTTCAAAATTTTATATTTATGTTTATATATTTTCCCTAGTATTTCTATAGTTCTTTTTTTCCATTCATGTCTTTTGATCCAGCTGGAATTTATTAAATGTGGGAGTGAGAGAATCTAACTTTATTTTCTTTGCAAATTGCTTGCAGGGTGGCCACACACCATTTAGAGAGTAAACATGTGTATGTTGTGCACTGGACTCCACATGTCTTTACTGACCTTCATTTTGCAGTTTAATATCTGTAAGCCTACCGCTCCCCTGGACCCTGAGGCTCCCTCCTGTGGCCCCTCCATGGCCAGAGTGGCCCCCCCAGTGCCTCCCTCTGGGCTTCCACGGCTGCCCTGTGCCAGCCGTGGGGCCACTGGATCCCCGTGGGCCTCACCACCACCCTTCACACCATGTATGTCTTAGCTGCCCCCAAGAAGGCGGCCTTTGTGCACCCCCAGAGCACTGCCTGCCCTCCTGGAGGCCTCAGGTGTTCGTGAGTGAATGTTGAGTGTACATCGTCTTCAGGTAGTGTCTAGGTGTTTTGTTTATTTTGTGCTGTTGGGAACTCTAGGTAGCCTGCCTGTGTGTAGGAAGGCTAGGGAGTTTTGGGTGCTAAATTTGTCAACTATCAACCCACTGACTTTTCTTTTTGTTTCTAACAGTTTCCAGTCAACCAACTTGGATTTTACAGTTATGTAAATGTATCAGCTATAAATAGTGTTTTTCTTCTTTTTTTTGATATTTTGAATGTCCAGTGACTGTTATGTAATTCCCTATTAGTTGTGTTGATTTGTAATGTTTAAATCCCTGTTGTGTTCTGGCTTTTTAGGAGCTTCTTACATTTTCCTGTTGTTTGGAATCCTTTTCTTATTTATTTCTGGTTTTGTTTGTGGACAGAAAGTGGATGTGGCCTTTGTAGTTTATTGTTAACCGGCTTCATTTAAAATCATTTTGTTGGTTATGGTTTGACTACTGTGTCAAACCAATTTTAATAAAGAGTTTTGCTTTGTTATAGCTAAATAGAATTATGTGAAGGAAAATAATGAGAAACTGGGAATCCTACGTGACCTAAAATTCAATGGAAGGAAACACAAACCTAGTGGAAAGTTGTAGTAACAGCTGTCTATTTTTTCTGAACAGGGAAAAGCGGCAATCCAGTCACTGGTGAGTCTTGCAGAAGGGTACAGCGCTCACTTCCATCCTGTTGCTCAGCTTAAAAAACAGGTGCGCTGCATGCAGGCCATGTGGGGTGCTCGTCGTCTCTGCAGAGCTGTCGGAGTGCAGGCTGGCCTGTCACGGTTGGCAGCTCTGCCTATGTCTGCAGCATGCTCTGCAGGCACATGGCTGTGGCCGAGTCACTCAGTCTCTCTGAGCTGCAGGCTCCATGTCCAGCAGTTGAAGTAATGGCAGTATTTGCTTCTCTGGGAGGTTTTGGTGCTTACCAGGGACCACCGGGAGGTGAAGAGCACAGCACTCTGGTGGGCTGTTACTATTGCCATTGACCCAGGACTACCAGCACTTCTCCTGGTCGGCGGTGAGACACGTCAGCTTTCCCTTTACCATCTAAGACCAACTTTATTAACCTGTAAATTAAAGCAAACAACAAACCTTCAGCATGTCTGTCAGGAAGTTCCAATGTGGAAATCAGCTTATGTTCTTGATTGTTATATAGTAGGATATGAAGGTGGTACTAAGGGCAGAAATGGGATTGTGTCCAAAAATACAATGTGACAGTTAATGAACTTCGAAATTCACCACTGAGATTGCTCTCTAAAAGGAGACTGTAAAATAGCACATAGTGGGTTAGGGGGAGACAGGCAACTGAAGGACCAGTGCCTGGAGAAGCTTGAGTCTGACTGATGGCATGTTAGAAGAGATGACGTCAGGTAGAGGGGACTATCAGCAGTAGAGGTGTGACCAGCCTAGTGCTGTTCAAGAAGGTCCCCAGCCTGTGCGGACTGCTCCACGGCAGCCGGTATATAGAGCCCAACACAAGGCCGCCAAACTAGACCCCACTGGACTCAGGGACTCTGGTGGAACCCTCTTGGTAGCAGGACACTCCCCAAAGCTAGTTCTGATTCATCAGAGGGGGTCATGGACCCCAGCTCAGAACAGAAGGGGTGTCACAGAATTTGTGGAGATGTTTTACAATGACCCTAGACATTGACTACCTGCTAATCCCCTGTATTTTCATTGGCCTTCCCATATCTTAGTGTATTGAATAGCTAAGACCCACACCTAGTTTTAAAATGATTAAGATCTGTAACGATTTTACAAAAATATTGCAACATCTGTAATGACTCAACAGCATATTTTCTGGAATGCTGCTCTAAAATCTTTAAAAGCAATTAGGCATTCTCCTCTCAGGTGCTGAGCTGTGAGAAGCGCATCAGGGCCTGGCCTTGTCTGCCTCTGCCCGAAGAGGCTGAGAGGGGAGCAGCCAGGTGAGTTCCATCTGGGCCGCACGGACCTCTCAGGTGTCAGCGAGCATCAGCCTCTGGGGAGCACCCAGGAGGGGATCAGCAAGCCTCAGTGCCTGCTCCAGGCCAAGGGCTGGCGGTGCAGGGAGCGTGACCCCCCGGCTCACGCCTGATGAGCGGTGGGGCTGTCAGCACAGACCAAGGAGCTGGGAACAGGCAGGTCAGTGGGGAGGAGGGTGGTTTCCACTAGAAACTTAGTGGGCAGTTAGAAATCGGGCCCCAGGCTCCAGAGAGAAGTGAGGATAGAGGCACATGTTTGGAGTCATAGGGCACAGCAGATCCATCTTGTGGGAACAGTGCTCAGATGATTCACGGGCTGTCTTTTGTCAACAAACTGCTGCTTTCAGCATGTTGTGTCCTTCATTTTTACCGCTGTCTCCAATAGCTTTTTCATTTTATATTTGGAGAAACGAAGTTGCAGGTCAAGTGCTTTTCTCAGTGAACCACTGAAATAAGCATTGTTTTGTAACAGGCATTAATTGGGCATCTTATTGTTGTCATGTATCTGAATATTTTCTGTTTTTCAGATTAGAAGGTGATTCTGAAACAAAAGCCTGCAGTGCCTTAATTATAAAAATCATGTGTGAGCTGTGCCGCCATGTGCCTGAGAGTCATTGTGTTTTTGAGGACTTGGATGATATTCCTCCTGAGAGGTAAGTTTCAGGACATCCTGAAAACTGTGAAAACATGAATTATGCAAGTTGAGATTGCAAACTTAGCTTTTCTGTGTTTTAAATTGTACAAGCCTGGTGGTGGCATTAAAATCACGCCCTGCTGTCCCCAAGAGGAACATCAGATAAGCTTCGATTGTCTGCACTTGTTGGGCTGTCTGCTGGCAGTTAAAGTACTTTGCTCACAAGTAAGCGTGCATTCCTGTAATCTGGCTTGTGTAACAGCTATACTGGCAGAGTGGAAAACTACGTGAGCTGACCTCTGCAGAAGCTTCCTGCCCGGGCGGTCCAGGCGTAACATGAACGGTGAAGAGCAGGCGCTGGCCTGCCCGTCACAAGGCTTGTTCCCCCCCGCAGGTGGCCCCAGCTGCTCGGCAGCCTCTGCAGCGTCCCGGTGCCAACCCTGTTCTGCCCCAGAGCCGTTCTGGAAGTGATCACGGTGCTGCAGAGTACGAGCACGTGCTGCGCCCAGGTGTCCGGCCAGGTCACTGCCTCCTTGGAGCAGAGGCACCAGCTTTGGGCGGAGAGGCGGCTGCGCTCCCGGCAGAGGAGGAGCTTCCTGCACATGTTGGGCAGGTGTGTGGCTCACCTCGCTTTGGGGGAGTTGCCTTGGGGTGCAGCCTGATGCTTGCTTTCTGAGGAAGTTACGATATACACTGCTATAAAGTACGCTTGTGATTCCGGCTTTTGGGAATAAGGATTCTACTGACCCAATGCTTGTGATTCTGGCATTTGGGAATAAGGATTCTACTGACCCAAACAAGTATTTGGATTTAAAATGTAACAGCAGATGACCTCAGGTGTAAGGACTGTGGTTTCTTCACTTACACTCTGTATTTTGGAATATATTACATCCTTAAGAAATTACCAGTTTAGACAAAAGACAGTATTTTGAATTGAGTGGCCTCTTCATCCATAAAGCTGTTAATAGGTATTTGTCAGGTGCTTCTGAAAGGTTACACCAGGTTTATATGATGATGCCTGTTACATCATTCCCAAAACAGGATATACAGTTGACCCTGAACAATGTGAATGTAGTTGAAAATCTGTGTATAACTTTTGACCCCCTAAAAATTTATTAGTAGCTCATCATTGACAAGAAGCCTTTATTAAACAGTTCCCACATACTTTGTATGCTGTATTATATACTGTATTTTTATAATAAACTAAGCATGAGAAATGTTTTTTCAAATTGTTGCAAATCTTCAAAAAAATTTCCAATATTTTTATTGACAAAGTTCAAGTATAAGTGGACCCATGCAGTTCAAATCCATGTCGTTCAAGGGTCAACTGTATTTTTAAAAACCTCTACCATTTCATAGTAAATATATCTTACTTTAGTTGGAACTTCTTTGAGTTTCAGAGGCATTGAACACAGGTTCTTTTTAGGCCGTTCGTGTTTCTTCTTGTGAGAGTCCTTACTGAACATCATATGAGAAAGAGGCTGGTGGGTGGCATATAATACGAGGACCAGGTGGAGGCCCTGGATGCAAAGCTGGCCAGTCCTGGTGCCCGAATAGCAGCGTCAGCTGCCGGAAGCTGGGCTACAGCTCAGAATAAGACGTGGGAGCTCTGTCAGCCAAAACCAGCACCCTGAGTGGAGGGGCTGGGGCAAGGTTGGCCTGCAGGGCCAGGGTCTCCCGGTCACTAGGAAAACAACTGCAGACATGGGGTTTTCCTGAGAAGTTTGGATTTACGGGCCCCTGAGAAAAGGGTTGGTTAGGTGAAACATTTTTTCCTTATGAAAGTGAAAAGCACGTTTGTCATGTTTTAACTTATTTTCTCTATTTTTAGCATTAAGCTTCTGTCTTCTGCACTCCACCTGATTTTATTGCTGATCGCCCTGGAATTGATCAACGTTCATGTGGTTTGTGCAAAAAATACTCACGACTATCAGCGGTATCTAAAGTGAGTGTGTCGTTGGGAATGAAACTATGCTTTGATAATTTTAAATGACTTTCACTCCCGTTGGTTACTTCCTTTGATCCTCTTGAGCCCCACGTCTGGTCGGCCCTTCTTTCGCCTCTGGATTCGACACCTGTGCAGGTACATCTGCAGGAGGAAATACGACTTCCACAGGAAAGCTTCCAGGCCCTCAGCCGCACAGTCGCGCACAGGGAGTTGCCAGTGCCTGTGCTCGCGGGTTGCAGGTGCCTCAGCGTGTGCAGTGAACGTGACAAGGGGAGCTCAGCATTTCGTTACAAGGCCTAGTCCAGACTACTGCGGGCGTAGCCCATGTGCAGGATGCTGGCAGTCAGTGCCCCTGGGCCAGGGACGCACGACTTTGGCACTAGACCTTTGAGCTGGGTTTTTCTTTTGGGGCTGGGGGCTGCCCAGGGCACTGTGTGACGTTTAGCAGCGGCCCTGGCCCCTACCCCCACCCCCGTGGGTGGCAGTGTAGCACCCTGCAGGTGTGATACCAGAAATGGGTTGGATGCTGCCAAATACCCTGGAGTGTAGAGCCACCCCAGCTGACGACCACTCTGCACAAAGGCTCTGTGGGTTTTTTTGCATTGTTATTTTAACCTCTAAGTTTTAAAATTTTCAAACTTAAAAGTCAGAGAAAATTTTAGAGCGACTTGGGATATATAAAAATGACATTTGTTCCCATCAATCAGAAGTAACCCCCTGTGAACATTTTGATGAATATCTTTAAGGAAAAGTCTTTCTTTTTTTTATTGTATTTTATTTTGGTATCATCAATCTATAATTATAGAATATATAATATTCCATAATGAGGAATATTATGTTTACTAGACTCCCCCCATCACCAGGAAAAGTCTTTCTTTTTTTAACTGAAAAATAGTTGATATACAGCATACATTGGTTTTAGGTATTCAATGTAGTGAGTCAGCACTCACATTATAGAACGCTCACGATGCTTAGTCACCATCTGTCACCATATGGAGGTAATATTACTATTTCCCTCTGCTGTACTTTCATCCCCACAACTTACTTTTTTAAGATTGGAAGTTTGTCCCTCTTTGTCCCCTACACCTGTTTCACCCTCACCCTTGTCCGCTCTGGCAACCGCCAGTCTGTTCAATGTATTTGTGACTGGTTCTGGGTTGCTTGTTTTGTTTTTTGTTTGTTCATTTGTTTTGCATTTCAGGTTACATATAAGTGACATCCTGTGGTACTTGTCTCTGTCTGACTCAGTGCACTCAGCATGGTGCCCTGTAGCTCTGTCCGTGTTGTTGCGAACAGCAGGGTTTTCCTGTCTGTGGCTGACAGTGCCCCGTTGTGTGTATGTACTGCTGCTCCATCCCCGAACCCTTCCATGGGCTCTTCCAATTGCTCCCATGTCTCAGCCATTGTAAATAATGCTCCATTAAACATAGCAGTCCATATGTCTTTTAGAATTAGTGGTTTTGTTTTCTTTGGGTAAATTTCCGGAAGTACAATTACTGCATCTTATGCTATTCTTCTATTTTTAATTTTCTAAAGATCCTCCATACTGTTTTCCATAGTGGCTGTACCAGTTTACATTCCCAACAGTGCAGGAAGGTTCCTTTTCTCTGTGTCCTCACCAACACTTGTTATTTCTTGTCTTTTGGGTAATGGCCATTCTAATTGGTGTGATGTGCTACCTCATTGTGGTTTTGATTGTTATTAACAATGTGGGGCATCTTTTCACATATCTGTTGGCCATCTGTATGTCTTTTTTGGAAAAATGTTCACATCCTCTGCCCATTTCTTAATTGGGTTATTATCTTGGTGTCGAGGTGTGTGAGTTCTTTATATATTTTGGATGTTAACCCCTTATCAGGTAAATCATTTATGAATATATTCTCCCGTACTATAGCCTGCCTTTTGTTCTGCTGATGGTGTCCTGTGCTGTACAGAAGCTTTTTAGTTCAGTATAATCCCACATGTTTATTTTTGCTCTTATTTCCCTTGCCTGGGGAGATATATCCAAAAAAAATTACTAATGCAGATGTTCAGGAGTTTTCTGCCTATGTTTTTTTCTAGGAGTTTTATGGTTTCTGGTCTTATATTTGGGTGTTGAATCCATTTTAAATTAATTTTTGTGTCTGCTGGCACACAGTGACCCAGTTTTTATCCTCTTGCATGTAGGTGTCCAGTTTTCCCAACACCAGCTACTGAAGAGGCTGTCATTTCCCCATTGTATATTCTTGCCCCCTTTGTCATGAGGAAAGCCTTACAGCGATCGCTGTCTTATAGTGGGATGTGTGCCCTGTGGGTGGTGGACTCTCCACCGTGGAGGAGAGGAGCTGATGGGTGGGGCGGAGGCACATTGCCCAGGGACGCCTGATGGGCGGGGGGTGCTTGTCAGTGTGATCCACGTGGCCCCTAAGATCCTATCTCAAACTAAGTTCCATCACTTAAAAATGTTATTCCTGGATGTGAGAGAGTTAAGTCGGCAAACTCCCAGGAGCCCGTCCTCTCGGGTGACACAGACGCTGCAGCGTTTCTCTTTTTCATCTAATTTGTATGCTCTTTATTTACATTTTGTATGTATTTTTCTTGAATTTGCAGCCAAAAATTAAGTATAATACTTTAATTGTAATTCCAAAATGAGAACATATTTAAATTTCTGCATTTTATAATAAAATTAATTAATTTCTTTGTTTAAAACAGGTTCTTAAAGTCGATCTTGCAATACACTGAGAACCTGGTGGTTTACACCAGCCCAGAGAAGAACAAGTGGAGTGGAATTACCAATCTCACACACACTGCTCTGTTGAGAATTTGGACTTTCAGTGAGAAGAAGCAAATGTTAACACATTTAGCCAAAACCCACAAATTAGACTGACCTCAGGAAAACACAAGTCAAGATCTTGAGTGTGGCTGCATCTGAGAGCCCAACCTGAGTAGACCTGACACCATGTAAGCTGGAAACGCAAAGGCAGGTGGCTCCAGGGTTGGTCAGGGCTCAGGTGCCCTCGCCCCGCAGATTCCGGTCTGCTCCTGAGCTGGTGGGACTACCCGGCCAACACCTTCCCTGACATATGGTCCCGAGGGGGCTGCTTCTCACCAGCCATCTGTCACCAGCAGCAGGGGCTCCTGTCTTGCTGCTCACCTGCCTGTTCCTGTAGACTGCCACTGGCCAGGCCGAGCCGATGTCCACCTTGGACCAGCCGTCAGGCACGAGGGAGGGCTTGGGCCCATCATGCCTCCTGAGCTGAGAAGAAGGTTGGCAGAGTCCAATTCTCAGGGTCCGAGTCGGGAGGAGCAGCTCCTTAGGCGCAGGCCAGCCAGGGAGCCAGGTCCGGAGGGTCACTGCAGGGGTGGAGCTAGAGAGGGACCACCGGCACCGCCCGGCTTCAAGGGCCCAGCTCAGCGGTTGCCAGGGTGGTTCCCTGAGCCGGAAGCCCCCTTGGGGCTGCGCTGGGCTCAGGTCGGTGTCTGTGTTTGGCTGTGGCCGTCCTTGGTGAGTCACAGCCTCTCCCCCACCTTCCAGGCCTCCCCCGCCTGCCCCCCAGGAAGGACACGTTCAGTGTCCTTCGGTGTTCAGTGTAGGAGACCCATGGGCAGGGGAAGTAGTACTGGGAGACAACAGACTCTAGCACCACTGCCTCCGCCAGCTCAGCACCCACCAGCCCCTTTTAAGCTAAACTCCTGTGTAAAGACAGTGAAGACCACACTTCTGCCCCCGTGAGGCAGCTCTCTTGTGCAGTTGCCCCAGACACCGCATACCAGCATTTCCCTCTCGGGATGTTCTCTGTAGTGTGCCTGCAGCCTCCCTTGGACATGCCCTCATTTAAATGATGATTTGTGAGATGAGCCACACCGCTGACCCTTGTGATGCTGGCACTGGAGTGGGAAGGGGGAGGAGTAAGAGCTGGCTGACCCACAGAAGCACACACCATGCCCACGAGGGGCGCATGGGGCTGCTCTGCCCGAGCCGCCCCTGGAGTGCCTGCACCGCTGTTAAAGCTTCTGTGCTGGCGCCCGGAGGTTGGCCCACACCCCGCCCGCGGGATGTGAGCCCCCGAGCCTTGGCAGCACTACTTCCCACCGACTTCTGTCCTGGGAATGGGGTGCCTGGGTCCCCAGAGGTGTGGGTGCTCTCCCCATTGCTCTCTGTGGGGACTGCTGTCTCCCCAAGGGAGTGGGGAGCAGTCACCCAAGCCGCTGATCAGCCCTTCTTTGTCCCAGTTAGTTGGCATGAGGTGTCCAGCACAGCCAGGTGGCCTCAGCCTGCGGGCCACTGTGTTCCTGTGTGAAAGTGTGCCACCCTTAGGGCTGAGGACATCTGAAGCTGCAGTCGTGAAATGAGCCAGTGGCTCGTTAGGGGCAGTGAGAGGAAGGCCCCCTCCATATGTGTCCTGGACTGTGTGCTGGCCATTGAAGCCACCCTGTGTGCCGACCAGCAGTCGGGACCATCCTCTTAGGCAGGCTGAGGCCCCACGGGGCATCACCCGCAGTGCTCCACAGGGCCTGTAGGAGTCCTTGCTGCTGAAGTGCTGTAGGTGGGCTTCACCTCGTAGGAGCAGCACCGTGAGAGCCATCACAGCAAGGCGTCCTGTGACCCCACTGACGGGAGGCTGTCCCCGGTGTCCGCAGCCAGGCTGTGTCCCTTAGTGCTGGCGGGAGCACGTGGCACGTCTGCACACACATTTCTAGAGGGCTGCGCACAGACCTCTTGGTCCTTGTCAGAAGTCTTCACACCTTGGCCACCAATGTCCAATCAAACCGATTTCCTTCCAAGACCGTGACCTGTCTAACTTGTGACCCCAGCTGTAAAGGAGGGCATTTGTGTCATCTAAGCCACCGAGATTGTGGCTTCTGCAGAAATAAGGCATTGACCCGGTCACTTCCCTGTGTGAGCTGCCACACCCATGGAGGAGGACCAAGGGAAGGGCCGTGGACCACCTGAGGCCTGTCCCGCCAGGAGCGCCTCAGAGGGAACAGAAACAGCAGGGCTAGTCTGGGGCCATGTCCCCATGTGGCTGCATGTGAATGTGTGATTTCAGGTACGAGAGCTAAATGCTTTTATGTTTACATTTAAAGCTGGCTCTGCACAGTATAAGGGTGATTGATACATCATGATTTCATTCATGTTAGCATATTAAAGTTTAATTTTTCTTTCCTTTGATATCAGTGAGCACACCATGGCCAGCTGGCAGAGAGACTGTGAGTTTGCTCACTGGAGGCTGGACTTGGAGACCCGGGTGTGGGCAGGGCTGGCTTCCCCTGAGGCCTCGCCACACAGCCATCCCTGTGTACGCTTGGCCCCGCGCACCTGTGTCCTGGCCTCCTTGTGAGGACGCCAGTCCAGTAGGCTCAGGGCCACCCTAAAGGCCTTGTTCCACCTTGATTGCCTCTGTAAAGGCCCCGTCTCCACAGTCAGGCACATTTTGAGGCACAAGGATTCAGACTTAAGGGGACACAATCTAGTCCGTAACAGAGACCAATGAAGGAAAGGAAAGGCTTTACCATTCTGTACCTTAGGCAGGACTTCCTGCCTTTCAAGTGAGGGTCCCTGATTTTCGCCGGGCCTCAGGTGTGATGCAGACAGCCCTGGACGCTGACCTGCTTTGGTCTGGCCCTGGAGGAGGCACAGTCTCCCCATGAGAATCTGTAGCAAACCGGTCTGCGAGTGGGTGCCCCCAAGACCCCAAGCCAAGCATCCTGCGGGGAGTGACATGGGTCCTTCAGGTCTCCCCTGCTGCCGCATGTGATGGCAGCCATCACCACAGCCCGCCAGAACTGCGTTGGCCGGCACCTCCTCACCCCCAGCATGCCGGCCGCACCTGTTCCTTGACAGTGGTTGGCTGGGCACTGCCCATAGCTCCCTCCCTCGCTCTGAACTTGCTCCCTGCTGACACTCATCTTCACCAGCTGCATCCCCACAGCCACCCAGGGGCAACCCCAACCCAGGATGCAGGCCTCTGCTCTGACCTCACAGGTGAGCTGGTTTAGAATTAACTGAGGGACAAATGTCTGGTCACACCTGGCTTGCTGAGGGCTGAGGGATGCCACCACGTTGGCCATCTTGCCAGTAGGAGTCACCGTTGGAACAGAGACTGGTTTCTGCAGCCGGTGTCTGAGGACTTGATCTGCAGTGGGACAGAGCCGGGGGGCCTGCATGCCTGAAGAATGGCCAACAGGTGTCTTACACGAGCTGGCTCCTGCATGCTTTTTTTTTTCTCTGCTGAGTGAATACCTATAAGACTGAAGTTTTTGGAGAAAAGGGAGAAGTTGAGGATGAGTTAGATTAGTTCTCCATCAAAAGCAAAGATGAAGATGGTTCACTTAAAGAAGCAGTGGGCTCCCCAGCCTCGAGCTGCTCTGGGCTGTTGCACCAGCACGGATGCAGGAGCTGGCCGGGACACGCTTCTCGCCTTTGTGCGCTGGGCTTCACGAGGTGCAGGAAGTGCTCTGAGCAGTCCATGGGGAATCCACAGCTTTGGGATGGGGTCCAGGTCTGGCAGCCCGCCCGTATCCTGCCTCCCCCAATTAAAAGGGAACTGCCTCCTCCAGCATAAATTGGTGGAATGGCCTGGTCTGCTCTGTGTCTTCTTCAGCTGTCCATCAGCTCTCCGTCCTGCAGTAACTTATCCTCATTTTTAAAATGGTTCCCTAGCTTTTTATTTATCTACATTTTTATTTACATTAACAAATGTATTTACATTGACATTTTTGAAGACTTCAAATCAGTTTTGCGGAATGTCACTCAAATGGGATGTTTGATGGTTTCCTCAAATTAACACTTTTGAGTTCAACCCTGCATATAGAATGTTTTCCTCAGCCATCAGGCCAGGACTTTGTGTGTAGGTATGATGCTGTGTCGTTCCTGTTCTCCACTGCAGGGGACACATTACGTTTGTTTCCTTTCTGGTGACATGAAGATTGGCGATCCCTTGGGTAAATGGGTGGGGTGACATCAGATTTCTTCCTTAATAGGAAACTTTTATTTGTAATCAATAACTATGTGATGAGTTATTTGTGGATACTTTTCTCAGTAGCCTTTCTACCATTTTGTAGCATCCACTGATAAATCTGGCCTGAATTGGTGGATATAAAATGAAAGCATTCTTTTCCCATGTTTCTGCATGTATTGTCTGTCATTTTCCTCTGAAGAAGAAATGTCCTTTCTGCATATGCTTAACACCTAAATGCTTGTTCAAGTCCCTGTCCCTCAGCACGTATAGTGGACCTGCAAGGAGGCAGGGGCAGGTGTGAGGACAGTGTGGACACTGGATTTGCTTCTGCTGGACGTTCAGGAGCCATCAGATCCAGGCGTGTCCCGACACATCCTGTGTTCGTGTTTGCTGGGCATGCTGCACGCCGGGCCTCTGCGTGCATAAGGTGAACAGGCCGCCCGACCTCCCCGCAGAGCCGCTGGAGCTTCAGGACGAGAGCAGACGGGCGCCTACTGCTTTATGCGCACATCTGAGAGCCCGCCGGTGCCTGGCAGCTGCCTCCCTGTGTGCCCCCCGTCTGGTGGGAAGTGAGCCCGGTTCCGCGGAGCCCGTCTGCCCTCCGGATCCAGCAGAGCCCATTTTGGGGGGCCGGGGGTGGGAGGCCAGGACAGAGGACCCCCCTCAGGGTTTTGGGGACAGAAAAGGCTAGAGCTGTAAAGTGGGGACACGGGCCTGGGAGACATTCTGTGCATCAGGACAACGTGGGGATAAGGCAGCTCCCGATGGAGGAGGGGAGACCCGTGGTGACCAGGAAGCCGGCGGAGAGGGCCACCGAGCCCAGGCTGGGTGCCCCTCGTGCCGTCGGTTTCACCCCGGGGGCCTGAGCAGGGCCGCGTCGCCGAGGGCGCGCGGGCCCATCCGGGTTGGCAGCCGGGAGAGCGGAGGGCGCGGGCTGGCACTGCTCCTTCCGCAGGGATGCGCGAGGAGGGCGAGGGGTTCCCGGCCGCCGCCGCTGGGGAGCCCGGCGCCCCCTCGGGGAACCGGGACTTGCCGGCCAAGCTGGCGGCCCGCACGCGTATCCCCTCCTCGACGCGGTCCAGGAACGAACCACCAGCCCGCAGTCCCCGCGGGGTCTTGCCTGGAGCGGCGAGCAGGTGACGGAGCGCGGACGCCGCCCCGCGCAGACTCCTCGGCGGAGCCGGGCTCATTGCCGCGGGGCGCCTTCCGCGAGCTCTGCGGGCCTCCGGATCGCCGCGCTTGACGCACCGGTCACCGCGCGTCTGGCACCCCCGGGATCGGACCCGGACTCTCGGCGTCCGGCGGCACGACGGGGAGTGCGGCCCCTGCTGGGCGGGCGCGCTTCGCCCCGGCGCCTCCCGGGTCCCGCGAGGTGCTGCCCGCCGGGCGCAGTGGCCCGTTTCACGGGGGAGCGACGAAAGGTCAGGGCCCCGCCGCCTCCCGCGCCAAGCTGGCCGTGCCCCTGGGGACTCCCCGGGACCCTGGGCAGCGCGGCGGGGGGGGGCCGCATCCTCTCCGAGCAGCGCCGCCCCGCGCTCCCCATCTGGAGGACGCGGTGTTGCCTCCGCGGACCAGGCGGCGAGCTCCACGGGCGTCGGGGTCACAGGGGCGCGCTGCCCCCTCGCCGGCCTCTTCCCGGAGCGGCCCCGTCGTCGGTGTCTCCCCTCTGGTAGCCGCCGTTTGTCTCTGGCCTGGATGCAGGTCACACGGTGAACAGACAGAACGAAACGCAAAGGCGTCCCGCTAGGGAGGCGGGGAGCCCCGGGCGCTGAGCCGGCCCCGGCCTAACCGCAGAGGGAGACGCGCCCGGGGCTGTCACGTGACCGGCGGGCCCGGGGTATGAGCGGACCCGGGGAGGAGCCGCGCTGGCAGCCTGACCACAGAAGGCGGCGGAAAGCAGCGGACACGGTGGGAAGAGCCTCCCACGGTGCGGGGGAGCCTGGGGCTTCGAAGAAGGAAATATGGCAGAAGTAGGACGGGAGAGGCCTCGGGACGTCCTTGGCTCTGTGTTATTTTGGGGCCCTGGGTGCTGAGGAGCAGGGAATGGAAACTCGGGGTGCAGTAGAGTAGGCAGAGGGGGCACCAGGGCTCTGTGGGGCTGAGGAGTGATGAGCCGTCTCCAGGACCCAGGACAGTCCTGGGGCGCGTGGGGAGGGGTCTGCAGACAAAAACAGGAGTCCTCGCGTAAGAGCCCAGGGGTGGGGGGGGGTCGGCAGGTGCAGGGGCCACGGGGCAGGGTGCTCCGTCCCTAAGAGGCGAGGGAAGGAGGTGTGCGGGCTGCCCAGGATTCAGTCAACAGGAGGGGTTCGAGGAAATGGACACGAAATGGCTTAACTGACAAATACAAAGTGAGCTAACTTTCAAGGAGTGAAGAGTGGGAGCAGGGGGCCAGGGGGAGCCCTGAGATGGGGCTGGAGGAGGCAGGGACCCTGCTGTGGGGCACAGACAGTGCCTGAAGGCTGGGGCCGGCTCTCCCGGGCAGAAGCCTCAGTTGATGCATCTCAGCACATGGGGATCAGCCAGCTGAGTGCCTGTGGGTTCCCCAGGGGGGATACGCTGCAGTCACTCCCACGGGAGAAGGCCAGTGCTGCCTCCTGGCCCTGGCCCACTGCGTCCTCGAAGGGGACCTAGGGTGAGTTAACGGTTGAGGCATCAGGAGTGAGGAGAGCCAACTTGCTCTGTGGTGCTTTTCCATGAGGCCCAGCTGCCGTGCCCCACATCAGGGACCCAGGGCAAAATGTGAGCTGTGGACCCCTGCAGATGGGCCTGTGAGGGGCAGCACCCCACAGGCAGGCAGACATGCCACAAAGCCCTTTCCTGATGCCTCAGGCCTTCCTCCGCTTCCCTGCTACCCAGGGCCTAGGGGTGCCAGGCTCTGCTTGGCACAGACCCCACGGTTGCTCTCGTCTCTGCCTGCGCCTGGTGAGAAGATGTAGAGTCCTCCAGTGCTCGAGACCTAGAATTTCCAGCTCCTACGAGAAATACTTTGTGCTTGTTTTTTAAGCCTAACACTCCTGATCTGCTAAGCATCGAACCTTCATTCCTGAGAGCAACAGCCTGTCAGGCAGTCTAGGATGCAGCCGCGACTGCATGCTTTCTGCCCCCACAGCTGGTTCCCCAGGTCTCCCACGGCTGCTTCCCAGGGAGCTCCCCAGAGGGAGGGCTGCCTGTCTGGGCCCGGGGCCTCTGGCGGGTCTGGGGGGAGTGCTGTGCCCGCCTCTCTAGAGCATGTCAGAGTTCAGGCCCTGTGTTCTCTGTGTCCCGGAGGACTCCCTGCATCTCAGACCCGAGTCCCATGCTCCAGGGAGCAGTGACCCTCATGCCGCAGCACCTGCCCTGTCATCTGCACATGTTTCTGCCATTTTCTCAGCTGTGGTCCCGATACATTCCCCAGGTGCAGGTGAGGGGAGCATTCAGGACATGGTGCTTGCCCCTTGGGGAACAGTGAGACCACAAGGCAGAGGGGGCTGCATGGGTGGCGGGTGAGGAGATGGGGAGCAGAGACTGTCCCCTTGGAGGAAGCTGACGGCAGTCCTTGCGGGCTGGGCTGGCTTCCAAGGGCCGGTTGTGTTTCAGCCCATGAGAACGGGGCTGAGCACACTTCCCAGTAAAGAACAGGGTCCAAGGCCACTATGGGGGCAGAGGGAACCCACCCAGCTGAAGGCCAGCGAGACAGAGGCCTCTGGGGGCAGAGCCGCCTCGGTGACCATGGTGACCACTCGGCTCCTGATGCACCTGTGTTCTGTGTAGGTCACCTGACATTGCATCATCACTGCCATCCTCTCAGCAGCCCTGTGAGGCAGATACCTGTGCTCACGCTATCTTTACACCAAGTCAAGATCCCCATGTGGGTACTGGTGGGATGTTCACACAGGTGTTGGACTCCAGTCGGAGAGAAGGTGGGCTGCTGGCTGAGTGGTGAGCAGGCCCTGAACTGGACGCTGAGGCCTTGTGGGCCAAAGTGAGGGTGGGGAATGCCTGGGTGCTGGGTGGGAGGTAGCCAGGCCAGCCGTGGCATTGTCAGCACTGCAAGGTTGCAGCTTCAGCCTCCCTGGGGTTCACACCGATTTCCAGGATCCCTGGGCTTGATGGATAGCTCTGACCTTTCTCCTGGCTGCCCACTCATGGGTCCCAGGGAAGGACTGGGCAGGCTGCAATGTCTGGGTTAAAATGATTCCACAGGGGCTCAGTGGCCAGCAGCAGATAAGACAACCCCATCCGGCAGACCTCTGCGGAGTTGCCTACCTCTTCCACGACCAGCGGGGTGATTTTAGGCTGTATTTCCACAGGCTCAGGGGTCTCCTCACTATCCATTCCCAGCAAGTCAGGTGGCTGTGGTTCCTGTCACCTGCATTTCTTGCTTAAAGGCGATAACAAGAAACGCCTGGACTCACCTTTCCCATGCAGCCCCTGGCCACTGGTGTGATGGTTCTGGTGATTAAGTTGCTCTAGGTTCTGCACAATGTGGCCAAATGGGACTGAGGAGCAAGCTAATAAACTGGTTTGTCAGAGTCCAAAATTAGTGAGGCAGAGAGATAAAGAGAAAATAGAAGTCATATTTTAAGGAAATAAACTTGTTTTTGAAAAAGCAGATTGTGTTATCTGGACCTGTTAGGAAATACAAACCACATAATATGTTAGTTAAATTTTTTGTCTATCTTGCTAACAACTGGTCTATGAAGGCAAAGGAAGTCTGCCCAGCTGGAAAATAGTAATATTTATTATTTAGGACCCAAACATAAAGGAGAATGAGTATTATTTAAACAAAGATTATAATTTGTCCCCTAAAATTTGACTTTAAATGTAAACTGAATGGCTAATAATTCACATATCTTAAAAATTAAAAATCATGAAAAGGGATTCAGTGTAAAGTCTAGTTTCCATCCCCATCCTCCTTACCAAATTTCTGTATATTCTTCTGTGTAAGAAATTCTTTCTTATTGATTTTTTGGAACTCTTTATATATGTTAAGCTTATGAGTTGTAATTTTTTTGTGTGTACCCTTAGAGTTTCCAAATGCATATACAAACAAATATGAATATGCTTTTACTTTCCCTGTTTTTAAATATACAAATAATATTATGTTATATATTCTATACTATATCTTGCTCTTTTGCTTAACAGTATATATTGGAGAATCTCCCTATTAGTATATGGAGAGCTCCCATCTTTTAAAAGCTGTATAATATTCTATTGTATGGATGTTTCCTTTTGATGGACACTTAAATTGTTTCAAATCTTTTTTTATAAAAAGAATGCTATACTAAAAGCCTCTCATATATGTCATTTTACATATATTTTTAGAATCAATTAGGAGTAATGTTGTTCAAAAGATTTGTGCATTTGTAGTTTTATTGCTGTTTCCAAATTATTTTCTTTGTGGTTATAAAATTTGCTCTCTAATGTATGAAAGTACCTCTGTGGCCATAGTCTGAATATTATAAAAATATTTTGACTTTTGCCAATCTAATAGCTTTTCTATTATTAATAAGGTTGAACATCCCTTTGTATTTTCTTTTCACTGGACTATTTGGTTAAAGTTTTGCCAATATGTCTAGTGGGTTACTGACCTTTGTCTTTTTGTATGTTAAAGACACAGGTTGTGATAATAGGTGAAATATATATTTTTTCTCATTGTCTGTCTTAGTTTGCTGATGACAGGTTTTTTTTATTCAGAATTTTTAGTCATATTCAGAAGTTGAATTTATAAATCCTTCTTTTACTTCATTTGGATTTTCAGTTTTAATTAAGAGTCTTCCTATGACTTCAAAGTTATAAAACAATTGGCCTATGATTTCTGCTAGTACTTTTATTATCTTATTTTTAACATTTGAATATTTGATGCATTTGGAATTCATTTTGAGATACAGTGTGAGTTATGGGTGCAATTTTTATCTTTTATTATGTATTTTCTGGATAGCTACTCAGCTGTCATAATGCCATTTATTGTACTGATTTCTTCCCTACTAATTTGAGATGTCACCATTATTATGCACTAATTTCCTGCATATTTCTGTGTCTACCTGTTCTTTCCATGCTTGTCTCTTATTCTGTATGTCTGCTCACAAGCCAGGTCCACAATATTTTAATTATAAAGCTTGTTATCTGTAGTTCAACCATTGTGGAAATCAATATGGAGGTTCCTCAAAAGACTAAAAATAGAAATACCATTTGACCCAGGAATTCCACTCCTAGGAATTTACCCAAAGACATCAAGATCTCAGATTCAAAAAGACAAATGCACCCCTATGTTTATCACAGCACTATTTACAATAGCCAAGAAATGGAAGCAAACTAAGTGTCCATCAGTAGGTGAATGGATATAGAAGACGTGGTACATACACAATGGAATATTATTCAGCCATAAGAAGAAAACAAATCCTACCATTTGCAACAACATGGATGGAGCTGGAGGACATTATGCTCAGTGAAATAAGCCAGGCGGAGAAAGACAAGTACCAAATGATTTCACTCATGTGTGGAGTACAACAAAGAAGCAAAACTGAAGGAACAAAATAGCAGCAGACTCACAGACTCCAAGAAGGGACTAGTGGTTACCAAAGGGGAGGGATGGGAGAGGGTGGGTGGGAAGGGAGGGAGCTTGAGGGGCATTATGATTAGTACACATGGTGTGTGTGGGGTCACGGGGAAGACAGTGTAGCTCAAAGAAGACAAGTAGTGACTCTGTGGCATCTTATTACACTGATGCTGACAGACAGTGACTGCAATGGGGTGGGGAGGGGCTTGATAATATGGGTGAATGTAGTAACCACAATGTTTTTCATGTGAAACCTTCATAAGAGTGTATATATCAGTGATACCTTAATAAAAAAAAGATTGTTATCTGATTAAGAGCTAGTAGAGCTACATCCCTCTCCTTAACTCTTTGCAGGATTTTCTTGTCTATTTTTGCTTGTTTCTTTTTCCAGTTGAACTTTAGAATCAGATTGTTTCTCTTTTTCCCACAACAACAATAAAAATAATAAAAAGCACCAAGATCCTGGAAAACCTCAACTCACTTCTACTTTTATTCATGTTGCATTAATTTATAAAATACATTGGGAATTGACACTGCACAATACCGTCTTCCTCATGAAGAACATCACGAGTCTTTCCACCTGATCAAATGTTCTGACGTGATCTTCCGAGGGTATCTGTGTTTTCCACATATTTCTTCACCTGCTTAAGTTCATTCTGAGCTACCTTACCTTTGTTTATTGGCTAATTAAAATGGTTAATTTATTCTATCATATCTTCTAAAGCTATTGGTTTCTCTATATAAGTTTTTACACTGGCATCTTACTAAATTTTCTTATTATTTGTAGGTCTTCACTGATATTCTTTCAGGCTGAGAGAGATGAAACTTAAATTTTAAGAAAATACCTAGTCTTATTAAAGTTTTTTTTCCTGAATTACTTATTTACTTATTTTTAAATTTTTTATTTTGGTATCATTAATCTACAATTACATGAGGAACATTACGTTTACTAGGCTCCCCCCTTCACCAAGTCTCCCCCACAAACCCCACTACAGTCACTGTCCATCAGCATAGTAAGATGCTGTAGAATCACTACTTGTCTTCTCTGTGTTGCACAGCCCTCCCCTTGCCCCCCCCATACTATACATGCTAATCATAATGCCCCCTTTCTTTTTCCCCCCCTTATCCCTCCCTTCCCACCCATCTTATTAAAGTTTTTAATGCTGAATTTTATCAAATACTTTTCCAGCTTCTGTGAAGATGACCCTGTTTTTTTTAAATCCTTGGATCTGTTGAAAGACAAAACAAATTACCCATAACCAACTTTTGAAACTAGCTTTTAAAAGGTTTTTGAATTTTAGTTTGACGTGTCATTATATATAGCTGCACTTTACAGCCTATATCATTCAAAACCTGATTCTCCATAAAGATATACTGTTTTCTTACACATCTGGAGTTCAACAGCATTTTGAATTCATTTAACAAAATATTGCAACAGAAAAAGCTTAGCGCTAGTGCAGTCATCTCATTATTTAAAAGCTTATATTCTTCCCTGAGTTTGAGAAAGAGTATTTATATAATTTATATATTTAAATGAAGAGATCAGTGTACACTATGTCATCTTTCTTGATCAAAGCAGACATGTACAGATGGGCGGGCACAGGCTGGTGTGTAGGTAAGTAAAAATAAAATCAGTAAATCTAATTGGACACGATGAACACCTTTTAATGTCCCTTTAAAAATCAAAATAAGAAATAAGAAAGCACATTAGTAGGGAACCCACGGAGCGACTCTTGAGGTGCTGTGTCTGCCTGAGCACCAGCTTCCGTGGCAATGGAGGTGCTGGGGCAGGAGGGTCACAGAGGTGCAACGCGAAGCCCACCTCATTCCTGAAACACTGTTGTCTCCTAGGCCTGATACACCTCTCAGTCCCACAGGACCACATGATAGTGTGGTATCCGGACCCAAGAGTGGAAGGGCATTTCTGCAGGTAGGTGCAGCCTGGGCCACCCTGCTCTGCACAGGCCCCCGGTTCTGCCCTGGAGCCCTACCCCCTGGGGCTGGACTCAAGCCCTCACACCTGGTCCCTGCGGCCTGGCTGGGCCTGGAGCTGTGAATCAGCCGAGCAGAGCAAGCAGCCAGGGGCCTGAAATAGGAAGTAGAGGGGATGAGCCTCCACGGAGGCTCATCTGGTGGCTGTGAGGTGACCTTGTCTGTGGCTGCACATGGGGAGCAGGGGCTGCTCTGAGCTCGAGGCCACGTGCCCGGTCAGCCAGGAGGCCTGTCTTCAAGGCTACACGACTGTGCCCACCCAGGAACTGGGCTGGGTGCTGCCTGGGCCCAATAGTCACAGAGCAGCGGCCGGAGACTAGGTGGCGGCGTGGAGTCCCATGCATATGGGAGGTGGGGTCCTGGGCCTCAGGGAACTCTGCGTGCAGGCCAAGCCCTGCTCTGCTGCGGATGGCGTGGCCTGGCCGCACTGCCCTCCGCAGGCTGCAGGTGGACGTGCTGGAGCCCTGGGAGCAGCTGCACCCCGGTTAGAAGAGCCCAAGACCCAGACGGTGATGTGAACAAAAAGCTGGTTTAAGAAAGGGTGAATTACAAAATTTTGTGTCTTAAAATATTTAATAGAAGGTTCAAAATTAAGCTTCATTACATTAAAAAATCTATTAAAATCACCTAATTCAACAAACTGTATCTTAAAAGATGTTGAAATGAAGATTGTCTTTTTATGTCCAGTTTTGGAAAAATTCTTGGTGAGGGAGCTTCAGAATCTACATAGATGTCACTCTCATAAACCAGACCCTTCTGTTCTGAGAATAGAACCCACTTAGCAAAAACTGTTTTTTATACTTTTTTTCATGTTTAGGATCCACAGGAAAGTACAGAGAATTGTGTGGTGACCCCTCGGTGTCCCTGCCCACAGGCTACTCTGTTCCCAGGATCCTGTGTGTGTAGCTGGGTAATGTTTGAGAACGTGGAAGGTGCAGTGACACGAGCACACCAGCGTGTGTTTGTGGAAGTAAAGTTTAGTGTTTTGTGCCTCAGTAGAGTTTGAAATCCAAGGTTGAAGCCTGCACGGGTGGGGCAGTTCACAGCTGAGTGGCCTGGAGCCCCTCACTTACTGGTTGTTGAGCTCCTGACTTGTTAGTCGTTGCTTCTGTTCTAACTCATCCCTCCTGACCTGCACGTGTGTCCCTAGGTTACATGGGCCACAGATTCCTAGGTGTTTACACAGAGCTTTTGGTAAGAAATGTAGGTTGTTGGCTTCTGAGACCAGGTACAGATCCAGAAAATGGGCAGTTTCTGAGAAAATAAGTTTTCAATTTTGTGATAATAAATTTAAGGAAAAACAAATCCTGAAACTTTCACCCTAAGAGTAAGTGTTTAGGGACGTGCAAACACCATTCCTCCAGAAAGCCTGAACATTTTAAGCCTCTTTGTTTTCATCATAGAGAAACCAAGACAGGCAGCTTGGTGCCCTTCCTGATCAGAACGGAAACCCCAAGGTTGAATCAGCGACAGGTAACTGTGGCTCAAAATTCCCCACTTACGGCTGTAAACCAGTGACAGAAATGCCAGTAAATGTGTCTGTGCATGTCTGTCCGCCTTCCTGTCCAGAGCAGCAGGATGCTGTGTCACAATCTATTTCTCGAAGCAGAAAAATGGCCTTAGAGAGATGCCCAGCTTTCTTCTGGTTGTCCCCATCCCAACCCACCCAAATAAACAAAGTGCGGTTTTATGTCTGGTGAAACGCAAAGCTAGTCAGCAGATTTTCAGTGGAAAAGCCTCGTGCTTTAGTGTTTCCAAATCTCCAATCACTCTTTTCTACACACCCTATGTCCCATGTTCTCAGACATTCTCAGCTTGGCCGATGCCCCGTTATGATCATGTCCCCAAGGTAACTACTCTCTTTCATCTACTCGTGTCCTTGTCAAGGTCCGTGAGCTCCAGTCAGCAGCTTCCAGCAGCAGATGCCACAGCTGGTGGCAGGTGTGACGGGCATGACGGTGTGGAGGGTGGTGGCTGGCCCCTCACTTGCTGGCTGATGCTCTGCACCCTGCAGAGCTCACATAGCCCTTCTGGTCTGAGAATCTGACAAGGCACAGGTTCCTCGAGGAGCCTCCCCTGAAAAACAGGCTTAAGTATTTGCATGTTTGTATCCTGCAGGTGCTAAGCCTGTGCAGTGAACCCGTCAGAAGCATGCCCCTCGCCAGCTACTCCATTCCAGCTCTTGGGGGTCAGGCAGCCAGGCCCTCAGCGCCACCCTGAATTCCCTTCAGGCCTGGAGCTGCCTCTGGTGCCTGTGAGGTCTCAGGGCTCATATCAAAGTGTGTGGCTCTGTGTCCCGCTCACACTTGGTGCCAATAAACTTGGAGTGGTGGCTTTGTCACTGTCCGTTCACTCTTCCCAGTGGCAGCAACTGCACTTCCCTCCCTGCTGGCATCTTACAAAGGCACACCCCCAGGACAAGTCCGTCTTCAGGCACAGTATGAATGGAGAGATACATGCTCTTCACCATCCACGTAAAGACCCACGCCACCGTCCTGTGTTGTCTGCACTGGAAGAGTGTCACCAGGTTTGTGGACCTTGGTCCGTCCCAGGCTGACTCCGGGTGAGGAACCGGGACAGAGCCTGCTGCTCGGCAGATGAGTGTGTGCAAACGGGGGCAGGGGTCCCTCTCCCCTTGTCCTGGCCCCTCTGGGCAGGAAGGCCCAAGGCCCAGCATGGCCGCCACCTGGCGCCTGGCCTGGCTGGCTGTGCAGAGCTCCTGGTGGGCAGCCAAGGTCCCAGCAAAGGCTGCCACTCCTGTTTCCTGCACCGCGGGCAGCCACCGACGCCCTCGCAGCTCCTGTGCTGATGCCCTGCACCGCTGTGCAGGACAGGGGGGTCGGGTGTACAGTGCTCGCCCTGCCGGGAAGGTGCCTCTACTCATGTGCCTCCCGGGAGCTGCAGCTCCCCATCTGCTCACAGGACGCGCGGCCATCAAAGGCCAGCTGGCACCACGGTCCCCCCGACCACCCCTGGAGCATGTGATGCCACATCCCAGGCACAGTGGCCACCAGCCCTTTTGGACAGGCGCTGTCCCCCATGTGCGTGTGCAATGCCATCACCCTCAAAACTGCTGCTGAGAAGGTCAAGAAAAGGGCAGGCCCTCAGGGACCCCCCTCTCTCTCCTGCCACCCCGTGTCCACAGTCGCACAAGCTGTGTGCCTGGGCCTGGGTGGCAGCCAGAAAACAGGCCATTTTGATCTGATTCGGTTACCCTAGGGGCTGGCTCTGAACATGGCGGGGGGCAGAGGCCCCAGAGTGTATTTTAGCATCTGGCGGGGGGTCTCCCCTGGCCCTCAGACTCATACCCAGCCTCCATTGTCCAAACAGGAACACTGGGGCAATGCCACCGCCCCATCTGAGCCTGAGACTCCATTCATCTGCCTCTTGACAAACCCCATTGTCCAGCCGAGTCAGCTGGCCAAGCTCCGGAGAACGCCCCCAGAGCCAGTCAAAGGGCTGGGGTCCAGAGGCACAAAGCCCTTCGGCCCGGCTGCACGCCCGCAATGGCGCAGACAATACCGCTCCGTCCCTGGGCCCTACCCCGGGCCTCTGCTGAAGATTAAGACACTAATCCGAGCTTCATCTCCGGCCCTTTGAGGCCGTTTTTAAAGGTGATTCCGGGCTACCTGTTTGGGACCTGGAAACACAAAACCTTCCAGGGTTTCCTTTGGTCTTTGATTCCCTCCGGCTACCGAAGGCCTCCATGGGCGACACTCACTTCCATGCCTGACAACGTGGCTGATAACATGGAGCTGATCTCGTGCCTTTGTTCCTGGGGGCAAAGGTCTGAGCTGCCCTTTGAGTCGGGGCCTTTCAACCACCAGTGTGTGAGCACAACGGGGCCAGAGGCTGGGGGTAGGAGTGCCCCGGGGCCCTGATGCCAGGGCCTCTGGGGACTGATCGCTGGCCTTGGGTCTGGAAGTCTCCCCCTGCCTTGGACGGGGGCCAGCCCCATGTCTGTGGACGGCGTGCCGTGAAGGCAAGATCAAACTCAGAGCCTGATGCTCTGCAGCGTGACTGCCACGTGGCCAGCGTGTTTCAGACTCTGGACAGCACGTGTCATGTGAGCAGCCGCTCAGCATTCCGACAGGCTGCTCCTAGGGGCACAGGTGCTGGCCTGCTCATGGGCAGAGTGTCTCCCTGAGCCCTCATTCCCAGACTCGGCTCTGTCACGCCAGGCGCACAAGGCCCTCCAACCAGGTGTGTTTCCACTTGTGCAGGCCAGCACCCTGGGAACGCTTCCCTGGCCAGTAGAGACGCCATGACAGTGACACAGAAAATGAAAAGAAACAGAACCCATTTTACCACCACAGTTCACTGAACCAGTGTACCCCAAATGCTACCATTTCAACATGCAGTCACTATACAACTGTTCCTGAGATGTTTCACATCCTTTCAGGTATTCACACCCTGGCGGGCACCTCACACTCACAGCACATCTCGATTCCGACCAGTTCCTGAGGCTGGAAGCCCCCGTCCTGCGAGTCCGGGCTGTCCTCGCTGTGTCCCACTACCATGTACTCTACACACACAGACCCACCGTGCAGGCATCCAGGTGCCATGATACACAGGGCACGGATGCCCTAACAGACATAGAAGTGTCCCCCACATCCTGAGTGGCCCCAGACATACACACCACCGTCCTGGTTGTATCTCTGTACCCAGCCGGGGTGGGGCTCTGTCACGAGCTGGATGTCCCACAGTTCAGTGCGGCTCTGGCCTGTCTGCCCAGAGGTCACACCAGACCCTGCGGGGCGGGACTCAGTGCCCGAACTGCCCCCGCTGCAGCCGCCAACCCCAAGGCCAGGCCATCCCAGGGCCTCTGACCCGCAGGCCACAGATGGGAGATTTCCCAGGACCCCCTCCCTCCTCGGGTCTCACTCATTTCCTAGAGCAACGCACAGAGCTCAGAGAAACCTTTCACTGACTAGGTGCTGGGTTTGTTATAAAAGGATGTAACCCAGGAACAGCCAGATGCAATGCGCAGAGGGCGCAGCGCAGGGACAGAGGAGCTTCTGTGCCCCCCAACTGCGCCGCCACTCCAGTCTCCGCGTGCTCACCGACCTGGAAGCATTCTGAACCCTGTTCTTTTGGGGTTTATGGAGGCTTCCTTACAAAGGCACCATTAATTACTCATTGGCCATTGGGGATTGAACTCAACTTCCAGCCCCCTCCCTGGAGATCAGAGGTGAGACTGAAAGTTCCGACCTCCTAATCCCATGGCAGGTCCCCGGCTGCCAGCCCCCACCCTTAGGGCTTCCCAAAGTCACCCCGTTGACATCACACAAGACACCTTTATGGTTCTCATCACTTTGGAAATTGCAAAGATTTTACTAGCTCTGTGCCAGAAAAGGGGCACAACCCAAATGTACGGTTCTTATTGTAAATCCCAGGGTCAGGATCAGGAATTGCTTCACAAGAACAAACGAACAGATGAGCTGAGAAGCTTAAGGCCCCCAAAGAGATGAATTTCAGAAAACTTGAGCCCCCAAGGGCTGGATAAAGAGAGAAATGCATAGACACAGGGAGACAGATGATGCCTCCCAGAAATTTCCATGCTTGAGAGAGAGCAGAGGCAAGGGTACATGGCTGGGACTGGGACCCTGATACCCCGGCTGTGTGGCTCTGGGTGACCCAGGCCTGCCTGCTGAGGCTGTCTGTGGGTAGGAGACAGCTAGACATTCTCTGAGGCTGGACAAGCCTGGGCAGCGGGCCTGTGGGAGCCCCTCTGGTCCAGGGCAACCAGCCTCCCGGGTCCCCTGTGGCCCAGCTGGGCGTGTGGAGGGCACTCAGGGAGGTCCTGTGGGGCTGGGGGGTTCCAGGGTGCCATGGACCCTCCTGCAGGGCCGATGGACACATCGTGGAGGCTGAGAGCCTGGCTCTAGTCTGCACAGGCCGCGAGCTCACAGAGGAACAGTCTGCATCCTCCCCCGATGGCCGCAGGGAGAGGAGGGGAGGAATCTGACCCAAGAATCATCCATGTGGACCAAGAGCCAGTGCAGCCGAAGAATCCTTTTCTTGGTCTTTCAGTCAAACTGGCTGCATGAAATTGTGTCTCAGCATCTTCCGTACTGAACCAAACACACAGTAACAGAAGAAACACAGAAAGGTAAAAAAGTGAAAAAAAAAAAGTGGAGAGAGAGATGGAGTCAGGCTCAAAAATAAGATAGGCTTCTTGAGAGACCAGAGATGGGGCAGATGGTGCAGCAGTGGAATGGTCTGAAGTCACCCGCCCACTGAGCCCTGGGCTCCATGCAGAGCGCTTGCCACCAGGTGGGGAAGGTGAGGCTCCCTGTGAGCTCCAGGCCTGGGCAGGCGCGCGGCACGCAGCCCATGTGCCCAGGAGAAGAGACCCTCCCAGCCGAGGGCAGCGCCAGGTGCCTGCTGGTTTTGTGATGTCAGAAATCTCCCACATCCCGGCTGAGTATACCAGAAAGTTTTCTACCACATGCCTGGGGTCAGGGACAAGAATGTCCTACAGAGAGAGAGAGAGAGAGAGAGAGAGAGAGAGAGAGAGAGAGAGAGAGAGAGAGCGCCACAGGTCCCAAAACTGGCCTGACAAGGAGGAGCAGGGCGGGGGAGAAAAAGTCCGTCCCATATAGTTGTTAAAATCTGAACAGCAAGGAGAAACAGGAGGCTTCAGAACAGCCCACAGGTAAAGCAACTGCAGGGATGGTCCGACAGAGACCAAACATGACAGATTCAGGGTTCTGAACAGCATAAATGAAGAAATGATGCCCCTTTTAAAAAACGAAATTATTAAATATAAACAGACAAAATTTTAAAAAGCAGGTGGACCTGAAAAAGCACAGATTAGAAATCTTGAAACTAAAAATAGAGCCATTGAAATTAAATTTAAAAAACTTGACAGAATAAAACAGATGGAAACTAAGAGAATTTTAGTGGTTTGAAGTGGTGCTAAGGGTTACAGAAAAATTTAATTTTAATGTTAAAATATTATGAAAGAGCCGTTCAAAGACATGGAAGGTAAAGTGAAAGGGTGTGTGTGCATCTCAGGGAAGATAGGGTGACATCTGGAGAACTTTCATGGATCAAGAGGCGTCCCAGGCTCAAGAGGGAAGAGCCCCAAGACCAGGGGCAGCCCTGCTGCCACTGAAGGGCCGGCACGGGACGCTGCCCCCCACCCGCAGCAATGAACAACAGCAGGTGAGGACCAGTGCCGTTGGAGGTGGGGAGAGACACAAGAATTTATACATGGCCCAACTATCATTTATGAATGAGACAGAGCAGACATTCTCAGAAATAAAAAGGCTGAGAGTGTTTTCTACTTCCAAGCCTCCCTAAAAGGGTTATTAAAGGTCTTTAGCAAGAAAACCAGACCTAGATAAATGCTAGTGTCTTCAGGACAATGGCAAGCACAGAAACTGATAAGCTGGATATTTGATTAAATACTGAACGCAAAAAGTCAGGGACTCACTTCATATTTATATGAAAGTGGTTTAAAATGTTAAAATCATTTGGAAGGGTAGATATGTACACATATACACACTAAGCAATTTCTGATTTGTTAAAAATAAAATTACAGTAAGATATGTATGTTAAAATTTTAGGGCAAATTTAAAAAGAGATTCAACTGGAAAATGTAATAGTATAAAAAAGGTATCTTGAATAACAGCATGAAAGCTATTTGTAAAATAGCAATAAGCCTAAGAAAGATGCGCAAAATCTTTGGAGAAACGTTGAAGAACATAAAAAGGAAATATTGGACAAATGGAAAACACTATGCTTACAGAGGAGAAGACCAATTTTGCAAATACAGCTTCTCCCCCTTGGGGCCCATGCGATACATGCCATCCCAACCAGACTTCCAAGATTTACTATGGAACTTGACAAGCTGATCCTAAGTTTCATTAAAGCAAAAGTTAAGAAGAGCAAAGAACAATTCAGAGGAGGGAGAAGAAGGGACTTGCCAGGGGGCCAGACCATTCTAGGAGAGGTGTGCGTGCACGCAGCCCAGCTTCCTGGGAAACGTACACTTAGCATAAGGCCCACATGTTCCATGACCCGGGGGCTGGGAAACACCTGGACACTGAGTTTCTAGCAGTTTTATGCAGAACCCTCAAAAAACGGGGAAATGGCCCAAAGTCCTTGAGCAGGTGAGTGTGCAGATCACGGCACTTCCATAGGAAGGAGATCTGAAGGGAGTCAGAGCAGCAGGCGAGGGCGCCGCTGCGCCCTGCAGGGAAGCAGCCAGCACAAAAGCTCCGTGCTGCACGGTTCCACTTACAGGACATTCCTTGGAGGCAGAACCATGGGTACAGACACCTCGGGTACAGGGCAGGGGTGCTGTGAACCCAGGAGGACAGCATGAGGAGGCTTTGGGGGAGATGGAAATGCTCTGTGTCTCTAGTGGGGTCACAGGACTCTACATGTGTGTCACATCTCATAAAACCCTGTACCAAAAACTAAGTCCTGTTTTACTGTATGTAAGTTTTTAAAAAAAACACACAAGATTGGGAAGTCTATTTATTTCAAGCTAAAAACATATGTCCTAATTTATTATTAGTCAAGTGTTACCTTAGAAGATGTTTGCACTCATTGTAGACTATTGTGAATTTTTCTAGCACAGTAAATGTTTCCAGGACACATACCACATTGGAGGCACAGATTTCTCAGATCAGAGAGAGAAACTCAGCCACTCTCACCAGCCAGATGGAGCTTTCCCTTTGCAGATTTTAAAGCTTTCAGTTAACATTTTCTTAGGGTGTGTGGTGGGAATTGGGTCCCCCCTGGATATTTGTGTTTCAATCCCCAATCCTGTGACTGTGTCCACTTACGTAGCAAAGGTGACCTCAGGCAGATGGAACCAATACTTCCAGCAGCTGACCTTGAAACGGGTGATCCAGGGGGACTGGGGGTTCCGGTGGGCCCAGTGTACCCCAGGTGTACTGGAATGTGCGAACAGGAGGACGGGGCTGCAAGCTGAGGACTGTGGGCAGCGTCTAGAAGCTGGACGAGGGAGGAAAGGACAGGGTTCTGCCCCAAAACATTAGGAAGAAAGTGCACCAGCACACCCAGATCTCAGGCTGGGGAGGCCTCCTGGGACCCTGGCCCGAGAAAGGGCGCTGTGGCCAGGCTGTCTTACCCAAGGGCCGAGTCGGTGTCACCAGTGGACACTCACACAGTGCCCTGCCAGCTCTCGGCCGTCCAGGGGGGCCTCCCAGCTCCTCTGGGGTCCCTCGGAGGCCCGGCCCCTGGTCTGGGCCGGCAGGGTCTTGAGGGCAGGGCCCAGAGTGACCTGTTACCCCAGCACCCCCCAGGTTTCTACCCACAGTGGGAGGAGTCCGCAGGCCTGGTGGCCAGTCTCTGGGCAAACCCGGGGCTTCCCAGGCCAGCGTCTCTGCTGGAGTAAATGACCCAGAGCAGGTTGTTTCCTCCATGGTGATTAGAAAACCAGACTTGTGGGCGGCCAGGCCGCAGGCCGCAATTATCTTGACTTGTCATCAGCCTGTCACCTAAATGTGATATCTGGCTCGATGGGCCTCTGGAAGCGCTGTGATCATGGGGCAGCCTTCCGCCTCATCACCCAGCTTGCCTGCCTGAAAGGATCCCAGAGCCCCGAGGGTCATACCCAGAGCAGGTCCGCAGGACGCGCAGGGGCCCTGAATGCCATTTGTGTCCAGGACGCCCTCCTGGGGGTCCCCAGACCCCAGCCCCACCCCCGCCTCTTCCTTCTGCCTCAGGCCAGGACTGCAGGATGGGTGCACAGCCACTCTGGCAGATGGGAGGGCCGATTACCACTCTTTCCCCTCAGGGGAGATCAGATGTCTGCCCAGGGCCCCTTGTACACGCACTGTAAGGGAAAAACCTGCTCAGAGCATATCCATGTACCCCTGTCGGCAGGTCGTAATTAGTTAATTAAGTGCCTGGGCAGACAGAATCGCCCTGGGTAGGGGGGTGCTGCCTGCGGGCTGCTTGGAAACCTGCACAGGGCCCCCCTGTGGGCTGTGGGGTGGCTAATGCCTCCCACTAAATGGGCCACTTTTTCCTGAAAGGTCACTGGAGGCTTGGGAGGAGGTCACGTGGGGGGAGTTGGTGTCCAAATCCAACAAGATGAAAAGTAGGCAGAGAGGTGGGGAGCCTCTGTCTCCCCTGGGAGGGAGGGGTGGGGAGGTGGCAGGGGAGCGCGCAGCAGGAGGAGAAAGGTGGGCCGGGAAGGCTGCGCAGGTCACTCAGTCGCTCTGCATCCTCACCCCTGGGCAGCTGCGTGGGCTCCGCAGGGAACTTCAGGCCCTCTGGCTGCCAGAGGCATGTGCTAGCCCCGCAGGATGGTGGGCGGAGGCGCGCATCCCTTCCCCAGGGTCGCCAGAGTCCCCGCCTCTCCGCGCCTCCCTGCGCCCACCCCTGCGCGACCCCCACCCCACTGGGCTCTCTGCTGCCCTGGGATATCCCAACATCATGCCCTCAGAGGGCGCGGCCCGGTCTGTCACCTTCCCCAGCGGACCCTCCCACTAGGCGTCCAGCCAGCTCCGCTCCAGACCCAGCTGGGACCAAGCTTCCCAGACCAGCCGCACCCAGTCATCCTTTGTCTCTTTCCAAGTTCTACGCGTTAATCTCTGGCCTTTCTAAGTGGGTCAGTGGCTCCTCTACGGTGTTTTACCTTCAGCTGGGTCTGACTTGACCCCTGTCTTCCCAATGCGGCGTCATCCTCTGTGCGGGACCCAGCTCACGGTTTCCCAGCTGCTCCCTGGTTCCCAAGAAAGGCGGGCGGCCTGTTTCATCATCTCAACGTATTTTATACATTTACCTTGTAATGGCTTCTCCTGAAATCACCGACACGTGACACTCTCAGCAGGTGCTCTGCACCTGTTCTCACCATCGGGTGGCACCCCGTTTGTGGTGTGATGATCTGACGGTGGGATGTCACCCCAACAGCCACCATCCTTGCTCCATTTGGAGGATCACTTTTCCTGATGGCAGAGAATCGGGGCACCTCTGGGAATCACCTTATTTTTCTAGGTCCTAAGGATCTGTGTAACAGTTGGGCATGATTTTGGAGTTGCAGAACAGTCTCCTTACTATACATCTGCCACTGATTTTGCCTAAACTTCTGACCTCTGGAGAAGGTGGCAGTGCATGGGGGGCATCAGAGGGGGTGATGGCACAGACGTGGCCCTGGCTTCCCAACCGTGTGCCTGCTCCTCCCTTCCTGACTGTGCTGAGGTCCCTGTGGGGATGTGTGGCCCCTGATGTCCAGTGGCACGGCTGGGCCTCACCCAGCTAGGGAAGCAAGCCCGGATACCTCCCCTCCACAGGCACTGGCTCAGGAGCATTTTCTGTGTGGTACACATGGCCGTGGGAGAGTCACTGGTCGTGAGCCCCTACCTCCTCGTGCTCACTGCCTGCCGGTTGTTCCTCGGCGAGAAGGCACCCTTCCCTGGCCGCTGGTCAGGAGCCGGACGATGCCTGCTGACAGAGAGTAATACCCACGGGAGGCCTGGCCCAGGCTGGGCTATGGGGTCTGCAGCAGAGCTGTTCACGTTCTGGTGGCAGGCAGAGCATGTGAGCCTGGTGGGCCTGGCCTGGCTCACCGCTGCCTGGCCCTGTGTTTGTCGGTGAGAGCAGGTATCGGCGGGGCACCGAAGCACAGGCAGCTGTCATCCTGTCATCTCAGCATGCCCCAGTTTGGTGCAGGATCTCTGCTACAGACACCCAACCTGAACATACAGCTGCCTGTGCACTCACAGAAATCCAGGCGCTGACCCGGGAGCCTCTGGGCCAGAGGGTCAGCGTGAAGCCTGGGACCCATCAGCGGCACACTCACTGCCATGCTGTCTTCACCCAGACCCTTCCCCCGGGCCCCAGCTGTGGAATCAGCCCCATTCCTATGACCAGTAAGGAGCACCAGGAGGCAAGCCTGGCCTTGACAGGTGACCAGGGAGGCCTGGCCCCTCTGGCCACAGAAGCCCCAGGTGGCAGAGGGACAGAAATGGCCTTGCATGAGTGGCCCACCCCTGAGGGGAGAGTCGGGTGTGGGCTTTCATCTTGCCCAGACACTGCATCACAGGTCCTCCCTGCAGAGACCATCTTCGTTTCAGTCTTGGACCTCTGGAATGTGGAGGAGGTTGTCCCTCTGGCTGATGAGGTCATAGGTGCTTCCTGGGTGCTGGACACTGGGGTGCATGCTGAGTGGAAGGAGCCAGTGAGTAGGGTTTACTGGGTGTTCAACATACACAGCAGGCGATCACTGATGAGGATGCTACCCAGTGCCTGGAGGCCTGTGGGCCCCTGGCAGGTCTGCCGACATCAGAGCAGCTTCCTTCCATGCCCCTGCTGTCCTCCTGGCCCTTGGTGTAGTAGGACTGCAGTGGTCAGGGCAAGCGTCCCAGGATATCTGTGGGTCCCACCTGCTGCCAGGATTCACTGGAGGTCTGTCAGTCCGACAGAAGCAACAGAAAAGTGGTGCTGGACAGAGACCCACGGGTGAACCCCAGATGAAGTCTGTGGCGGCTCCTCCAGCTTCAGAGGACGAGGCAAACGGTGGCGGCCAGAGCTTCAGGCCTGTCCACCCTGCCAGTCCCTCAGGTCTCCGGCCTCGCTGCTCCGGGCGCCCACTCTCCCCCTTGCCTGGGTAGGCTCTGTCACCTCTCCAGGGCCCTTCCCTGCTCAGCCCACCTGCTTGTGAAGGCAGTGCTACCCCGGGTGAGCCCGGAACGCCTGTCCTCTCCTGGGGCATCACGGCAGTGTGCTGTGATCTGCCCACTCGGCTCTCAGGTGCTGCCGAAATTGTTCGGGGCATTTTTGATCCTTAGTTCTCTGCTCACACCAATGATCCTCCACAGTCCTTGGGATGCTTGCTGGGAACAGAACTGTCATTTTTGCTGAATAATCTGTAGCTCCTCCCATCACCGAATCCCAGTGAATGCTTGAATGTTTTTCCAGGAAATACCTTTAGGGTTGTTTTTGTGACCTCACGGCCTGCCCTCCCCACCCTCCATGACCTGCCCTCACCCTGTAATCGTCTTCCGATCCTTCCAGGTGAGGCCTCGAACCAAGAAGGTGAACTGCGGGGGTGAACCATGGAGGGAGGCAGGACCCACACCCACCCAGCACCACCTCCACAGCCCCTGCACATGGCCCCTGCTCATCACGGGCACCCACCAGCCTCCACGTCTTCCCGCAGCACCGGGTCTGGCTCCCCGGGCACATGCTTCACTGGGGCCCTGAGACTGAAGCTGTTTGTGCCCCTTGGGCAAGAGAGGGGCATGTGGGTCGTGTGCCACCCCAAGCCACTATGACGCTTCCCCAGCTAGGCTGCCATGCCTCACTTCTCTTAGGAAACTGTCTGGGTCCGGCCTTTGTCTCAGACTCCACACTGGGCTCAAGGGTCATGCCCTTAAGGGTCACCTTGCGGGACATTGTCCCAGTCTTTCTGCAAACCAGGGCTGGGGGCCCTGAAGCTCTGCCCATCTCCTTCTGGAAGGTGGGAACTTCATTGCCAGTCAACATTTGGCATGGGCTGCACATGACCAGGGGGCCCTGGAGAGGCCAGGATGCTTTCCCTTAGTCGTATGGTTAGCACAGCTGCCCCACGGCCCTGGGAACAACCGCCTGCTGCTGTCTATGGAGGGTGCTGTCGCCATGTCAGGAAGACAGGCTGAGGGATGCCCGTGTTCAGCCCAGTCAGCTGCCTCCCCATTAGCAGGCACTTGGTTAACGTGGAGCCAACTGCACCCTGGGGCCTGTTGCACACACTCTCCACTTCTGGGCCGAGAGCTGACGTTGCTAGTGAAGGCTGGTCCCAGCAGGACTCTAGCATCACTGTTTACCACGACCCCTCTGGGCTTCACGTGGGTTGGGGGCTGAGCTGTGTGGCTGGTGATGAGGACGTGCAAACATGGCTTCTGCTCTCAGAGGAGCTAAAATCCAAGTTACAAACGATGTGCCTCGTTTTTCTCAGGGGGTGAACAGTTCTAAAGCAGTTGAGTTACTGAAAATATCCAGGGAAGCTGACTCTCTCCAGAGACGTCTGGTGAGTTGGGGAGGTGGATTCGCTGCCATCTGCTTCTGCCCTGGCCGGCTGTGGGCCCCGTTGTTCCTTCCTCAGCACACGACATGCTCCTCAGCTGCAGCAGCAGGGACCCTGCTGTTGTGAAGATGGAGATGTTCTGTGGTTTGGCTTTCTCTCTGGGCTGCTGTTTTCCATGAGAAACAGCAGTTTTACACCTTAAAGATTCTGTTGCACAGTTTTAAAAAATCTGTCTTTGCTGCTGTGGAGTCAGCCACCACAGGAGTACAGCAAGAAAGGACAAACAGATGTGGAACCGTGTTTCATGGTGCCAGGTAGATGGAGGCAAGTGTATGGGAACTGACTAGGGAAAAATAAGACACACCAGTTTATGCAAACATGAATTTTGGAGTTTGTTGGAGACAAAGCACAAAAAGAAAATTTTAATATGTAAATGAAAAGTCATTTTATAGAAGATATTTGCATGTGTGCTTAGAAGCCCATGGATTTAGGGTGTGGTGATGACAAAATGGACCCAGCAAACTCTGGCTGTGCCCACAAAGCCACACAGGTTACCGGATTCCTTGCAGCTGAACAGCTGGGTGGGGGGCTTGCCCATGGTGGGCTTGCCAGCGTTCAGGTCTCACTCCGAGGCAGCTCTTCCTCTGTGCAGCATCCACAAGGCACATGAGAGGGGTGCCCGTGAGGCCAGCTCTGCGGACAGACCAGCCTGCCCTTGTTTTCAGCTCTGAGGCGCACTCAGCATCCCAGGATGGCTCCTGGACGCAGGCATCAGCCTGATGTGACTGTGCACACCCAGCCTGGGCCACACAGTGACAGGCTTGAATCCAGTCTGGCCTTGGCAGAAACCTTACTTTTGTGTCCTACACCACTATATCTATGTGAGCTCTGAAATGTGGGCCACGACTCCCGTTGACAAAGGCTCATAAATGGCGCCAGGCTCGTGAACACAGAGAACAGACTGGCAGTTGCCATGGGGGAGGGGGTGAGTGAGTAGGCAAAGGGGATCAAGAGGAACAAATCTACAATTATAAAAAAAATAAGTCACAGGGCTGAAAGTGCAGCAGGAAGCATACAGTCAACGGTCCTGCAATGACTTTGCGTTGTGACAGGGTAACTACACATCCCTGGAGCATTGTGCAGTGTATGTAACTGTGGAATCAGCATGGTGCACACCCGAAACCAGTATAATACTGGGTGAGCTATACTTCAATTTAAAAAATCCAAAAAATAAGCATAAAGGCTGGTGGCCACGGTAGGGGCCGGACGTGGGGCTGAGGCCAGGAGGAGGGGTTTCGTGCTCGGGCTTCGCAGCTTGTGGTGCCCGCCCCGCAGGGCGCTCCCGGGGAGAAGCACACGGTACAGTCATGCTTTGGTGCGAGGTCGTCGCGGCAGCAGGCAGGTGGTCGAGCGCGTAGGCGGGTCCTGGAAGGTTCTGCAGCTGCTTCTGCCAGCAGGTTACGGGAAGTGAGCGCCCACTGCTCCTGCGCTGGTGCAAGCAGCTGACCTGCACTCCTGGGTCGCGCTGGGCTCCCGGGGGCAGAGCCGGGCGGGCAGCGCCGCTGGGGGCCAACCCGGGGCCGGGCGCCCATTGCAACACCCTCCTGAGTCCCGGCTCTTCCCGCCCGTCCCGGTGGCCATCCTGCCCACGCCCGTTCGGCCTGCGCGTCCCCGAACTGCACGCGGGACACGGGCAGGCCCGGCAGGAGGCCGGCTCCCCGGGCAGCACGCTGGCGGCCGCGGTGGGGTCCCTCCCAGCTGGATGGCGGCCTGGACGCGCGGGCTCTGCACGATGGCAGCCACGTGCCGGGCCCGGGGTAGAGGCCCGCCCGCCTGTGCACTCGGGGGGGCGCCGGGGCTCCGCCTCTGCTGCTGCGCTAGCTCCGCTCGGCCCCGGCCGGTGGTCTCTGCCCCAGGCGGGTTCATGCAGCGCACCGGCTCCGGACAGGACATGGGGGTGGGGTGGTGCAGAAACCCTCTCTCCCGCAAGGAGGCCGCTGCCCTGCCCGCCCTCCACCAGCTTCGGAGCGCGCCTCTCCACGCAACGCCCTTGGGAGGCGCAGCGGCCTGGCCCGAAGTCCTGACCCGCGGCTGCGGTGTGAGCCGGGCCGGCTGCTCAGTCCAGGCCTCCGTCGATCGGAAGAGGGTCATTAAAAGGAGCTCTGCCAGCCCCTGAAGAAGCCTCACAGCTCCAGGGCCTTCGCGAGGTGGAGAACCCAGCGCTCAGGGCCTGTTCCTGGCTTCCCCCAACATGCGCCTTCCCAGGGGCTGCCGACTGCTTGCCAGTTCAGTTGACCCGCCGTGGTGGGTTCTGTGCGAGTTTGTGACCTGCCAAGCTGTCTGCGATCCCATCAGCGCTCATGGCACAGGAGTCAAGCTCCGGGGCAGGCGACCGCGTGCCTCCTGGCTCGAGAGGTCCCCTCTGCTGCCCGGCGCATGCTCATTCTCCTGTTTGCGCTTTCGGCTGGCGATGCCCCTCGTGCGTCCGGAGGCCCCATGCGGAAAGGCTGCGCTGTGCCTCCCGGGAGACACGTGCTCTGGAGGAGCCCCCGGGCCTGTGTGCTGGGCCAGGAGCTCAGGGCAAGGGTGCCGGAGCACACCCGGGATGTGAGGTGTCCTTCCTTTCCCAAAGAGAAAGGTGCTCGAGAGGCAGGGCCGTTGACTCACTGGGGATGGAAGTGTGGTGACCGGAGGCTCGCAGGCCCAACCCCTGTGCTTCCTCCAGGAAACTGGGCTGACGAGCCCCAGGTCGGGCCTTTGGCAAGGGGACCATGGGGAGTTACCCGGTTTCCTCGGGGCCAGTCCATGCTGTGGCTCTCAGGCCCCATTGGGCTTGCCACTGCAGGCCAGGGTTGGGGGAGGGCCCCTCTCCTGACGTCTCTGTGTGCTCGGCTGTAAGAACAATGAGAGCAGAGTCACTCTGCTGAATAGCATTGCTTGAGCACTGTATGGGGGTGTGGGCAAAATGCACACGGTGAACCCCTTCATGTCCTGCTGGATAAAATGGGTTCACAAGTCCCTGCTGTGTTCCTTAAATAATTATGTAAAAATGTCCAGTGGCCACGGGGCAGTTAGAAGGAGTGCTGCCCGGGCCATCAGTGTCAGTTCCAGCTTGATTCCTGCAGAACCACCGCGTATCCGCTGCCCTGCAGACCTGTGATTGGGGAGAGAAGGTGCGTGAAGGCTGTCTGTGCAGATGCCGGTTGTTTGACCGTGTCCAGGAGAAAAGTCCCTGTGGTGTGCTTGGACTGCTGTTTTGTTTGCATTTTAAAATAATTAGCTCTAAATCATAAATAACCTTTATTGTTGATTGGAATAGAGTTGATGTACGATGTTGTATTGGTTCCAGATAGATAACGTTGTGATCCAGTAATCAAACAACACTAACTGCTCACCGGTTTTAAAATGAATTGTTGGGAAAGCGGAGGAGTCAATTCGAACCTGAGGGCGGAGAGCCCACGTGCTGTGCCGGAGCTGGTGGCTCTGCGCAAGGCCAGTGTTCCCCGAGGGTCCCTGCCACTCCGCTCTGCATCCCTGGGCATCACATGACAGGGCTCAGCCAACACTTGCTGCATAAATGCAGGCAGATGCTGGCTGAGTGACCAGCAGGCAGAGGGGATGCAGTGTGGCGCGCGGACCCTGGCTGGTCCCTCCTATCTCCCTGCTGGCGCTCCTATTCCACACACAGTCTCTTCACAGTATAGGCGTGACCTCTGCCCAATGGAAGCAGGCTGAGAGGGGAGGAGGGGACCCCACAGGGCAGCTGGGACGGTTCTGTGTGGTCATCGTGTGCCACTGCTGTCGCACACCATCGTGCAAGACCTTGAGGGGTCAAGTCACTGGCAAACCCGAGCAAGGAGGAGGAGGCAGGCAGGATTAGGCTTGGGCACTGACTGAGTGGAGCAACGCAGCGGGAGAGGCTTTAGGAAGCCAGGAAGGACTCTCTTCACTGAGGTGAACTCAGCTGTCTTATTTCAAAAGTAGGTGATGTGTTACATAAACGTGGACTGAGTTTCAAATGAAGAGAGATCAAAATGGATGTAAGAAGGGTGAGCCAGACTCCAAGATGAACCCCACAATGCTTGGTGTTGATACCACCTGTATTTTATTACTGATTGCTCTGTGCAGCTTGTAGAATGGGTCAGGAGGGATGGCCTGTGACTCCCACTGTTGCTCAGTCATCTCGCCGTGCGAAGGCGTGGTGTTTGAAGGTTTGTCGCTTGCAAATCTCCTGCTGGCAGCCGCGGCCATGTGCATCCAAGAGCTGGATCCTCTGCCCCAGTCTAGCCTTCAGATGATGGGCCCCACAGAAGACCCTGAGCCAGGGCCATCCACCAAAGCTACTCCCAGACTCTCAGCTCCATAAATTGATACAATAAATATTTGTAGCTTAAGCTAAGGTTTGGGGTAGTTTGTTATGCAGCAGATGACTAATACACAGCCTTCATTGACAGAAAGCAAGAGACCCACTAAGGATCTTGCCAGGCCCCTTCCAGCTCTGTGGTCCTGTTATCCCATATGACCTTTGCCCCCTCACCTACAGAGCATCTGTGATGAAGGGAACAGCTGGGCCTGGTCTCATAGTAGCTGTTCATTGGGAGTAATCAGAGTTGTTTTCTGTGCTGCTAGCATGCAGCAGCTATTCTGGGGGATTCTCAACTTTCAGAATTCCGTACGTGGCCAGCCAATAGACTGGAGTTTTAAGGAGCATTATCCCAGATAGAACAAAGGTAAAAGTGCCAAGCGAGTCTTACAAAGGTCACTTCATTTTGTTGGCCTGCTTAGCCAATCCCTGATGGGCTTTCTAGCTGGTTTAGAGTCTTTCTCCCTTCCCCTTTAGGCTCTATAAATTAACATGTGAGCCTGAAAGTCTGTAAATAAGACACTGGTTTCGGAGACTGGCTGTGCTGTCCAGTATGGCAACCGTGAGCCACACATGGCAATTTAAATTTAAGTCGATGAGTATTAAATAAAACTGAAAATTCAGTTTCTCAGTCTCCCAGCCATAGAGCTCATGGCTGCTGCTCTGGGGGGTGGAAACGGACAGGGCTGTGACCACCTCGGCTTTGCACTTGGCATACCTTGGGGTCGCGACCTGCCACCCTGAGCCCACCAGCCTCCCCTCATCTCAGAAGCCGCACCCTCTGGCTGGCCAGGAGTGATGCACAGGCCACCTGGAAGCTGGAGGGCCTGCCTGTCTGCTCACTGCCCTGCGGCACAGGCCTCACTGGGGAAGAAGCCGCAGAGACAGAGCAGCAGGTCAGTGTGAAGGACTGGAGTCACCTGACCTCACATTTTATGGAGAATTCCTGCTTTGAGAGGAGGTGAGCCTGAGCCCCCATCTCTGTGTAGAACAGCCTTCTGACGTCACCCTCCCTTTCAGCAGCCTCCATGGTGCAGGAGGACTGAGCTCTGGCCTGCTAGCGTCAGTGCATCTGGGCTGGCATTCGAGGTCTCTGAGTGCTATCAGGATAGTCTGCCAAGTCCATGAGCGCCTGGGGTGAGCCTGAGCTCCACCCGGATCGTGCCTTGTCAGTGTAGCCCATCTGCCCAGCAGCAGCCAGCGTGCCCCACATGGCAGGCTTACTCTGGTCTGCATTTGGCAGCTGCACCTTTGTGCACCGGTGCCCACCCACTGGCTGCCTTTGACCATCATGGCTGGTCCTGGGCTGCGGCTCCTGCACTTGCCTTCCCCCTTGGTTTCATCCCCTTTTGTCCTCTGTCGCTTGCAAACCTCCAGCAGAAGAAGCTGCATTTTCCTGAAGTTGTAGTGCTCGGGAGCGCTGTTCACTCCATCGGGTTCCGGTTAAGGCATGGCCCCTTCTGCCGGCCACCACTCTGCCGCTTGGCGGGACCCTCCCAGAGCTATGGCCTTGACTGCATTTTGTTGCATTTGAAACCAGCATATGTGGTGTGTGACTGAATTAGAGCCCCTTGGGGTAAACCACAGAGCGTCTGTCAAAGGCCTGGCTGTGAGGAGGTGCTTGGGAAGGCTGTTCAAGCTGGCAGATGCACCGTCTCTGGGGTGCTTCCAGGCTCTTGGCTGAGTGGTCTCTGGGAGGAGGAATCCATGGAAGCCAGCGCTGTCCGGGGGTACACACCCACAGTGTATAGTGTAGGAATCAGTTTAGGGACCTGGGGTCCCTAGTGGTGGCCAGTGGGCTGCATTTCTGGCCACAGATGTGGGCAGAGCTCCTTTTTCCCTAGGAAATGGCCACGGTTTCTATCACACCTGCTGACTGCAGATGTGGACATGTAAGATTAACTGTGGCACTCGCTTATGGAACTTTTTTCAGAGGTTGAAGTGGGTGCATTGTGGGGGCTGAAGAGCACAATGCGTCCACATTCTCTCAGAAGGAAATGCACATCAGGGACAGACCCTGGCCTTGAGTGAGACCCCAGGGTGTTGTGGCCAGTGTGGAGCTGAGGGAGCTGTCAGCCCCCGGGATGCCTAATGTCACGTGTCCACTTGGCTTGGCCAGGGCACCAAGATATCAGTTCAGCATTACCCTGGATGTTGCCAGAAGGTATTTTTAAGACAGTATTACCATTTGAATCAGTCGACTTTGAGTCAAATACATGACCCTACACAGCATGGTCGGGCTGCCTCCAGTCAGCTGGAGACACTAAGGGAAAGTCCAAGGCCCCTGCAGGAGGAGGGTCCTCCATCCAGCTGTCCAGCCACCCGGCCATCTCACCACCCGGCTGCCCGGTGCCCTGCAGCATCACTCTCCTGGGCCTGCAGCCTGCCTCCTGCCCCATGGGTCCCAGGCCTGCCAGCCTTCAGCATCGCGGGAGCCAACTCCTCACCTCCCCGCCCGTCTCCTAAACACCCTCCCAGGGCATTTATTCGGGCCGTTTGGTGCAATGCCAGCAGCTGACTAACCACACTCCCACGCAGCTGTGGCACAGAAAGGGCTGCATTCACTCAGCCCCAGCACCTAGCATGCGAGGAACCACTGTCACCACATCACAGATGAGCAAACTGCAGTGCAGAGAGGGTATAGACAGGCCTGCATGCCGAGTTGCTGCTGCCTCTGGCTCTATGGGCTGGTGCATGGAGCATTCGCTGTCCCCCCTGGCTGCACAGGAACAGGCTCTGGGAGCCTTGCACATGCAGGGCCGGTTGCAGGAGGCGGGTAGGACCAGGACCACCCCAGCCGCCCTTCCCGAGTCCCACAGGCTCTGCAGCCCAGACCACCCGGGACCAGCGTGTCTTCAGAGTGGCTGAGCCCACCTTGCGTGGGAGCTGGGAAGGCAGCTAGCACGCTTCCTCTCTGCTGGACGGTGGGGATGGTGTTTATAAACATTTCTTCCTGGAGGCCTGGCGCCTGCTCTGGGTCCATGCTGAGCCCGTTTGTGTCCCTGGGCAGCATCTGGTGTGTGCCGGGTCTAGGAGACCTTTGCTGTGAGCTGCAGTGGGTGCAGGGCATCTCCATTAGAGGTTGCTGCTCCGGGAGGGCTCCCACCCCTTGGGCTCTGGGGCAGTGGTCCTGTCCCCCATGTGGCTTCCCAAAGAGGGGAGGGCATGAGCAGAAGCCACCCTTCTGTCACAGCCTCTGTGCAGCACTATCTGCAGCCAGGGCCTCACAAGGCCCCGGTGTGCAGGCCACACTTCCTGGGCTGTCTGGGGCAGCTGCCACAGGAGGGTCCTTGGCTTCCATGCCCAGCTCAGGGACCTCACTTTATGAGCTCGGTCCCTGGCTGTCCTGGCCACTCGGCATGCCATGCATGGACCAGACTGCCACTCCTGGTGTTGTGGCTGCAGGAGAGTGCCCTGCCCATCCCACCAGGAGCATGGCTTCCTTCTTGCCACACTGTGCTCTGGAACCTTCCTGGGGCCTCCAAGGCTGTTCCCCTGCATCCGAGGCCTGCAGGCATTGTCTTCTGGAGGTGCCAGCATGGGATGCAAGCAGACCATGTTCCTAGTTCCAGTTCTGAAGTGCAGAGCAGGGCAATCTGAGCAATGGCCTTGGCCCTGGCCCCTGCTTCCTTGTGTGAACACAGTTGTGAGTGGAAGTGCATGCAGGCAAGGGTGGGCCTGGTGCGGGAACAAGCGACAGCAGTGCCGGGTGGGCATGTGTCACCTGGTAGGCAGATGCTGTCTGCCGCTCCACCGCTGCTTGGTCACGTCCTCCTTGGCTGCCAGGGGAGGCCATGTGTCCCAGCCAGTGACAGAAAGACTGAGAGCAAGATAGAGTCACAGCCAGATTGCTCGGAAGCCAGTGCGCCTGTGCATTCTCTCTCCTGCTGGGGCCTGGGAGGCCCTGCACTGGGGTGAGGGAGTCACAGGTGGCCGGGCACAGCCTGGATGGTACACCTCTCTGGTGTAGGTGACCAGGAGCAGGTGTGCGTTGTGCTGGCTGTGGGGACTGGGCGTGCCGCCACCCCAGCCCCTGTGGTCCAGACAAACCGTGGGCGAGGCCCGAAGGTGCGGCGGAGCCCAGCCCACTTCCCTGCGCATCTGCCCAACGGCCAGGGGCAGCTGTCCCCAGCACAGTCATGCAGGCGCCTGAAGAGGCTGCTGCTTCAGTCCAGCCCTCAGGAATGCCATTTTCTGGATGCCTTGAGCAATAACCCGAGTTTTTGTTTGGAAAAATTCCCTCCCGCTGACACTCCCACACACACATCCAGTGCGTGGTTTCCTTAGCCAGGGGCCTGAATCTGATCTGCTTGGGAAGCCTAAATTGCATATAAAAATCAATACTGAATATCTAGGTGGTTACTGATGGTCTTTAACAGTTGATGTACATAAATTAACACTGAGGCATCTTGTGAAGGAGCAAGGATGGGCCGCACCTGGTATCAGCGTCTCCAAAGCGTCGTGGTGTTGGTTGCGTGTGGCCAGTGTGCACTGGCATCCTCTGTGCTGGGCTCCTCCCCCTGCTGACAGAGACCTGGCCTTGCTCTGCACGTGGCCACAGAACCAGTGTGCAATGCAGGGGTTCAGCCCTTGCCTGAGGCCAGCACAGCCTATTCTTGCCTCTCCCGGGGTTTGGAGTCCCTGGGGTGCCCGGGGAGGACCCTGGTGGTCCTGAGTATGCAGGGTCCCCAGCCTGCTGCCCTGGGTCACAAAAGGTGTGCTGTTGTCAGAGCTGTTGAGTCCCCAGCCACCCCAGGATGGGGCTTCCAGCGCTTCCTGGCCTTGGGGCTCCTAGAGGCTCAGCTGTCTTCCCAGCGGTGGGACAGTCTCTCCCAGCAAGGAGAGCAGGGGGACTGTGGAAAATCCAGAGATGTCCTCAGTAACCTGGATCCAGATGATGGCCAGCGCTGATGGTATTGGCACACAATGCACACACACATGCACATATGCCTCATGTGTGCACACGCACAAACACAGCATACAGTGCATGCAGATACAGCCAACATCATACCTGCACACATGTACACACAATCCACATGCACATGCAGGTACACACACAGTGCACACAGGCACATGCACACCCACCCACATGGTGCATGCACACCCACATGGTGCACACCTACACCCACCCACGTGCATGCACACCCACACAGTACATGTATGTGCACACTCACACCACAACACACGCACACACATGCACATACACACAGACACACCCACGATGCACACTCATACAGTGCCCACACAGACACACACCTGCATGGCTTGGCATCTAGCCCTAGGCTGCTTCTCACCCCCCTGCGGCTGGGCAGGCCACTCTGGCAAAGCCAGATAGGGTCCTGGGGAAGTGCCTGTGGGTGGGCAGAGCCCAAGAGGGTGGCACCAGCGGGCCTGCAGCCCTTTGGGCCTTTCCACTCTCGGGGTGCAAGAGTCCTGGCCAGCAGCCCTGATGGTCTCTCTGAGCCTTAGCTGGATGACGGAGTTGGGAACCTGGGGACTGAGTGTCTGCACGACTGCAGCCTGGTGGGCTCCAGTTGGGCCCTGGGGTCATCCACCTGTGCCAGCAGCATGGACCAGCATTTCTGTGATGTCCAGACCTGAGCTGCTCAGCCCTGAGCCTCTGCCCTGCTCCCACTGTGGTGCAACCTGGAGGCAGTCGTGGCCGAGGGTGCACATGCCGAGCTCAGGGACAGCCCCGCAGGCCCGCTGCCCAGTCCCTCCCTAGGGACAAACCATTTATGTCCCTGGAGTAGCTGGCTGGGGCTTCTTGGTCACCAGCCTCACAACACCTCACCTCACCTCACTCACCTCCCAGCACCACAGGATGCCATGTCACTCCATACCCCCCGCCAGCCCCAGCTCCTGCCCTGCTCTGCCCCCATCCCCCCATGACACTGCAGGGACCACCAGGGCTCCCCAGGGCAGGGAGGGCCGCCCCAGCTGCAGGAGGAAGCGGGTCTGTTTGGACAGTTTGTATCCGCTCCCCACACAGCTTCAAGCTGGATGGGGGACAGCCCTGGAGTGCACACGGCGGCTGTGTGCCTGCGCAGCTTAAATATTTACACTGTGTGCAAACAGTGCCTGGGACTCCCGGCAAGCCATGTACTGGCTGCATAAACACGGGGCCATTAGGTAGCATTTGTCATTACCCACGATGAGTTACTCACTTCCCAGAGGGAGCCCTAGCGCCGCGGCCGCAGGACAGGGCTGTGTACACAGAGCTGGGCTACGGCGCAGTGGGACGGGCACACGGCGTTCCCCTTGGAGGCGGCCGCGGGCTCCGGGACCACGTGTGGTGGACACCACATCTGCCAAATGGCCGCAGTGCTCACCCGACAGGGGGACTGAGGGGCCCCCAGGTCCGCCCACCCTGACACCACCTCCTCAGGCCCCTGGGGAGAGCAAGGACCCTGGTGCTCACGTGCCCTGTGCCTGCCCCTTCCCGGCGGCCCTGGTCTCTGTGCTCCCGCCCCTCACCTCCCGCGTCTCTAGGAATCACAGGCAATGTGAGTCAGCCGCCTGTTACACGTATCTGGTCGGTCATGAAGTTCACGTTTCACTCCGGCATCGTTTATCTGGGGATGAAGAACAGCCCCTGGGGAGCCGAGAGAAGAACGGAACCGCCCGCCAGCTGGCTCAGGTCCAGCCCACGGCGCTTGTCCGTGCTGGGCGCCCCCAGGCTCCTGGGCCCTGGGCGCGGGCCGCAGGGGGTCCGTGGGGACAGAACCGGCCGGGAAGGCATCCTGGAGGGCTCGGGCCGCAGGGGGTCGGGGCGAGCACGGGGAGCTGCATTCGGCGGCCCGGCCTCAGCCTCTCGCGTCCTGCGCCCAGACACGGCTCACCAGCCCACAGAGGATGTGCAGGCGCCCGCCGGTGGTTTCGGTGGGGGCTCAGCCTTTCCGCGGAGCGCGCCCCTGCCGCGCATCGCCGGTGTCCCGCCTGCCGCCGAATCGGCCCGAGGCTCTGGTGGGTGTGCCCTGGGGTCTCTGGGGGGCACTCGGCTCGGGTCCCGCCGCGCCCTGCGTCTTCTTGCGCGCACCGCCGGCAGGCAGGCTCCCCGGAGTCCGCCACTGCCCGAGACCGGTGTAGGGCGCACGTGCTCGCTGTGCTGGGGGCCCGGGGCTCGGTGACCTCCCGTCTCCGCTGCGGCCTGTGCACGTGTCGTCAGGGTGGGTGGTGCGCCCTCTCCCCTGAGCCTCTGTCTACCGGCCCAAAAGGCAGCGGGACCATGGCGGTGGGAGTCCCGGCCTCAGGGCTGCGGAACCTGCCTCGGGGTGCTGCTGGCCCCGTTGGAGTGTCCGGTCAGGCGACGGGCACCACTCCCCGGGGACAGGCCTGGGCTCCTCTCTGGGCACCTGGTCTGAGTGAGGCCAGGAGGGGCAGACGAAGGTCCGAGTGGATGGAGTCTGACCACAGCCGGCCTGGCTGTGGACGCTGAGCAGGGTACAGGTGGACGCCCAGGCGGCCAGGCTGCATGCTGTAGCTGTGAACCGAGCCAGAGATGATGAATAAACATGACGTCCTACACGGAAAACCGGCAATTCACCAGAAAATTGAATAAATTGTATAATTGTGGTTTTTCTCCAGTGAAAATTGGCAAAATGTCAAACCAAATCCCATTATTATTGTGCATGATTGGGGGTTCTGTTGATGTTCAGATTATACAAAGCTAAAAGCATACAAAGCTGATAAATACTGATGTTTTGCAAAAACTGTGTTGTTAAAAAATCAAGATTTTCATGTTATTTATCCAAAATTAAGGTTGAAAAAAGCATAATTGCATTTCTAATGTCCAAATTGGAATGCATAAACATCAAAACATAAGTTAAATATAAAGAAACAAAAACTTGTGTTTTTTCTAAATATTCAAAATTTTATAGTGAAATAAATAAATGCAGATCACTTCATATTTCATTAATATCAAAATTTTGATTCAGATTTATTTAAACAAAGCTACATTTTAATTTTAAGAAAAATTTAATTAGATGTTCCTATGTCTTTTATAAATGGAAAACTGTCATTGTCCACTCGTGCCCCAAGTGAGATGGGGTCAGGCTTCCCTTGTATTGCCTCTGGAGCTTCTAATCCAAGTGTGGATTTGCTGAGCCCTCTTCACGTGCATGGCGCACACTGAGCCTGCGCCTCGGCCAGTCGCTCTGCAGCCATGAATGGACCCCGGAAGACCAAGGACCTGGACGCCTTTTCTGCTGGGAAATACCACTTGCTCTGCAGGGTCGGCCTCGCCCAGGTGACTTAGCGCAAAAGTTCAGTTTGTCTTTACTTTTACCCAGGTTTTTTCTGCTGCTGAATCAGCACTTCCTCAACTAGTGGATGAAGACCAGAGCTTCCAAATCTTATTTTCAGTTTGTCAGACACTTTTGGAAAGTGCGATGAAATGAGCCACTAGGAAAATAAATGCAAACACACACAGGACAGCTACATTTCAGCTTTGGTAGGCGTTGGGGCCCCTGTGGTCTGATTCCCAGCGTGCCCTCAGCAACTGTGCTCCTTTGATGTGCCACAGATGGCACCCACCTGGGCAGTGTGGCCAGGCCCTCAGGACACATGTGCTCATCCTCGCAGCACGGCTGCTGGTTGTCCAGTGGCCGTGAGCTGTGGGCTTTGCCCAGGTTCTGGGCTCCCGTGCATGCTGGAGCCTGGCCTGAGGGTTCTCCCCTCCCTTCCTGGCCTCGTCTGCTGGATCCCTTTGTCCCCAAGAAGTTCCTTTTCTGTGTACATGAACCAGATGCATTTGAGCTGCTTGTCCCTGGAGAACTCAGCCCAGAGCTGCACCAAAATGGGGGGTAGAGGGGGTGAGGGGCAGCCTGATGTTCGGTTGTGGCCAGGCTGCTGCATGAGGGCCCGGGGGTGCAGAGCATAGAGGATAGACTGTGTGGCTGCCTGGACCCTGGGCGTCTCTCAAAGCAAGAAGGATCCCTTCCCAGGACCACCTCACCTGGGTCACACCAAGTTGGCGAATTTCAGTAGTTCAAAGTGAAAAAGCAAATGTTCCGAATCACATTTTGTAAAGCACACTTCATCCACCAGGGTAAATACGCTTATATTTGTGCCTTTTAGATGAACCATTTACCTGAAATGCCCTGGGAGCCGGGGCCATGGATGGTTTGAAAAGGAGACACGCAGGGTTCTGGCAGGACACAGGCTTTCTCACTGGAGTCAGGGAGACGCCTGGCCCACCATGGCTTAAAGCACACCCGCGGCAGTGGTTTTTGAGAGGTGCTCTGCACTGCGTTGGGCGTGTTTAAGCTTGTCTCCTCTGGTTGGCCGGGAAGAGGCAGTATATTCCAGCATGAGATTTCTCCACCCACCTCACCCCCGGAGAATGAGGCCACCTCACAGCCCCAGCGCTGTCCACCTTGCCCGCACCATGCACTGCCCACCCAGGACGCTGTCACCCACCCCCTCACCCACCAGCTTGAGAAGAACTGAAGATTCCAGAGAGCTGTGCAGTCCTCCATCACCACCACACGAGGCAGCCATGGACAAAAGGGAAACTGTCTCAGCTCCTGTGTCTTTTTGTGTATACTTGTGAGCAAATGGAGCCTTTCGGGTACAAAGGTGAAGACCCATTATCTACTAATTTAAAGGAAAGGCTAATTGAAAATGAAAGAAGCACCTCTTCTCAGCACTGGAAGAGAAGACCCCAGGTAACATTGCCCAGTGCATGAATTTCCATATTCTGAGCCTGTCACCTGGCCCATTTGACTAGACCTAAATGGGCTTTGGGGCCAAGCAGCTGCCGGTGCCTGCTGCAGAATCCTGGAAAATCCCTCATTTCTTGTCTCTGCTCTGGCCTCGTCCCTACAGGCCCCTGTGTGCACAGGCAGGGGGCCTGTGTACATGCCTCCACGCTGGCTCCTTCCCGCTGAGTGGCTGGTGCTGGCGCCTCACTACTGAGCCCGGGTGTTCCCTCCGGACAGTGGAGGCCACCCCACCTCATCAGGGTTGGGGGCTTTGTAAGGAAATGCATGTGCAGTGCTAGCCTAGCCCCGAATTGGCACCTGTTGCTTCATGGCAAGGGGAGCACTGTGCATCGTGAGTCAAGGTTCCTTCTCTCCTTGACTAAGCACCCAGTTTATAGACGGGGAACAGGGTCCTCTTGTCTGATGGCTCAACAGTAACCGTTGATTATTTGTATTCACAAATACCCAACCCTGACTTTCCCGTACACTGTTTACATGGAAAGCCACTATTGAGTCTTCCAATACACTTCACTGTGCATCTCGTGTGTGCTGAGCCAGGATTCGGAGCCGAGCAGGGGCAGGCTTATGAGCGGATGTGGGAGCCCAACAAGGAAGCAGCTGTCAGGGCAGCGGAGGGAGGCACATGCCCACCAGGCCTGCTCTGCCTGCAGTGGCTCCTTCCATCACACAGGCGCCATGCCACGTGGAGCACAGTGACATGAGTGACGTGGCCACCAGGCCACGAGGCAGTGGCCACGGGAGGAGGCAGGAACACTGCTTCTGTACAGCCTCCCCCAGGAGCTGAAACGTGAACAGTTCTGGAAGCTTTACGCTGCCTGGAAGTTTTTCATGGGTTAATAAAGTAACTGCCTCCTTTCCAAGAAGGATGTATTTAGGAAGCTAAGCTGTTTGCTTTTTAAAAATGAATGATCTATTTTACAGGGCTCAGCAGTGTGTCCAGCCTGTGGGCAGTAAATCCTCCAGGGCTGTGATGGGCCATGTAAGCAACGGCTGCCACTTAAACAGTCCCTGAGTGGCCGGGCCAGCACCGTGTGAGACCCTCCGTCACTCTAAACAGAAACAGATGTTTGAGCAGTGGGCCTGAGCAGAAGCCATTCTTCAAACAGCAGATTAAAACATGTGTCAGGGCAGGCAGGAGGGCTGGACCTCAGCAGCCACCCCAGCTGGGCCTGTCCGTCACGGTGCCTCCAGCCAGAGCTGATGGGCCGACAGGGCACAGGGGGCAAGGGGCAGAGAGGGGTGTGGTGACATCTGTCCTTTATGGCTGCTGCTTTCAGTGTCCCCCTGTCCTGTCCTGTGTTCCCCTGGTACGTCCTGTGTCCCCCCCAGCCCATCCCATGTCCCCCTGGCATGTCTCATGTCCCCATGGCCCACACCATGACCCACTGACCCATCCCATGTCCCCCTGGCCCATCCAATGTCCCCTAGCCTCTCCTGTGTACCCCTGGCCCACACCATGACCCCCTGGCCCATCCCATGTCCCCCTGGCCCGTCCTGTGTCTCCCTAGCCCATCCCATGACCAGTGGCATGTCCCATGTCCCCCTAGCCCATCCTGTGTCCCCCTGGTCTGCCTCTTGTCCCCCTGGCCCACACCATGACTCCCCCTGCCTGTCCTGTGTCCCGCTGGCCCACCCTGTGTCCCCCTGGCCTGTCCCGTGTCCCACTGGCCCATCCCGTGTCCCCCTGGTCTACCCCATGTCTTCCTGGCCTGTCCCAGGGTATGTGGAAGGGGATGTGGAGAGGGACGCAGGGGGGACACGGATGGAGGGGATGCGGAGGGGATGTGTGTGGTGTGTGTGGTGTGTGGCAGGAAAGCGTGCCGAGTGGTGCCATGTAAGGTGGACAGATGGAGGCAGCCCGAGCCTGGTTCTGTAGGACCTGGAGGTCAGGGGAGGCGCTGGCTGCTCCCTCAGGTGGGGCCGGGTGGGCCTGTGTGCAGGGTGCATGGCGCCCCCTGGGGCATCGCTGGTGGCTCCCAGCCTCCTTTGGGGAGCCGGGCTGGTAGAAGCCATGGCCTTCCGAGGGATCGGATGAGGTGGGTGGGGTCTTGGGGGCCATCCTGGCCCGTGGGGTCAGGGAACAGGCCTCAGGCCCCAGAGACTGCACTTCTGGTTTTCCAGCTGAGTGTCGGGTGGGTTTTTCCAATCCCTGAGCCTCAAAAGCTGTGTCTGGCAGCTTTGCTCCATGCCCTGGCCTCATGGGGCCAGCAAAGGGGTGCAGTGACACTGAGAAAATGCCTAATGACAGGGCTCCCCTCAAGCACCAGCCCTTCTGCTCAGAACTGTTGTCAAGGGGGTCTAGGAGCTTGTGCCAGGGCCCCCTCCCGGCACAGAGCGTGGCTGCACAGAGGGAGGCAGGGGACAGTTTCCGAGCCCTGCCAGCCTGTTGCCCTCTCCTTCCATGTTGCGTGGGGCTGGGTGCTGGGGTGGGGTGGCCCTGTGCTCTCACATGCCACATCCTCAGAGTGTTGGACCTGCCAGGAAGTAACAGGAGTTCTTCTCATCTTCAAAGGGGCTCAGCAGCTGGGGGCGGCGGCTGGGACACCACCTGGGGGGTCCACCCCCACGGGACCTTTCCTTTCATGTCCACTGTTGATCCCGCTGTGGATGCATAAAGGCCTGTGTCTCCTGACAGCTGGACACGTGGTCCTCAAGATGCCAACAGCTGCCTGCTTGGGAACGACCTCCCGAGAGCTCTTCCTGCAGATGCTCATCGGGTGGGCAGGGCCTCTTTGTGGCTGCGCCAGGAGGTACAGCCTCCCCCACCCTCCTCGTCCTCCCCTGTTGTGCCTGCCGGGGTGGGAGACGCCCAGAGCCCACCCCCTGGTTCCCCCTGGGGCTGCACTGTCCCCTGCTCAGCCATGGTTCCTGTACTTGCTCCTGGCTACACTGCTGCTGTGGTGACTTGGGGGCCACGGGGTGGATGGGCTCACCTGGGGCAGGGGTGGGGGGACAGAACTGAGGGCCGGCCATGTACTGGGCCTGGTGCTGGCAGAACAAGAGGTTCAGAGAAGATGCCTCCGTCTGCAAGAGCCAGCCTTCTGTGGGGGTCACAGCAGTGACCAGTTATAGCAGCTCGGCCTTGGGCTGCCACCAGGGCTCCTAAAGGGCGGGGCCATGGACGACAGAGTTGCACGGAGAGGAGGGTGGAGGCACTGGTTTCCGGTGGAGGTTTGAACTTGCCTGGAGAAATGGAGTGTGGGCACAGGCAAACTGTGGGCAGTGAGTTTCTGGGAGAAAGAGCAGAGGTCTCGGCAGGGTGCTGGGGGGCAGAGGGGAGGAGTTTACAGCAGGACCTGGTTCTCCAGCCTGGCGGCCACCCCGGAAACTAATCAGATGTGTGTCTGCTCACAGGGTCCCAAGGGTCCCAGGCCCTGAGAGCAGCCAGTGACCAGCTGGCAGGGCCTGTCGTGGTTTTGTATTATTTACAAAAAGCTCAGACAGGCTTTAAGCGAAGGTGGTGGTGGAGTCATGCTGGCCTCCAGGGATGTCCTGGCCACAGACTGGGGGAATGGGTTGGCACAGTCTGGGCCCAGAGGCAGGAGGTGGGCTGTGTGCCACCTGCTCCCGGTGGGGCGTGTGGGGCCCTCTGTCCCACACTCCTGCATGAAGAGCGTGATCTTGTCTTACGACGGGCCTGGAGTCCAGACATGCACCCAGCCGTCTTGTTATGCTAGGGATGTCTGGGACCACAGCCACTGCAGGTGTCCAGATAGAGGAGCCTGTGGGGAAAGCAGGGGGTGTGACTGGCGCTCCATCACTGACCCCTCACAGGGCCAAGGGAAGACCCAACCCCAGGTCTCAGATGGGGTGAGCGGCAGGCCGTGCTCGCCCAGCCCCTCTGAGAGCACACCTCAGCTTGAGGGTCTGCATTCTGACACAGGGCTGCACCCACCCAGCCCAGCCCAGCCGGGCAGGAGCAGAGAGGCCCAGGGCACCTGGCAGGCACATGGCTCCCCCCTGGCACAAGGGGCAGGGTTGGGAGCCTCTGGAGGAGCTCTGGGGGGTACAGGGAGGTGTCCCCTGGGCCCCTTGCAGAGCCGGGGAGGCTCAGCCTAAGTACCTGCCCTGGGACCCTCAGACGTGAGGCCTGGGCGGCACCACTGAGGTCCAGGTGTTCTGGTCGCGAGAATGCACTTGTGGACCCCAGGGAGGGCCTGACCCCCAGACCAGTGTTTCGGGGCCATGGCCCCTATGGCCAAGCCCATGGAGTGCACCCAGGCCCGTGGCAGTGAGTGAAGTCTGGCACTCTTGCTCTGAGCTGGCTGGGAACTCATGCAACGGCTGGGGTCAGCCCGTCCTCCCCAGCCGGCCTTGGAGGATAAGAGCGGCCTTAGCTGGTGCCCCAGAGCGTGGTGGGCACTCACACCCTTGCAACACTCCATGTCGTTTAGGAACCAGAAGTCTGTAGTCTATCTTTCTAACCAATCTGTCTTTCTTCCATCATGCATCTGTGCTGCTCTCTCTGTACCTACCCATCTATTCTTCGGCTTGTCTGCTGTCTTCTCTGTGTGTTTATCAGCTGCCTATCCATCCTGTATCCACCAGCATAAGTGTCTACATATCTGTCTGCACGTGTGTGTGCATGCATCACCATTATTCTTATTAATACATCACCTGCTGACCATCCCACGCATCTCTTCTTCTCTGAGGGGCCTTGGAAAGAGGGACCGTGCTTCACTCACTCTGACCCGTGAGTGTCTTGCACCCAAAGCAGGTACTCAATGAATGTTTATTTATCTGTGATGTTCAAGTAGCGTCCTAGTGACCCTCGGGTATTTCCGGCTGCCATGTGAGAGGAATGATACTCGTTCTGTGTCATCCAAGAGGTATGACCCAAGTCTGCAGGAGGAGACTGCAGCCCCTCTGGCTGTCAGCGTCCAGAAACGGAATGCCCATCTTTGGGACTGCACATGGCAGGTCTGTGCTGCGGTGGAACACGTAGGAATCTGAGGGAAGAGTGACCCAGGTCACCTGCCCCAGAGTGGAGCTTGCTGCCCATTTCTAGCTGCTTGGGGCATGCCATCCGCCTGAGGCTGCACCTCACCACTGAGCTCCCTGCCCTAATGCCACCGGGTCCTGGACCCAAACCATGGTGAATCTGGGTGTCTCCACACTCTGCTTCCTTCCAAGTCGCCCTCTGTGATCGGCTGCCCCAGAGCCAGGCCACGCGGGAGGAGGGACCCGGGGCTCCGTGCAGGCCGGAGCACGAGCACCCTTCCTGGAGGCCTCAGAAACAAGCCAGAAGCACCCCATGTAGACGGGGCAGGCCTGCAGTGTGGACACACACAGCCTGAATGTGGGGGTAGTGGGCAGGGCAGTCCAGCCCCTTGGGATAGAAGACATGGTCTCTGTCCCCTCCGTCCAGCACCACCGTCCTCGTGCGGCTCAGAAGCTGCCTGACGGCTGCCCGGCTTCTGGGGCAGGCAGCTCTGTCCCTGCTCTGGTCTTGTGTGGACTCTGCACGAAGCCCCATGGAGAGTCCTCAGAGGGCCCTTCAAAGCCAGGGCTCAGCAGCCCCTCTGAACACTGACGGTTCTAGGCTCTCCCATGACCTACAGTGAGGCCTGAGAGCCACCAAGCCTCTGGCGCAGAGAGCACTTAGCTCAGCCCCAAGCACCCAGGGAGGGGCCTGGCCCGCAGGCCGAGAGCACCGAGCCTGGCGTCCCTTCTGGGTGTGAGGTGCAGGCGCAGGCCCAGCTGGGAGTGGGGTGTGGCCCCGTGGCCTCCTCAGCCCTCACCTGCTCTGGGCGGCACCCGTCTGCGGCCTGATGCTTGAGCCCTTAGAGATAGAGGACTCCCTGGCCCTGGTTTAACTGCGGCTCCCACATTTCCTAGAGCAGAGCCTGATGTGCACAGACCCAAGTCATCAAGTGAACGAGTGCTCAAGATGAAGGGACGTCTTGTGGCCCAGACCATGTGGCCACAGGGCGTGGGAGAGACCCACCCAGAGCCCCCAGCACTCCTTCTAAGTCCACGTTCCTGGGGGTAATGACTGTGTCTTGGAAGGTTTCTGGGGACCCTGGGATGTGTGTACTTTGTACGACTCTGTCTTAACCGGCATGGGAGGCAGAGCTCAGACAGCCCAAGACCTCTGGCCCTTCACATCCATCCAAACGTCAGTCCAGGTGCTGGCAAGGGGCTGCATGGCTGAGGTCCAAATCCGCTGACCTTGAAACAAAGGGATTATCCGGTGGGCTGGACCCACTAAGAGCAGCTTCTAACCTGGATGGCAGTTTAAGGGGCCCTGAGGCCCTCCTGCTGGACCAGGAGAAGGCACACGTCTGTGCTGTGGACCATCAATGTGACAAGGAGGCATGGGAGGCCTCTGGGAGCTGGGGTCAGGCCCTGCTGACAGCAGGGAAAACCACCTCAGTCCCACAGTCACAAGGACATGAACCCTGCCAGCAAGCTGGGAGCTCCAAGAGGCCGGCCCTGGTGAGCCGTGTGTGGCAGCCTGGTGAGACCTGACTGCGGAATCCGGCCAGGCTGTGGCCATAGGGCTGCCTGCACCATGGCAGGATGCAAGTGAACACTGTTGATGCTAAGTGTGTGGTGACTTGCTTGTCCAAAACCAGCAGCTGACAGGAGGGCAGGGAGCTCGGCTCTGTGCTGCTCTCTCCAGCCTGTCTGCACCGGCTCCTGGGGACAGGTGGGAGCCTGACAGCACCCGGGGTGCACCGAGCACACCGTGACAGCACCCGGGCACAGTGCTATTTTGTTTTTCCATCAGCAGTTTGCTGAATAAGGACAGGACAGGGTGGTGAGCCGTGAGCCCTGAGCAGTGTGCAGTCCTCAGCAGAAATGACTGTTTGTGAGGAGCTTTAGCCAATTTGCAATTTATCTTGGTTTTGACCCAAACAGGCTGCAAACCAAGACAAACACTCTTTGATGTAATCAACATATGACTCAGGCCGTTTGCAGGACGGTTCCTGCACTGAGGAAATAAAAACAAAAGGCCTTGAAAAGTCGCCAGTGGAAAAGCGTGTGTCTGCAGCTGAAGGGCTGCCAGCAGTCCCCACACCCTGACCCAGGGCGGCCACGGAGGGGATGTCTGTGCCCCTCCCCAGCTCAGTGAAGGTGCCGCCCCACGGGGCCAGGGTCAGATGTGGTGGCTCTGTAAGTCCTGGAGTGTCACTTGTCAGGTGCCACTTAGCACGTTTCTCTCCAAGTATAGGGTCCCCATCTAGGATACCATGGGGACACAACATAACAGAGCAGGGCCTCCATGCCCTGCTGAGGTCTGCCCTGAGGGTCTGTGCTTGCCCCTTCCTCACCGTGGGGGGCCTGCCGAATGGTGGTGAGAATGGCCATTGGCTCAGGTTTCAGGAGCAGACCACATACACACATTGTCACACGTGTACACTGTACGCAGGTGTGCACACATGCACACACACACACATCAAACAGGGGAGGCCTTTCCTAGCTTTGTCCTCAATGACTCCCTGAGACATGGGGAGGGGCGGCCACGCTGGATGTGAGTGTGGAGATGTCTGCTCGGGGGTCAGTGAGCCCAGGTGTTGGGCTGGAGGTTCTGGGGTAAGAGCTGGAAAGGAGGCTGGGTGGGACCTGGGGTCAGAGGGTCCGTTCAGGAGAGTGGGCTTCACCCCGGGGACGAGGGGCCTGCCGGCACGGTGGGGGGTGGGGGAAGGGACACTGAGGGGACTGGCCACCGAGGGCTGCCTTTCCGTCCCATGGGGAGAAGCTGTGTCCTCAGGTCACAGGCAATTTGTCACATGTGGTCCTATCTCCAGCTCTACACACAGTGTACTTGTTCCCTTTTGGTTTGTATTTTTAGGGACTTTTAACATTAACTTAAAATCATTGCATAAAATGCTTGCAGGCTTCACACTCAAGTTTACAGAGTGAGATGTGCTCAGTGCCTGTGGCTGGCTGTCTGCTTCACATTTTGGATTTCTCTTCTCCTTTCTAGCAGTTTTAAAACTTGCCTCTCCCCTCTTTCCTGAATGGCAGAACGTGACCCCGTGCTCTGGCCCTCCTCTCCTCCCTTGGCCATCCTGGGGTCTGCTGCACCAGTGCACTTGTGGCTGCTCGCCCAGATGTGCTGTTAAGATGGTCCTACTTTCTACTCCTTAGCCGATTCCCTAGGACTAGCCCTGTTTTATCTCCCCACATCACCCCAAATATGAGGGTGTGCAGAGGCGTAGCTAGAGGGCCGGCTGTGGGCTGGGTGATCATGGCTGAGTGGGTCCGGTGGTCCAGGGGAGGGTTGGCACAGGCCCTGCCCTTCTCTCAGGCTGGAGCTGAGAGTCAGGAGCCACACTCACCCACCTCGAAGGAAAGTGGGACCATGGCTGAGGCGCTGAAGATTCTGGGCTGCTTGCCGGGTGTCCTGGGCTTTAGCTTTGCCTCTACAAGGGGAACAAGGGGGTCAGTACCTACTTCATGGTTTTGGCTTAAAAATCAAAGAATCTTGGGTGGCTCATCTGAAGGGTGCTGAGGGGTGGGAGCCACGCGTAGCCTCTTGGAAATATTGGTTCCTCCAGAGTTGGAGGTGTGCCCCCTTCCACTGGGAGGCCGCCCCCACCCAGGGAGCCCGGGGGCAGTGGGACAGTTGCTTCTGAGGACAACGAGGTCAGTGAAGCCAAACGGACACCTCAGAAACGGATCACAAAATAGATGGACATTTAGTACATGACAAAGGCACTTTTTAACACAGTGGCGAGAGAATGACTAATTTCATAGATGCCACGGAATAAAGACAAATGTACACACACAACAAAAGTTTTAGAAGAACGTTAGGAGGGCCACCTGTACAACCCCGGGATCAGGGCCAGTGGGGGGTGGAGGTTCTAATGATGACGGGGATCCCAGGAGCTGGGGATGGATGCCCGGTGGCCCAGGATCTTACAGTAAGAGACACTTACTGGAAGTCAGTTGATAAAGACGAGAGGAATTTGCAAAGTTATGAGAGAAAAAGGATAATACCCATAATCTATGAAGAGGTTTATAATAAATGGATAAGCTAAAGACCAGCAACCCAACAGAAGGAGAAGCGAACAGATGGACTGGCGCTTGTCAGGGACGCACGTCCGACAGTACTCAGGTTCAGAAAATGCTGGTTGAAGAAGCAGGGAGCTATCCATCCACATCCCTGGTTAAGAGACAGAGTCACGGCCTCTGCCGGGGCGCAGGCAGGGCCGGTACTGCACGGCTGGAATGCAGCCAACACGACAGCCGTGGGGGAGGCGTCAGCACCGTCTGCTGGGATCGAAGCCCCTCCAGGGACTTGGGCACCAGGTGGAAAGACGGTGAGATCTGTACCATATTCTTGGGGCATGTTCTTCAGGGAGGAAGGCAGAGACAGAGTGCGGTTTATGTAACGTGATTCCACCTTGTAAGCCACGGTACAGGTACTCAACATGCAATTCATATGTATAACATGCGTGCACACGTGTGTAGTCACACTGGAACAAGAAGTCTGGAAGGTACAGCCCTGGCTTACGCAGGGGACCTGGGATGGCTGTGGCGCCTGAGGAGGGGCTTTTTGGATAAAGAGTGGCCAAACAGGAGCCCAGAACAGACTTTTTGGATAAAGACTGGCCATGACAACTTCATGTGGTCTGGCCTGTTGGTGGGAGTGTGTCAGTGTGCATGTGTGCACATGTGTGAACAATGATCGCCATACTGGCTGTGCTCCCCTCAGGGTTATGGGTTTCTGGTGATTTTCCTTCTTTTCTATGCCTTAAAGCTCTGTTAGAACTATTATACAAAAATGTTTTTTAAATTACTTATTCAGAAAAAGAGCAATAGGCCATTTTATTGGAGGAAAAGCAGACACAGGTGAGGCTTGTGTGGCCCCAGCTCAGCCTGTCCCAGCCCTGCTGGCCCTTGGGCGGGGACGAAGGCCCACGGCGGGGGGCTGCGTTGGAGCTGTTGGGCGGCAGGGCCTACTCTTGGGAAGTCGGTCCCGTCGTTTCGGAGCAGATGTAGGACAGGACGAGCCCAGGCTCACCGCCTGGTGCACCACCCACCCAGCACAGGCGTCTCACCTGCCTGGCTCAGGCTTCCCAGTTCCCTTGACCCTTGGGAGGACCTGCTGTTCAGCGGGAAGTGTTTTCCCAGCCCTCTGCTGACCACATGTGGGAGACTCCAATCCCTTCCTTTCTCCCTCATCCAGGAGCACTAATGCTTGTCGTACAAAAAAGAGTGAAGCTGCTGTTAGGTTTTATTTAGTCTTTCTGGGTTTAAACATTCCATTTTCTAGGTATTAGTAACATATTAGTATTAAAAACAGTCACTGAACATTTAATAAAATTGAGGACTATGTGGTCCAGAGGATAAATAAGAACCCAGCTTCATTCGTTTTATCACCGGGATTGGAATACGGAATGGGATTAACCTGCTGGGTGGTGTTGGACACACCACCGCTTGATATTATCTCCAAGTCACAGTTTATCGCTGAACGGTTGGCAGGGGTGCCAGAATCGGCCTCAGTCAACTTTTCTGCATGAACACATCCTGAGGGATCTGCTCGTTCCCAGGTGTACGCGATCTGGTCTGGTGCCCTTGGCGGCTGTACTAGCTGATAGGTGAGGCATGTCTGTAACCTGGTTCAGAGAGAGTAGCCCCTAGGAAGCTCAATTCACTTAATTAACAAAAAAGCTATGGTCTGAGCTCATCTCAATCCATGACTGTGGACTGTGCAGAATTCCGTTAGGGGCCCTTCCTTCCTTCCGGGCCTTTCTGTGCTTTCCCTCTGTGGTCAGATGTTGTCACCTGCAGCCGAGTCTTGTTCCCAAACATCAGCCGTAAACAGCGTTGTCTCCTGTGCAAGGCCGAGAGGGCGAATTGCCGGCCCCTACATGGCAGCCCTCTTAGATGTATTCAGGCTCTGATTTCCCGGTCACCAGCTGTCGTACCACAGGCCTGTGTGGTGCGCTCTGTCCCGGAGGCCTGGCATGGCCCCACTGTCCTTCTACATCTTACATGCGACTCTTGATGCAGAGTTAGGAAAGCCACCCTAGCTTATTCCAGCAGGAATCAGCCAGGACAGTCCTGCGAAGTCGAGACAAACCCCCATGCCTGGTACAAAGCGTGGGCTGGAGATAAACAGCAGTGCGAGAGGTGATGGATGCGCCTGGCGGTGTGGGCCTGCGGATCATGACAGGCTCTGGAAGGGGGCGCAGGCCCAGGACTCACTCCCCTCCTCATCCACTGCCACTTTTCAAAGCTCAGGGTGTTGACTCCTTGAAATTATATTAGGAACCAGTTCTTAGCTCATGAAAATCACCTCCTTTTTACTTCTCTTCAGGATGAACAGGAAAGCAAAATTTTCAAAAAAGACAAAACCCCAAAAGTGCAATACCCAGGGCTTAAGTACATCTGCCCAGACAGGAAGAGCAGCGCCTGGCTCCTGGGACGCCCCCCCTTTGGCAGGACATGCTCCCCATGTCAACAGCTGCCCTGTGTTATGTTTAACTCCAAATCAAGAAGGGCCACAGTCAGGACTACAGCACAAATGTTCTGAGCAGAGTCCCTGGGACTAAAGAGGAAGTCGAAGGCCAATATAGAGCAGGGGTGGGGAGGGAGCCCTGCGTATGTGTGTGCGTGCGTGCCCTCCTGAGAGGTGGGCTGCATTCCATTCCCTCTTCAGAGGCCAGCGGGTGTTGTCCTGGCTCGTGGGCCAGGGCGGGCAGCCAGGTGCTAGCAGCTGACAAGGTGAAGTGCCGCCTGCCCTGTGCCAGAGCAGATCAAGTCCTGGCATCCACACTGTCATCCTACACTCAGGTCTGGGCTGGTATGGCATGTGCATTGCTCAGAGACCCAGACGGTCAGATATTACAGAATAAAGGTTCTGGCCTGGTCATCGTTAATCAGCTGACACTCATTTGCAGTCCGTCAGGTAATTTCACACACAGACCCCTTCTCTCTATCATGGAGGTGGGCGTGCCCACACGGGCTCAGGTGCTCACAGGCTTTGCGAGGAAACCAACTTGGCTGGGACCTCTGTGTGACAGGTGACTAAATTCCCCAGGCCTGTGAGGTGATGTCCACCCGTCCAGGCTATCTGGACAATTCTGGAAGCTTCTGTGGTCAGAGTCTGACCCTGGTGCTCACTAGCCAGCAGCACAGTATGGCCCACATGCCCACGCCCACATTCCCCAGATGTTCAGGGGAGCAGTTACGGGGTAGGTGTCCAGTCCCAGTGCTGCCGCATCGTCGTGAAGGTACACGGCATCATCGTATGCTGCCAGAGTCAGAGGCATCCCTGAGAACGTCATGCCCACCTGGAACCTGAAGGGAAGCAGGTTTACACCCGGAGAAACATTGAGGGCCACAGAGACACAACGGGGTGTGTGTGCCGACCGGGAGCAGGGCAGATGTGAGCCCTGGAGGTGCAGTGCAGGGCGGTAAGCACGGGGGTGTGCGGCACGTGCACCGCATGCAGGTCCACATTCTCTGGGGAAATGTCTTTTGCGGTGGACATGCTGACCTGGTTCAGAAGGCAAGCCCCTGGAAATGAAGAGCTAGTTTTGTTTGTTTGCTATGCTTAGTCCTTAGCTCCTCACGGCTCTGCATGCGTGTTCGCACACGTGCATGGCACGTGTGCTTGGGCCACATGTGCTGGTGATCTGGGCCCCGCTCCACAGTGCGTTTTTACAATACCAAGTATTTTCCTCTACACCTGCTGTCTCGTTGACTCTGCCTTTGGGGGGCACAAAGGACTGGACACAGACCTTCCGCCTGGTGTCCCCTGCATGCTCCACTTGGCCACGCCCCATGGCTGACACGGGGCGCACGTGTCACCTTAGAGATCCATCTCTTATGCTTTTCATCCAGCAGCACCATGTTTGGAAGGCGGGGCAAACACCACTATCTGTTGAATTGAATTGCATCATTTCCTGGCTTGAGAAGAGAATGAACTTGGGATTTTAAAGTTGTTTGGTGGCTTTGGTAACTAAACATTGAATGAAAGGTAAACTTGCTCACTGTTCGAATTCCCCAGTTACCAAGATGAGAACAGTGCCAACAAAATGCTATTAAAAACCATTGACATTTTTATTCACACATAAGATGCAGAAAAGGAACTATTTTGACAAAGTCAAGCGGGAATGTCACAATATGTGGGCAGAGCTGAAACTGGATTCTTCCTGTGTAACAGCCGGTGCAGGCTGAATGAACGTCTGGGGTTTTTCCTCCCAGCTACTTTGTTTCCAGCTCTTCTTATCAGAGCTGGTGGCTGTCATCAAAACCTTTTGTCCAGGCCTACAGGAGGCCATGTATATGGATGAACATCAAAAATCTCCACCAACGACCCACCGGAACCTGGGGACCGAGGTCAGAGGCAGGGATTCGCTGTGCCGTGCACAGGTGTGGGAACCAGCTGAGTGCAGCCGGGCTTTTGGCAGACGTGAGCAGCACGTTCCTGCACCATGGCCCACTGTGCCTTCTTGAAAAGGAGGCCAGTTCAATGCCCTGAAGCCCGCTAGCATGTAAGTGGAGCCAAGTGGTTGTCCCTGTGATGGCCTTTGATCACAAGCAGTTGCTGGGCAGCGACCTCACTCACGTCCACGTGCCCTCCGCCAGCTGGCTGTCTGCTTAGGGCAGGTGCTGCACAGCGGACTGCATAAGTGAGCCGATAAGTGACCATGTGTGTTTTGCGGAGAGGACCTGCTCTCCAGAGGATATGTCTGTGGACTTTGGGATTCAGTGCACACATGTTCAGAGGGTAAGTGTGCTGTAGCCCCATGGGCCTGCATGCACACACTTTGGAGGCACATTTCATTAGTTGTGGTGCCCCAAGCAGGGGAAAACTGATGGGGGAGCCTGATGTCCACAGCCTGTATGTCTTCCAGGCCCTGGAAGAGGAGGCCCTACAGAGCAAGGGGCAGGGCTCTCTCTGAGCCTCTCCCTTCACGGGCCGTGGTCTTCCAGTGGGGGCTTCTCCGGCGATGTCAAATTTATGGTCCCATGAGGACTCCTGTGGAAACTCCTCCTGGACATCAAAGGGAGCAGGAACCACTGACCATTCATGCTGGACCCCAGAATTGCAGGGCCTCCTGCCAGGTAGTAATACGGTGCCTGCCGAAGGTGTCTGTCCAGTGACTCACTCAGTTTCCCAGAGTGTCTGCCCCCACACTTCCTCCTAAATTGCACCGCCCATGGAAACTGGGAGGGCCCAGGCCAGAGAGGGGACCTGGGGGCTGTTTGCCAGCAGAACGATTTAACAGTCAATTCTTCATGGCTTTAAAAGTGGGATATTTCTGTCCACTAGATTTGTGATCATTTCTATGTTATGTATCAATGGTAGCTCCATTTAAAAAATAAATAAAACTGAGAAGCTGGGATGTTCATGCCCTCCTGCCCTAGCTGGTGATGTCTGTGAACATGTCTTAGAGCTGGGGCTGCCCACCTCCCTCGTGTCCCACCTTCTGCCTGTGGCCAGGCTGTGATAACATAAGACTGCGGTTGTTCCACTGAGGCCCGCGTGACAATTAAGCTGGGGATCTGTGACGGGCTTAGCGGAGCTCCTGGGAGGAAGAGGTCCCACCGCCCTGGACTGCAGGAGGTGGGAGCAGTGATGTCCCGTGCCTGGTCTGTGGGAAGAACCCGAAGGGATGGCGGGTGCTGGCTCGTACCATGCTGCACACCTGGCCCAGCTAGAACGTTGCCAGCATCATCTACAAGGAGGAGGCTGCAGCCCAGCCAGCTAGTGCCACACTTAGGGAGCCAGGCCCATCTGAGGTCACAGTGCCCCACAAGCTGCCGAGGCTTCCATGTGCCCACTGGGAAGTGCCCAGGAGTCCCCTCTTTGGCCAGAAAGCACCAGTGGGCTGTTGGGCTGGGTGACAGTCTGCCTTGCGCTGGGTGAGTGGGCCCGACATGGGCAGGAGGCAGGGCCTGGGAAGCTTATTTTATAGCTCGGTTTTATGTGTCCACTTGCCGTCACCAAGGGCTGTGGGTCTGGCTGCCCCTCCTCTGCAGGAGGGCTGCCTGGGAAGCAGGAGAAAGTACTTCTTGAGCTCAGCAAAGAGGAAGGGCTACTGGCTCGCAGGATGTGGTGTTCACCTGCTGGGAGAGAGGGTCAGACCCAGGAATCTGCTCTGGTTCCAGTGTGGCTTCTGCTCAGGGCCCAACACTGGGCCTGGACCCCTGGGATTCCAGGGGCAGCCCCTGGAGACATCCCAGCCCCCAGCCACCTGTGGCAGCCGCTTTTCTGGCTGATTGATTCTGGTCAGTTAATACAGAGCGGAAGTCATTCATCCAACACGATGAGGGGGTCACTGGTTGTCCTGTTAGTTGAAAAAGTCCAGTTAAGTTTTCAGGAAACTCATATGCACATGATGTAACATTTAGTTTCTCTGAAAACATAAATACTTACTTCTAAATCTTTTAAGGAGGGCCTGTACTGTTTTGTGGTCATGAAGCCTCTCATCTCTCTCAGGGGCAGGCCCTCAGGAACGCCTCACCGGGACTCCAGCTGCTCCCTACCGGCCAGGCTGAGGACCCAGGGTGCCATGGAGCAGCCTGGCTACAGCCCCACTGGCCTTTGGGCACCTCAGCCACATCTGATTTGATAAATTTTTTACACACACGCTTTTAAAAGGCCATTCAATAAACATCCCAATTAGCTCCCATAGAAGCCTTTCTTTTTCCTTTTTACATGTGTATAGCAATGATTTGTGTAATTTGCTAATTCCAAGCACATTTAGTGCCTCCTAAGTGTCTGACATGTGATAGTTAATGTAACTACAACAGGCATAGACTGGCTGGGCACAGACACACACACGGCTCTCCTGGGAGGCAGGCCACATGGGCACGAGAGGGATGGCCACAGGGTGTGAGGGTCCAGGAGGGCCACTTGGGTGCAGGCGTCATGGAGGACCCGGGGAGGACACCTGGCTGAGCAGGGCTGCAAGCTGTCATCACGTCACCCCCCCATCAGCACCATCGCCACAAGCATCGGCATCGCTGCGACCGGGGCTGATGGGTCTGAGCACTCTCGCCAGGTTCCGTGGGGAGCACGTTCCGTGGACTGTCCCGCCAGCCCTCCTGTCACCCACAGCAAAGGTCTTGTGTGTTGTTCTGTTTCCGACGTTGAACCCGCAGGCCAGGCAGGCCCAGTGACTTGCCCACGGCTGTGAATCTAGCAGTTGAGAAGTGGCGTGGAAGCCCTCCTCTGTGATACAGTCTCTCTCAAAGTGCTGTGGCCGCAGCCTCACAGTTTGAGGGACTGAACCACAAGTCCGGCACCTTGCCAGCACCCCAAGGTGAGGGGTCTGGACTGGAGGGTGGCGCCGTCTGACCGCAGCCCTGCAGCTTCCACCCGGCCTCCTCCTCATGCAGCTGCCCTTTGGATGGACTCTCCGGCTCTGAGCTCCTGAAGTCCCCATTCGCCTCTTCGTGGCCTCCCTAGCCCCACCCTCCCTGGCTCACAGGGAGGATCCGGGCCTGAACTGGTCAGATGTGGAAATGCCCCGGGGCCCCAGAGCTCTGGGGACACACTGCATGATGATGCTGGAGTCGGCTGCTGTGGCACTGGTCTGCTCTGCATGTCACTCACGGAAGCGTCATTCCTCGGAGGCAGATGCTCACTTTGTAGCTGACAAAGGGACGGAAATGCCGTCCTGTGGCCGAGTGGATGGATGCAAACCCACCTCTCCCTGATCTGTGGCTGTAGCCGTTGGTCCTGTGTTCCCAACTGCTGGCAGGAGTCATCACCAGGTCTGTGTGGGAACACCCTCGTGGACGGAGGGAGAGGGTCTGCATCTGCTGCCGACTTCCCAGCAGGAGGGGTCAGGGTGTGCCCCGTGCTTCCCCATAGCGCCTGAGTTGGGCATTTCTTGTATTCGCCATATTGACTCAGACTGTCCAGGGAAACCTTGAGCCCCGTGTGTCTAACCAAGAATCAGATTTGAGCAAGCCTGAGTCCAGTCTGAGCCTTGGGATTCCCATCAGGGACCCCGATACCCCAAGTCTGGACCCTGCTCCCATGCCTGTTGTCTGCTGTTTGGTGAGGGGACAACAGACAATTCACTCTCCTCCAGAGGCCATGTTCCACTAACAGGTCTCCCGTTGCCTGTCCATTGTCTACAAGGACCCTCCGCTCGGCCTGATGGAGCCGTGCCAACCCGCTTGGCACACACTCCCCAGGGCCCGTCCACTTGGCCCTGGCTTCTCCTGCCTCCATGTGTTCACACGCTCACCCTCACACACATTTACATACTCACACACGTGCTCACACTCTCCTCCAGAACGTGCACCCCTGAAGGGAATGCAGCCAGTTCCCCAGCGGGCCAATTCCAGGCCATCATCAGTGGTAATGAGTCATTGTTCAGTTGGTGTGACTGAAGTAATAAAATTATCTCAAACAGACATTTTCAAAGCTAAATGTTCAAATACTGCTTTGGGGAAGTCATTTGCTTGATCCAGTGATGGCCAAAACACATCTGGAGCTCACTTATCTACCCAGCGAGGTGGGATCCTGGGGCACCTGCTGGGCGCCGGGAGCCGCGGGAATGTTCTGGCGGGTCGGCCTGGCCTCCCTGCCTTGGGCGCATGGAGCTTCCCTGCTCCAGTCCTTTACCGCACATCCTGCCTGTGGCCCAGCCTGGTTTTAGGGTGCATGTCTCCAAGATGCCAGGGCCCCCAGGAGCAGGCCTGTCTCATGTCACCACCCAAGGAGAGCAGGTATCCAGCCACACCTGCAGCTGCCACGTGGCTGTTTCAGACATGGAACTGTGTGCCGTGATGCTCACCGCGTCCGGGGCTCGGTGGCTGAAGCACGTTCAGAAGGATGAAATATGGGTTGAAGGCTGGGAGAAACGGGAAGGAAATGCACGGCAGGCCTGAGCGAATTCCTGAGGAAGAGGAAGTGACGACTCTGGAACCGGTGCACGGCTGAGCAGCCACTTCTGTGACAGGCACGGCTGCGCGCATCGGGCAGGCTCTCAGCTGCCGCAAAGCATATCACAAACCCAGGGCTTCAGTCAGGACTCAGAGCCCCCCGGGGCCCGCGGGGCGGGAATCTGGGCCAGGCTCAGCTGGGTCACCTGCAAGGCCGTCGGGGGTGGGCGGGGGTCCTGTCTCAGGCGAGGCTGGCAGTTCCCTGCCATGTGCGCCTCCCATCTGGGCTGTTTTTATTGAACAAAGAAGAGAACATCTTAGCAAGGTAGATGTTATGATTGCATTAATATAATCATGAAAGTGACATCCCACCCCTTTGTCAAATTCTACTGGTTGGAAACAAGTCACAGGCGAGCCCCACATTCAGGAGGGGCACCAGGGATGGTGGCTCTCGGGCACGTTAGCATCCGTTTGCTACATGTGTGTACAGATGTGCAGTTTTCCTTGGTGTTTCATCTTGGATATGATCAGAGGTGTCCACTTCAAAGGCACATCTTTAGGAACTCACTGAAGGACGTGGCCTGAAGGACCTCAGGGGCCCCGGGAGCCGGGAGGGGGCAGGGGCCAGGCGGGGCCCGTCTCGGGCACCGTGTCTTCCCTTAGGTGATTCACCCCGTGGGCAGCGGCTCCCATGAACCCCGTATGGCTATTGGGAGACAGTCAGAGATCTGCCTCCATCCATGGGGTCTGGAGAGAAAGCCCCTGCTGCTGCACCCACCTCATAGCCAGGGGAGGGTGCTGTGGCTGCAGCCACAGGCCCAAGGGCCATGTTCTGACATCAGAGCTCATTCCCCTGGGCCCCAAACCACCATGGTTCGTCCAAATCTCCCACATACACGCATGGGTCAGGGACACGGGTGCCACCAGCTGCCAGCATCAGGACTTGGTCTCGCCCCTTGGTGCTTAACGATGGCTTATGCTCCACAGACTTCCTGAGTGTTTTCCTGGTAAACCAGAGTGTTAATGAATAACACCAGCAATAAGTGACCTCAGTGTCTAATTTACTAGCCCAGTGGCTCGTGGTCAGGAGTGAACCTGCAAGTAGGTATTTGTAGGGGGAAGAAGCAATTCCCACAGGAAACACTCTTCTGAAAGTTCTCATCATCACATTCTGTCAGTAGGCGAGGTGAGAGCACAGAGGTAGGTGGGCCCAGTGCGTCAGGAAGGGATGTTCATCCTCGTCGGCCAATCGCGAGCCCACATCTCAGCAAGTAAGGGTTTCACTGCCCATCCCAGCATCTCTCAGCTTGTTGATGTGCGTCCGGTTGGCTGGCAGGTTGCTGCTCCAGCTCAGATCTCTTGGCTGTCTCCCTGCGTCCCCAGCCCCTGAGGGATGCACTGCCCTGACCAGGAGCAACAGGGTTTCATGGAGGCCGCCTGAGGTTATGTGTGTGAGTTTCTGGTCAGAGTCTCGGATCAGACAGGAACACAGGACCTGGTGGTGATCTGGGACCAGGAAGCCCGGGCTTCTCGTGGGAGGATGTCCCTGCGTGGGCACCCCTGGCCTGGACCCTGCCCGGCCACATGCTCCTGCAGCCCAGGGAGCATAGGCCTCAAGTCCCAGGATCCCATGGCCCAGCTGTCCTGGAACTTTGCTGCCCGTTGTGACCGGAAGGGGGTCCGCAGCGTTGGGAGCCTGCTGTGTGCTGCTGGAGTCATCGGTCCCGTGTGGACCTGTCCTGCTTTCAGCTGATCCGTACACAATGTTCTTGGGTTTGAGTTACCAGAAACCCTGCCACACTGCTCTTTGTTCCCTTGACAGTCCCGGCCGCATGCTTTCCCGGCACTGCCGTCTCTCCTGTGTGGTCCATGTCGCCGGGGCTGGCAGTGCAGCCCTTCTCAGCAATGCCTTAGCCTTCTTCCACCCCCAGCCCCCTGTTCCTTATCTCCTGGAGCACCACGCTCTCCAGGCCCATGCAGCTCTTCTCTGCACCCCAGGGTTGGGCTCCCAGGAGGACATCTCCCAGAGATGAAAAGGGTGCAGAAGAACCTCAGGCCTGGGTTCCTAGATGGTGGAATTTGGGGTTGAAACTTTACAGCAGAGAAATTTCTGGCCTAAACCCCATGGAGGACCCTCACATCCTCAAGGACTTTTCTCCTTGGCTTCTGGAGTTGGCCTGTGCCATGATTTCTCATTATCTGCTGGAACTTCATCCTGGGAGTACCTGTGTGAGGGTGGACGTGCTTAGGAGCCCACCCCACGTATAGTCTTTTCTCAGGTGGATCTGGATGCCCAGATGTGAGTGGATGACCTGTTGTGGTCATTGTTGATTCTGAGGTGGATTCCCGAGCCTCACCTGGTGCCTCTGGGCACATCAGCCTTTCCCAAGGCAGTTGGTGTGCATGAGCATGCGCGCTCCTTGGAGTTCAGCCTGGTTTGCAGGGTGGGTGGGGGTGGGTGGGAAGCAGCGGCTGCAGAATCGGGGGAACCCATCGCATGTCTCTGAGGGTCACAGCAGGCGTTTGGCCCTGACAGCATGACCCACTTGTGAATCAGCTCTGGCCAAAGAAGCCTGCGTGTAATCCCAAAGGTGCTTTATTTTCTACTCTGGCCAAGGGTAAGGATTCCGCCTCACTGGAAGCCCCACTTTGCACGGGAGCTTGCACACATGGGCACTGCTGGGAGCACGGGGGAGCAGCGGGTAGTGGTGACCCTGGTCTTGGGGAAACTTTCTGGCTGCTGCAGGCTACACGCTCTGCTAGGGCCACAGTATCTCCAGTGATGCACTGAGTCCATGGTTGAACCAGGAGAGACTTCAAAAGGCGTGTGGTTCTTGTGGACGAAATCCTGTGTCCATTCACGAGCAAAGCCCTAGCCGGAATGTGACAGTGTGCAGGGAAGTGGCTGCGGGGTAATTAGGGTAGTTGTAAACCTAGCAGGGCTGCTGCAGTGAAACACAGCACGGCGGGCGGGTGGCTTAGGAGCAAGAGGGATTTGCTTCTTATAGCTCTGGAGACCAGAATCTGAGGTCACGGCACATCGAGGCTTGGTGATGGCCTCTGCCTGGTTCACAGACGCTCTTCACACTGTGTAGTTGCTATGGAGGGGACAGGAGACCTTTCGGGGGTCTTTATAAGGACACTAACCTGTTCATGAGGGGTCCTCTCTCACGATCTCAGCATCTCCTGAAGCCCATCTCCCAACCCAACACACTGGGGTCAGGGCTCCACCATGTGGATTTGGGGGCCCCTCCTCCGTCTCCCTCCAAAGCCTGAGCCCATGCCCCCTAAGCCTGAACCCGCACCCCCTAATGCTGAGCCCACACCCCCTTAGGCTGAGCCCACACCCCCTTAGGCTGAACCCACACCTCCTAAGGCTGAGCCCACACCTCCTAAGGCTGAACCCACACCTCCTAAGGCTGGACCCACACCCCCTAAGGCTGAGCCCACACCCCTAAGGCTGAGCCCACACCCCCTTAGGCTGAGCCCACACGCCTAAGGCTGAGCCCACACCCCCTTAGCCTGAGCCCACACCCCTAAGGCTGAGCCCACTCCCAGCATGGTGGCTTCTTGTAAGTGGTTGCCACCTGGGGGCCTCTCTGCCCGGGTGGTGACCATGCTTCTTAGAGGCTAGAACTGCTTGCCGAAGTTTAAGGGTACGGAGGGCAGTGTGCTGTCTGTGAGGTGGGGTGGATTATGGCCAGGGTGGTGGGGACTCGGGGCCGGGGGAACCTGCTTCCTCCTGGCCCATGTGGTAATCAGGCTCTGCCCTCCAGCAGAGGCAGATAACCCCCCTCCACCCCCGATGTTTGTGTTGGCGAGCGCTGCTATAGCTGCTGCTGCTGCTTGTCCTTAACGGATCCCTTTTATGAGCTGCACTCCTGCCTTCTAACGCCAGGGCTTCACCGTTACTCACAGATGCAACAATGAAACTCCGAGTGGAGGGGAAATCTCATTTCCTTGTAGGGAGAAGCCCATTGTTCATGGCCCCCCAGTGACCCCACAGTGGCCTTTGGAAACGGCCATCATTGTAAACACTGGGGAAGTACACCACTGTTTCAGTACTACACATAATTAACTCTGAAATGAATCCAGATGTATGTGAAGTGACACCCGTTCAAAACATAGTAACCCTAACAAATTTCTGATATGTGTGAACAACAAAAACAATAAAGAAGCAATTTTTTCTGTTTCTGAAATGCAAGGGGTTTGCACATGAGCATGCTCACAGCTGTCCACATGCCCCAAAAGCCCCACACGGGTGCTAAGGCTGTGTAGACACGCTCCACTGAAGGCATGATCTTGAAGCAGCAACCTCTCTTCTTGACCTGGAAGTGCAGCCGACATCAGAGACGTGGGGAAGGAGGGCGACCTCAGTGTCGGCTGCAGGGACATCCAAGTTGTTGATAGACAGCGTGGTTCACAGTGTTCCCCTAACCTGTGTCCCTTTGTCCCTTTGCCGGGTTTGGGTGTAGTTTTGTTGGTGGAGATAGTGCCTCCTCAGCACTGCTGAGGCTGAAATGCAGGGCTCAGTGCTGGGATCCAGGCTTTTGGACCCGGCTCGGCCGGTCACAGGTCGTGCCCGCATGCCGCACGCCGCACACGGGCCACCAGCCTCCACCAGGGCGGAAGGCATGCCGGAGTGCTCCACTGGCACCTCTGCCAGCCAGACCCTCCCTCTGGTCAGCAACTCCCCCAGCAACACGGATTAGGTGAGTTTACGGGCAGGAAAGGGAGGGCAGGATGTGAGCCTTCCCGGATGGCATGGCTGCTCCACCTCAGCACCCTGGGCTCCTCCCAGGACAGTCTGGGAAGCCGGGATTGAGCTAGACCCCCAGCAGAGAGCCGGGGCACAGAGGGCAGTGCACTCAGCCTGGCCGCCCCCACCTGCTCTGATTTGCACACCCACTTTCTGCATAAATGCTGATCTAAGGAACAGCGAAGGAACAGCTTCTAGAAAGAGCTGATCTGAGCCACGAAGGCCACACAGCTCTCCGTGCCCTTGGATTTGTCTGCCTGGGAGTCAGGCACCCCTGCCAGATCCTCTCTCAGGGGAGTGCAGCATGCTCCCAAGGGCCTGGAGACTGCACAGGTGCACAGACCGCTTCCCCCCCTGGTCCCCTTCCCTGTCTCCTGGAGTGGGAGACCCCCTGGGCGCTCATGCCATGTGATGTGTGTGGCGTCCACCTGGAGACAGCGGAAAGATGACAGAGAGGGTCAGGCAGGAATCACAGCCGACTGCCCTGGCTGGGTCCCAGTGCGGAGGCGCCCCTCCAGAGCACCGCTGGGTTCCCTGAAATCCCTGTGGACATGCGGGGGTTTCCAGGAAACAGACCTGGGCTGAATAGCACACCTGGAGGTGAGCACAGGCGTAGGGAGGTGGTGGGCCTGAATCAGATGAGGTCCAGAGCGATGAGCCACCCTGGGGACAGCCACCCAGTGGGCCTTACCCGCCCCATGGGGAACCTGCCTGTGCTGTGCATCAGGTAGGGAGCAGAGGGGAGGGCAGGAGGCGGCTCTCCACCCAGATCAGGAGCAGGAGCAGACCCTGCGGTCCCAGAGGGTTCCGGGCCGGGACCCACAGGGCAGGCTTCACGGCTGCCGTCAGATTCCTGCTTCGGCATCCCTGTGTCTCCCTAGACCCACTCATGAGACGCTGCAGATGGGGCGTTTCTCAGTCCCTGAGGGGCCCTGCTGATGCTCTGGCTCCCGTGTGGGTGGGCTTGGGCTGTGCCAGGAGGAAGGGGCCGCCCAGAGAGGCCGGGGCTGCCGCCACCATGTCCCCTCCCCAGAGCCGACCTCCAGAGCCTCTGACAGGCCTTTCCCCTACCTAACTCCACACTTTTCCTTGTTTACAAAACCCCCGCTCAGCCGACACCCGCCTGAGGCAAGGACACTCCCAGCTCCCCCGGGAGGGCCTTGTTCTCCGTGGCACCGCCAAGTCCTCCCACTGACGCCAGGGCTTGGCTGCAGGTAGAGGGTCCAGATGGCGCCTCAGGCCTGAGCCGCTGTCTTCATTACACAGATGGGGAAACTGAGGCAGGGTGCAGGGGCAGCTGTCCTAGCCTCCCAGCCACCAGCACACGGCCGTCCTGTGAGGAGACAGGGGCAGACATACTCGGTCACTTTGACCCTGAAGCGAAGGCTCCTGGACCCCCTGGTTTGTCGGGTCACCTGACTCTAAGCATGGGGGAGGTTGGGGACCCTCTCTCAGGAGCTTTGCACCCACAGTGACGACGGCCCTTGCGGAGCATCACTGAGCCAAGTGATTTATTTTGTCCTTTGTTGCATTTAACCCCACAGAGATCCACGGCCACCCCCATATTAACAAAGAGGAGACTTCTGCCCAAAGAAATTAAGTCACTTGCCAAGTGTGGTCATTTCCCATGGCCTCTGTGCCAGAGCACTGCAGACAAGCTCAAGCCACTGCCATGATGCTGAGGATGGAAGTGACAAGTTGGGCCGTGGTCCACCCAGGTCCCTCCTGGGGCCCCTGCCCTCTTCAGCTCTGGAAGCCCCTCTGCTGGTGCGGCCTGACCCCACTGTTCACGTGGCGTCCTCCCCTTGTGCATCTGCGTCTGACTGTCCCCTTGCTGTGGGGACACAGTCACGCCGGAGAGGGCCCACTGCTCCAGGGTGACCTCACCGTAACCAAATGCCTGTACAAGACCCTGTTGCCAAACAAGGCCATGTACAGAGGCACTGAGGGCCAGGGCTTAAATGTTCAGATCTGGGGGACACATTCTGCCTAATGCCAGGAGACAGAGCTGGCATGGGGACATGTCCTAACTGCTCAGGGCAGCCAGGCCACATCTGACATAGCATGCAGCCATGTGGCCCCTCTTGCTACGTGGCCCTGAGTGTGTGCATGATGCCTGGGATCAGAGTAGAGGCTGGGGATGGCTCATCACTGCTCGCCAGGTGCTGGCCCCCACGGGTCTCCAGTTGCTGTTGTGTAGAGGCCTGCCCACCGTGACTCCGCTCGGGGGCCCCACTCACGTGGCCATCCACAGGGAGTAGGTGGCTCTGGGGGAAAGTCTGCATGAGACTTCCAGCTGGAGATGCCTTTTCCAGACCCATCTGCATGGTTTGTTTTTCCAAACGAAAGACACAGCAAGGCATGAGTGGCAGGGCTGGGTCCCCAGAGGAAGCAGGAAATAGGTGGAGGCCATGGGGCATGACCCTGCAGGTCCGGCTCCTGTAAGGCGATCGCGTCGGGAGAAGAAAGCTGGGGGAGTGTGCAAATCACAGCCTGTGATGACAAGAGGGGCCTCGTAAAAATCAGCACCCAAGCCTCCAGAGGAAGCAAGCAGAGGCCGCAGGGCAGAGGGGGCCTGATTTACAGCCCAGATGCTTGCCCAGCACGGCCTCCTCTGGATGGCCTTCCATGCAGGCCGTGCAGGGAGACAAGGTGGGGACAGGCTGGCAGGGAGGGGTCCAGCCTGGCGCGGAGAGAGCTGCTGCTGGGAGGGACTCCTGACCCTGCTCCGCATCAACAGCAGGGAGGCGAGCGTGTGATGGGTCTTCCAGAGGGCCCAGAGGAGCCAGGCAAAGGGTCCCGCGGGCAGGGCTGCTGGGGTGCATGGGCCTGCACACACTCTGTGAGCTGTTTACATTGTCACGACATGAGGGGAAGACAGTGCTGCGGCTCTGAAAGAAAATGCGTCTGAACAAAGGTCCCGGGAGTGCGCCCAAGCCTCGGGGGCCAGCCCAGGCTCTCTGGTGCTGACCCAGGCAGGGAGGCTTGGGAGACCTGAAAGGAGATGGCTCTCCCCAGTCTCAGAGGCCTCGAACAGCAACCCCATGCCTAGGACAGGCTAGGACCATGCACCCCTTGCACTGGGTCACCAAACTGTCACTCTGGGTTCTCGCTCTAGTTCCGGTGGCCCAAGGGGTTCTGTTTAATGAGTGACATCACCACTCCGACCTGGGCCCAGGGTCAAGAAATGGGTCCTATAGGGCAATGTAAATGCCAGGCAGCCCCTCTCCAGAAAGAAAAAATAGTTCAGGTACCTGGTTCCTCAAACTTGAGCTACAAATACAGCCATCTTTATTCTGACTACAGCAATTGAGGTACGCTGGCCCTTGTCAATTTTAAATTGAACCTTGAGCCATTTAGACTTTGGAGCCAAAAGACGTGGGCCAGTCACACCCACTAGGATGGCTGTAATTTGTTTTGAAACAAGGGATAATGACAAGGGTTGGGCTTGTGGAGAAATTGGACCTTTTGTTTACTGCTGGTGAGAATGTAAAATGGTGCAGCCACCGTGGAAAACGGCATAGTGGTTCCCCGAAAGTTAGACTTAGAAGACAGAATGGCCACCTGCCCCAGCAACTCTGGTGTATGCCCCAAAGATGGACACAGACACAAATACTCATATACAGCGGTCCTAACAGTGCTATTCATGGCAGCCAAAGGTGGTGACAAGCTGGATGGCTGATTTTAGTCAACCTGAGTGGATCACAGGCACCCAGGTATTTGGTTGAATGTCCTTTCTGGGTGTCTGTGAGGGTTTCTGGATGAGACAAGCATTTTAACAGGTCAGTGATGCTCTCAGTGGACCTCGCCCGATCTGTCCAGAGCCTGAGTGGGACAGGTTAGAAGGGAGACTTGCTCTCTGCCCAGATGCTGAGCTGGGACCACAGTCCTTCCCTGTCCCTGGAGAGGGCATCGCACCGGCTGTCCTCACGGTTCTCAGGCCTTCAGATTCGGGCTGGAACATGGACTGCCCGTCCCTGGTCTCCATCTTGCAGGCAACATACCAGGGACTTCTCAGCATCCAGAATCATGAGTTGGTTCCTCCTAGAATCTCTCTGTATACATCCGATTGGTCCTATTTCTTAGCACCCATGATCACAAGGGCTGATTCCTGGTAGTAAGTCTAATGGCTGCTGGTACATGCCCCACTGTCCATCTGGAGAACTCTGCCAGTGCAGACGTTGTTCTGGGATTCGCGTTCCTTGAGAAAGAACCTAACAGTGCAAAGAGGCTTTGGGTCTGTGTGGTGGGCAGAGGCTGGGGGGCTTCGGGAGTGGCTGGAGAAAGCCTTGATCACCATGGGAGACAGTAAAGGTGACTCTGCAAGCACTGAGAAAGGACGGGCAAGGGCAGGGGCAGCTCCACGCTCGTGGGTGTGAAAGTCGCGGGCAGAGCTGGGGTGGCCGGTGCGGGCCTCTTGGGGGGATTTCAGGCAGAGACGGGCCACGTCAGCAGATGCTGGAGGGGAGGTTGTCCTTTTACATGGTGATGGCCTTGGCGCAAACCCGGGGGTGCCCAGTGCTCTGTGGAAGTAGCTGTGGAACTGGGTATTGAGCAGAGGTTTCTGGGTCGAGGAGCAGCTGGTCCCTGTGACTGCGTCTGGTGATACGCAGGAATAGAGGTGAACGGAGACAGGAGGGATTGCCCAACAAGAGGATCCGGAACGTCGTGGTAGGTGAGCCTACAGGGGAAGGGGCTGGGGTGGGAGGGAGCGTCTGTGGCTTGGGTGTCAGTGGGAGGGATGGAGCGTCCTGGACCTGGAGGGAGGATGGGCAGCACAGCACATGGACAGATGACCTCTGCGCAACCATTCACCTTAACGGGCTAATTTCACGTTACGTGGATTTCACCTCAATGAATTATTTCAGAAATACTTTCACACTGGGTCAGCCCTCTGCTTTGCTGCCCATCAGCCGTGGCTCTGGACAGTTCCTGGGCCCTGGCGCGGCCAGGTCTCCTGCTCACACACCAGAGGAGAAGCTCCTCGTGAGGACGGCCCACACATGAGGCCGCCAGGGCAGCCCTTCCCTGACCCGAGGACGACCTGCTCCTGCAGGAAGAAGCAGCGAGGATACTCAGCTTTTTGGGAATTCCGACTCAGTGGGCATCTCGGCCAACAGCAAACCGACCTCAGGGTCAGACACAGAGGGGAACTTTCTCTCTGCCACACAAGGCCTCTCAGAAGGGATGGATCAGCCTCACGGCACTCAGCACTCTTCAGCACGACCGCCCCATGGGATAGCCCAGGACCCCACAGAGCCTGCTCCACTGCCGCATGCTCGCTCGGGCATTGACGTGGGGCTAGAGCGCATGCGGCTGACCAGTCCCACGACCCCCAGGCAGCCCCCCTTCTGCAAAGCCCACCAGGCCTGGAGCTGTTTGGGGAGAGCAGGAGGTGAAGCTCCAGAACAGGACCACAGCCGCGCTGGCCTCAGGAAGACGCCATGAGCATTCAGCACGGAAGGAGGCTGGGCGAGGGAGCCCTGAGGGCCAGCTGGGGCGTCTCAGGTCGGGGCACTGCGCAGTGCCAGAGGCTCCAAGGACCTCCACACCATGCGGGTGAATAGCATGTCATGTGACTGCCACTTGGAGGGACCGACACAGAGTTAATCTTAAAGCCCAGTCATTGATTAACCTCTGACCTTGGGGGAAGATTCAAGGTGCGGGGTGCTCGGAGCTGACCATCCGGGGTGGGTGGAGTCAGCAGAGCTCCAGAAAGGCTCTGCCTGGTTCTGTGAGGGACATTCACACAGCAGAAGGTCCAGCTGGGCCTTGAGGTAGGGACTCAAGCAGAGACCCTCACGCCCACCCATGCAGCCAGATTCCCTGGGGGCTACCTGGCCTCCGGGAACATCTGCCGAGTGGGGATGTATGGGAGCAGCCGATGGGATGCAACTTGTGTACATCCTAAACACTATTAGCAGAGTTCGGTTAAAGGGAGCTCAGTCCAAAGCAGTTTGGCCGACTCCAGCCAGGCTTCGAAAAGGCTGAGATGAACTGTTAAAGAGACGTGTGTGCTTTTGAATTTGATGATTGGTTTGATATTAGGAATGACAGAAACCCTGTTATCACTCATCCAAATAACTAGAATTAATTAGGATTTGATGGCAAACAGACATGATTGGTAAGCAGAAACACAGAGAAATAACCATGACAAAAAGTGCAATTACGTGTAACTTGTGCTAAGTTTAAAAATAAGTAACAGCTTTGCAATAATGGCTCATATACTTGAGCATCACCGGATGAAGGCACAGCTCAGGAGGTAATCAGTGACGTGATGACCGTGTTGTGCTAGGTGGTGACTACACCTACACGGGAACGTTTCAGAATGCACGCACATGTCTCATTGCATGATACTGCACATCAACTGTATGTCAATAAAAGGAAATGGCTTTATCATGGATGCCTGATGATTAATTAGCGAAGGGGCGTGCCTCCTCCCCCCAGAGGAAGCCCCGCTCAACCCCGGAGGAGGCCCTGACAATGACCCCAGGACGTGGGGCCGTGGAACCCCAGGAAGGGTGCGAGGAGGCCAAGTCCATTCCCAAACTCTTCTGGCGTGGAGGCAGTTTCCTGTTGAAGGTAAGTTTGAATACCGGTGGCATCTTGTGCGCTCAGGTCTCAGCAGCATCTCCCCAGGCTGCTGAGGTGGACGGGCCCCCAGGCTTAGCTGTAGCCTGACAGGAAGGGGGCCCAGGTGGGACAGTGACTGACTTTGGTGGTACAATGCCCGCCCCACTTCCCAGCCGCACCGGACGTCCATTGTTCACGGCGGCCTGGCCCTTGCCATATTGGCATGGTTGGCACAGGGCTGTCAGGACACACGCTCAGGCATGCTGAGTCCTGGTGGACTGGAGACATACCTGAGGAGCAGCTGCTGCATCTGGACAGGAGCTGCACAAGCCCCAGACCTGAAGCCGATGCGGGGATGGGCCTGGGTCTGCACAACTGCACCGGTTTCCAGTCTGAGGACAATTTCCTTAAACTGCGGCCCCTCTGTTACCCTCTTCCCCTGTGGTGGTCAGGATGGGTCCCTGCCAGCATGTGGCAGCTTCTGGGCCCTCACGACCTGCAAAGGAGTCCACTGTGGTTCCCAAGCTCACGTAAGCCTGGCAGGACCATGCTGTGTGCTGCAGCGGGCGCCAGCTGCCGTCTCACATTGGCTGTTTGGGGACAGTCCTCAGCAGCATCTCGGCTATGCTCCTGCGGAGGCTGATGGCAGGTACCAGGTTGCAGCTGCTGAGGGGGCCCTGGGTCCCCCAGCCCTTGTCCGGCTTGGCCCAGCAACATGCCCACAGACATGGAGCAATCAGGAGCAGAGGGAAAGGTGGCTTCCCTTGCAGCTTTGGCTGGAAAAATTAGTTGTCACTTAGGGGATTGACCTTGTGAGGGAAACCTGAGCCCCGGAGCCTCTCACACGGGAAGCCATGGTGTTGCCCGGAGCAGTCGTGGTGACCAGCCCCTGGGCGCCACCGAGCAGAATCCTGCGAGTGCTGGTGCGCCGCTGGGCAGGAGGCTTGCTTTCCAGGGACACTGGGGGCAGCTGGGTGACAAGAGAGGCCAGCAGCTCAGAGCTGATGTTGCTTTAACCTCAAGGGTGCAACAAGGAAGCGGGCCTGCAGCTGGGTCTGGGCGTGCTTGGGCAGCTGACTCTACTGAGCCAGGGGCCTCCTGCTCCCCAGGCCTGACCTCCCTGGGGAGTCCCTAGCAGGCTCCAGCTCCCCTTTGCCCATCCGTCCCTGGACCACTTCCGGTCAGAAGTCTATAGTCTGCAGCCCTGTGGGATTGTCAGCTTCCCCTGGTATTTGCATCAGGTATGTGCTGGGCTTGGCCGATGTCCTGTGCTTTTCAGGGGCTGAAAGGCCTGTACAAGACAGTGGATATGCCCTCAGGGGCCTCTTCCACCCCAGAGGCTCTGGCTTCTGTGCTCTCTGGCCACCTTATCTTCCTTGAGCATTTCTGGAAAGGCATGTCTGTGAGTTTATTTTGGGATTTATGAAATGGCAAACCAAGCAGGCACAGAAGAGCTGCGCCCTCAGGACGGCAGGCATCCGCCTGCTGTAAGGTGAGTGCACAGCCCTGGGCTGGTTTTCCCTGTGCAAGAATGTGAGGGCTGAAACCTGAGCGGCGACAGACAGAGTGCGAATGCCTGCCCCGTGGTCCGTGCCAGCCGGAGACCCTGGAGGGCCTCTGATCCTAGGGCCTGGGGTGTGCAGGCTGTGTCCCTCATGGGCTGTGTCCTGGGTCCCCCTCCCTTGCCGGGTGGGCCTAGGCTCACTGCCCACAGAGCACTGCCAGCCTGAGGTCACTCCAGGTTCCCTCTGAAGGAGGGAAACATGACTGCTTTCCACCGCCTGCTCTTCCCAGTGCAGATACACAGGGTGTCAGCAAAGCTTGTTAAAAAGCAGCTGGACACACAGTCGGTCACCGCAGACACCAAGCGATTGCCAGGCACTTGGGTGAGAGGCACAGCCCCTTGCCCAGGGGTGCAGCCTGAAAATGGGCAACTAGAGCAGGGGATGTGGTTCAGCTCAGAATCAAGGCAAGACACTGACATCGAAGCCCCTCAGCCCTGAACCACTGGCATCCCCGATGTGGGTACCATGCCTCTCCCTATCTGCACCTCCCTTCCCATGGACTCTCCCAGGACAGGCAGGGAAGTGCTGGGAGGAACAGGGTGGGAAGAGCCCTGGCCATGGGGCGAGCAGGGCTGGGCAGGGAGTCTGAAGTCCTGAAAGGCAGGAGGAAAATGAGGTGCCCCTTCGGAGAGCCCCGGGGGCCTTGTGTTCAGTTAGAGGTGGCACGGGCTCCTCGGGGGAAACCGTCACAGCCACACTTCTCACCTAACGGGACAGTGATATAGTGCCTGGAGATCAGATCATGGATAAGAAAGTAAATTAATGGTGAACAAAGTGTGACATTAGGCAGGAACCGTCTGCTTTACTCCCAGGCCACCACTCTGAGGAGCCACTCTGGGACTTGCCAGTGTCACATGCGCTGGGCTCCCTGGTGTCACCTCTGGCTCTCGTGACCTCAGGTGTATGGCCCAGGAGCTCAGCTCACCTGCCTGTCGTCCCTGCCTCACAGCTGCCAGCCGGGTCCCAGACATTGTGCTAAACAGCTGCCCCTTGCCTCCTGGACTCCATGCAGCTCTGCTCCGGGAGCTCTGGTGTGGCTGCAGTTTGTTCTTGAGCGCCATGCTCTGGGGTGGGGTCCTGTCTAGGCGGGGGCCAGAGAGGTTGACCCGAAGCCCAGCCAGCCTCCCCACCCGTTCCCAGAGCCTGTGGCTGCCAGCGGGTCACTCTGGGCCTTCCATGCTCTGTCCTTGTCACATAGTCTGCTTTATATTGAAGAGAGAGCTAGGCGAGGGCTGGCCCTGCAGGGAGGGTGGCCCAGCTGCCCAGCATGGGGGCCCTGAGGGGGGCTGCTTCCCACCAGGGGCCTGGTTTCTATCTTCAAAGAAAAGGATATTTAAGAAGAAAATGAGATGAATGTGGGGTGTCTTTGCCGCTGGAAAGGCACAGATTATTTTAATTAGGGGACAATAGAATACACTTGGGAGGCAAAATGGACAGAAACGTGCACGGCTCTGGAGGGTAATTCAGGTCTGGCAACCGTGATGAACCGACTTCTCTGGGGTTTGCGACTGAGATGCAGCACGGCCGGCCTTCCTCTCCACCTGCACCCAGACCTTCTCTTCCAGCCTGGACAAGCAGTGAGCATGCGGTCGGGGGCGCCTGGGAAGCCTCGTGGCGTGGGCGGGTGGAGATGGCATCCCGCAGGCTTCCTGGCCTCCCTCGAGTGGGTCAGGTGCTGCTGGCCAGAGATCGGCAGAGGCGCCAAGGCACACAGGGCAGGAGGGCTCTCCCTGGGGCTGCATGCTGCTGTGCTGCCGGCTCCTTCCTCCACGCGTGAGCAGTCTGCCTGACAGGGGAAGTGGGTCTGACAGAAGAGCCAGGGACCTTGGAGGGCCCCCAAGGGCCTCATGGGGGCCCTGGCGTCCTGCCCCATGGGCTGCTCTCTGTCCTGTGCTCTGCCCACCTACCCCACCTGGCTGCCTGGGCACCTGTGGGAATTCAGAGACCAGGGCAGGAGTGTGTGTACCCCGGAGGGCCCAGCACAGCCCCTCTGAGGCCGGCCCCACAGAGCTGTAGCCCTCCAGTCTCGGGATCTGTTTGGAATTTGGTATCCAACGGGGGGTTTCAGCATCTTTGCTTTTTGCTTTTGGAGAAAGCTGATTTGGGATTTAGGAGAAGTCCCACCTGGAACGTAGCCACAGGCCAGGCCCCTCTCCCAGCAGCCACCATCTCCTGCCCGGACCAACTCCTGCGGGCCCCCCAGGGACCACGGGGACCCTCCAGCTGCTGGTGGGAGCTGCACAGAGGAAGGCAGAGCCGTCCCCTTGGGCCCTGTGGGCACTTGGTGGGAGCTGAGAGATCAGGTCCTCGGGTGCAGCCCTGGAAGGCCATGTGGGAGGCTAGGCAGCAGCCAGGCCTGATTCCTGTGTGCCCTCTGCATCTCGGTTTCTATGAGTGGGGCTCAAGGTTCCCAGCCCCACTGGACTGTCTGAGGGAAAGCAGCTGGCCCACTGAGCCCAGGCAGGGGCTTGGATGCAGGGTCCCTGTGGCCGTGGTGCCTGGGGACTCCGTCACTCAGCAGGCCTTCAGCTGCATGTTTCTGGGAGGCTGTGAGCACACAGGCCCTGGGCGCAGTGGTGTGGGGCTGGTGAGCAGTGGGGCTGGTGGCCCGAGGGACCACACACAACCCGCAGACTCAGTCCCTCAGCAAAGCGCTGCCTGGGTGCATGTGGGCGAGTGAGCAGGTCCACATCCACACGCTGCATGAGGTGCCACAGGCTGGCCTGCGTGGACGCTCTCCCAGATTGGCTCTCTCTCCCCTCTCTCTGCTCCCTGCGAGGCAGGCATGTCCTTCTGGAAATGGAACCGCTGTGCTCCAGGGCATGGCACCTGGGAGCTTCTCAGCACTGTCCTGCTGACCTCCCCACCCACCAGCTGATGGCCAGCTGCCCCGATTGGCTGAGTCATGTGTCCTGGGCACACGTTTCCAAAGGTCATGCCGCTCATCCTGCAGAAGGTGGTTGGGGACATCCATCAGCACATGGGTCATTCTGCCCTGGCCTTCTTCCTCTCTCCACTCAGAGAACGTTCCAGATGCAACTTCATGCAGGTCTGGAAGCAAAAAGGCAGGTGAATGGAGATGATGGTTGTGGGGTGGGGTGTAGTCCAGCAGCGAGGGTGCCCCGTTCCTGGGTGTCCTCCAGGATGGGCAGGAGGGCCCAGGAGGTCACAGGGCCACTGGAGCCCGGGACATACGGGATTTGAGCAAAGGGAAGAAGGGGGTCTGTGCCTTCCGGGTGCCGGGGGGCAGGTGCGTGCGGCTGCTGAGAGGCTGCAGGGCCCACCCAGCTCACCCTGGGCTGCAGGAAGCTTCCACAGAGGTCTGTGCTACCCTGTGAGGCCAGTGGAGGTGGGCTTGTGGACCAGACAGTGGACATGGGGAGCCCTGGCTGTCCCCCAGGTCCCAGCTACCTGTCAAGCCCTGCCCAGTCCCTGGATCTTTGTGGGATGTGCTCGGCTTTTGGGAGTTGGACTGTTGGGCAGATCCTGTGTCCTTGGTAAGGGTGCCTCCTGAGAGCTCCAGCCATAGATCTCTGGCCCCTCCAGGGAGCACAGGGGTCCTGGCACCCAGATCTGGCCCCTCCACACAGCCCAGGGATGTACTTTAATGAATAGAAATTTAAATTTGCAAAGAATCAGTAGAGATTCTTACTGAAGTAGTATTTCCATCGAACTACAGCTGCATCTTTAGGAAAAACTATTTAAAAGAAAGAAACTGTGTGACCTTTGACCCGAGGCTGCGTGGAAGCGCTCACTAGACAAGTGGGGCAAGAAGAGGACTGAAGAGCGGGGCCTGCCCTCACCCCAGAGCTGAGGCTAAGGATTCCTGGTAACTTCTTGGGCATGAAAATGGTATGGCGGTGTCTTATTTATGTCTTTTTTTAGTATGGTGGAGGGAACCACGGGGCCCCCTCTCCTCGATGACCATCACCTTGACACAGGTTCCCAGGGGAGGCTGGTCTCCGTCAGCCGTATGCGCCGAGCATCCCAGCCTGTTGCCTGAAAGATTGCTGCTGCAGCGGAGGTGGGCACAGGCTCACCACACAGCTGTCCCTGTGAGGTGTGTGAAGCACAGCAGAGGAAGCCACGAGTCTGTGTTTGCAGCTGGACGTGGGAAACTTGCAGGGCAGGCCACAAAACCCTGACATCAGTGAGGCAGCAGCGGAGGGGTGGGGGGTGGCCAGCTTCCCAGACCGTCCATCTCCAGGAGAGGGAGTGGTTGCCTGGGAGACACCATTGATGACATGCGCGGCAGCCCTGGGTGACCCCATTACACAGACGCTTGAGAGAGGCAAGCAGACCCAGGCGCCAGGACAGCACGTGAGCTGCCATCTCGGGAATAAGATGACCCCAGTGGCCAGCCTCAGTTGTTCTGGGAGGTGCCAGGCTAGGAAAGTGTAAAGCAGCATTTAACCCATTAGGTCGGCAAAAATTAGAAGACTGATGGAACCGCCTGTCCATTTGGTGGAACCAAAACTCGAGTCTTGCTGGTGGGAATGGAGATGGGTAGCATCTTTCAGGAAGGAATGCAGCTGTGTTTCTTAACAAATTAAAATGCCTAAACTCTGATTGAGCAATTCAATTTCTAAGAATCTGCTCCAAAAATCCCTTGACCATCAGCACCGAGTTTCCGGTTGTGCAAGATGGGGTGGTTTTGCACTGTGTCAACTTAGCTAAGCTGGGCAGTCCCAAATGCCCTTGGCCGCCTGGTGCTGAGTCGTGAGGAGGGCATTTGACAAGATCTGGGTGCAGAAGCAGGGCAGCGTCCTCAGCCCGTGGGAAGGTGAGAATCTCGTGGCTGGCCGTGATCTCACCTCGCTGGGTGGATGCTGGGTCCCCAAGGTGCTGAGATGCTGAACTCAGGCGTGATCCTGGCTGACCTCTCTCCCCACCTGTACTTTCCAAGCTGCCCTATGACCTCCAGTTGTGCCCAGGTCTGCTCAGGCCCCATGGGGTGTGGCCCAGGGCCGGCAACCTATGTGCATCACGTGCCGCAGTCCTGGGTTACTGACCAACCACATCACATGGCCTCAAAAGAATTCCAGGGTGCAACAGGATATCCAGCAATGGCATGGCTCTGGGGGTAGACGGAGCATGGTTTGGGAAGAGGAGCCCACAGACAGGCCGTCGTCTCACTGTCCCAGGTTAGGATGACTCAGGCCCTGCTGACCTCCCTTCTTAGGAGGCAGGGATGAGCACACTCAGCTTGGGTGGGCATTTCCTGGGAAGGGCATTTCTGGCACCCAGGGGCACATGGGGACCCAAAGCATTCCTGCCTCTGAGACGTGGACCTAGAGTCCTCGGGAGGCTGCGTACAGACGTGGCTGATTCAGCTAAGCCCCAGTCACCTCCCCAGTGTCCCTCTATCTCTCCATAGTTAGTTCATAAGACATTTCTTTGCAGCATTATTTGTAATGAAAAATAAATAAAATCAAGTCAAAACCCCATGATAAACATTAAACGCTGGTGCAAATTATGGAATATTCTACAGCCTTCAGAGTAAGTGGAGCAGAATTGCACAGTGAACACTGTCAGAGACCTGCAGCCCCTTCCTCGTGCTGTTTTGCATCAGTTAATCTTGTGACATCATGCCCAGTGGCACATGCATGTGTATTTTGTGGACTTTCTTCCAATGGGCTAAGGGTGTGCCATTAGGATTCCTGAGAACAGTGTGTGGACGGTGGCTGGACCCATGTGATCCTCCTGTACATGCTTGGTGGCAGGAGATGGGTATTTTCTAGGTCGAATTACTGGCCAGCATTAAAGCCTCAGGCCCCTTTGGGTAAAGACCTGGATTCCTTGCTCCACAATCTCTGGTGACCTTGGCCCAGTGCCAGTTCACGATGGCTCCGCTGAGCTGTGGTCGGCCCCCAGACGTGCATGTAGTTGCTGGCTGGTGATTCCTGCTCTGGGAACCCTCTCCACACCATTGTGCTGCCAGAAAGCTGAAGGCAGTGTCCCCACGAGACGAAGGATAGGGCTGTGACAGCTTCTGGCCGGGCTCCCTCTGGGCAATGCAGAAAGGAGAAGGCGGGCTGGAGGGAGGAGGGCTTGCAGGGTGCCTTCTGGGGAGATGCCGGTAGGTGGGCCTTCCTTCTGGGGGCTCTGCTCTCCAGGCCTGACCTGCCTTCCCTTTAAATGCCAGCAGTGCTCTGAGGACTGGCCCCACCCTGTGGCACACGTGGCCTTTCCCCTGCAGTCTGCGTGCATTGGGCCTTGCTCACCCTGGGGGACAGGAGGACACGCAGCCATTTGAAAGTGAGTGGCTGGCAACAGCTGGTGAGTGGTGGCCATTTCCGTGGAAGCCATCAGCCCAGACAGGGAGGGGGACCAGGGTTCCCTGAGGTCACATGCTGCCATGACCCAAGAGGGCAGTGAGCACCCGCGTGTTGCCGTCAGTCAAAGGGCCTCTGGCGCCCTGCAGGGAACACAGGAGGCAGTGACCGGCAGCCGGGAATACAAAACCGGAGAAAGCTGTTGCAAGTGGCGGCTGAGCCCAGGAGGGATTTAGATCAAAGGCCTGCAGCTGCGCCTATGGGGAGCGCGTGTCCATGCAGCAGCGGGCTGGTACGAGGGGCGGCAGCAGCTGAGCCAGGGGCTTGGCCCAGGGCAGCCCTGGTGTGCACAAGGGGGCCAGGGTGGCACCAGATGCCCCCCCATGCGGGGACCTGAGTCCTGGCCATGTCCAGGGAAGGGCCACACCCCTGCCAAACGGGTAGCCTTGCTCAGGGTGAGTCTGAGTCCTGGATGAGTCCCAGGCAGCAGAGGCCCTGCTGTCCTGTGGGGCAGCGTGGAGCCGAGTAGGCAGGGAGCTGCCTGTGGCTGGGGCCCTTCCAGGCAGCAGAACAGAGGACCTGCATCCGTCACTTTCCGACTAGATTCCAGCCTCGGTGAGGTCGGCTTACTGGCACGTATAGCGTGACCACCTCTGTCCCTGGGAGCAGAGATCCTGGTGGGGGGCTGTGTGCAGAGCCCAGGCAGGGCACGGGGCACACTGAGGCATCTGCTCTGGACTGCGACTAAAAGCACAGATTTAGAGCGATACTCCAGGAGCTCGCCCGGCTCTGCTGCCGTGGACTGCCATGGACCCTCCGAGTCCCAGTGTCTCTGACAGGGTGTGGGAGGTTGCGAGTTCACCTAGGAACCTGTGTGAAGTTGGGCTGCAGCCTTGGGGACAAGGGGAACAGCAGCCAGGACCCTGGTCCCTGCAGCACCATCTGTCTGTTGGAGGCACACCTGGGCCAGCGGATGGAGAGCCTTGGGGCATGGGGCCTCTTCCCTTGTGGCCATCGGGCATCTGTCCAGGTGGAAAGGGGCCGTCAGGGCCTGGGCTTGAATGGGGAGTGAGATGGAGAGACGGGACAGTGGGAGGCTGTGGAGGCTCGGGCATGGCTTCCTCTGGGTGGGCACTCAGGGTCCTGGGGGTGCGAGGAGGAGGCGGAGGGCCAGGCTCAGCATCGAGTCCCCAGCAGCCTCTGGGGGTCTGGCAAAGGCCTCGGGGACACCCTGTCTGGGACTCAGTCTGCGGACTCACTGGCAAAGCCTCCCCCGGTGGGTCTCAAGCCCGCATCTCAGATGCAGAATCAGGGAGCTGGGGCTGTCGACCTGCTGGCAAGGTCCACCCGTGGCCTCCCAAGGCCACCGGGAGCCTCCTGAGCTCAGTGCCGTTCTCATGGCCTGGTGACAGGACACAGGCAGGACTACAGCTTCGGGTCTGGTTTAGACACTGAAGGGGAGCTTCCAGGCCACGCTCCCTGCCACATGGGCAAGCCGGGCCAGCACAAGCAGAGGGCGCAGGGCATCTGCGGATGCCAGGCCAGGACGATAGGCCATGCAGGGCCTTAATTGCACATTTTTCAAACAAAGCCGCGAGCTTCCCTCTGAGCACCCAGGTGACAGGGCGCCAGATGCAGCTGAGAATCACCTGGCTCAGTATTTGTGAGGAACTGATCTGACCCCAGGGCAAGTCCTGGATGGAGCGGGAAACAGGCTCACGTCAGACACGGAATCCTGATCTCAGAGCAGCGCAGGTGTGGGTGGCCAGTCCACTGCACCTTCCCGGAAGGGGCCACAGAGCACCTACCCCACCATGCCCTCCCTGGCCTGGGCGTCTGGCCTTGCTGAGGGCCTGTACCTGGGGCATCGTCAGCAAGTGGTGCCCGGCCAGGGTTCAGGCCTGCAGTCCCCGTAGTGGGACAGCGCCGTGGTCACCCGCTGTGGCCCCCTAGCCCTGCTGACTGGCTCCTCAGGCCTTGCCCAGCAGGAGGCTGCAGCCCGGTGTGGGCAGGTTGGGTGGTCACTCTGGTGTGGCCCCCTTCATCTGGTCTGTGCAGGCTCGGCCACCACGTGGAGCCCAGGTGGGAGGCAACACCATGTAGGCATCCTGCTTGGCTGGTCCCACCTGGAGAGCTGCCCCGCTGGTGACGCTGGGCCCTGCATGTCTGAGATCCACCTCCTTGTCTAAACCAGACCCTCGTGTGAGCCTCACTCAGGACTCCCACCAATGGACATCTACAGCACAACCTGAGCTCAGTATTTTTAAGACACACACATCCCACTTACTTCTAGGACCCAGGCCTATGGCCCAAAGTGCCCTGAAATGGTTAGGCACAGCCTGAGCCACATGCCCCCCACGCAGGTGGCAGGGCCACGTGGCCCTGAGAATAATGTAGAGAACACATCCTGCATGTAACAGCTGGCAGCACCCCTGTCTGCCATGCAGTGGCACCAAAGCCCCAAGTCAGGAACAACAGCCTCTGAGGAGGTGGCAGTGTGGCCCTGGCACACGCTCTGTGGCATGGAGCCTCATGGACGGCCCAGGGGCCCTGGGGCCCTTTGCGGAATTGCCCCCAGGTAGGAGGTGGGGCAGACTGGGGAGTTCAGGGCCACTCTCCTCCGAACAGCCGGACCACCCCCTGGTCCAGGCCCTCCTACTGGGTGGAAGGTCACTCAGGCCTGGTGTTCTGGAAGCACCTGCACTTGGAGCTCCCTACCAGCCAGAGTGAGGCTGGCACCAGGAGCTGAGTCCACCCGGGGGTGCTGTAATTACTGCCCCAGGGCACACTGCCGCATCAAGTGGCCTGAGCCCAGCCCCGCCCTGCCCAGGCCAAGTCCCGTTCTCCAGTGATGGAGGACCTGTGGGTTGGGGTGACCTGCTGCCGTCCTCCCTGCCCCACTACTGGGGACTTGCTGCAACAGAGGGACTGATGGGTGGTTTTCTGGGGGACAGGGGGTCAGCCCCAGAGCACAGTTTCGCTCAGCCTGTAACATCAGCAACTGGGAGATGAGGGACTGTCCCTCCCAGCGGACACCCAGCCACACCCCACAGCTCATAGACATTGCTTGGACTCCATAGGATGCATCTTACTAGGACGTTGACGGCTCGGTGACATTTAGCTGGCTGTCACCTCGCTTGAGGGCTGGCTTCTGCCCTGATTGCATGATTGCCCCTGGCAGCCCAGGCCACAGAACTCCTGCGGGAAGGCTGCGGGCACTATGTCGCCATGGCAGCAGGCAGACTTGGCAGGAGCAGAGGTGACGACAAAGGAGCCTTTGAGGGGGAGGCCGGGGGAGGGACACGGCCCAGGAAGCCTGTTTCTAAAGGCCACCCGGCCGCCCATGAGCCTGCTAAGAGGCAGGCGGCTGGGGTTTGGCCTTGAGTTGGCGCTTGCTACCGGGGCTCCGAAGGCCCTGCTGCCGGTCACATGGGCTCCGTGCCCTGTCCACGTGCCAGGTCTTTTGTCCGGATCACCTGCTGACTCGACTGGCAGGCCGTGGCGGCCTCGTGCATGGAGACTAACTTGGCTGCGCGGGCGCAGGGGAAGCACAGGGGCCTTGCTGGCAGCTCCGGTCTTCCCCGCCACAGGGCCAGCGTGTTTAGAGACAGAAACCAGCATCAACTGGGTGACAGCTTCCTGCAGGGGCCCAGGGCTGCTGGCCGCCTGCTGCTCCCAGCCTGAGCCCCTCTCAGCCAGGACCACAGCTCCAGGTCCAAGCTCTACCCACTGCCGGTTTGGGGCAGACCAGCTGCCCCTGTGTGACAGCCTCACCCCTGTGGGCTCTGCTCACACCCCTCTGGTGCCCCCTATGCTCCAGATAGCACGTGTGTGCCCGGGTCCTCTTTCCACAAAAGGGCATTTCTCTTCTCAGGGGAATTTGTCTTTGTCGCTCTGGGCCACTGGTGGCAGCCCAGGATGCTCTGGGTAGTGTGAGGGTGACAAGGCAGCAGCCCTTTAACAGTCTGTCTGGGAGCAGGACCCGCATGCAGAAGCTGCAGTGACGGCTCATGGGGCCAAACCGAAGGCCCAGGGCAGCCAGGCAATTCGGTGAAGAGAGGGTCCATTCCTCAGGCTCACGGCCGGGCACCCAGCCTTTCTGCAGAGCTCAGGGCTCCTGGCTGCATGAGCAGGGGCGGCAGGAGATCCGGGGGCTCCTGGGCAAGGGGGTGGGTAGGTGGGGCAGTCGGGTGGCAGAGACCAGGGACAGCGTCACAACCGTGGGCGAGCTGGTGACCAGGCAGGGGCAGCACCTCATGGGGGGATGTGGGGAGATGTGGACACGGGCTTGGTAGAACGGAGCGCCCAGGGGCCACACCACCAGGGGAGAGGCCTTCCTCCCAGGGAGGGTCTGTGGCTGTGGACCCAATGGGTGAGGATTTGTGGGCACTGGGTCCCCACCTGGGGGAGAGGCGGAGACACAGAGAGTCAGAGAGAAGAGTGGATGATCATGAGGGGAGTCTGGGATTGGATGTGATGGCGGGAGGACAGGAGGTGGGGAGGAGCCGCAGGGGCCGACAGACAGGAGGGGCTGCCAGGGCGGCCGGACCCTGGGCCGCTGCGAGCCCAGGCTCTTGGGTGGGTGGTGGTCAAGCCTCAGGATGAACAGAGCGGTGATGTTCCATATTTGCAAGAGAACAACACCTTTCTGGCCAGCTGACCAGCACCAGCTGACTTCTGTGACCCCATCCCCTCACCATCTGCACACAGCTGGGGCCTATTCTGCCTTTGTCCCCTCCTGGGCCTCTGCTCTCTCCCGAGGGTCATGACAACATGGGGCAGTCCCTGGAGGGTGCTGTGTCCAGCCCTAGCAAGCATGCCTCCATCACACAGGGCTCATTCCTGGGTCCCTTGCTTTGCTGAGCACACACAGGTGCCACGTGTTTTCACCCAGAAAGGGTGATAGCCTAGCCAGGGGGTTGTCATGCTGGGGCAGGGAGCCTGCGGTCCAGAGGCCCGCACTGGGGCCCAAGGCACTCATATCCACACAGAGATATTTCCTAGGCTTGCTCATTTCTTGGTAGTTTTTAATTTTTTCCTTGAAGCTAATGCAACCAGGTTATTTTGAAACATGGGGTGTTATTTTACAGATATTATTTGGGACAAATATTGCAGCCACCTAAGAAGTAGCCCTGTGTCCATGTGGGTCACCCACCATCTATCTGGGAGATGCAAGAAACGACAACACCTGTCTGGGCCTGCATCCCAGGAATACTGGGGATGTCTCCTCTGGCTCAACCCCGCATCTGCAGCAGTGGCTCGCAGGGGAATGCCATCCGCAGGGCAGTTCAAGCAGAGGAAACAGCCCACGCCCCGTGAGGGCTCCATGAGCGCCTCTCAGATCCCTGCACCCATGGGACACGAGCGATGGCCTCTGCCACTTCCTCCTGGGCTGCAGGTTTGCATGGCCTCCAGACGTGCAGCCCGGGAGGAGGCTCAGCCAGTGTCCCTCAGGAAGAGAGCCTGAGAGCAGAGCCTTGGAGGGGCCAGTAGCCGCCTCTGACCTTCTAGCCCAGGTGAGAATCCAGCAGCCGGCACGCCCCTGGCATGGGCTTGGTGCCGACCTGTGTGGGGTCCAGTGCAGGAGCAAAGGGGCCCCTAGGCGGGGAGCCCAGGCCCCACCAAGGAGTTGGATCTCATGGCTTCTGCAGGAAGGGGTGCTGACGCCCACCACCTGCACTGCTGATGGTGGTGCAGCAGAGTCCCCGGCACCCAGGGACCCTGTCCAGACCTGCACCAGCCATTTGGCCTTCCTGTGGTCTATGTGGACCACTGAGGCCCCACTGGGGCCCCACCCCCACCCCACCCTGCTGGTGTGTGTTACCTGTGGGTGATTTTTCTTTGAATCGGGCTGGTGTGGTGTGCTAAAATGTATTAGCTTTTATTTATGTTACAGTATTAAAAACAGATGAAGTATCAATTGATCCATCGGCAGGTCCTTTGGGAATTTACAAACAAAATAATTTGAAAAGCCTTTTTTAACATTTTTCAATCAATGCTCCAGATGGTGGTTAAAGATATGCTGAAGCAGTTTTGTGTGAATCAGAAGGAATCACAACAAAACAAAACAACAGCAGCGAAGAAACACACCAATGATTATGTCCTGACTCATTCGTTCTGTGTTAATGCAAAGAATGTGGGCCTACAGCCGGCATGGGGGGCTCCCTAGAGCCAGCCCCACAAACTCTGGCTCGAGCCGCAGTTTTCTCCTTTGTGAAAGGGAGAAAATGGTGCGTTTGCAGGGCTCTCCAGGCATTTGAAGAGGTAATATCTATCTAAAAAGGAGAAAACAGGCTAGGGACAATGTAAAACAGCCTGCCACATGATCAGCATTCAATAAATGTCTGTTGTTCCCAATAAGACCGCTGTAAGTTTATGCTTGTTTAGAAATTATTGAATTCCCGTCCCACAAAAAAAAATCAGAAGTTATTAAATTATTCAGCAAAGTTGCAGGATACAAAAATCAGTTGTCTTTCTGTACTAATAGTGAACAGTACAAAAAGGAGGTAAAGAAAAAAATCCATTTATAACACAAAGAAGAATAAAATAGGTAAGAATAAACTTAGCCACAAAGGTAAAAGACTTGTACACTGAAAAGTACAAGATGTTGCTGGGAGAAAATAGTGACCGAATAAAACGGAAAAACATCTATGTTCCTGGATCAGATAAAGTAACATTGCTAAAATGTCAGTGCTATGCGATCTACAGATTTAATGCAAATTTCATCAAAATCCATCCTAAATTTCAGATGGAGTCTCAAGGAACTCTGAATAACCAAAACAATTGTGAAAAGGAACAAAGCTGGAGGTCGCATGCTTCCTGGTTTCAGAGTTTACAGTAAATCTATAGTAATTGGAACAGTGTGGCACAAAGGGAGACACAGACCAATGAACTAGAATAGAGCTCAGGAATAAACCTCATGCATGTGGTCAAAGGGTCTTCAACATGTGCCAAGACCACCCCTGGGAAGGGACGGTCTCTTCCACCAGCAGTGGCCGGGAAACTGGACGTCCCATGCAAAAGAATGACATTGGGTCCTCACATTCCACTGTGTGCAAAAACAAATGCAAGTGGATCAAAGAACCAAATATAAGACCCAAAACTATACAACTCCTAGAAGAAAACATAAAGTAAGGACATTTGGATTTGGAGAAAATCCCAGATAGGACACAGAAAGCACAGGTAAGAAAAGTTAAAAATAGGTAAGCTAGACTTTGTAAAAATTAAAAACTACTGTGCATCAAATGGTTGAAAGGCAGCCTATGAAATGGGAGAAGATACTTGCACATCAAGTATCTGATAAAGGGCTAACATCCAGAATACATGAAGAACTAGTACAGCTCAACAATGAGGAAACAAATGACTTTATTTAAGAGTGGGCAATAGGCCTGAATAGACATTTCTCCAAAGATGACGTTAAGTGGCCAGTAAGCACTTGAAAAGATGCTCAGTATCACTAGTCATCCCACATGGGAGAAATGCTGTGGGAAGCAGGATGGTGGTTTCCTGACAAACCGAGCGAACCAGCATGTGACCCAGTGACCCCACCGCTTGGTGCATTCCCAAAGGCTGAAAGCAGGTCTCATGTTCCCAAAGCTGACACAGAAGTGACCAAGGGCACTGCTGGGGGAGTGGGTGGGCACAGTGGCTCATCCAGACAGTGGGATGCTGTTCAGGAATATTGAAAAGTAAGGGATACCTGACGCCTCTACAGCATGGATCAGCGTTGAGGACATGATGCTGGGTGAAATACGCAGTCAAGAAGCAGATTCTGCGTGAGTCCACTCAAATGAGGTCCCAGGTCAGTCACATTAGCAGAAACAAAGTGGAATGGGGGCTGGGGCCCCTGGGGTGTTTAGGGGGAAGGAAGCCCAGTTTTGAAGATGAGAAGGTCCTGGGGGCAGCTGCATGACGCTGGGGATGCTCTTGACACTGAGCTGTGCGTGTGGACGTGGCGGCTCCAGGCTGAGTGCTTGTCACCACGGTGGGGCCCATGTCAGGCTCTGGCCACATAGACTGGGCGTAGTGCCCTCAAGGGGCTCGCTGGTTACAAATGGCAAGGGGTGTGTTAATTAGTAAAATAAATCTCCGCTACAGGCACGCCTCTTTTATTGTTTCACTTTAGTATTTTTACAAATTGAAGGTCTTGGCAACTGCGTCAGGAGTCTACTAGCGCCATTTCCCAGCAGCACTTGTTCCTGTCAAGTCTCTGATGCAATTTGGCTTCAAGCAATATTTTAAACTTTCCCATCGTTAACATACCCGTTGTGGTGATCTGTGCTCAGTGTCTACACCTTGCTGGAAGCTCAGCGGTGAGTAGCAGTTTTTAGCAATAAAGTATCTTTAAACTAAGGTATCTACATAGTTTTTTTAGACATGCTATCACACACTTAACAGACTGCAGGAGAAGTGTAAACATGACTTTCTACATGCACTGGGAAACCAAAAATTCACTTGGCTCCCTTTCCTGCGGTATGGGCTCTGTTTTGGTGGCCAGGACCGAACTGCAGTTTCTTGGAAGTGAGCTGTCTGCTCCGAGAGCCGAGCCTTCAGGCAGACTGGGAGCAAGCAGTGATCCGACCCCACAGTCTGCTCCATTCCATCCATGGGCAGCTCAGCACTTCTGACAAGCAGCCTTGGCTGACCGTCTCACAGGCCCACCCAGAGAACGAGTTTCCAAACACAGCCAGCCATGCAGGAACAGAGGAACCGAGGAACCGAGGAACCTCCAGGGAGTGCCCCAGCTCCCGGAGTCAGCCACACGCATGTGGTCTCTGGGCCCCCATGTCCCCCTGCCTTCGAGGCAGTCTGGGCCCGGAGCGTCACTCCTTGTCGGAGGTGAATCTCAGCAGCTTAGAAACCCAGGGGCAGGGACACTCACAGCTGGAGAGACTTCACTGGACAGAGAAGGCGGCTCTCAGCCCGCGTCGGGCCTGAGCAGGAGGAGCCTGACCCGGCGGACTGGACACTGCCACGGTGGGGACCCAGCAGGCTGGCAAATCGTGCTGGTTTCTCACCCACCCATCCTCCAGGCCCTCACTTCTGCCCAGAGCCTCCCAGAGGCTCGACGGATGCCTCTGCCTTAGGGCAGAGCCCGGGAAGGGTGCCCAGGGAAGGTCATGACCAAGGTCATGACTTGTTGCAAGTCTGAGGGATCTGCTTAAATCACAGCTGCCGAGTCTGAGCAGAGAACGGATGAGAGCCCAGGCCTGTGACCCGCTGTTTGGGGGCATCACATCAGGTTCAGGGGCAAGCACTCCCGGGAGCGGCCACGCTCAGCAGGAGCCCCACTGAGGTCCCTGTGGAGGTGTCAGTGACTATTTTTTTTTAATTTTAATAAATGTTTCCTAAGTACATCTTTTTGAAATACATGATTTTTTTTCATTTTGCTATCATTAATGTACAATTACATGAACAGCATTATGTTTACTAGACTCTCCCCATCATCAAATCCTCTCCACATACCCCAATACAGTCACTGACCATCAGCATAGTAAAATGCTGTAGAGTCACTACTTGTCTTCTCTGTGTTGTACTGCCTTCTCCATGCCTCCCCTTATTATGTGTGCTAATCGTAATGCCCCTTTTCCCCCTTGTCCCTCCCTTCCCACCCATCCTCCCCAATCCCTTTCCCTTTGGCAACTGTTAGTCCATTCTTGGGTTCTGTAAGTCTGCTGCTGTTTTGTACCTTCAGTTTTTCTTTGTTCTTATACTCCAAGGATGAGTGAAATCATTTGATACTTGTCTTTCTCCACCTGGATTATTTCACTGAGCATAACACCCTCTAGCTCCATCCATGCTGTTGCAAATAGGAGGATTTGCTTTTTCTTATGTCTGAATAATATTCCATTGTGTATATGTACCACCTCTTCTTTATCCATTCATCTACTGATGGACACTTAAGTTGCTTCCATTTCTTGGCTATTGTAAATAGTCCTGCGATAAACATAGGGGTGCATCTGTCTTTTTCAAACTGGGCTCCTGCATTCTTAGGGTAAATTCCTAGGAGTGGAATTCCTGGGTCAAATGGTATTTCTATTTTGAGCTTTTTGAGGAACCTCCGTACTGCTTTCCACAGTGGTTGAACTAGTTTACATTCCCACCAGCAGTGTAGGAGGGTTCCCCTTTCTCCACAACCTCACCAACATTTGTTGTTGTTTGTCTTTTGGATGGTGGCCATCCTAACTGGGGTGAGGTGATATCTCATTGTGGTTTTAATTTGCATTTCTGTGTTAGTGACTTAACAGGGAGCCATCATCTTCATTTTGCCCTGAGATCTGATCTGTGCAGCTGGTTCTGATTGGTTTCCACTTCTGGGTCTGGAGGAAAGCTCCGTGGTGGGAACCTGACTTCACGGCGAGAGTAGAACCCATATGTTTTCAATGGGGCCAACATCTGGAGACCTTGGTGGTCATGGATGCTGCTCAGCACCCTACAGAACCCAGAATGCCCCACCCCAGCAAGTGTCCCTGGCCCAGTGTCGTGTCAAGGTCCAGAAGCCTGGACTGGGCCAGACATCCACGTAGCCGTGGGAAAGGACCCTGGAACTGGCAAGAGCCGCCAGACACCTTGAGGAGTTTTCCTAGCATGAGGGCTGGCTGACATTCTCCCGGAGCCTGGCAAAAACTCTTGCTGCAAACAGACACGTCAGCCTGCCCTCCTGCCGGGCAGAGCATGGTGCTGAGCACGGGCCAGCTCTGCAGGAACACTTCTCTAACTGAGTGGCCCCAGCAAGGCTGTCTGGTTCTTCTGTTTTGCTGTTTTCATAAGGGGTGACGATTTCCTAGTGCACCAGGAAGTCCAGGGCTGCGCTTGAAGCACCTGTGCCCTGACCAGGGCACTGGGCTGCATCCACACACCTGGTCCTGGTCGGGGAGCAGCCCCTGGAGGGGGAGGGGCAAGGGGAGGCGCAGGTGCACAGGGGAGAACCACCTGGCTTGTATACTCTGTGCTACGATTTCAAAAATAAGGATTTTATGAGTGTGACAAGCAGATGGCCACAACCAACTAAATGTGCCAGGTGCTTTGATGGGCCTTGGTCCCCACGTCAGGATCCCCAGCCACCTGGGGTGCGCCAGGTTGGCATCTCTATGGAGCACAGCCCCCATGCGATGCCGCCGGGCCTCAGGTGGGCCCACTAAGCTGCTTGGGCATTAGCATGACAAAGGGCCAGCCACCTGGGGCTCGTGGTTGGGGAGGGACAATGACTTCTCTTTTCTGTTTTGTTTTCCTTAAGGAAGCGTCCTGGCTTGTAACTAAGCAGTGAGAGTTTGTGCTCAGAATAGACATCGTCGTTTGCCATTTTTCATCCCAGGTATCCTAGAAATTTCTCCAGTGCTTTTGTTATACAAGCAGATGCCTAACTTCATCACCACCACCCGCTGGCTGCCCCTTAAAGGGATAATGAGCCAGTGCCATTCCCATCCTTCTCGCCGATGACGCCTATTAAGCCTTTTTATCTCCTGATGTGTGTGTGTCCTGCAGCAATAGGAAAATGCTAATTACAGCGGTCGTGCACTGCCAAGAGAGGGACAGACCTGCCCAAGACAGCTGTCTGGGGGCCTCTGGGGGCACAGACGGGCTTAGGCAGAGTGCAGAATGGTCCACAGTGGGACCTCGTGGGCTCACGAGTGAGAGGTGGTCTGGGTGGGCTTAAAGCTTGGGCAGCAGTATTTCTAGAAATGAGGCTGGTGAATATAAAACACAGGAGAGGTAGGCCCACGACCAAGCACAACATGTTACTCTGTTCTCAGCACAGCTTTTAGCCAGCAGGGCTCAACCAAACACCACACAAAGACGAGTCCTTTCCTAGATTCTGTTTGTCTCCAAAGGTCTCATTCCCGTGCCTACCAACTTCCCCTTGTGAGGAGTGTGGCTGCAGAGTGTGGGGCGCTGGTTCTCAGCTCTGCCTTCTTGGACTCCCCTTGAAGGAAATTCAGGGTGTTAAGACTAGAGACGCGGGGACCCCCATGTACAGCACACAGGCCCCTCCTTAACCAGACCACCCCATGCGTCCATCGTGACGTGTCCTAGGGAGCTTGTTGGATGTTGCGTTTGGAGAAGAATGTGGTGTTTGGAGAAGGATGTGGCTCTTCACATTCTTAGCTTGTTCGAATGTTGAGGGTTTCATCAGCTGAGTCAGGACTTTGGAGAGAAAAGTCACAGCTGGTTAGAGTCTGCAGGAAAATCATGCTTAAGCTCAGCGGACCTTAGAAAACTGACATTCCAGGACACAGGCAGCCATCGAGGAACTGAGATCCAGTCCCAGGGAAGCAGGGCACAAAGGACAGATTGTTCCTACATTTATTAAATTCCTAGTGAACTGAGAGAAACTTCTGGAATCCTGGGAGTCCACGTGAGTGGTGCAGAGCACAGGGAGCGCCACCCTCGGGGCGGGAGCGCTTCAGCCTCCCTGAAACTCAGGCTGTACCCAATTCCCACGTGCCAATGTCATTGCGTGTGGGGGGGCTCTCTGCTCCCAGCCCACTCCCCCACTCGATTTTAGTTAAAACTGGCTTCCATGTAACCCCTGCCTTGACTAGCGCTTTGGTTTCTGAACTTGCATTAGATACAGAATTAAGGTTTTAAAAACTAAATCTGTGTCAGTGCTTTGAATTCAGACCATAAGAAAAATTTCAAACTCAATTACGTGTCACTTTCTTTTAGGTGAAAATACAGCAATTTGGGAAACTTTTGAATGAATGCTTAAAGAGAACAAGTAAATCAGAGTACAGAACATCTTAAGGCTTGCAAACATTTCATTGCAATAGAAGGTACCAAACTTCTAACTGAAACTTCAAGTTTCCTGTAAGTGGGAATCTTTTGCGACCAAGTGTATTTCTCTTCCTTGGGATTTGTGTCCTATGTCCAAAAATTGGCCAAATTCATAACCACCTGGATATAAACTTCATGAAAACAAGAGCTTTTTCCTATTTAGAGACATCTTCTCTGTTTCTAAAACGGTGTTGTGTGGGAGGGGAAGGACCTGGTGGGTGGGGGCAGGACGTGCAGAGGAGGAAGGAGCTGTGGGCGCTGGACAGGGATGCTCGCCCCGCCTCTGCGAGTCCTCCTAGCCAGGCGAGGGCGCAGCTCGGAGGCAGCAGGGCACAAACTCCCAGAAGCCCCGGGGTAGCCAGGCCACCAGCCACCTGCCCGATCTGCCGTGGGTGGCAAGAGTGACTCTGCAGCCCAGGAGGCTGGCTGGGGCTGAGCAGTAGGCCTGGGGTCGGCCTTGCCAGAGGCACCCTCAGAGGCTCTGAGACTCTGGGGCTCTGGCACAGGTGCCATCTCAGGAGCACCCCCTCCTCACCCCCTGCCCGGGAAGGCTGGCTGCCAGCGGTAGAGCCTGCACGTCCCCAGCCAGGGTGCACCCCACACTGCCACCCCAGGCTGACACGGGGCCTGTTCTCAAGGACCACGGGCACACCAGGAAGCCCCAGTGGCGGAAGAGGTCACAAGGTGTCGGGTGAGGTCCTCTGGCTGCCCTGTGGGTGTCCCTGATGGAGGAAGCTGCTCCCTTCCATGGACATCTCTGCAAAGGACGTACCTAATTTGCTGCTGGCGGACAGACAAGAAACACACCAGTCCTGCCAGCTGCAAAGAGAGAGGCTGACTTGAGTGCCAGTAACACGTCAAGGGGAAGGAGAGGATCTGGTTTAATTGACCTTTGAAGGTGATCATGGCAGTGCCAGCTCTGTTAGCTGTATGAGGGGGCCTCAGAGCACATGTCACCCTCGCTGCAGGGCCAGTGAGCAATGACAGCAGGATGTGAGAGGGCTGAGCCAGCAGCAGCCTGCATCGTCACTGTGATGGCATCACCCACGTCCGCAGGGACAGGGCTGCACATCCGATGGACGCTCACAGGACACGGAGACACACCCTGGAGCACGACCTGCCTGGAATACAATGTCTGGGCACCTGCTGATGTGACATTCAGGAGGACCTCATGAGGCCAGGAAGGACAGGCTGTGCCCCTGAGTAGCTGAAGAGGGTGGGGTCTCCTCCAAGTAGCTGTCGGGGAGGGTGGGGTTCCCCCAAGTAGCTGTGGGGAGGATGGGGTCCCCCTGAGTAGTCATGGAGGGTGGGGTCCCTGCTGAGTAGCTGGGGGAGGGTAGAGTCACTGCCAGTAGCCCTGGGGGTGGTTGGGGACCCCTGAGTAGCCATGGAGGGCGGGGTCCCCCCTGAGTAGCTGTGCGTGAGGGTGAGGTCCTACTGAGTAGCCATGGGGAGGGCAGGGTCCCCCAGGTAGTCATGGGGTGCCCTCCGAGTAGCCGTGGGGAGGGTGGGGTCCTGCCCGGGCTTCCCTGCTGCAGGTCTTGTCCACCTTGGTCTGTACACGGTGTTTCAGATGTGGCTGGAGCAGGGGCCCTGAGTGTGTCTCCACCCTAGGACAGGCAGCGCTCCTCAGGGCCTCATGGTGTATTGCCGAATCCCATCTGTGCCAGGGCTGTGTCAAGGAGCCAGCAGCACAGAGGTGTGCCGGGGAGGCGGGTGGGGTCGAGTGGGAGTCCGCACAGGGTCGGGTCGCCCGCTGCCTCCTGCGTTTGGCTCTGATTCAGGTCAGGGCTGCACAAGGGGCCCCTGGAAGAGGGCTGGAAGGTGCCCCAGGGCCTAGGCAGGTGGGCGAGACCGCAGGAACACATTTACCAGTCATGCTGCTGATACTATAGGGCTTCTGCCCAGTCAGACCCTAGGGTGGACAGGAAGCGTGGCCTGGTGGGCATGGCCGATTGTACGTGAGGCCACCGAGTGTGATCTCTGGCTCCAGAGCTCCCAGCTCTATGCCTGTGGGCACCCAGCTCAGCCTGTGGTCTGTTTAAATGGAGATGGTGTGAGGTCCTGGTGTCACAGGTTCCCTGAGGGTGGAACGAAACACCGCACAGAAGGCTCAGTGTGGCTCGAGGCGAACATGCAGAGTGAGTTCAATGCTTGTCCTGAAAAGTGTTGGTGAGATTACGGCAAGCCTGGGCACGGGGGCCTTTTCCCAGCAAACCTGCAGTGAAGTGCGGGTGCGTTGCTGTGGATGCTGGAGGCCTGGCGGCGCAAAGAGAAACTTCGTGATTCCTTGAAATGACAACCAGCCCCCACTTACTAATTTTCCAGGAAAATCCCTCAGAGACCGAAGCTGTTTGGCTGGGATTGCCCCCACGTGGCTCCTTGTGCCCTATACCCACAAACCACTACACTGAGTCCAAGGCCTCCTGCCTCAAAGAGCACCTCTTGGCTTCCCCAGAGAACCAGAGATGAGCAGGAAGCCTTTTCTTCACCCAAACGTCTGGGTGTGTTGGGCTTGGCCCTGGGCTGGGCACAGATAACCCAGGCAGAGGGATCTAGAGGCAGGGTCTCCAGGGTGTAGACGCCACAGGGACGGCTTCCCAGATTCCCTTTGACCTGCCCTGGGACCCTTGAAGATGTTTGAGTTTGAGAAGAGCCCTCATGGGGTCACCTGGGGGCTTGCCTATAGTGGCCGTGAAATACCAGGAGCAGGAACAAGATGGGAGGGTACTGGGGACTGGAGGCCAGTGGTGACATGTGCCTGATGCCAATGTGGTCCAGAGCCTGGAGGGGAGGGGGCAGGCATAGGGTCAGGGCCCTCGTGGCCTAGAGGGCTGGGCAATGCGGCATGGGGTGCCTTCAGAGGGCCCTCCAACCCCCACCCACCCAGGGAAGCCCTCCCTCCTGCTGGGGCTGCCGGCTCTTGGCCATCACCTCACCTCCTTGCCAGCTGCTCGCCCAGAGGTGAGAAGGTTCCTGGGACACAGCCCGGTATCCTGCTGGGCCTGAGCAACTCTTTCCAAAGCTGCTTCTGTGTCAACCTTTCCGCGTGACCGTCCCCCAGCCTGGCCCTCCCTTCTCCACGAGCCCCTCAGCACCGTGGTGGCCCCTGTAACCCTCTCTCTGAGAGAGGCCTCACCTGATCCCAGACCCAATCAAATCCTCCTGGACAGTACCTGTACTTGGCGTTCCCCACACTTAAGGCAATGTGCAATTTTGTATTTGAATGTGTGGCTATTTGTCTTATATTTAGCTTTTTCCTATATTGTGATCCTGCAGGGCAGGACCCCCAAGCTGGCCCCCAGTAGATGCTAATAAACATTTGTGCACATCGAAGGTGTGAGGTCAACAAAGCCAAGGGCAATGTGGCTTCAGGTTCCCAGGGCCTCGGGTGCCATGCTGTTTGGCGTGTGGAACAAGTCTGGAGGGACGAGCCCGGGGTTCACATCCGCAGGGGCCCCCCAGGCCCAGGTTCAAGCACCCTTTGTGGCTCTGGCTCTCCATCCACGTTCCTGTACAGACCTGGTCCGGCGCTGTGCCACCTATGGGTCCCCCATTAGAGGAGCACCTCCGAGAAGGCCCATGATCACGAGCTGGGACCTGTCCCGGCCCTGGGGGCTGGACACCAGCGGGGTCCCCAGCCAGCAAGGCCTCTGGCTGCAGGAGGTGGAGGAGGTCCGGGCCGTCAGTCTGCTTCCGCACAGGCCGGGGCACTCTGCCTGCCCTCCTGCCCGCTAACCCCCACCACCCGCCGGGCCCTCCTCCCTTCGCCGTTTCCTCTCCCTGGGACTTTCCAGGACCCCATTGCCCTTTGGCAAAGGCCCACTTCATGGCCTACTGCAGCTGCCCATCCTGCGCCTCCTCCAGCGAGGGGACACTGCTCGGGGAAGCGGCGCTGTGTGCCCACAGCTCCTAGTGGCCCTGTCAACATGGTCCAGCTGCTCCGTGCACCCCTCCCCCTCCAGGGGTGAGGCCACCTCGTCCCCTGAGGTTGGGCCTGTTTCCTCAGCTTAAAGGTGAGACGTGGGGACCGGAGATGCAAAGTGCTGGAGTAGGGACAGAGTTAATTCTGCCCCGTCTGATTCAGAGCCTGAGCCCCCAGTTCCTGCAGTGCCCCCTCCCACAAAGGCCTGTGAAGGCTAGATGGGAACTGGCTCCACCCATTTGAACTGAGAGCCCCGCCCCTTTCCAGGTGCAGGAGATGAGGCGGGGCTCAGAGCCCCCCAGGGCCTCTCGGACAGTTGGAGGTCCCTGTGCCTCCCCTTCAGTGGAACAAGCTCACAGACCCAAGTGTCCCCAGGAGAGCCTTCCAGGAAAGCCGCCCAGACCCACACTGGCAGGCTGGGATGCCTCGGCTGAAAGAAGCAAGGTGACCGCACAGGCCTCCAGAGTTACTGTCATCTTACATAGTCCCACTTATCAAATTAGCACTTTTACAGATAACTGTATCCACAGGATGATGGTAAGATCTGTTAGCATATCAATGCACACTATGTTATTGGCAGTGTGGTATGATATGGGACCCGTTTATAACAACAGCGTTTACCTTTTGAGAGACGGAGAGAACAACATCTCTTGATCCTGTTGGTATTTGGTGATAGCTGGTAAAGCCACATGTTAAGAGAACATTGAACATCAAAATCTGATTCCTTCCTTAGAATTAGGCCCTGGCCAGAAGGCAGTATAGCCCAGAGAAGACAAGTAGTGACTCTATAACATCTTACTGCGTTGGTGGACAGTGACTGCAATGGGGTATGTGGTGAGGACTTGATAATGGGGGGAATCTAGTAACCACAATGTTGCTCATGTAATTGTATATTAATGATACCAAAAAAAAAAAAAATCAGGTCCCGCCCAAGGGGCCCAGCACCCCTACCCACCCAACCTGTGTGAGGCCCTGGGTCGGTGAGGGCGGTGTGCCTTGGATGAGCGGGGTTGGGGTGTGGTAGGTCCCACGGCACCCGGCTGTGGCCGACGATGGGCTCTGATGGATTGTGTGCTTTGGGGAGATGAGCCAAGAGGCAGTGGGCTGCATCCAGGCCACCTGGGGCCGGCTGCAGAGCTCATGAGGAGGGCCTGGCCCCAGCACACGCTGCGGTGGGGGGTCCCCTTGTCTACCTGCAGGCTGCTCAGTAGGGGAAAGAGAGTCACATTTCTCAGTCTTCAGGCAGCAGAATAGGAATATTGCATGGGGTTCGTGGCAGAATTTATGGAGATGATGCTCAGTCACTGAGGCTGAAAAGGTACAAACAGTGTGGAGGCTGAGGCTGGCTCTGGATACGCTGTAGAGTGTCATCGGAATGCCAAGGACCGGCGTGGTGACAGATTGCATAGAAACGGTGCTTTTCTTCTTCAGACGTGCCTGAGGGGGCAGTAAGTCTGCCCCCAGTGTTTCTCAGTACAGCTTCTCCATGGCTCCATGCACATCGTGCCGTTCTCTCCGCCCACCCATCCCTACGTCCGTCCACCCATCAGTCCATCCGTCCACCCACTCTTCCTGTGGGGACTGCCATCACCCCACCTCCTGTCCCCTCAGAGCCCAGCACATACCCAAAGCTCACAGCCACGGCCCCTCTGCAAGACACACACAGTGCTCACGCCCACATGCCCCTGTGCTCGCTCATGTATGCACACGCGCACACCCCACCAGCATGGTGTCCCAGTGCAGGATCCCGAGGGTGGGAACTTATGGAGCCACATGTACTATCTGAGCTGCACGTGGGCCCGCAGCCCACTCTGCCATCCCTCCTGCCCGGGGCTCCTTAGAGTCTGACCCCAGGCTCACTGCGGGTGGCTCCCGCGGCCCCCTGCACACGCTGGTGGACTGACTTGTCACACCTCTTTTTCTAAAGAGACCCTGGAGTTGCCAATCACCCATCAGCAGCCTTCTGGGCCACCAGGCTGAAGCTGGTGGCTGCCCAGGGGCCTTGGCTCTGGCTCAAGGTCCCCCTGGGCCCCTTACAGAGCCCCAGCAGCCATCTCCTGGGAGGCAGGTTCTTCTCTGCAGGCAACCCCAGCCCCTCCCCACCCTGCAGCCTGGGGTGAGGGGCCAGAGTGGGGCTTCTTCCAACAACCCCAGGCCTCCTGCCCTGACACTTAATTTTTGGGAACTTGCCGGTTCGTCTTCCTGCTTATTTTGTGATGGGGAAGCAACCTCCAGTCTTGCAGCCTGATCATCCCAGTAAATATTTACACAAGTCGGGCTTACAGGCGCTTGCCTCCATGCAGCCGGATGTGCTGGAGGAGGTGCCGGGGCCACGGTGCAGACCCACTTCCGACGGGGAGGACGGGCCAGGCAAGGCGGCTCAGGGCCCTCTGCAGCGGAATGGGTGCTGCCTCGCAGGGGCCTCTGTGGTACGGTGTTCCCGCTTCTGAAGGCATCCATCCCTCAGTCAGCCTCGCTGCAGGCCATACGTGGACCCGCCCAGGGGCCCCGTCTGAAGGGTCTGGGTCCTGGTCTCAGAGGGCCTTGTTCGCTCTGCCACCGGCTCCATGCCGCTAACTGCCTCTGACCTCCTCACCTCAGTCACCCGCCGGCCTAGCAACAGGCAGGGCCCCGCCCGCAGCACTCTGAGAACCAGCCTGTGCGGTTCAGGACGGGGTACGCACACCCATGCTCTGGAGACCCAACAGGCTTGGCCTGCGGCGAACTGACAGGCAGTGTCAGTCCTGAGTGAGTGACAGTCACCCGGGCCCCAGGAACACAGTCACCCCATGAGCTGCACATCTGAGGTCTGGGGCCCTGTCCGTGTGTGTCCATCCAGCCACATGCTGCTGCCAAGACCTGAAGGGGGTGGCTCACAGTGTCTGGGCTTGAGGGAGACCAGATATTTGGGGAAGACAGAGGAATCACCTTGGGCCGGCCCAGGGGCCCCGGAATGCTGAGCCTGGTTTCTGCCCCTCCCTGCCCCAGTGGGAACAGGCAAGCTGGCAGTTCTCCCGGCCCCCTCGCTGGGTGGGGGAAGCTTCTCCCCTCACCAAGCACACAGGGAGCGGCTGGCAGCAGGGCCTGCACAGCTTACGAGGAGCTGCAGTCAGACAGGATGTGGTCCCCTCCTGCAGCCAGGAGGACTGTGCCACTGAGATGGCCTTCCTCTGATGATCGGGGTGGTGTGGGCGGAGGCCAGGGCCCAGGAGATGGACCCTCAGGGCCATTTCCAGGGCGCCAGCCCTTAGGTTGTGAATTTTCCCAAATATAGACCTAGGAAGAAAGAAGGAAGGAGAGAAACACTTCTTATGGCCCCACCCTTGTTCTCGACTGCTCTACATTCTAGCAGGGCCCCCACGGCCAGCCCAGCCCTCACCTCCAGCCCCCAAGGTCTCTCAGCCCCTCGCTCCACTGGGTTTCCCAGGCCACAGTGCGCAGGACTCAGAGAAACCCCAGGGAAGGGGCCTGGAGGCGGGGCATCCCCCCTACGGGGCTGCTGGGCAGAATCTCCCGCACTGGTTGCAGCTCTACACAGCTTGGGGGTCAGGACCACAGGCCTGGCCTTCTGGGCACCCCATGGCAGGAGTGACAACAGCCCCTCCAGCTTCAGCCCCCTCCTGTCCTACATCTCCAGCTTCACCTAAAACTAGCAGCTTAGCTCCTGATCCAAACGCCCAGCTGCACGCGCATCCTGCGCCCAGTTCTGGCTGGCACCTGGTTCCGGGAAAGCCAGCATCAGAGCCTGACCCCTCTGTGGGTCTTGTGCCAGGTCCCTCCACCATCACCAAAGTGTCAGATTTATCTCCTAAAATCCCCAACTCCCTCTTTCCAGCTCAGCCCCGGGGAAGCTCCCGCCCTCAGCTCCAGGAGTCCACGCGGTCCCCACCTCTCTGGCGTGTGTCACCAGGGACTGCCCCTGGGCTAACGGTGTGGAGGTGGCTCAGGCTTCGGGCAGAGGTGCGGAGGGTCTGAGCTGCAGCCGGGTATGAGGGCTCTGGAGAGAGCTCAGAAAACAGATTTGAGTCAGGGTGGGGCTTCCATCCTGGGGACACACGGACAGTGGGACAGAGCGGGGGTGAGATGCAGCAACATGCCGTGGACAGAGGTGGTTGGAGAAACAGCAAGCCGCTCTGCACACCGCCACCAGCTCGGCCTCCTGGTGGGAGAGGGGAAGTCGGACACTCCCCAGGCCCTGCCTGCACATGACAAAGGGACCTGGCAGAACAAAGAGGAGTTCCTGCCAGAAGCAGCTGCCCGGGGTGCAGGGAACATCTTTCAGGCACGAGGCTGTGTGGTGCCTCTCGGGTGCACTGACCGCCAGGAGCCAGGGGCCGGCCGCCTGCGCCTCGGAGCCCCACCTTGCCCCCAGCTCCATAGACAGGGAACGTGAGACCCTTCTCCTGGAAGGCTGCTCACCAGATTTGCGGGGTGGGTGGGGAAGCAGGCCCCCGACGCCCAGTCCAGAGTTCCCTGCGGCAGCAGGCACATGTCCTCGTCTCCTGCTCTGCCCCTCTTAGTACCCACGTGGCCTCAGAACAGTTCACACCCAGCAAACAATACCCGCGAGTAGAAATTGAACTTAGAGAAGACATGCGTTTTTGAAGTTTTCTGAGGGCGGGACCACAGAAAGTTTTCTGAGGGTTGAGCCCCCAGCCCTCAACACAGCCCTGCGAGTGCTCAGCCCTGCTCCTGGACCCAAGAGTGCTCAGCCCTGCTCCTGGACCCAAGCGGGAGCAGGAGACTGTGGGGTCACCCTATCTCCACTCCCCTGGGCACAGGCTCCCTCCAAACACGCCCAGTGACTGGCCTCATGGCCCGAATGTCCCAGGTGGCAGGTTCCCTGCACAACCTCCTCAAGCACCTGCTTTTAAAGATTCTTGTCCAGGCAAAAACCTGCGCTCCCTCTTTGACTTGTGGGCACTTAATAGTGGTAGATAATTTCTCAGGATTTATTTCAAAATTCCATCAATTTTGAATATCATGTGAAAACAAGTCTTAAGCAATTTCTTTAAATTATCTATTGTTAATGTATGAAGTATACAATCAACTAAATATGGTCTTTAATAATATTCATATGAGTTCCTCTTCTAGCAAGTCATGTACAGTTTCCATCATTTAGTAATGTAAGAGAAATCCATGACTCAGCAAGAAATGTAAAGTAAATTATTGTGCTGCATTTAATTTAGGTACTGTATGTATATTAAAATGTCTCACTTTCATATAACACACCCTCAAATTACTCTCTGATCCAAAGTTTGTCATTGTTCACTTGGTGTTTGAAAAACCCAGCAGAACTGCCTTTCTATCAACCGTGTTTTGTTCCCACAGGCTAGCAGGGTTTTGGGAACGACAGTGAAAGCTCTTTGCAAACAGCGTACTGCTGGTGTGAGGGCCTGTATTCACGATCAGTAAGAGGCAGAACTGACAACACCAGCCCTCTCTGCTGCTTTTCCTCCACCGGACTTTGAGGGACAACAGGCATCTCGGTGTGTCTGCTATGCAGCGGTTTTGGTGAACAATGCCACTTGATGATCACCCAGGTTCATTTGCAGAATTGCTACACTTATTTTTAACGCTTGTCAGCAAATAACCACTATTGATTTAAGTTAAATAATACATGACTATCACAGAAACTCTTTAAAACTGAGGAGAGGTGAAGATGATCCTGTGACCTTGGAAGCCCCCTGCACAAAGACCTCTGTAGTGACTGAGGCACACACTCCTCTGACCCCAAGGATCTCTGCTCGTGGAAGCTCTCGAACTGGCCCCTTCAAAAGGAAGACAGCATTTCACAGGTGATTCCCAAGTGGAGGAGGCAGTTGCCTTTTCCTCTTTGAGCCCCTGAGCCCCTTGAGTATGTGGGGATTCATCAGCTCCTGAACTGACCTCCTGGGGACTCTACAACACCTCCAGGGAAATGACTTTATTTCATGCAGGCACAACTGTCATGTTGAGATGGGGCACTCTGAGCACAGTGAGGCCAACACCTGGGGGCCTTCTCAGCTCTCACGCCCTCCGCTGGCTGCCCCTCCTGCACCAGGACATCTTCAGCTCAGAGTGACTCCAGCAGGTGTCCCACGTGCACCCCCTGCCCCCATGCTTGGCACCTGCCCTCCACAGGCTCCACTGACCACCTTTCAGCTCTGCAGATAGAACCCTTTCGACCTTGCACACCTGCTGTGGGGGCCCAAGGGCATTCTGAGCTCCCGGCACAGGTGTCCTGGGGTGCTACATCACCTGCATAGTCAGGAACCAGGTGGCAGGAGAGCTCTCCTCCCACCCACCCCACCTGGGTCCTGGCTGAGGCTTAATTTCAGTTCTGTGATTTCTCCCTTTAACCACCCTTCAAGGCTTTCCAATCTCCTGATTTTCCAGCAAGTGAGATATTATGAAAGTCTTGTTTGTCTTAACTAAATATCTCGATTAAAACATTCCATTGCAAAAGCATGACCCAGAGCTTGGCACCTTCAGGGTCGCCTGCAGCAGCTGGTCCTCCTCAACAGCCAGCAAGAAGCTGCTTCCTGGCACTTCGTCACTGTCAGGGGACGGGTGTGACAGATGGGCTCAAGCTGTCCCTGCATGAACTGGAGCTAGTGTCCCTCGCCGTGGGGGAGGGCGACAGCCCACCAGGGTGCTCTCAGCGCGGGCACCTCAGGCCTCTGATGGGTGACCCCTGGCCACTCACCTCCAGGAGCTTGCAGCGCCAGGAAATGTCCTGAGGACCAGGCTCATGTGCACAGCCTCCCAGAACTAGGAGATGTGCGGCTCCGCCCGTGCAAATGTGGACCCAAAGCCCTGCATGTCACATTCTGCTGAGGGAGGAAAAGTGTGTCACACACTCGCCCTGCGTTGCCCTGAGATAGGAGGAAACAGCAAACAGCACAGGTCGCCACCTCAGAGGGTGGCAGCCCACCGAGGGGCCCCCCGGGTATGTGGCCTGGGACTGGAGAGGCGCAGGGTGGGCTGTGGAGTGCTCCACGGCACTGAGGACCATGGCCTCGTCCTGGGCACAGAGGGGACAGTGACACCTCTCCAGCTGGGAGTGGTGGGTTGGAGTTGATTTCAGGGGTCACGGGGCTGCACCTGGGGCTGCTGGGCCAGGTGGGTAGTAAGGCCTGGGCTTGGTGTGTGGCAGAGGATGGGTGTCAGGGCTCAGACCTTGCACCCTTCCAGAGAGGGACAGGGCTGAGCTGGGTCCCCGCACAGAAGGAGGGGTGAGGACAGGAGCTGGGGCCTCTCTTGGTCTACTGGGCAGACCACAGATGGGCGGCAGGAGCTGGTGGGCAGGCGGGCCCTGCTCCCGACAGGCTGAGTGGATGCCCCGAATGCTCCTGATGCACCGGCAGGCGCGGGCCAGCAGGTGGGATGTATGCTGTCAGCATGCAGAAGATGAGGTACTACAAGGGATGAGGAGTGGGCTGGGCTGGGACACCAGGGGCGAAGGGGAAGAGAAACCAAGAGACAGCTTCACAGGTGCCAAAGGGAAGCAGCTTTCCTGGGAGGAGGGGTCTGGAGGGTCTCGTGCATGCACGGAGGGACCGAAGCTCCAGACAGTGGCTGTGTCCAGAGGCATCTGTGAGGACAATTGTGCAGCTGCCCATGGAGGTGACTCAAGGAACAGACCCCGGGCTGGGAGCTCCCACCCAGCATCGCTGGCATGAGAGCCATATCCTGGACATGTGTGTGCCAACTGCCATCTGAAATGAAAGCCGTTTCGGTTCTCCAGGGAGGTTTCTCAGAAGTGTTAAGGCTTATTTCATAAGACAGCTCTGCTGCCTCCACACGCCTCGGGCGTCTTGCACAGTGGGCATGCCTTGTCCCCACCACAGGGACTCAGGGGGCCAGGACATGGGGGAGCCGCAGCACCGCCTGCCTGAGAAGCTCTGGGTCGTTTGGGCGAATGCAGAGCGGACCAGGGGGTGAACACTTGTGTCTGTGGGAATTTGGTGGCTCGTGAGTCAGGGTGACATTTTAAAGCATTTTCCTCTGCAGCCCCACTGTGGGAGTGGCGTGTGCATCTTTCGGTTTCCAGCTGAATAAGTGTTTTGAATGCTGTCAGACATGTTCTTTTTTTCTACCCTTTTATCTCAAACTAATTCCAGTTTCCCAGAAAAGCCATGACCATGACCCAGAGCACCTCCATCCTCCCTGGGGCTCCTCCCCGTGGCCCCCGGGTGGGGAGACGAGGGCCGAGCCACGCGCTGACAGGGTTGCCCTTTCCCGTCCTGCAGGACTGCCCGACCCCGCCCTGCGTTGTGCCCCGCAGTCTGGGCTGTCCCGGCTCACCCTCCCTTCACTGACCTGTTACCTGGTCCGAATCGCTGTCTGTGCTTCCTTGTGAGTGAACTGAGGACATGCATTCTTGGCAAGAATGCCCCAGAAATGGTGCTGTGTCCTTGAGCCCGTGTCATGGGGCTCCTGGTGCCTACAGGGCTCACGCCGGTGACGCTGACCTCGATCTCTCAGTGGACGTCGTTCCCACTGGCTTCTCCAGGTGAGCGTGTCTTCTTGGCTAACTGCTGTCACTTTGATGCTGACAATTAGCAGATATCTTCCCAGCTACAGGAGCAGCCTCACCCAGGGAGCTGGTTCCATTGTGTGGTGACATCGGAGGGAGTGGAGGCCTCAGGCTCTGACGTGTGGCCTGCATGTCAGGGAGGCCAGCTTGACCTTTATTGAACAAGATGCCTATAAATAGACACGGAGGCCACATGCTGGTCACTCACCAGGCAGCTGTCAGGGGACGTTTGCAGAGGACTCGGTCTGGGAGGCACCCAGGGGAGACAGCGGCTTCTGAGGTGGGGTCTCTGCACCCCACGGTGCTGCCATAGAGCAGTGTGCGTAGCGTGCCTTCCAGGAGGAAGCACCACGGTGGCGGATTTCCTCCTCACCCTGACTGCCTGCTCGCGTGCCACCAGGGGAATCAGCGTCAGACGTCCTTGGATCTGGGGGTGAGCTGAACGGCAGCGAGACACCGAGCCTGGGCCGGGGCCACACGGCAGGCTCAGGCCAAGCTCGCGTTCAAAGCCCGCCTCCCAGGCCCTGCGCCATGGCCCTGACGGCTGGGCAAGAGGAGTGCTGTCTGGGGCCAGCGGCCGGCCTGTCTGGGGCTCACGCGGCTCTGCCACCGCAGCGTGCAGGCAGCACAGAGGGCGAGACAGAGCTGACGAGGCTGCATCCCAGCCAGACTCTGCCCGCGAACCAGCGGTGGGCGGGGTGATCTCGTGGGGGCTGGGCCTTCCCTGGTCCTTCACTGTCCTGTCCAGAAGCAGCCCCTTTCCTCCTGGGTGGGAAAGGTGAAGCTCCCCGGCTGAGTCGCCCTGGAAACCGATTTGCGTATTTGGGCACAGAATGCTGCAGCCTGGTGACAGCAGTGCAGTCCTAGCGGTTTATACGAAACCACAGGGTGTGAAATGACCAGGAGCATGAGCACCAGGCTCCCTGTCACCCTCGGCTCAGCCCCCACGACGGCCTGAAGCAGGCTGTATGGGTCCCACTCTTTTTCAGACAAAATTGAGGCTTGAAAAAGTTCAATTACTTGCTCAAATCCACACTTTTTAATAAGCAGAATTGGAATTTAAACCCAGACAGAGCTGCCTAACAGCAAAGTAGCCTGGACCTCACTCAGCCTGCTGGCAGGTCGGCTCTGCCGTCTCCAGTGCTGGGAGGCCATTCGCATGATTCTGATGTACAATCAGTCATAAAGTTAGGATGAAAAGTTTCCTTTTCATAGTCTGTGATTTAAAAAATATTAGTGATTTCTATGGAAGAAGAAATCCATCAGAAATTTGGTTCAGTTCAGTCTCATCCGCTGTGAGCCCGGCAGTACCGGCTGTCGGAAGCGATGCTGAGCCGGGTGTCTGCCGCCTCCAGAGACTCGTGGGGCAGGAGCCTGGGGAGTCCCGGGCCACCTGTCAGAGCCCTGGCCTCCCAGGCTGGGGCTAGGAGGCAGGCCTCTGGAGGAAGTGAGGTCACAAGGAGGAGCCCTCGTGAGCAGGTTAGTGTCCTTACCAAGGTCCCCAGAGCTGCCTTGTACCCCACTGCAGGGACACAGAGAGGAGACTGAGGCCCTGGATCAGGGGCGGTTGTCCCTGGACCCTGGATGTGCTGGCACCTCGACCTCCGGCCTTGGAACTCGGAGGCACAGATGCTGTCCCAGCCGCCAGCCTGCACGTCCCAGTGCCGTGGCCCAGTGGGCAGGCAGGGATGCTGTCGCCTTCATGGTGGAGTGCACAGCTTCCTGTCACGGCACTTTGTTGGATCAGCCAGCTCTTGGAAAAGGCCTCACCAAGCCAACAGTCACCCATGTCTGCAGGGAGGCACTGCCCACTGTGGCTAAAAGCAGGGGAATTCCGAGAGCGGGACACCCGATACGTGGATTCCCAGCTGACCCCAAAATGACATGCATGCTGGCTGCCAATAGGTTTCCAGTCTGGGATCTCGCAAAAGCTGCTGTTAAAAACCTGTGACTCACTGGTTCTGAAGCCGGGTGTTATTCACCATTTCCCCCTGTTGCAAGATCAAAGAAAATAAATGTTTTATGCAGACTTGCCCATTACAAATTTCTGATTTTAAAAAACTACATAGTTGAAAGATGGGGAGACATGGAGGAAAGGTGAAAAAAAAAAGAAAAAGAACGAAAAGAAAAAAAAGGAAAAAACCACTTTTGTGAGTTTGCTTGAAACTATTAATGTGACTCAGAAAAATCTTAAGCTGAGATGCTGAATGCTCGAGGAGGAATGTGGACCATGTCCGGTGGAATTCTGGATTTTTGAGGTAGGATTTCCTGAAAGGAGGTTGAAGGTCATCCTGGATATACAGTTTATATTTTTCACAATAACCAACGTTGATTGTTTATTATTCCAAAGCATGTGTCCATTGCAGAACAACAAAAAGATGCAGATCGACAGGAAGATCCATGGGACACCCCTTGGATCTTTGCTGTGTCTGCCTGTCCCCACCATCATCTCTAGCCAGCAGACAGATCTCCTGCAGCCTCCCAACGTTGGAGCACGTGGTCCGCCAAGACAGACTTGCCTGCACAACCCCCTGAGCTGGTCTGCAGTAGAGGCCAGTCACAGTGTCTGCCCGGCACCATGCAAACCGCTTCTACTCACCGTGCACCTCCACTGCACCAGGCGCCGTCACAGGCCCACGTGCAATGAGGCATCAGCACGTGGAGGTTTCCTGGCAAGCCGGGGCTTAGCAGAATTAGGCAGAGGGACTGGCGGTTGAGCAGGTAGCCTGTTGCCAGCCTCTGGGCTGAAACCTCTTCTCACTGTTTTAATGCCTGGGTAGCATTTCACCCTTTCTGTGAGCCATGGCCACTTAGGTGTTTCTTGTTTCAAATTTTCCTGGTTATAAGGCATATTGCAATGAATATTTTTGAGCAAATTTTTGTCCACAAACACAGTTCTTCACACCCTGCATGACCTGCAGTTCCAGGGGCGAACGACCTGGCAGACACATCTGCTCATCTTGGGGTGTTGGGACAAGTGCTGAGATAGCTGGGCAAGGATGCCCGCCGAGCCTGGGTTGGTTATGTCAGAACTAACTGGAAGTAACCTCCTTGCCCCTCCCTGGGGCCGGGGAACAGCCCAGGGCATCCATATAGGGAACTAAGTGGTTTAAGAAATGGAGACACAGAAGAGAGTCCACAGCATGCCCGCAAACAGCCACCAGCCACTCCAGGGCGGCGGCACTCCGGCTGGGGACAGCACTGCCTCAGGAGGTCCCACCAAAGGGATGCCCACCCACTCTGTGCTTCAAACCTCCTTGAGTTTTTCAGTATTATAGGCCAATCTGTTTATTTACAAAATATAAAAAACAAGTATAAATGATTAAAATGAGACAATTTTTCCAAATGCCAAACTATTTTAACGTTCCTGACCTGCTCTTGGACTGAACCATCTGGGCCGCGTGTGCTCAGCTCCGTGAGGCTCTGAGCAGGACAAGCAGGACAGGCCCAGGCCACCGCCCTCTGGCCCACCCCATGCACCAGGACAGGGCCAGCAGCGCGTGCGCGTCCTCTAGCCAGGAGCCTGCCGGCCCCTCCCAGCCTGCCCTGTGCAGGGAGACAGGTCCCCTGCTCCTCATCACTCTCTCGTGCCACTTTCTCAGTTTGTTTCCTGTGTTTTCACTCATCTTTCTTCCTCTGTCCTAACAACTGTGCCCATCACTGTTTTGGGGAAGGGGAAGGGCACCAAGCATGGCCAAAAGCCTGCTGGTGCCGGGAGTCAACAGCCTGGAGAGGCACCACCGAGGTCCAGTCTGCCTGCTTGGCCCCGGGATTCAGCCTAAACCCATGGCCAGGCCTTTGATTTCTCCCAGAGTGAGGGCCATGGGTCCCACTTTGCTGTGGAGACTTCTGTCAGTGCAAGTGACCCTCATTAATCTACCCTAAGCCTGATTCGCCAGTCATGTTTGCATGGAGCACTGAAGAATATACGCCCTGGGGATATGTCAGCAGGCTTCAAAACAACCTCACCTTCCAGGCTTCGGCGTGGCCAAAGGCCTCCAGCAAGTGGCGGGTGGCTGTGCCTGGTGGTCTGTGTGGGCTGGCAGTGGGCAGCGGGCTTGGGTCTCCTGACAGCCAAGCATCTTTCTTGAGGCTGTGTGAGCCGGGATGCAGCCAGGGCCCAGGGAAAATGCTGGCTGGCACTGGCCCCATAGTTAGAGGTCAGCCATTGGGGGCTGCTGGCAGGTGCACACAAATAGCGCCACCTTCCAGGAAAGCCATGCTGACATCTGTGGGGACCATAGGGGGCGCTCTGCAGGGTGGCCCTGACCCAGGCCTTGGGGGAGAGGGCCATGGGGCTCAGCCCACAGCCACATCCCTGGACCAAGGCCCAGAAAGAAACTGGGTCTTGGTAGGGAAGGCAGGTGGAAGTGGCCTCAGGCTGGCCCTCCCCTCCTGGACCTGGGGGAGCCCTCTCCCCTCCTCAGGGAACTACCCAGGTGGGAGGCCTCCTTGCCGCTGCCTTTCAAGCTGGCCATGGCTGTTCTTGTAAATCTGCCAAGTTGATGACAGCGGGCTGCGGGCTGGGGACCCGAGGGACTGAGCGATCTTCCTTCTGCCTGAGCACCTCCCAGATGGGTGACTGGCAGGGCAGGGGCCCCCACCCTGTCTCACCCCAAACAGCTCCCAAGGCTTGCAGGGCCAGCCCCAGGGAGCCCCCATGACCCAGGGAGGAGCCTGCAGAAAGGGGAGCCCTGGTGTTTTATTGTCTGTCCTCGGCTACAGGTGGCCTGTGAGCCGGGCTGATGGCTGCTGCAGCTGCGCAAACACCCTCAGGGGCACCAGGCCGGGGGCCACACCGTAACCAGACCCTGCGGGTCCTGCCTTCAGACGCTGCTGTCCTGGGCTCTCCCCGAGGCACCTTTCTCCCTGCGGGAAGTATCAGTGGCCTGACACAGTCCTCAGGGGCGTTTGGAGCCAAGGCCTGACGGCCTCAGTCCTCCGGGAGCTGAGCTCCATGGGTCTCGGGCAGGGGCACAGCACCCTTCTGTGCTCATGGAGGGCCACGTCCCCAGCGAGCGCCGTGTGCAGGCCTCTTGCCTTCTTCTGTCCCCCAAGGACCAGCCCCCAGGCCCCACAGATGTGTGGGAGCACAAGTGGGGGCCCTCAGCCCTGCAGCCCTGCATGTGTCTGAGAGCTTTGGGTGCATTTGGGAAAATGCAGCCCCAGGGTTTGCTCAGAGTAAACTCCTTGGAGAGTGGGACTCAGAGGAGACCCGGGAGTGTGCGGCGGGCTGGTGTCGTGACTGAGGGGCCCTTCTGCCCTGACCTCCTCCAGCTTTTGAGATCCAGACGGGCCACACAGCAGTGTGCGGGAGGACCACCATTTTAGAGGAATGGGAGACACTCTCTTATAACACCTTCCGTGGCGTTTGTGGGGCCAAGGGTGCCACCCACCAGGGCCCACTCTGTGTGCACCCCCCCCCCCACACTGTCTGACTGCATCAGCGGGTCTGATGAGAGCCCAGCTGGGCCCCCGCTCTGGGAACACAGGCCCTGCCTGCCGACAGTGGGAAGGACGAGGCTGCCCAGAGCTCAGCTCCCTGCCTGGCCTGCCCGGGCAGCTTGAGCGCCTCTGAGATGCTCCATCCTCTGTGCGCTAGGCCTGCCCCTGGAGGCACAGCAGAGCAGCAGACCACAGGCCTGGACTGGCTGGAGCAGGGGTCATGCAGGCTGAGGCCGCCTCGAAGTACACAGAACAGAGGAAACCAAGCAGAAAGGCACCCGTGAGTTTGCAGAGACGTCAATCCCTGAGAGTGTCCGTGGGAACAGGGCAGTTGGGTTTAGCGGCAGGACTTTCCCGATATTCTGGGAGCTGACCCTGCATGGGGGTCCTGCGGGAGCCGGCGCTGGGGAGGGGCTGAGGTGGTGCTGGATGGAGCCTCAGTCCTGCCAGGAGACCCGCGGCTCCAGCTCTTTGGGCTTGGATCCCGAGGAGCTCGGGCGCTTCCCGCCTGGCCCTGGAATCTGCTCTGGGTGCTCTCCTTCCTGGAAGCGAGGGCCAGGGGCTATTCGTGGGCTCACTCCTGGGCAAATAAACAATTGCCATGTACTCCTTGTGCACATGGTCTGGAGTTAGTTTGCCTCTGGCTTCCTAGTCCTGGGCACGTGGGTGCATGTGTGCCTGAGTGTGATAGTGTGTGCACGTGTCTGAGTGTGTTAGAGTGTGTGTGTTTCTGAGTGTGTTTAGTATGTGTGTGTCTGAGTGTGTGTGTGCATCTGAGTGTAGTGGGGCCTGGGGACCACCTGGGAGGGCACGTTTCCTGCTGTCTGTGTGCCCCCCATCGTCCAGCAGCCACAGCTCTGGGCCAGCGGCATCCCTCTGCCAACATGGCTTGTGTCTGGGCAGAGGACCATTTGGAAATGGGGCCTCAGTTCAGATGCCACCTCCATGAATGGCACTGCACAGGCTCAGACAGACATGGGCCATGCTGGCTAATCCATCTTCTTTTATGCCTGCAAAGCTCTTTGCTAGTGTGGAAGCATTTATTTCCCTGAAGGACACATCTCATGACTCATCACTGGACCCACCACAGTCAAAGAGGTGAGTCATCAGGAGCTGGTGCCCTGGGAACAGAGCCCCAGATATGAGTTTGGGGGCATGGAGGGGAGAAGTGGCTGATGCATGTACACACAGTGCCCTAGGAGTGGGCTCTGTTGAGCACGTCCCTTCCCCATCCCACTTTGGACAAGCTTGAGCTGGGTCATGGCCCCCACACTGCTAGGAGCCACCATGAGGCCTGGCTCCATGTCCTGCTGGTCACTCTGGGGACACGGGCCAGGAGCTCCTTCACGCCTCTGCCAACCTCAGTCAAGCTACCCTGCCCTGGCGAGCAACCTCCCAAGTCTCCTAGAGCCCACCCCTGCAAGGACCCCATATGTTCTGTGCCTGCAGGGCCCCTCCCCAGAGGCTGCTGGGGCTGTCCCTTGGCCTGCATGCTGACGTCCTGGCAGTCATGGCTGAGCCTGGCCTGCTCACACCTTCATCATGGGTGCATTTCAGCGGGACTGCAAAGACCCAGGGCTTTTGAGGACAGGCAGGGCCTCCCCACGTCTGCGCTAGGCTGCACAGCATCCCTCAACTTCACGTCCTCCCCGACCCTCAGCATGTGGCCCTGTTTGGAAATGGGGCCACTGCAGATGTAAAGAGTCAGCAAGAGGTCACACTGCAGTGGGCTGGCCTGATGCAGTGGCAGGTGTTCTTATAAGAAGGAGGGAGACGAAAACTCAGCCGGAGGGGCCAGGTGGCCACAGAGGCAGAGACAGGGATGCGTCCACAGCCACACGGCACGAGCATGACCACAAACCAGAGCGCCTGGGGAAGGGCTGGGGCAGCCCCCTCGGCAACACCCCACCCGGGACAGTGGTGCTGCAGACAGAGTGGGAGTCCCTGTTGTCATGGCAACAGTGGAAAGCTTACCCCTCCTGCTCCCTAGCCTTTGGAGCCCCAAGAGCAGCCTCTGCCACAAGCCTCATAGAGATTGTGGGGCCCCACTCTACCACGCCAGGAAAACCCACATCTGGGGTGTCCCTCCACAGAGGAGCCCAAGGTGAACCCCATGGGGGAGCGCCTGGGGAAAGCCCAGCCCTGGGGACGAAGGCTCAAGGAGGCCCCCGCAGACCCAAGGGCGGCTTTCTGGAGCTCACTGAAGTCCCGGATGTCCTGGAGTCCTGATGCTTCGTGACTGATTCCAGCTGGCTGAGGGGGCCGTGTGGCGCCAAGAGGCTCCAGGGTCTCCACCGTGTGTAGGACGGCACCGCTGCCCCCACGTGCCCGTGTGTGGCCTCTGCCGATTCTCTGGACCTTGTTTTTATGACACTCATTTTAAAAAGCAGCTTTACTGAAGTTTGCCATGACGTACCACCAACCAGACACACAAAATGCCAAATTTGATGAGTTTCAACATATGTACTCACCTGTGAACTCAGCATCACCATCAAGGACTGACCACACCTATGACCCACGTCCCCCTTGGCCCTCTGGCCACCCACCCCCACACTCCACCCCCAGTGACCGCCAGCCCGCACCCCCTACATACACCAGCCTGAGTTTCACAGAGGTTCACGGGGTCAGAATCACACAGCGCAGTCTTCTCTGATCTCCTCTCAGCATCATCCTGAGACCCGCCAGCCTGCTGTGTGCCCCCTGTTGGTTCCATTGTGCACTGAGAACTCACTCAAATGGATGCACCACCACTTATTTATCCATTCATTGTCAATGAGTGTCGAATTGTCCCTGGTTTGGTTGTTACCTGTGACGCTCCCTAACCATTTGCCTACAAGTCTTGTACAGACTCACACTTCACTTCTCTGGTGCGTACCTGGGAGCGGGTGGCTGGGTCAGACGGAGGCACACGTCTAACTTTCAGCCATGACACAGCATTTTCCGTTGTTCATGCTGCCTCCCGCCTGTGCGCCAAGCATCCCGCTCCTCCACAGCTTCGCCAGCCTCTGTGTTTGCCTTTCCAGTGCTTGCCACGGCGCCACGTGTGGCTTTAGTTTAGATTTCACGATGACAAACGTGCTGAACATTTGCCTATTTGACATTTGCATATCTTCCTTGGTAGCATGTCTATTCAGATGCTTTGCCTAATTTTATTGGGTAGTTTCTTACAATTGCATTATAAGAGTTATGTACTTTGTACACATTCTGGATATAAAGATGTTACCAAATGTGTGATTTGAAGATACTTTCTCCCAATATGAAACTTTCCCTTTCATTTTCTTGATCAAATTTTTCAAGAGCAGAAACTCTAAATTTTATGAACTCCAGTTTTTTACATTTTTCATTGATGAGTCATGCTTTTAGTGTTGTGTCTAAGAAATCTTTGACTAGAGACACAAAGTTGTCTCCTATGTTTTCTTCTAGAAGTTTTATGGTTTTAGGTTCTGCATGTAGATCTGTCATCTACTTTGAGTTCATTTCTGTACGTGGTACAAAGCCTTGAATTGAATGTTTTATCCAGATATGGATATCCGACTGTCTAGCATCTTTTGTTGTCAAGAGTATCCTTTCTTTACCAGTGCGCTTATGTCCTGGTGCTCACCCTGGGCGCTGATTGCTCGTCTCTCTCGATGGAAGTGTGTCCCATGACCACAGCTTTGCAGCACACCTCAAGCTCTCTGATCCTCCCATTTCCTTTTTGTTCAAAGTGGTTTTGCTCATTCTAGGCCCTTTGCATTTCCATGTGAATTTTGGAATTAGCGTGTCACTTTCTACAAAAAAGCCTGCTGGGATTTCAATAGGGGTTATACTGAATCTACAAATTAGTTTGAGGAGAACTGAGTCTTCTGATCCACTGACACAATGTGTCTCCATTTATTTAGAGTATTTTCTCAGCCATGTTCTGCCATTTTCATGCACTGGTCTTTCCCAGCTTTTGTCAGATTTACCAGTAAGTATTTTGCATTTTTATGCTATTATAAATGGCACTGTGCTTTTAATTTAAACTTCTGATTGTTTATTGCAAGCACATAAGAAAAAAAAACCTGATCTTTTATCCTGTAAACTTGATAAATTCATTTATTGGTTCTGGTTGCTTTTTTAGATCTCATCAGATTTTCCACACAGAGAATCCCCCCTGGTAAATCAAAGTCTTGCTTTCTCCCCCCAGATTTGGGGCCTTTACTTTTCTTTTTTGCCATCTCACCTGGCATCCCACTTTTCTCTGACCTCGAGGGAAACAGTCTTTACCATGAGTGGTTGCCCGTATGCTTGTTGAAGATGCCTGTGTTGGTACAGGCCCCTCTGATGGAGGATGAAAACACGCTACGGTCAGATCCCGGTGATGGGCTCCCAGCTCGGTGAGCGCACGAAGAGCCCCCAGACGACGTGGTTGCAACAGGCCGCTGGTAGGGCCTGTGGGCTGTGCTCAGTAAGGGCGTGTGACATTATAATAGACGTCCACTTCTAAAATGGGACCTCCCAGCACGTGCGTGCAGCCCCACCTGGCCCCACCTCTCTCCCTCCTCAGCTCCACCCCTACTCCTAGGCCTGCCATCAGGCGGTGGCCCTGTCCGGTCTCAGGGCTGTGACGCTCGCTCACTCCTCCCTGACCTTCCCCTGCTCGTACCTCCACAGGATGCTCCCCGCTCTACTCAGCATTCACCTCATGGAGAGGTCTTCCCAGAACACCCCCACTGGAGAGGCCAGGCTCCACACCCACTATGCCCTCCTCCCACTCAGACAGGACCTCCAAGAGCTGGGCCTCATGGGGCTGTGAGCCACCATCCTCCGGGTTGCCTGGCCTGCAGAGGCATTAAAATGTTCCACAGAAATGGGTGGAGAGGTGGCTGTGGCCTGTGCCTTTCTCCTGCCCTTCGAAAGCCTCTGTGCTGTGCAGACGCCCACCTTCACACAAGCTGTGCCTATCGGTCCCTTTGGCAGTGTGTGGCCCTTTCCATGGCTTTGAGACCAACATGGCAGCATGTCGGCCTGTGGGAACCTGGCCAGGCAGAGAAGTGGGGGCCCCAGAAGCTCACCTGGGAATGGCCCAACAGCTGCACCTAAACGTGCTTCTCGTTAGGCTATTGTTCAATGGAGACCAGTAGTTATTGAAAACATGTGTGCTGAGGATTGGCCACCCTGTAATTAGATCTACCTCCTTTCTAGAGAGAAACCTCAAGAAATGTGTTTCTTATATGCAATTAGTGCTCATTTAGCAGTATACTAACTCGAAATGCAACAATAAATAATAATAAATTGAATAATAAATCAAAATACAGCACATGTGTTGGGATCTTGCATGTCTCCTTGGGGCAACATTGTTGGGAAGGCACACAGCCCCGCCTGCCACTGCAGCTCGCTGGCCATGCTGGGAGTGACCGCGCAGGCAGCCAGGGAGGGTCAGCCCTCTCAGAGAGCAGGCAATGTTCAGGTGCTCTACACGACTGCCCATGCGGCACACTCGGTGAGGGCTGTGGGGCATGTGGGGATGCTACGGGGGAGGGAGGCACGTGTCCCTGGGCATTCTCATCCCTGGGCCACCTTTGTTGGAGACCAGAGTTTAACATCAAAGGGTGCAAGAAACATGCCTCAGATAACATGAAATGATGTCCCCTCTGTATACTGATTGCTGTCGTGGACGTTCATGCAGCAGCCGGACTGCCATGTACATGGCACAGACCCCAAAACACACTCCAGAACCCAAACACTCACACACACCACTTACACATGCACCATACATGTCTTACACACTACTTGGCATGCACATTATCCCCTGTGTCCATTTGCATATGCATAGATGGGTTCTTGAATACATGCGTGCAGGATACTGAGGACCACGGGCATGGACGGTGTGAGGGGCCTGGTGATGCCTCGGCGGCCGGCCGGGGCTCTCTGGGTGAGGTCTTCCTCAGCCTGGTGACAGTGTGGAGCAGTCGAGCCACCAGCTGGCTAGGCCTGGGGCTCAGCTCTTGGCCACATTCCTCTGTGGGGCCAGCTGCATCCTCCCACTGCCCACAGTGGGCCTGGTTGCTGCTGTGCCCATTGTGCATCCTCACAGCGGCGGTCTGCTGAGGACCCCTGGGCTGCTCTCTGTTTGATGTTATGCACGTCGTTTCATTTATTCATCTAAGACCTCTACAGATTGGCAGCTGGCCCATGACACTCGCACTGCAGGGGGCCGAGGGGGTGCCCCCCCTACATCAGGCCTGCCTCCTGATGGGCCAGTGCTCATAAAACGTGGGGGCCTGGAGAGCTGGGGCTCAGAAAAGCAGCTGCTCTGCAGGGGGTGTGGAGGAGCGTTTGCCCCCAGCATCATGCTCCCGCTGGGGCTCCCATCTCCCTGAAGGAGGACTGTGTCGGGACAGAAAGGCGCACATGGGATTCTGGTAGCTCAGGCCTTGGCTTGGGGGCTCAGGGACTGTCCCAGCTCTACCCTTCCATGGCCAGCGCCTCCCAGAAGTGGGGAGGGACAGAATTGGAAGGAACATGGAGACATGCCCACCTTGCCCACAGAGCCCAGTGGGCACAGAGTTTGCATCCAGCGGCCCAGCGCTGGAGTGGACGCTGCACAAGCGGACCGCAATGACATTTCCAAAGAGACCTCAGACCTGGGACATCATGACTGTACTCTGAGACACAGGACACGATGCTCTGTGGGACGTGGCACGGTGGAATCCCACTCGGCCACCTCTTCAGCCCACATGGCCTGGAGCAGGTGCCTCCCTGCCTAGAGGGTCGCCTCCTGACGTCAGCCCTGCCGGCACCTGTTCAGCCAAATCCCATCACTGAGGCCCTCCCAGCCCGGTGGAACCTGCCGCACCATGCCCGAGCCCGTGACCCGCCTGCCCAGGCTCCGGCCCCCACACCCATGCCTGGCACCTACCTCTGCTCCTGCCTGGAGCCCCCGATGCCCACCCTGATATCCCTGGGACTCTGCTCAAAGGCACCTCTTCCAGGAAGCCTGTCTGAGCTTCAGCACCCAAGGGAGCCTCACATCAGGTCCATTCTTACCTCTTCTCCCCTCCAGACGGCGAGCTGTCAGGTCAGGGGCCAAGTTCTTTATTTTTAATCCAAGGACATATGGTTTTCAGCTTGTCTGGACATCTGGAGGGCAAGTGCCGGGTGGGCAGGTGCCAGGGAGGCAGCCGCACATGAGGGACTCCCGGCCTATCCCCCCAGCCAGCCAAGGCCGGGCTTTTCCTTGAAAGTGAGAATTGTTTCAGAGAGTGGCTGGTAGCCCAGGGGCCTCTCTGGGCTCTGTGTTATCCCAGCTACCAGCGTCATTATGCCGTGAAGACGCCAGGGTGTTTGGGTCGGGGCCCTGGCTTCTCGCTGTTAGTGTCACCAAAAAGGTGACGGGCATCCGGCCTGTGCCCAGAGCACATGGGTATTGTGCGGGCAACATGGGTGTGTGGTCTGAGGAAGAGTCGGCACCCAGATGCCAGCCAGGAGAGTGAGACTGGGGCTGCAGGGCCGGGGGACACTGGGACAGAGGGAGCACAGGACAGAGGGGACACAGGGACAGAGGGGGACACAGGGACAGAGGGGACATGGACAGAAGGCACACAGGGACAGAGGGGACACAGGGACAGAGGGGGACACAGGGCAGAGGGGACACAGGGACAGAGGGGGACACAGGCCAGAGGGGACACAGGGACAGAGGAGACACAGGGACAGAGGGGACATGGACAGAGGGGACACAGGGACAGGGGGGACATGGACAGAAGGGACACAGGGACAGAGGGGACACAGGGACAGAGGGGGACAAGGGGACAGAGGGGACACAGGGACAGAGGGGGACACAGGGACAGAGAGGACGTGGACAGAAGGCACACAGGGACAGAGGGGGACACAGGGCAGAAGGGACACACGGACAAAGGAGACACAGGGACAGAGGGGACATGGACAGAGGGGACACAGGGACAGAGGAGACACAGGGACAGAGGGGACATGAACAGAGGGGACACAGGGACAGAGGAGGACACAGGAACAGAGGGGGACACAGGGACAGAGGGGACATGAACAGAGGGGACACAGGGACAGAGGGGACATGGACAGAGGGAACACAGGGACAGAGGGGACACAGGTGCAGAGGGGACACAGGGACAGAGGGTGCAAGGGGACAGAGGGGAACACAGGGACAGAGGGGACACAGGGACAAAGGAGACACAGGGACAGAGGGGACATGGACAGAGGGGACACAGAGACAGAGGGGGACACAGGGCAGAGGGGGACACAGGGACAGAGGGGACACAGACGGGGCAGTGGAGCCCAGGAGCAGTGCCCTGGGAACATCTTGGGCTGGCTGTGCTGGGCTTTGTCCCGGAAGGTGAGCCCCTAACGCCCCCGACTCCTCAGCGGCTGGAGCTGATATGGGGAGCAGCGCCCACAGGCCCAGCGTCAGGAAGACCTCGGCTGTAGCCAGGTGGCAAAGTGGGCCTGGCACCACCTTGTACAGAGACTGGAAGGTCCTCGGCTCTGGGGCCCTGCATCAGCAGCGGCCTCTGGACCCTGCCTGGCTCCCCCCAGGGCCCTCCCACTCCAGCATGCGCATCAGGCACACAGCCTGCCCTTGACCGTGTGGACACTTAGGGGGACGAAGTTGGTGGCGTCCAGGGCTCTCGGCAGGCCTGGGAGCCTGGGGGCTGGATGAGGAGGGGCTGCCCCAGGACAGCCTTGGGTGTCCACACCAAGGGCCAGCACAGGGTTTGAAGTGGGGTCACCTTGTCGCCCCCTTGGGACAGCCACCCACCACCCCAGGGTGGCCACTGGGAGGCAGGGAGGGGCCGGTCAGGTGTGCTTGGCGGGGACGCAGAGTGGGCAGCAGGTTTCCAGGGCCGCCTGGCTGCTCCTGCTGACTCTGCGTTGCCTGCAGACAGGGCACAGAGGCGGGAGAGGTGGAGGGGTGGGAGGCCACTAGGGGTGCCCCGTTTGGCATCTGTGAGCCCAGAGCCGCAGGCTCCTGATGCAGAGCAAAGCTGGGCATCCCTTTCCCTCCAAAGCACTTTGCTGTTTCTCCTTTCCCAGCAGGGGTTCAAGGCCAAAAAGGTGCGGTCTGTGTCCCACCTGAATTTGCTGGTCTCTCGAGTCCCAATGCCCTTTGGGGAAACATTTGTAAGATGTTTTAGAGGTTGGTAAAAACTCCTGGGCTTTGACTTTGGATAGTCAGGGACGTTTGGAGTTCGACCTGGTTTATTCTCAGCAGAAAACAAAACTCGACTTCCTGCTTTAAGTAAATTCTTTCCTAACTGCCAAGGGGACAGGTGGAGGCGCGCGCAGTGCCCAGAGCAGATGCAGTGGGCAGAGCTCGCCTTCAGCCCAGGGCCTCATACTCTCTGGGTGGGTGTGCGGAGACCCCTCCCACCAGGCCTGGGCCTCTCACCCCTGTCTTTTTAGGGCCCTGTACATTTGGAGACAAGGGGGCTGGTCGGCATGTTGGCGAACCTGGGAGGGCAGGTTGTGTGCTGGGCCAAAAGGCAGGTGGTCTCTGACCAACTCCCTCCCCAGCTTGTGAGCCCAGAGCCTCAGCTGGCTAACTGCTGGCTGCTAACTGTATGCCCAGAGAGGCCTGCCGCGCCCCCACCACCACCACCACCTGAGTGTGGCACCTTCTGTGGGAGGCAGGTGGCCACAGGCCTGATGGGGACCTCACCCACCTCGCTGCTGCCGCCACCTTCACTCCTTCACTGTGGAGCCTGGTGCCCTCAAACCACAGGTGGTCGTGGGCAGCAGGCCGACAAGGACATTATGGCAGGACCAGCCTACCAGCTGCAGTCCAGAAGCACAGGGAATGGAATCTAACTAGGTCAGACTTCAGTGTGGTTAGAAATTGCTGGAACCTGCACTGGTGAAGCAGGGAGGTCAGTTCTGAACATTGAACATCAACAGCTTCATTTTAGATGAAAGTTGAATGTGGTCCCCTTCCTTCCACTCCATCAGTGTCCACGAGGCCGTTCCCTGCACCAGGACCACCAGCGAGGCAAAAAACAAGCAG